>NC_138829.1:5556767-6156767 GCF_965183815.1 Platalea leucorodia
ACTTTTAGAAGCTGTTTAAGAGGCATTTCCATCAATATCATAACGTATGAAACCTCTCTCTGTTATTCAGAGGAGATGTCGGCATTCCTTAAACATTTTAGTTATTGCAGAGCTGCAGAAGCAGGGAACACGCTGAGCCATTTTTATACAGAAATATAAAAAGGCAGCTTCCTCTTCTTGCCTTTTTGCAGCAAAAATATTTCATTATCTAGAAAAGTTTTTTTTTCAGTCTGAGTTCATTAAAAGTTGCTCTGGAGTGTGTTATTAGCAGCTGTGTTATTATGCTAGGACATGCTGATCAAGGTTGTCTGTTAGAAAGAACTGCCGTGGAGAAAGTGGTAATATCAGTGTTTAGAGTGGACCTTGCCTCTATAAAGAATGGCTGCTTTTAATAATAAAAAATGCATTGGAATAACATTTTTTTTTTTTTCCCCCAGTAGGACCAGTGTAAAAAAAAGTTTATCATTGTGCATGAGGCTCTGTGTTTGCAGGGAAAGGGGAGTAGATGGACCTTAAGCCTATTGTAAATTTGAGAAATATTGCCTTGAGATAACCCAGTGAAATACCCCGTTACTCTACAACCTGCCCAATGAACCTTATTTTTAGTGTGAATCCAAACAGAAAAATATTCTCCACGCAAAAGAGCAATTATAGGCCCAAAAGCATAGTTCAAACATGTGTAGCTGATTTAGGTTCCCAAAAATACAAGTACTGGCCTGTTTCATTGTCATCCACACAAAGAACTGAGTCCTAAAATCCTTTACTCAACTAAATTCTTAATAAGTAAACTGAGACTAACCCTCTAATACCAGATTTGTTAAACAACATGATTTAGGTCCTTGCTATTCATGCACCTTGTACAACTAAAATGACTGTTAAAGCTAGAATCATGAAAGAGTCATTTTATGTAGCTGCTAAATTCCTCTCAAATCTCCTTGCAACTTAACGAGTAAAGAAAGCTCAATGTGTAATGCCAGCTAATGTGGTTTATGCTAGAAAATAGTATCAACCTATCTTTGTAGCTTATCTAAGCCAGGATAATACTTTTAGCCTTTATAGTAGACCCAACTCCATTTTTTCAACTCTTGACTATGTATTTCCTGAAATCCTTTTCCAAAGAGTTAAATTGGATGTGAAATCTGTACTAGGCTATGGGACGCTCTTTGTTCTAGGAGGAGGCAGCAAAGCTTTGCTTCTGTATCACTTTCATTGCCTTCTGATTGAGGTTGACAGTGTGACAGGAAAGCAAAGAGAAGCAATTGCAGGCTGAATGAGAGCCTTTTTCAGCCATACAGCAGCCTCCTCCTTAGCCCCTGAGAAAAAGAGGTAACAGATGCCGATAGCAAGAATCCCTAACAAAGTCCTAACTTTGATGCAGACAGAAGACAAAAAAATGGGAAAGATTGTCTCACTTCAGAAAAACCTTGAATGGAGCACAAAGGAGGTGGTGGTGGGGGAAATATCGCGGGGCTGGAAATGGCTGGGAGAGTTATGGAGCGACAGCAGTCTCGAGAAATATGTCGTTGTGAAGGTTTCAGGTCTTCGTCATCTGCCGTTTTGGCAGCGTGAGGAGTTGGGGAAAGTGTCTCCAGCGATAGGGGGTCGGGAGGGGAGTTTTTCACTCCACCGAGACCTGCGTTTCCAGGAAAGGCACCTTTTCCCTTTCCAGAAAGTCACGTTATTTACACAGAAAAGAAACAGAAAATAAGGGCTGGGGGAGTAAATAGCTGCTCAGAGTAATTTTCTGATGGGAGGAAAACAAGGCGGTGATATATTTGTTCTCATCTCTGAACAGATTGTGCGCAACAAGAGTTTTCCCATTCACTTCTGCATTCTGCAATATTTATTGTCATGGATTAAGCAAAAAAATGCTCTACTGCGGAGCCCATCTGTAACCTCTGGACCTTGTAGAATGACCTTAAATTACTGCAGTGAGAAGACTAAAAATAAGAATAGCTTTTGTTTGCTAAAAACTGATCTGGTCCCTAACATGACACGAGCCCAACAGATCTCCCTTTTTCAGTAAAACAGTGGCAGGAGCACGCTCACACATGGAAAGCAATATTAAGTGTGCTTGTATGTAGAGGATCTTCTCAACACCAGGTCTGACGCTGCACAATGTTTTGCATAATATAGCATTATTGTCAGCTCTTCAGGCCATGCTAAGGTGGCAAGAACCACCCCCTCAAGCCCTATAGATGCATAAACCTCAGTTTACCCCCAGACCTCTGCAGAAATCGCATGGCATATGCACCAGCGGGATTAATAGCAGAGGATGAAGCAGGCAGGTGAAATGCGCTGCCTCCCTCTTTCATCCACGCCGGTCACAGTCCTAATGTTATTTGCGCAGGTTTGCGTGGAAAAAGGGATGCTACAAAACAGTAGCTTGCATTTTTCTTTCCTCCAAATGTTAGTCTCAAATGAAAGAAAAAGAAATGTTTCTGCAGGGAGGGGGATTAGGGCTGGTAGGACACTGTGCTAACAGCCCTACGTGGACTTTTTAAAAGCTGGGCTGTGTTACTGGCCTAATGGATTGATGTGGTTTAGGCTTCAAATAGGTATTTAGAGAACGCTTTAAATGTGAATAACTGAGCCATACCTTATTAAAACCAACTGGCTGATAGAATTATAAATTCACAGCTCATTCAAATAAGAAAGGAAAGCCCATGACATTTCCTTAAGGAGTAATGATAGTCTGCAGTGTCAATACGGCTTTGGTATATACACATTAAAATGCTTGTACGCATGAGTCTCAATTTATGGGGTAATGGCATGCAAAATTTCGGCTGGATATTTAAATGGAACATTTTTCCTCTTTTATAACTGCAGCATTGGAGAGAACTAATTTATTTTTTTTTTCCTCTAATTTAATATTCAGCAAACTATTTTATTTTCTCAGATATTGCAAAAAAGGATTTTCTCCCTGACTTAGACTTTGTTTGCTAAGTTTCATGGCTGCAGTATGTAAATTTTATGTCTGAATTAAAAAAAAAAACCCACACTTAAAAATAGAAGTTATAATAGAAACACACTGAACTTAAACTACAGTGGTGTTATAGCCATGTGGATGTGGCACCATAATTATAGTTTAAAAAGCAATTAAGATAAAAGCCAGTACAAAGAGATCAGCCAAGTATCAAGAGACTAAATTCTAAGCAAAATAAATCTCTAACTTCCAGCTAAACAAACTTTTGGTGGTCCATGTACTCGACATTTTAATATTCATATATAGACATGCAAACATACAGAGGGTTTGGGCTTCAAAAATGTTCCTTTAGCAGCAAACTGAGTTCAAAACCTCTTGAAGCTTTTCAGGAAAAAAATCATAACGGAGATCCCTAAACATTTTAGGGCAGTTAGGCTGTGAATTTTGGTGCTCATGGTCAACCCCTGTGTTGGGGTCAAATTGCTTGTCCCCTCTCACGTGGGACCGGGATCTGAAATTCAGCTCCTCCCTGGAGGTACGTTGGGCAATGCTGCTCTGCTGCTGCTGGAAAGCTTGGCAAAGATTTGGGGTGTTTTCTGGTGAAATACTGAGTCACTGAGAGGTGTCTGAATTAACCTCCTGTGCAGTCTGTATTGCACTAGCAGGTTTTAGGTTGTATGTAAACATAAATATAGGAATACACATGTACACACATACTGTAAATGTTTATATCATATGTGTGTCACACAGACACATGTATGAACAGATACATTTGCACATAAATTCAATATATTCATGTAGATATGCAGTCCTGGATGTATATGAATAAGAACTATATGCATTTCACCCTGACATCCCCTTTTATTCCTTTTCTGTATATATTTCTATTACAAACCCATTCATATATTAAAAACCCAACTAAAACAGGCTGTAAAAGACAATTATAACCCTACCTTATGCTTTTTTAATCTATAAAAATCCTACAAGTTTTAATACCTTGCTGGATTGCTATTAAATGGTAGACTTTCCAATAGAAAGTGTAGTTTTCTAGTCAGTTCTGTAGGCAGACTAACTACAGAATGGAATACAGAATTACAAAGCACAAACTGACTTCCAATGTATTCAGTTTTATGGGAATTTTCCATAAGGGAATACATTATGTCTTAACTAATGTTTTGCCTTAAAACATAAGTTTTGCTGAACCAATTAAATCAACCAACTAATCTTGCACATGAAACATTAAACAAGAATGAAGTGTCTGCAATTAGCAAATAGCTTTGATGTGACTAAATATCTATCTCTATGCATCACCAATGTTGTGGGTTTAAGTCCCAGATGATGTTAGATGTGCTGAATGTAAATGTTTGCTGTCTATACATTTCCAACCAGCTGAGTCTTGGAGCAGCAACACTGCTGGGTTCAGAGAGATGGAAAACCAGATGCCAATTGCTATTACTAGGAAAGGGCCTATTTGCATTAAAACGTGGGTAAAAATACATAAAAGAAAGAAAGAAAGCCCTGACATGACATTGCACTGAAAAGCCAGGCAAAAAGCACCATAGTTAATGCTGCTAAAAACAAAGATATTCTTTAAAACAGAAATGTTCTTTAAAAGCTATGCAAGAAGGTGAAAAAAGAAGTATGAATAACATGGCAGTCCAAAAATAGCGTATAGCGTACAGCCAATTCGGGAGCAAAACCCCTGCAGCCTGTGCAACGCCTCCCTCCTGGGCAGCAGCGATTTCGGGAACCTGATACTCAGAGTTTTAGAAACTTTAGAGGCATGAGAAGTTGTGTGCAGAGGTGTGGCCTGGTAATTGTTCACCTTTTTTGTGCAAACACAAAAATACCGCCCCGGCCAGGTTGCTTGGGAAGCACTGATGTGTGTGGGAGCAGGTGTGGAGGCTGGTGGGGCCCTGGTGGGAATGCGGTGCAGGAAAGAGGGCACCCGCAGCACGTCCCCAGCCCATCCAGATCAGCCTGGCAGCCAAAGAAGCACTTTCTGTTCAGAGAAATTATTTAGACCTCTAACTCTTTGACATTGGGACTTCTCTTCTCGCTCCGTGTTTGTACAATATTCAGTACAGGGAAGTCAGGCTCCAGACCTTTCTTTCACATTTAAAAATTTTTTTTAATGTTTTGGTGAATGTAATGGTTCTCCTGTTTTGCTCCAGAGAGAAAATGAGACCTTCAGAAGTTGTTCATGAGACTGGCATCCCTCGTGGTTACAGCTAAGAAGGGCCAGGCTCAAATACCCAGCCTGATTCAGGCAGCAGAAAGACACAAATCTGGGTCTCCTCAAGCAGCTGAACATGCTGATTATGAAAATACTGCCTTGGAGGTAGAGCTCTCCCAACCCAGCCTAGAAGTGCCATTTGTTTTATATAAATAATTCAATATTCACTGGACGTGAGAGATGCTTGAGGTTGTAGAAGTCAAGGAGAAACTGAGCAGGATCCATCTCTGAAGATCACCAGTGAGTTATTTTGGTACCAGGATGTGAGGCACTACAGTTCAGTCCTTTGGGTGAAGTGAGGAGCAAACCTGAACTGCAAACCGGGGCCAGTCTTACCTTGATACAAGAAATAGTAGCTGAACTATGTATGCAGAGGTGGAAAAAGAAAAGTGATGTTGGAAGGACACAATCCATTTTAAGAATCTGCCATCACAAAATAAATAAACTCACAGTTCAGGTAATAGCAAACCTGGCAATTTCATTAAAAAAATAATTACAAGAATAAGAAATATAAATGAAAAATAATTTTTCCCTCTAAATGTACAAGAAAACTTGTACTTTCTCCAGCACATATGGGTGATTTTCATTCACCAGTGGAAATCCAATTAACCAAACAGATGCAGAGATCCACACTTTTCCCCTTGCATCTGAACTTCTTGTTATCACATCGGCAATTAATATTTTTTATCTCCTGAAGATCAGGAGGTAACTTACAACGATGAATTAATCAGGCGTCGCAGCACCTCGGAGGAGTTGGTATTAGTAGGCACACCTCGCAAAAAGGGAAAAGCATTCCCCGAGATCATGTATGACATCCCATCACCGTGACCGACAGCACCCTTCTGGCTGCTTCATCATATGCACTACACATTTAATAATAATTTTACAGGAGGGTTGTCAAAAAACACTGGTGTAATGGCTGCATTCCTCCTCCTCCTTCCTCTCCAAAGTCTGCCTTCAAAAAGAGATTTTGGCCATTGTACACATTTATTAGATGGTGCCGGGTAGCCCAACCTTGCCACTACAGAGGGGAAGCGGCAGTGGAGGGGAATAGCCGTTACATGTGTGTGGACACTGATAATTTTCTCAATTTCAGATGTTTTGCTAGTTATGATAAAAAATAAAACAATTACAAGTGATAAAAATGAATATATCTGAGAGAGTATTTTGAAGACCAGCATATCTCCAAAAAATCAGCGAAGTTGAGTGGTGTAAATAAGACAACTCCTGCTCCTTCAATGTTGCTGTAGGTGCCTGAAGATGCCTCAGAGGGCAGGAGGCAGTCTGAATAATTCACCCCAAGGAGGCTGAGAGTTGGCGCTCTCTTCCTATTTAAGTTAAAAATAAGGTTTTCCTTCTCATTGTTGACTTGCCTGAATGTGGTAGCAACCAGAAGTGCTATGCTCCAGCTATGGGGTGGCGATGAAGGAGGTGACAGCTTGGACATGCCTGCTCCAGCGTGGAGCAGGGAATTGGTCCTCTTCCTCACCAAGATGAAACCAAGCGAAGAAGAAACTGGGGACCAACAGACACAGGACCAGGGCTTTCACCTTGGATGAAATGTCAGGCTCAAGTCCATGCCAAAGGGTCAAGTTTATACCAGGTGAAACAGCTACAAAAACAGAGGCGCCCTCCGACGAGAAAATGCTGTTGCAGATTAGGATTGGATCAGCCTTGCTGGTTTTAGCCACTCAAATGAGACCCTTATGTCAGGAGCCTGGTTCCCTGACCAGATGCAGCTGACCTCGCATGCCAGGCACCGATACGGGGTACCTGGGGTTGCACCCCGGCTCAGCTGCAGGCACCCTGCAAGTAGCTATGCATCTCCCAGCACCCCATTGCCCCCGTGCAAGGAGAGGCTCCACCGTATCCCAGCCTCAGCCTGCTCACCAAGGTCAAAAGTTTGTAGGGCAACCTGCCAGATGGACGATGCAACGGCATAGCCTGTGCTTCCTCAGGGAAGCTGGCTGAAATGGCAGGAATATGTATGGAATATGATACCTCATTAGTTAACATGAGAAATTCCTCTGAAATAATAATTTTTAACTCATTGCCAATTAAATTAAATTCATATATGCCTGCAGTAACATTTGGGTCTCCAGGAAGAATCAGTGTTCAATTAAAAGAGAAGCCGAACACCATTAAAACAGAAATGTAGAGTAAGTGCGGTTGAATTCCACCTGTTCATTCCAGATGTTTGCAGTGATTCACACATCTAAAGGCTCAGTAAATAGAGCTAATGATGGTTCAGAATATCTTAATACCAGTAGCTGCCTCACTTAAAAACGGAGCTGCTTAAACAGGGTTAGAAGGCATGCCGCTAAAATCTCTGTAGGGATAACACTGCCCTTGTGGCATACCACAGTTTGAATTTGTTTGAGGATCCAAGACTCAAGCAATTCTCTGGGGATCTGCCTCGGATTCCTGGTTTAGCAAACAGAGGAATCTGTGGATTAACCAGAACAACAGAAAATGGAGTACAAAAAGGATGGCTCCTATGAATGAGAAGCACATCCCTCCTAAATATATGCTGATATATCACCTGGCACTATCTGTGTTTGCTGCTTTTTATGCCATGAGCAAGTATTGTTCCCCATATATAAGTCCATGCAAGGGTGGCTGCTCTCACAGCGTCTTTACATTTATGCATGGGGAAGCTGGATTTCTCCTTTTGTATCACCACTCTGACTTTAAATTATCTGGGTAATTTATGTATTACTGACGTTGCCCATTGCTACACTTACACATCATCTTAACAGGCCAGCATTGCAGACCTGGGGATTTAAAGAGCACACTTTTCCTTGCATGGGAATGGTTCACAACAGTTAAAGATCATGCTGTGAGCTAAATCCAGCTGCCAACAAATTAGGACTTGTGGAAATCCTCTGCAATTAAAGAAAAAACATTAAAAGAAACTCTTCTCCCAACTAATGAACTAATGAACTAATGAACTAATGAAGTTGGGATTCCAACAGATTGGTGTCCAAGTCCCCAGTCCCTTCCGCACATTCCTTTTGTGCTGAGCTCCCTTTTGTGTTCCCCACATGTTCAGCATGGACATTGCCAACTGACAAATTCCACAACATTTATAAGAACTGAGTGTCTTGTGGTTGAATTTGGACCACAGATTTTAAAACTGCAGGTTTTGGAGGGAAAAGGCACAGGTCAGCATTGTTTTTGGAAACAAGACTAATCTGAAGCATTGTGTACTTGGGTTCAGAGATCAGTTTTGATGACCCATCAGGAGATATTTCCAGAGCAGATGACTCTCCACTTAGAAAGCTTTACCAACTCTACAGGCTTTGGGAAGCAGTTGTAGAGTGAGTCCTAGCCACGTTTCTCCTGGACTTATTGCCCCAAGGAGTCTAATTGGGTGCCGCAAAGCCAGAACCTCTCCTACCCCAGGCAAACCCAATGTCCTCTGGCAGTCAAAGAGCATCTCAGGTGTACAAGCATTTTGTGATCTGCAGTTCCTGACTTAATGCATATGCATCATCCCTTGAAACACATTCAAGAAAGACACAACTCCAAGATGGCAGCAATCCCAAAGGTCATCAAAACAATAACCACAGGCTCTTTTTTGTAGCAACTCCCTCTGTTTGTAGTGGAAGGATCTCAATGCTCAAATCCAGAGAACACCAGGATGTAGGGCCAGGAAGATTTCATGAGGCCACCCCATCCATCCCCTGCCTTAAGGCAGGATTAGGGCTAGCTGACTACTCCTGACAGACATTTGTCTAACCTGCTCCTAAAAGCCACTCACAAGATCCTTGGACACTCTGCTTAGTGCTCCTGCTAATTCAACATTGTTCTTAACAAAAAATGAGAATATAAGAGTGGGAAAGTACGGACTATAGCTGCCCCTCTCTGTAAGGACACTCAAAACATGTTCATCGTTGCCTTGGGAAGAGAAAGCACTGTTTTCTCATCACGATTTCTTATGTGCTCCTGGTCACGTTCCTGCAAGGACAACCCAGGGCTCGCCACGAAGCTCTGCGCTGGGTGGCACTTGGTGGGAGCTGCCGGGAATATGCCAGGCAGAGTGGAGCCATGGGCCTGGGAGGTGGGAACGCTGCTCCAGCTGAGGAGAGGGTTGTGTTCCCTTCCCTTCTGCTGCCTCCGCTTTCTTGCACGCACAGCGTTTCTGCAGGCTGTGCACAGGGACCAGGATTTGGGCATTAATTAATAGGATTATTTCTTATGAATTCCTTCCTCCCTTTTCCGTAGGATGTTTTATGAGAGTGGTAGGTTTGACTTCCCTTTGCTAAAACACCAGGGCTGTGTTTGCAGGGCTAGGGATGTGATGATAGCTATCACAGCCCCATTAATACCGTCTGATATGGGGCTCATTCTCAAATTAAGAGAAACACAGGATGGCATATTACCATTCCCCTCATCTTGTAAATGGAGATACCCCCCTTACTATAACACATCTCCCACACATTGAGACTGCTGCCACGCATTGGATATTCCCTGGGGAAAGCAAGATGGAATCCCAGCATCGCACCCGGAGAGTGGTTTGTGTGTGCTAACTTTCCCCCGCAAGGTGGATTTTGCCAAAACCCAAGGTTTGAAAACATCAGTTGTGTGGAGAAGGAGCAGCTCAAGCCAAGGAGGCAGTGAGTACCTTTGCTGCTGCTCTCGTCTCAGAATCTCTTTTCTTCATTATTGTAATACAGCCTTTCATGTGATTTCTCTATGTAACCGATAATGTTCTTGAGCTTGCATTTCACAGGAAAGGTTATTTTTGAAAAGAATAAAGAAAATCCTTATCAACCTACACGCTTGTTGTAGGAATGCCAACTCTCTTATAAGTGCAGGCCCATCCATTCCTTTATTTTGATGTAAAAAAATCTCCTGGCCTGCATCTACAACATGTAAGAGGTATTGCAAGCAGAACTTGATCTCATCTCACTCTGAAGACAGCAGGGCCTTTCTCCCCCAGAATAAATCCCAAACAAACCCCCCTCCTGCATCTAGCTTTGCTGGCAGCTTCAGCAACAAGAGATAAACTTCAACCTATGTTTCCTTTCCAAGTTTAGTTGTTCAACACTTTTTTCTCCCACACCTGCTTCAATCCCCTGCAAGAAGCAATTATCCAAATGATATTGTGGCTGGGGATAACTGAATATCCCTTCTGATACAGCGCAGTGATACCACGGCAACTTCTGCAGGTCTCAACAGATTTTATACGGCGTGCCTCAAAAAAAGGGCCCTCCTCCAAAGGGGTCTTTGAATCTGTCCCCCATTATAAGCACATCTTGCAGAAATGAAAGAGGGAGGGAATGGCAAAAACTCGTGCCTAGAAAACTCCTTGCCCAGGAGCATTTGGACCAATTGTTAAGCTCTAAGGAAGGTAAAACAGTCTGTTATGCTGACTGTCCATAAATGTCTAGGAGTCTTTGTCCCACTCTGTGATCTTCGGAAGATCACGGATCTCAGACATTCATTCAGAACAGATGCCTCCCGCTCACAAAACCACATTTCTGGGATAAATGAACTTCCACACTGGAAGCATTTTAAATAACTAAAGAAAGATTGCCTCTATTTTCTTACATTCTCAGAAAATACAGCATCAAATTAATCTCAAGGTCAGTGGGGGGATCCAGGTGTGGTATGGTAAAGACCGTTCACCAGAAAGTCTGCCCTGGAGGAAGCTGGAACGAATGCAAAAGGGGGCTGGGGGTGGCCATGCTGGGGGGTGGCCATTGCTATGGAGCCATGCTGTCAACCCAGAGCAAAGGCAGCATGGCAAGCAGGAAAAATGCAAAACCTGCTGAAGGGACAAGACATAGATTTTCTGTAATTAGCAGCTGATGCCCATTGATTTTTGAAATCGCAACTCTTTAAAATAAAACAGGTTGCACAATGGTCACACTGGCCCAGAGAAACGCGCCGGAGCTCCCGGGTCTGCTTCAGTAACAGATAAGAGTGACACCATCACGGCGTTTAGCAGCATTGACATGTGCATGCAATGGAGCGGGGACTGCATCTAAAACCCCTTTCTACTTCAGACCAATTTGTGTAAATAAACGCAAACATTTCTAAGGCTTGATTGACTGAAGTCAGTGAGAAGGTCTCTGCTGACTCCACCGGGCTCCAGATAAGGTTCTTCAGTTCAGTAGCTTCCAAAATGCATCTGCTTTTCTGATTTAGTGCTATTGTTTGATGCAGGACAAAACCAAATGAGCCTTAATTAGCTTCAAACTGAGTTCCCATGTTTACAACATACTGGTTTATGGTTTTGTACTTAATTCAGGTATATACATTATCAATCATCTGTGAACTTTAGCTTCTTTTAAAATACCTGTATGCCTCACAGTCTCTCACTAACTACAATGCCATATTTCTGAGTTTTTGTATTCAAAGGTACACTAAAAATAGAGGAAATTCTTGTATATCAGGACAAAAAAAATGCACACAACTTCTTTGCTCACTGATGCAACCAAAACACCCAGGAGTTATTATAATGTGCATTCCCTTGACAGAGACTTTTATTTCATGCAAATTACTATGATTAAGATTCGAATACTTTTTTTCCATTTTCGCACATTACTTAATCAATGTGAAGTACTGTGTAAAAATTGCATCTCTTCATAACAGTGATTTTGACCAAGTCAAGTGTTGCTGCTAGAATCCTAATCCAGACTTGTGATTCAATTATCATTTAGAGACTTTCTAAATTCAAATTAAGTTTACCAAAAAAAAAAAAAAGTTAATATCAATACAGATCATTTGCAGGTTTTATCAAAATAGCTTCCTGTTGCAAGGGAATGTAAAACATGTTGGATTCTTTCTGTTTCATTTACTTCTTTAACTTAACGTGAAAAATATACAGTGCTGCATGGAATCTGAGCATTAAAATGTATACCTTGGGACACTTCTTGTTTATATTGCATTGTTTATATTTTATAGACAAGCACTCGGAGAGCTTACGAGAATATTTAAGCTCTGGATGTGGGCATCTGATTGAAAAAATCACATTACCATGACTTCATGGGTTACCATTCATCAGCTGAGTCCCAGAAACTCACTGCTACCTCAGAACCCGAGGTAGGTGTCTGCTTCAGTCCTCAGAGCTACAACTACCTCAAATAACAGGTACTTTAAAATTCAGATGAGATATGCACGTACATGGTGCAAGTTGCTCGTGAACTGCTACAACCTGGCGGCTTCCACTTGTATGCTCGTGTAGTCAGGTTGGCTATTTCAGTCATGGGTTTTTTGGGGATAATCTCACTGTGGGCTGCTCGTGGGCGTTAAAGTCAGCAATAACTATGACATTGATCTGTCCCCTTACATACTCATGCAATTTAGCATTGAAATTCCTTCCTCAAAGCCAGCGATGCTGGTAACAAATATTTTTGGGGAAAAAATCCCAGCTACTGAACATAAAGAATCCAATCAGTGGAGAAGTTGCTACATCCCTTGGCCCTGGAGATAACGCAATCTATTCTGGAGAGCATCAGCCTGGAAATCATAATGTAAAGCCTCTTGATTTCAGAGGGTAGCTAGAAAATTATATTTTCATTAATGTTTTGACTAATTATTCTCCTACAGCCATGTAGAAAGGTTACCTGGTCTCTTAAATCTGGTATGTATCTAGTATGCTAGCAATTTTCCTTCCTTTTCATTCCTCACAGGACAGAAATTAGACATTGTCATTCCATATTATTTGCGACATGTTGACATTATAATTTAAAAGGATGCAGCAGTTCTGAACAGCTGGAGAGTAATCCTGAACAATCCTTGACAGTTTCCTTTGGAGGATGAATGCCCCTCCCTGGAGAACCGCACAGTCTCTTATTTTAAACTAACAGCTAATTTTAGACAGTTTGCCCTCTTAGAAATGCATGCCACAGAGACTTCTCTACGTGGTGAACAGCAGTGACCAGAGATAAGCACCCACACAGAAAAACAGAGCGCTCTAAAATAGATTTTTCCTCTTCTAAGAGACATGACTTGTTTGCCGTACTGCTTGATGGAGCCAAAGAGAGACTCTCATTGCTGGCGCTCTCTGAGACAGCCCTCCCTCGTGCTATGCTGAGTTGAAAGCTTCTTGGATGCTGCACACACTTTGGGACTGCTGTGGTTTACTTCTCCTCAGAGACTTGGGGGAACTGGTTTAAGAAGAGGGGAATTTTTTCCCCCCACCCAACAGGTTCAGCATATTGTGCTTGAAACCTCTTGCCCCTGGAAGGGAGCAGGAAGCAATCTGCAGCGGGGTCATGCATCACCTCCGTCTCTCAAAGGTCTTGGGTGCAATGACATTGAGTGATGGAGGAAACGAGCCAGCAAACACCTTGTGTAAGATGGAACCGGCTTCATACGGCTTTGCCTTGTGGGTTGTTGGGAGAAGGGAGGAGGGTGGGACCTGAGGCATCTTCTCCAAACATCTTGCCAGGAGGAGGGGAAGCTGCCGTGGCTGCCAGGCAGAGGTCCACCTCTCCTGCCTTTCTGTAGCTATGGTCTAGCCTTGAGGACAGGTTCAAATACTCCCTACCAACAAGCATTTACGTCTTTAGCCAGAAATGTCTTGGCTTTTTTTTTTTTTTAGTTTCTTTTTTTTCCAGAAAAGTCCTGACTTCACATCATCGTGCTCCTGGGACACCCCAGGCAAAGGCACGCTGATTGCAGATCAGACATCAGGCAGGTGACCCATTTGCCATGTCTGTGGGGTGATTTGGGTTCAGGTTAAGGGTAGAAAAAAATGGCTGATATGATTACTGCTTTACTGTGTGTCATGTTGCCTGAACAGAAGCAGATCTGGCCTGCAGAAGTCCTTGCAAAGACAAGAAAGAAGCATAAGAGAAGTGGTTCTCTGTTGTCGCAGGAGCTGGAGGCACTGCCAAGACAGAATGGGAGCTCTCCTGAAAAGCTGCCTCATGCGCTGCAGCTCTTGTCTCTCCTGGGTACAAGAGCAAGAGCAAAGAAGGGCTGAAGGGACAAACCCTTTTGTGCCATGGACTGAGCAAAAGCCCACTGGGTTCAAATAGGTACAAGGTTGGGTCAGACCTGAATTGTGTTCAACCACATTTTTCCTAGCTTTGCAGCAGACACTGGTGTGGTCAGCCTGGGCACTGATGATTGACTCCCGCTCCACTGGGACCACTGAAAGGCTTCGCACCGGCTCTGATGGGGCTTTGGTCTAGCCTTTAATCTGTAGAAGGTTTTTTTTCCATCCTGCACATCTCCTCTGGGGAACAGTCTGTCTTTTTTGAACAGGAACCGCAGCTGGCTGCAGAATAAAAATGTCTGGAGTTGGGCTATGCTGGCTACTGTGCCCTGTGAAGTCAAGGGGAAACCCGTCACTGGTTTCAAGGACAACAGCTTGAGGTCCCTTCTTCAGCTGTCATTCAAGACTTTGCCTCATGGTTCGTACCAGTCAAATATTTCTATCAAATGAGGATAGTGCTCCAAAGAGGAGAATCTGGCAGAAAAAAACGAAAAGAGTTCCCGGTTCTCATTTCTCTAATTAAAAATTACTCCTCTCAACTCTCAAAGCTCTAATCTGGGCAATAATACTTTTCAAGAACAGAATACTTCCCTTGCAGAGTTTAGAGCAGCAAGCTTAAAAATCCACATTTTGGACTGTATTTACTGTATTCATTCTGTAGTTGGAGGACCCGATAAGCCATGCAAAAGAAAACCCTGTGAATGTAAAGAGACTGAGTAGACTGCTGTAAGTCCTCCTCTGCAAGATCTGTGTTGAGAGGACTTGGTCGCAGGAGTAACGCTGTTCCTGTGAAGAAGCATTTGCAGGCTCCAGCCCTCAGTATATCACATGGAGTAGCTGAACAGGTAATACCCAGAGTTGTGCCTTGGGGCCCGCAGGGATGGGAGATGAAGCTGTACGAACACTTGTCTGTGTGCAGGCACTTGAGTGAATATATAAAGTGTGCGTGCCAGAGCTGAAGGGCTTACAGGACTCAGGTGTTTGCACCTGATAAAAAGCCAGGACAAGTGTTGTGAGAGTGCGGGAGTCTGAAGAGGAGAAGTCAAGACTCGATCTCTTTCCCTGAATGATTCATTGCCCTGAAAAACAGAATCCTAACTGTATTTTCCGCTGAGGACCACATCCCCCTGGCTAAGAGAGGACCACAAGAGCAGTTCCAGGTACCCTGTATGTGGGAAGGAAGGAGTCAGTGAAGCAAACTCATTTTCTCAGGTCCTTCCAAACTGCTCTGAAGCAGTTGCTAGAAATGCAAGCTCAACCAGTTACTTCTCCAGAAAGAATAAGATAAAATACAATAAAATGGCTTAACAGAGTTTTTAAACCCTGGCTTAGCAGAGCTTTTAAACCTTGATATCCCTATTGATTTTCCATGGAAAGCAGACAGTGATGAATAGTAACAGTGCAATGCCCTCAGGTGGGTTTTCTCGTGCTGAGATGCAGAATGTATCTAAACCAGTCTAGTTTTACTAGACATTGTCCTCTGGAGCGTAAGTCACCCCTATCCATCATGGTGCCTCAGATCAGCTCACTACCCCATTACCCTCTCCGTCATGGCTCCAAGTATGTGATTTGTGACACGATCCAGGAGACATGGTGGAAAACCACAACCAAGCCAAGGGCTGGGTGAGTCTTGCAAACTCTGCTCTGTGAATGAGGTTGAGATCCTCTCCTAATTTCGCACAGGTCTTTGCAAAACATTCCTGAGACAGCGTGATGGGGAGAAATCAAGGGCAGTGGGTGGAAGAAGGGCTGGTGGGAAACATAAGAAAACTCCTGTTTGAGAGCTCGTGAACCATGACACCCTCTGAGCTTGTCCAGCGGATCTCCCGGGACCTCATTCCACCCTCTCATCCAGGGACTGGAGCCTTCTGGAGCCAGTGGACCCTGATGGTGATTAGCAGAGCAGATTGCCGATGTGAGGCTTGTTCCTGCAGTGTCTAACATCTGTATGTGCAATTAGAGGCATGGACAATTCTGGCCCCAAATAGCTGTCTCTAAATCAAGGCTGGTGCTACTTGGGAAGGAAAAATCTGTATCTCCCTGTAGCCTCAAGCCTTCCCCAGGTATGGAGCTGTCTTCATCTGTGAGAGTGCATCCTAACATGCCCGTGAAAGTTGAAGTCCTCTCCTGACTTGCTTCATCCACTGGTAACAGAAGCCATCCGTTCCAGGACAGAAAGAAAAACAACAAACCCTCCTTATTTTCTTTCCCCGTCGCACATTTTCAATTAAAATAGATTTGTGCAAGCTATACTGAATGTGCCACAAATCTCTTTGCATGGTTAAAGTTGATTAATTGGGGTCGGAAGTGAAAATTAAAAAATGGCAGCAGCTAACAAAATACAAATAACCTCTCTTGGGCCTTGCGGATGATGGAGCACAAACCAAGATGCCTGAGCTGGTCCTGCCTTGAGGAGGACTGCCTCCTTCACCTTGGGTTAAACACTCAAGAGCAGAGCTGGGTTTTTGGGGGAGGGGGTTGGCCTCAAAATAATATGTATATAATCCTCAAGATAATAAATTTCTTACAGATGCTTTGTAAACTTTCGTGTTCAAGAGCGCAAGCCATAGTACTTTCTAAATCCCTAGGGGTTGTACTTGATATCCATTTGTTATTTCCTAATGCTATTCAATCTTTTTTTCCCCCGTTTTTTTTGAAGCTTGCAGCAATAAGCCTGAGACTTACGTCGGCAGTCACCACTGCTTTTGCCATTCTGCAGTGAACTTTGTTCGCGTTTTCATATTCCTTTTCTTACACTCTTGATAAAAGCATTATCAGGGAAATTCAAAAGGAAGCAGAAAACTGGCATAGCTAATTTAGGCTAATTAGTATGGCAGAAGCTGAGTCTTGTACTTCAGAGGTTCCCATGCCCTCCCATGTCTCCACCTGATCGCCTTGTCCAGCAGCAAACCCAGGAGGCAGCTCCAATTATATCATAACCTCTTCAAACACCAAGCCACTCAAGCTAATTTTATCCTATTAAACAGACTGAAGGATTCAGAAGAAAGGTTCTCCCCCAAAAGCTTCAATTACCAGTGTCCCTGATTACCATCTTTACAATCCTATATGCTACAGTTAAATACTTTTTTGCTTAGTGTTGCTTTCTTGATTTAGATGAAAAGCGAGTATTAAGAGCATGTCTTTTCAACTCAAGCAAGTGACATTCATAAAAAAAAAAAGGAACCTCTCTTGTTATTAGCGTGTTTAATCAAAGTCAAGTTTAGAACCGTTCAAAGACAATGTAATTGGGGAAATGTAAACATCCCTTCGCATCCGGTGGCATTTAAAGCAGCCACAGGTAACTGCCAATAACAGCAGTGACAGCCAAAAGTATTACTTCTAGAGGAAAAAAACAAATAAAGAAAACAGCAGGATCTCCTGAAGCAAGAAAATGTCGAATGGTGCTTGAAGTAAATCTCACGCCACTAATCAGCAGTAAAGACAGAAAATAGCCTCTAAGGTATTGAGCTGGTTCATCCTTCCTTGCACCAATATGCGGTAGACATTGGCCTTGAGCACAAAGTCACGCCTGGCCAAACGCACTCGCCTGGGTCACAGATGTGCCTAGGCTTGGGGCAGCACACAACCTTTCCTCCCCGGCCCCACTCTTGATGGTGGCCTCGAGCCTTCACTCTCCATCCTCATGATGCTCCTTCTCTGCTGACCATGCCCACGGAAGGGGGAGCTCACTGGGGAACGACTTTGCCATTTTTATGGCTGGTGCCTCCTGCAAGGGGGCTGCAATCTTGGCTGATGACTCCAGGTGCTGCTATAATTCAAATAATAATTGTAGGATCCAGGCTATTATTTTTAACAACAGAGAGGGAAATGGAAAGAATATATGTCATCTGAGCATCACATTAACCCTCTCCTGAACACTGAACCTCAGAGAAGTTCAGGCAACAGCAGTACCTGTTAGGACAGCATTTATATGGAAACAACACGAGAATATGCATCACCTGGGAAATTCAGTAGCACAAGCCATAGCAAAAACACATCTCACTTTTTTTTTTAGAAGGAACTTGTTCTTCACCTTCCCCAAACAGACTAATTTTGCTTATTCCTCTTCTTCCACAGACAGTAATTGTTTTAAACACACTTACAGGTTACTATTCTTGTTTTCTTTCAGCGTCATCCCAACTTGTTAGCTCCCAGTCCATCACGAGCTGGAGGTATTTGGGGGTTGGACTTCACTTCAGATCTACTCATCCTTGCCGCTGAAAATGAACATTTTTCTTTCTAGAAACAAACAAACAAACAAACAATTTCTGTCATTTAACAGACATTGAATGGGTTTCACCCAATTGCCCATTCTTTGGGCAATATGGAAATGCTATTGTCTGCAGACAATGATTCTCATGCAAATGAAACAACAGCTAAACAAGAATCCTCCCTATCTCTGTTTGGGCCAATTTTCTTAACGTTTCAGCAAAGCTTAATCTGTTGGCAGAAGTGTTTAGGCCCATTAACAGCTAAAGTCACAGAGTCCACAACTCACCCTGCTGACAGTAAACAAGGAATTTGAGGAATGGCCTTTAAACAATGGCTAAGCCACAAACCATTTTGTCATCAAATGCTGTGAAAGGCATATAGGCTGATGATTTTCTTCCTTGGGTTACAGCGATTTGAAAGGCTGGCTTCCCTCCCCTGAGTCCCCAGCACCCTCCAGGCTTGGGTTACAGCTGTTTTATTTGCCTTTCCAGCCCTACAGCTGTGGGACGGGTTATGCAGGTGTGCTCCCGACAAATGAGTCATTCCAGGGCGTCGTATTATTTATTTGTGTTGACCGTCTCGGAGGCCAGGGCCCCCCTGTGCTCCGCACTGCCCAAACACAGGACAACGTGATGATCTGTGCCCTGCAGGGAAGATTCCTGGGTTTAATTTTGGTCAGGGAATACTGTGCCCAGGTCCTTCCCTAAGAGTGCCATGGACAAAAAGAGAAAATTTACCCGGGGGGAGAGAAATAAATGGCAATTCCTAAAGAAAGTAAATTGCTAAATAAAACCCATAAAGCTTGTATCTCACCGGCAGGACTGGCATGGAGAGGGGGTGTGTGGATGCTGGGGCCGCTCGCCCCACCATGTTTCTCAGTTAGAGGCTCTACTGGGCAGTGCCAAAGGAAGTCCCTTTACACCCCATGGCCTGAGTGGCACCCAAATTTATCACCTCCCCCTGGGAGAAGAAGCATAGCCAAAGTGATGGCAGGTGGCTGCAATCCAAAAGAGGATGTGGACAACTTTTTCCTTGAAGTTGTTTGGAAAACACAACTCTAAAAACTCATGATACCAATGCCATGCCAGTGTCATGCCAACACCATTTGCCTCCCATGTGCTTTTCCCAAGCTGAGCTAGAGTGTGCATCTAGCAAAGAACGGAAAAGCAAGATGCTACAGACCTTGCCATTGTGTCCTTCCCACAGTGGAGGGCAGGAGAAGGTGCCACACCACCATCTCCTACCCAAATTGTCTTCACCTGCTCTCTTGCAAGAAGGCAGTGGAGAAACCACAAGCAAAAGGCAAGGACTGAGGCTCAGACCAATCTCCCTTCACACCTGACCCAAAGACCATCAAAGGCAACAGACTGAGCTAATCAGAGCAAGTACTGAAGGCCCATTTCAAGATAAACCATGAGTGCCAAACTGAGCTGCTGGTGCGGTGGGAGATATCTTTTTCCTCTCCCGGTTTTCCCCAGGAGAAACCAAAGAACAGGGAGGGGAAGAGAAGAGTGAGGAACAGAGGAGGTAATGAAATGCTCTTTGGCTGCATATGCAGATATCCCATACTTTGACTTGTTCAGGCTGCCTCCAAACTATGTTGCATCCACCAGTGCCAGGAGGGATCTCCATCAGTGTTATCAGGGAATGTGAGAGAAGGAAGGAAAAGGCAAATGGAGTGGGAGAGAGTTGGCTGTGCCAGCCACGCAGCATCAGGCACCAGCCTGCAGCCAGCTGCATGGCAGGACTCTCATCGTGCCGCAGCTCTGGACCGTCCACATTTCACTTCACCTCTGACATTCAGTGCCATTAAGGGCAGATGAAAACAGAAGGTTATTTTAGTATGGTGACCTCTGGGCAACAGTTTGGCTGTTCTTTTGCCCAACTTTGATGTAGGCCTGGTTCATAGTTTTCAACCAAAACTTGTTTTCCCCAGTAAATTAGTTCTACAGGCAAGATTCTGGGTTTTGTTGAAATATAAATGAAATGAAATGAAATGAGATGAGATGAGATGAGATGAAATAAAATGAAGATATAAAATAAATAAATAAAAATAAAATAAATAAAACGAAATGAAATAAAATTTAAAACATAAGATAAGAAGGCTTGTGGCCAAACATTTTTGCCCTTTGAGGTATCATTTATTTAAACAAGTGCTACAATGTTTCATGGCAATTTTTAAAAATGGAAACTGGTACCAGTCACTCCATTAAATGGTGTTATTCCTTCATGCCAACCTTGTTTCATTTGTAATATCTTTAGACCACCGTGGTTACAGTGACACTGTTACTAACTGCTAATTAAATGTGGGAGGAAAGAAGGTCGTGAGGCATTTTTAGATGGAAATTGGGAACAACTCTGGTGATGCCAGTAACAAGCTATTCACATCAGAAGTTAATTTTCCCATAGATCCTTCCATATAATTCTCAGTAACGTGATGCCATATACCCACACTCATGTGAAGGGATGGCTGTTGGGCGTGGTGTTGGCTGGTGGCACACGAGAATACATATCCTACCTCCTGGCATGGTGCCTATATTCCCACACACCGTTGTGCCTGAGACAGGACCCTCTTGCAGCCTTTCAGACGATCATTTAACTACGATTCCAGCTTTTCAGCGACTTTGAGCTGATGTGAACAGATGGAGAGGCAGAACATGAATTAGACAAATAAGAGTTGGAAGCACAAGGAAAGGATGAAAACTAAGAGTTTAGCATGGAGCAGACACCTTTATCAGCAGTACTGGGACCACAGTGATGTATTTTGCCAGAAAAGTGTGACAGCAGCACTCCATGAAGGCCACTTTTTACTGGACTGAAAACTCTTTTCTCCAGTGGTAACGTACACAGGATTCCTTATAATTCCCCAAATACCAACCAGAAACACCCCTTGGAAACAAAGTGGAGTTTACACAGCAACCAAGCCTTTCGATCTACAAGACATCATCAAAGTGGGGATCTAATAAAATTTTAAAAAGAAACAAGGCATAAAACTCAGATCAAACACTCTGATTTTTTTTGCTTATTTCTGACAAACCTGAACATTTCCTGGAAGAGTTTCCTCTAAAATAAATAAATAAATAAATCACCATGTTAACCCCACAGCTGGACTTCCCCCCTCCCTATATATGTGTGTATATATATATATACACACACACACACATGCACACTTATATACACAAGTAAAATGCCTACAGTAAATCAGTTTGCAAGGCATGATCTTGCAAGATGCTGATCAGGATGTCCTGATGGGGAGGAGGTCCCAGGGTACCTGCAGGACTGTGGTGGGAGAGGAGTCCCCAATGCCTGGCTGGCCAAAAGGAGGAGGCACAGCTGTCACATCTGGCTTAGCAAGATGGGGCACGTGGAGGGCCAGGCATGGTGGTGTGTGGCAGCCGATGCAAAGTGTGCTTGGGGCTTGAATGTCCTTTTAAAATTATATCAGGTTTTAAAGAAAAACTAAAGTCCACTAAAATTGGAAGAAACTTCTTACTTTGTGCCCTGCTGTGCATCAGATTGGGTGCTTGCTTTTAAAGATGGGGCCATCATTAGGCATGCACAGTGGTTATCTAGAGAAAAGCAGATGCTGCAGATATTTATTCTAGTCTAAAAGATATCTATTCAAGTCTAAGGACTTGGGTAAGAGATGCTGAATGAATTATGAAACCTAAAATTGTTAGAATTGTCAGAGAGACAGGCAAGCAAAATTTGACATGTATTTAGCATGTAAGGACACATTGGTTGCTTTGGAGTTTTTGCTCCCATTTTAGAAAGTAAAAAGATTTAATTATTTTTCTTTTTGAAGGAGGTATAAATCAAAACTGGAGATTTTGCTGATAAAATATTTCCTCTTTTGGGCTTTATTACAAGTGAAAATGAACTTGGCATTTGCAGCTTAGTCCTAGTTAATCAGAACTTGCAATCAGAGAAATCAAGTCCTATTTCTGCCTGCAAGTGAAGCAGAGTTAATATTCCTGCGTGGTCCAGGAACCTTTCGGTGGGCAGATGGACCCTCCGTCCATAAACGAGGGTAGACAGCTCTATTGCAAAGTGAGATTCAGGGTCGAAACGTGCCTCTTCAGGGAAAGGGTGGCATCCCGAACACAAGGCTTTCAGGCTTGCCAAGTTCTCTGCAGGGTATTAGGAGCTTCTTTTTAGCCGCCTAAAACCAGCCACTCAAACTTTGCAGGCACAAATATTCACCCCAAATGTGAACATGGCATGAATCAAGCAATAAAAGTTAATCGGCATCATTAAATCTGTCAAACCAGCAGGTTATTAAAATTACCACTATTCACTCTGAAAATGGGAACAAAAAATTATGCTCCAGCTTTCTGAGCCTGTTTGTCTTGTTTTCCCACACTGCTTATGAATTACTACAGTATATTACAATGTCGTCTATCCATCTTCATTAGCATTGTGAACAAATTGTATCGGGCTGTAATGCAGCATTTTTTTGGTATTGTACAAACATATATGGCGTACAGAAAATGGGCAATTTAATATGAAAAGAATATTGTGCCTCAGAATTTTTATTTTCTAAACAGTCATTTCAGTTGGGAATTATTGCATGATTTGTGCATAATTTCTCATGGACAGTTATTTAAATATAAATAGGGAAAATATGTAATTCCATATGGTGGCTATCTACCCTTTCTTGATGCCTCTCCATATTTTTAATAGTGCAATAAACAAAAGATAAAACATCTCTAAGCCACTCACTAGTCAAAAGAAGATAATTGTGCCTGTATGTGTTTATTGTAATTTGAATGTGCTCCAATTAACTTTCCTCAATATTTCCCAGTTCTTTTAAAAGAAACTTAAATTGGTTTTTATTTTGTGAAATTTGTTTTCTGTGCAATAAGAAAAAAAAAAAATCCAATGCCTTTGTTTACCTCATTATGGATACATCCTATCCAGGAGCAAAGCTCCAACTCTTTATTCCCAACAACCTTTTTTTTTTTTTTTCATTCTCACATGCTTCTTATATTTTAAGTAAAAATATCAAATTTCTGGTGCTCCCTAGGAAGAGGCAGCTCATCATCGCTCAGTATATCACATATCAAAGTGTGGTAAAACATGAAAATGGCAGAAAAGCAAACTCTTACACTTTTGCACTTCAGTCACTTTTAAAAGATGAGAATTTATTACCCTTTCCTCCTACAAATCATCAGGGCGACCGAAACAGTGAGAGTGTATATAGAAGGCTTGTTGTAATTAACCTTGAAGCTTTTATTTAAACAAGGTCAAACACTTTAACAGCTTTATAAATCAAGGTTGGGTCCGCACGGCTCTATAGCATCAGGCTAATGATAAAATGCACATGGAATACTTATTAAACAGTATTTATTTACAGAAAATATATCCTGCAAGCTTCAGAGAAGCACACCCGCAGGCTGAGCTAGCACTGACAGACACACAGCTCCAGCCCCAACCAAACCACCCCAAGGTGACCGGTATAATGTGCCTTTATTATGTGCTACTAAGGCGACAAACCCAGGTATTGGCAAATCAGGTCATTTGTAAGCTAACTGCATTTTTAGTGTGATTGCAAAATTACAGGAGGTAGATTTCAATCATCCCAATATCTGCTGTTCTGTCCTTAATTTTGTCCTATTTTTATTTACTTTTTCTCCGACTTTAGTTAGGTTTTACTGGAAGGAGAAGGAAGGAGGACATTTGAGTTGAGTAAGATGAAATACTTCTTATGTATTAGTGAGTAGCTACCCAGGAACCTTTATCAGTCTCTAAAAATAACACCCTTGGATTCCTCCTGCCACCCTGGGTTACCTCCTACTTCCTAATAAAATATGTCCATCAGGAGTAATTTTTTCTGAATGAGGAACACCACACCAGGCTTTCTATTTTGCACTCTAAATAAACGGTAGCTTTTAAGTCGCCCCCGTTCATAATTTCACACGCTCTTCAGTGTATCAGAGCATAATAAAGAAGATCACAAGCCACAGCGCCTGACATGGCTGCTTTACACGACGGTCCGCTCTGCAGACATCTCTTACCAAAAATCCTCTCTTTGAAGTCAAGAGGAGATCCACGTGGACAATAGATGCCCGCTATACGTGTGACCCACCAGTCGTAAAATAGCTGGCGTAATTTCCCTAAATGATTCAGATAATTTCTCCTCAAATATTTCTTGGCTCTTAGGCATTTTTTCTTAGCCCCGTGGTGTACGCGTTACACAGATCCTAAGGGATACTCATTATTCACCATGCTCGCTGTCTTAAACTTCACATCTGGGTTGCCACAAACACCTCCCAGTATGAGCTCTGGGACCCTGCAAGCACCAGTATGGCTGCAGCTGGGATCTTCACCTGAACCTCCTCCCTTTCACCTGGCCACAGTATATTGCATCACATCCAACCAAAAAAACTCCCGTGTATCAGCAGGGCCAACAGCGGGGACCAAACTGGGTGAAGGAAGAAACAATTTTTGGTGTTTGCGTTCACCATTTTAATTAACGTCTTTCATTTGTTCCCCTTCTGTGCCCTCTGACTATAAACGTTCAAGCGGCTGTAAGTAACCCCCAGGAAAAAAAAAAACAGTTATGCTAAATGAGATTTTATGTGTGGGTGTTTAAGTATTGGGGTGAAACAAACTTCTACCCTCTTCTCATCAGAATGGGAAGGAGACCATGTGAGTGATGTGACCAGTTACCACCGAGCACCCCAGAGCAGCTTCTGAATGTTCACGTCCAGTTTCTACTTTGGTGGAACAATTGGTCTGAACAGTTTGAAAAAGCAATGATGTCAAACGTGCGGCGTGATTAAACGCAGCGAGCTGAAAAAGAAGCTGTGTTTCCTTCCCAGGGTAATTCTGCTTGCGAATTTTGTAGGGAACATCGTGCTCAGATGGCCTCTTCCCGCACACCCAAATCTGCCAGGGCAAAGTTGCAGCTGAGCTTTGGAGGCAGCATGGACCAGGACATGCACGGGAGCTTTGATATGGGTGCAGCAAGCCAAATGCCTCCTCTTCACCCTGATCCTCACACTTCTACCCCAGGTAGAGCAATGCAGCGGCACATTTTGCAAGCGCACCATGATGCAAATGTAATTTGAATCAAAGATTTTTAGGGCCAGTATCTGGGAGTTGAATTGTCTGGATAATTGGCAAAGGTTGCCCCTTTTCCATCAATATCAGCCATGTTTGGAAGCTCTTTCGCTTTCTGTACAGACAAGGAACGTGTTAAACACACAGTCCTGCTGCTTGGTTCATGCCTATTTCTGTCATCACTGAAAATGGCCTATACCCCTTTAAAAAACAGACCATTAATTCCTACATCCAGCTCTCTCCTTCTGCTTTAAAAATGCATATACCATTGTAAGTTATAGTTCAGTAGTAGCCTCAGTTTTATGACTGAGTCATGCAAATCCAAGCATTAGGAGAAACAACATTTTTTTTATCGTAGTGCACAGAGAAGTGTGTGGTTCCCAGATGGCAGAAGGGAGCTGGGAGCACACAAGAGGAGAAAAAAGTAATACATCCTCCAGGATCGTATCTGATGCTGAGCCCTTATAAGAGACAGTGGGCACAGAAATGCTGCCCGTCTCTGGCTGCTCAGGTTTGGGGCCAGCTCTGAAGACAATTTCTCTCCTCCTGGTCCCCTTCGGAGAAGGTGATTGTGAATACTCTTGTACAAAAAAAAAAATGTTTTTTCCTTAGCAAGCAACTCCCACACATTTTGTGAATGTGCAAAATGCTTCTTAAAAATGATGCAGGAGGCTAAGATGAGGAAATAGCCGTATAAAATCCTCCCTGAAACTAGGGAACTTTTTCTTGATGTGATTTTTCTTTTTCTTGATATGATTCTTTTCCTTTCTTCTCGTTTCCTACCCAGAGATCCGAGCTAATTTTCCCTATCCATAGGCTCCCCCCACCCCCTCAAAAAAAAAAAAAAAAAAAGCGAGGGGGAGACTGTATTCACTAATTATACATCCTGAAAAGAATTTGGTTCAGTGTAAGATGATCCTAGTGATATGCTAATCCTTTTTTCTGCTTGGTGCAGCCTGAAGCCTGTGTCTAACATTTTTTTCAACTGTATGACAATAAAAGTTGTGGCAACAAAAGAAATAAATGGGCAGCTAAAGAAGGTATAGCTGAAACACATGGCAGACCAGTTCTCTCCTCTCCTTCTGGCTGCTCTTTTGTAGGCTCTGGTTTGGTATCCTCAAGTCAATAGCCGAAAGCCAGCCACCTTAGCAACTTAGTATGACACCCAAGCCCTCTCTCTTTACATTCATGAATAGTCAGCAAGCAGCAGACAAAATAGAACTAATCTTTTTTGACAGAATTGTTCAATTTTAGAGGAAAGGCTTTTGAGGCACCTTCCATACATTTGCAGAATATGAGACAACAATGGCCACCATCACAGTTTACAAAAGGACGACCAGGGATGTGAGCGCGCACACACGCACCCACAACGGCCATTTCGATAAAATATTGCAGCTAAGTTCAAGCAATTGCGGGATATGCCCATTGTTAGGGGGAAGGCTGGCAGGCAAGAAAAAATAAATAAATTAAAAAAAAAAAAACCCCACCTCCATTATTTTGTTGCTGATTATTAAACATACACATCCTGATAACATGTGATTAGGGTTATTTGTCTTGATTAACCAAAGTTAAGAGAGCTGATTAATATCCACTCTTTAATTTCCTGTCATAGGCTGATAACTTCATCTTTTTTTTTTTTTTCTTTTTTTTGGACCAATGATTCTTATTGTGAAATGCATTCAATCCAGCAGGTTCTCGCCTGCATTTAAAAGCTGGTTTTGCCATTTCAAAATCCTGTAACACAGCAGCCACTCACAAGTCTAGTATGTGCAAAGAAGGACATTCCTCCTTTTCCCTTCTTTCCCCTCCATTTAATGCAAGCCATATCTCTATCTCCAAATACAGTCTAAGCAGGAAAGAGAAGGAAATAACAATAATAATAATAATAATAAAAAAAATCTACCCAGTGTATGGGCAAAAACAGAAGTTAGCAACATGGTCCATGCAGCTGCAACACTACATTTAAAATTCAGTTTACTCCTAGGAAGAGGGCTAATCCTGCCCCTGTAATTCCCTACAGCCAAAATGTACCCCCCTCCCTGAGTGACAGTGCAATGCAAAGACACTCGCACGCTTATCTTCCCCAACCAGATGGCCGACTTGGATCAATGCACACACGCCACGATCAATGGGAGCGATAAAGAATTAGGAAAACAGTGGTACATGCTCCCAGAAAGCTTGTACACTGCATAATTATTTTATGATTCTACACATGGCTACATGTGATACTGGAGTCAAGAAGGAAAAGGATAATTAGAGAGCCAGAAAGCACCCGTACTGCACTACACACTTTGTCAGTCAGCAGTTCCCACTCGGCTCAACTCACCGCCGTTATCTTCTCTCCTGCCCCCTTGCAAACAAATTTAGGGAATATGTAAAATATTAGGGGGAGGCGGCTTCTGGGTTACAGAGATGGGATACAGGAGATTATCATGTCCTGTGATACGACGGCAAAAGTTTTTGTCCGAGGGCTGGGGTGGACCACGCGAGCATCGCTGGGGGAGTGGAGCGTGGGGTGGCATCCGCAGGGCACAGGGTACCTGCGACGAGCGGGGGCTGCGTCTGAACCCTTCTAGGGCTTTGTCGGGAGAGGGATGTGTCCACGTTCATTCAATAAAACATAGCTGTATATGTTACTCTCTGGGTTTGGATTTTTTTTTCCTCCTTTCCTCCCAGCAGCGATTTCATGATTGGCTCCTTGTATCCAGCCTATTTGCCACTACACCGCCAAGCAGAAAAGGGGGGGGAGGAAGGAAAGAACTGCCCTCCCCCCCAAACTGATCGAATGACACAGAATAAATATCAAAGCGCTGGATGGTTAAGACTGTGAATCTGGATGCCAAAGAGCACATGACGGAGATTAGGGAGCACAACAATGCCAGGCAGAAAGCTGCCCTTCGTGGCAAGACAGGCAGCAAGAAATCACCACGCTAAGCACTTTGCAAAACCACCGTCACCGCCTGACGCCACCGACGTGTCCTCACCCTGCCGGCACCGGGCGTAATACCACCCTGAAATTGCTGATGGGGACGGAGGGAGGACAAGGAGATGGGCTGCCATCAGCATCGGAGGCAAAGCTGGGGCACCCTTGTCCCTCCGAGTGCCCCCATGGACAGGACCTTCCCACTGGCCATCAGGCTGACGGTGGGACCTGGGGCCATGGCGTGGTGTTGCTGTGCAAGGGGACAGCAGGGTAGGAAATACCCAAAAATGGTTGTGGAGAGTTCATTCACCAACCAGTCAAGGAGCAGAGTGGTGTGATGGAGAGCTGGAGCTTGGAGGGGAATGGGGTGGGCATCACCATCCCTTCCACTGCTGCTTTCCCTCCTGGGGGCTCAGTGCACGCTGCAGAGGTGTCATCGCTAGACACCACAGTCCAGAGACACCTGCCCGGGTCCTTCTGCAGGGATGTGAGAGAGGGGCTGACCCTGCATCTCCTCATCCCTGTCCCAGCCCGCTCTCCCAGTGTAAATCAGGGCCAAACAGCACCTTTCAGTAAAATAAATGAACAGACATTGTGGTGATGACGTGTTTGGAAATGTCCATTTTAAACACAAAGTTTTAAAATAGGGGAACTGGGGTCTCTCCTGGTGGCATTTGACTTAAATCAAGACCAGGGCCCAGACCCCTTGCCCTGACATGCGGCGCAAAAGATCTCTGATGCACACTCAGACTAAAAGTCACCTCAAAAGCATCTGCACTTTACTCTTCTCCTCCCCTCAGACACAGGCCATTGCACGGGGAAAGGCAGATCAAGCTGCAGCAGCTTCACCAGTAGGAACAGCCACCGCGAGCATATCTGTAAGGGTGGACTCGTGATCAGAGATACCCATGCATGACAAGTCACTCACTAAATTAGTTATTGCAACTCCATCCCCAAGCACACATTTCTGCTTGTTCATAAAGGTTTCCCATCATACTGGGTCTCAAATTAAAACACCCATTAGAGCTTGGTTTGCCTAGCAGTTTTTTGCTCCACTAAAATCACATGTAGATAAGAAAGGTGAGAAAGAACATGGCATGACTTGGGTCATTTTAAGCAAACATCCTCCGCTGCCAAATCAGAAATCATGCAGTGTCTGTTCTGCCTATGAGGAAAAACATTCAGGCAACGCTGCCTGCAAGCATCCCTCTGGCAACTGAGCAGCGTAAATGGGTCCAACTGGGATGGGGATGAGCACTGGTGGATAGGTGAGGTGAGACACGCAATGATATTAACTCACCCATGTCTTCATCTCTTCTTTTCCAGAGGCTGGTGGCACCTGCGAGGAGGGAGATAAAGCCGACGCTCAGAGGCATGCCTACAACAAAGTGCACTCATTCTGTATCCTGCTCAAGGGAGCACCTCCACCAGCCAACTCTTCGTGAAGGATTTATAGTCCTGGCCAACTGTGCGTGGCATCTCACCGCTTATAACCAACCCACTCTGATGGGTACATAATCTTCAGTGGTGTAGATGTTTCAGATGACACAGTCAAAGCAGCATTATTCTACCTGGACAGTTATGCATTGTCCCAGATCTTGAAGAGACAGCTTTTCTGGAGGAGGTGGACAGTGTATAAGTGAAGTGCCATTAGTTTGACCACTGTAGCTGTTTAAACTTCCTAATCAAAATGTCTCTATCAAAAAAAATACTTTTTGGACAGATATGAAATTTTTGTTGGTGCCTTCTGTTTCTTTTGATGTTTTACAGTTACGTGTGGAAAAACCCACAATATTTCTCTTCTTTTAAAAATGCCATTTTTTGGTAAAAGTTTTATCAGACTTATCTCAAACCAAATATTCATCCTAAAAAAATAAATAAAAAAAATCACCATTTTAGTTTTCAAAGTTTTTCCATTCCTTTTTTTTTGGTCAAAAAAATGATAGGAGCTTCAGATAGAAAAAGGAACTATTTCCGAAATTCCTCACGAGAAATAATTGCCTTCACTAATCATTGTTTCCACAAAGAAAAGGTTCTTTAGTGACACAGGTTCTGCCTTTGGAGTTGGCATCATACTGGGTAACAGCATAATTAGAAATAGAGAGATGTAATAACTCTCCAGGTTGGAACAGATCTGTACGAGATCAGTTTTGCCTCACTTGGATATGGACTATCCATTTCGGGAGTGCAATTTAATTACTTCTGTGGTAGCAGGTGGTAAGTTCTGCATCTCCCCTGACTGGCAAAGTGCCTCTTCTCCTCCTCAGTCCAGTTCCCTATGCCTTTGCTAAGTCCGTCCTCTTCCTCGCTGAGTCTGTCTCTTGCTCAGTATTTTCCTGTTGTAGCAGCTATGATGGATGAATTCTACCGTTTGTTTTGGTAAGCAAAGGCCTGGAGCCACAGCTGCAACCAAAGAAAGCACACTGCAACTCAGAAGAGGGTATTTTTTTTTCCAACTTGCTGTGTATTAGTCAGCCTTTCTAGCAGAGAATTAAATAACCTGACAGATGTCCCAAATTTTGCCAGCTGCTTTTGGTCCCTTAGGACAGGCAGGGATGACTAGAACGTGTGGGACACCAGGGCCATGTCTTCTTTCCCTCGGCCAGGCCTCTCCCAGAAGTTTCGGATATCACACAGCATCGACTCCAGGATGGTTGGATGTATCATCCTTTCTTAACACGACTGTGTTGGTGTCTTCTGGTGAGGCTGGTCCATGCCACTCATGGAGTATCTTGAAGTTCACATGCCACAGTCCCTCCTCTGTCACAAGACTGGAAGAGCAAATGCATATCCTGCCATGAGAGGGGATGTGAAAACAGCCTTGGGTCAGCTGAGGAGATGCTCACAAGCAGTCCCACCACAGAGCAGCTCATGAACCCCCCCAGCTGTGGATTTTTCACGGGATGGGAGCACATCCAGTTTCATGACTGTGGAAAGCCCTCTGAGAAGGAAGACCTCAGGGTAGCTGCTATGGACAGATTCCTGCAAACCTATTTCCCAATGTCCACTGAGTAAAAGATAAATCTGGACAAAGAGAAAAACTCCCTGCAGACCAATTCCCAGAACTCTGTCCCACATTACAAAAGGGGAGCGGAGGTACCTCTTAGTGCCTCACACAGCATGTGTATCTGAGGCATGTCACTGAGCTGTGGGTGACAACATATGACACTGATGTCACTCCTAATGACTTCACGAGATTTGCTGAAAGAAAATGAAAATAACTTTTACTGTTAGCTACTGAGAGCAAATGGGACTTAAATTGTCACAGATGCAAGTAGGCTGGTAGAAAATCAAGCAACAATTTTGGGTCTTGTCTACATGGCTTTTTGTTTCTTGCAGGGCTAAGTAGCATATTCTCTCTCTTCCATTATTTCCTACTTAATTTTAGGTTCCAGTTTTGGCCTTGAACAATAACGCTGTTATCAGAGAGCAGTGCCTTGGCCTCATGGAAGCTTTCAGAAAATATTGGTGCCATCTTCCATAAAACATTTTAAACACATGCTATTTGTTTTTAGTCTCCCTTCTGGTTTTACACACTACAAAGAGGACATTTAATATGTACAATAGAATTAATAGGGATGCAATGTAAGCAGGACTTACATTCAAAATACACTTCCACAAAACAAAGGAGCAGCTGTGAAAATGTAGAGTCCGCTGAAAATTTTTTACTTGGGTATCACATTTGCTAAAAGATTTACTCTGCAAAGTTTTATCTAATTTCCCATTCATTCAATTAAGCAGAGAGATAAATGCCTGGATCCCAAGAGATTCGGGGAAACTATGTTTAGCTCCCCCTTACACTTGCGATCAAGACTGTGTTCAGTTTCATGATTATTGCTATGAAGTTCATGCTTACAGGCTCTGTGCTGCTGATAGATGAACACCTCCATCTTCCACCAAATCCAATGGGATTTGGAAGTACTCAGGATCCCCCAGATGTCTCCAGATTGGGAGGATTCAAACGACATAGGAAATGATACCCCATTGGCAAGGCTCTTTCAGCTCTGCTGAGAGGAATGGCCAAAACTCACAGGTTACCAGGGCCATCAGTTCAGAGTCAGAACAAAGCACCCACCAAAATCTCTTGGAAATGAATCACATGGTAAAGATAAGGCAGAGCAAAACAGATAAAATGAAAATTACCCTCTTTTCCCCTGATATTTGTGTCACACAGCCTTTATCGACTTGCCTAAGCAAAGTCATGAAGATTTTTGAACCGAAACAGAAATATATGCCAATGTTTTGTTGAGCATCAGTCCAGAATCCTGCTTTCTCTCCAGGTAATTAGAACATTGGTGTTTTAGTCATGGCGATAATTATTTTCTTGAGTTAGACATTCATTTGAAGGTAAATTATGGATCTTGTGAAAGCTTGAAGTCCACGGTACAGCCCACAGATGTCTCTCCCTGAGCCAGGAATACTCTGCTACCCCTTCTCCAGAAGGGTGACAAGTGGAAAGATTGAACACAGAGTGAGAACAGGCAGAGACACCCATCCTAAAAACACAGAGCTGCAAAGATGGTTCCTGGTCACTCTTATGCATCAGGAGAGGGCATGGCTGAGATGTTCCACCACACCATCAGTGGTTGGGAGCTGTTGGCAGTGGTTAGTCTGAGCAGCCTTGAGGACAGTGAATTCCCAGGATGTGGAAGAAATGATGGCTGAACCATCCAGGCTGCATCTGGGGGACATGACAGAGGTCTACTAGTGCCAGCATTACTGTGGAAGCTGCAGAAACTCAGACACGTTTCAATTCTACCAGGCAATGAAGTGCCTTTGAATGGATTACATCTATCTAGACTTCTGTAAGGCCTTTGACACAGTCCCCACAACATCGTCCTCTCTAAATTGGAAGGATATGGATTTGATGGGTGGACTGTTCGGTGGATAAGGAATTGGCTGGATTGGCTCGATGTCCAGATGGAGAACAGTGACGAGTGGTGTCCCTCAGGGGTTCGTTCTGGGGCCAGTGCTGTTCAATATCTTCATCAATGACATAGACAGCGGGATCGAGCGCACCCTCAGCAAGTTTGCAGACGACACCAAGCTGAGTGGTGCAGTCGACACGCCTGAGGGACGGGATGCCATCCAGAGGGACCTGGACAGGCTGGAGAGGTAGAACCTCATGAGGTTCAACATGGACAAGTGCAGGGTCCTGCACTTGGGTCGGGGTAATCCCTGGTATCAGTACAGGCTGGGGGATGAAGGGATTGTGTGCAGCCCTGCTGAGAAGGACTTGGGGGTACTGACAGACGAAAAGCTGGACATGAGCTGCCAATGTGCTCTCGCAGCCCAGAAGGCCAGCCGTATCCTGGGCTGCATCAAAAGCAATGTGGCCAGCAGGGAGAGAGAGGGGATTCTGTCCCTCTGCTCTGGCGAGACCTCACCTGCAGTACTGCATCCAGCTCTGGAGCCCTCAGCACAGGAAGGACATGGACCTGTTGGAGCAGGTCCGGAGAAGGGCCACAAAAATGATCAGAGGGATGGAGGACCTCTGCTGTGAGGAAAGGCTGAAAGAGCTGGGGTTGTTCAGCCTGGAGAAAAGAAGGCTGCGGGGAGACATTATTGCAGCCTTTCAGTACTTAAAGGGGGCTTATAAAAAAGATGGGGACAGACGTTTTAGCAGGGCCAGTAGCGATAAGACAAGGGGTAATGGTTTTAAACTAAAAGAGGGTAGAATCAGACTGGATATAAGGAAGAAATTTTTTACAATGATGGTAGTGAAACACTGGAACAGGTTGCCCAGAGCGTTGGTAGATGCCTGATCCTTGGAAACATTCAAGGCCAGGCTGGATGGGGCTCTGAGCAACCTGATCTGGTTGTAGATGTCCCTGCCAGTTGCAGGGGAGATGGACTAGATGGCCTTTAAAGGTCCCTTCCATCCCAAAGCGTTCTGTGATTCTGTGATTCTATGAACTGCCTTAGGAACTGAACAAACTGTTTAGCCTTTTTGTTCATACCTTCTAATTCCACCAAAGTTTCTCCAGTCACCCTGGGTCCTCATGCATGGCACAAACATATAACAAAGAACTGCTTGTGCCTTTTTGACTTTATGATCTAAATATAATACTGATTCTGGGTGGCAAGAGTTTTTCCTGCAATTTACAAGTCTGATGCTTATATGGGTAATGGGAATCGACAATTCGAGCACCCAACAGGTCAAAGAGAAATTGAATTTCCTGCAGTCCTGGTAGGCAAGATGTTTTCAGGTCCTCATGTCCCAAACACTAACAAACTGCAGAACTGTAGAAGGATAGCAGCTCCTGCCTATATTCAAGCCAAAGCATTTGGCAGTAGGTTTTATGAAACCATTACCTCTCATATTGATCTCTGTTGTCTCAGTAAGTTCTGTTCATCCATTCAGTGGCTCTAAACTGCTTGGATTGAAAATTCTTTGAGAATGAAACAATCCTTGTTTTTTGCATTTAAAAGCACAATAATCCACAACCAAGCTGTAGTAATTCTGTGATATTTCTCCTACTGCCGTTACAATTACTACTGTAATTAGAATGGACCCTTTCTTGATACCTTGATTAAGAATCACTCTCCAAAAGCATCCTCAGCTATGCAGAAGTTTGTAGATTTAGGCCTCAGATGACAAACATGGTTATTTGATAGCACTGATATTCATGTACCAAAGCAGTTTGGGACACTAAAAAGACTTTCTTGGATTTTGATGTCTGTTTGTAAAAAAAAATGAAGAAAATAAGACAAATGATAGAAAAAACCTAAGATATTATTCTAATTTTTATCATAAATTTTTGATTAAACATACGTGAATACATTGTCTGGCTTTAATAAGCTTGAAAACATCATCAGCAATTAACGGGCAAAACAGAATAATGTTTCATAGTCAAGCAAGGGTAATTGTGCTCATTACATTGCCAGAGATGCGGTTGATCAAAAAGAAAACCACTGTTTTCCCTGAAGTTCATTTACAGTATTTAAGTGGAATCCACGCTGAGTTCGTAGGCATTAATCAGACAAACTGCTTCACCCAGAAACTGCTCACCAACCTGCGAATGCCTCGCATACTGTCAACACGCACGATGGGTCTCCCACTGGACATGTGTATCTCTTTTTCCAAGGCTGTCAGTGTTATTCTTCCATTTCACCTGAAATATCTGTATTTATCCCTCAAGAAGCAAGATCATCCTCTTCTCATTCTGCATTGTGGAGAGAAAGTGTTGAGGGACAGCAGGGTGCATAGATACCTCTGTGAACTGCTCTTTGGAGGCAAACTTTTCTCAGTGAATTTACATGGAAAGAAGAGTATGGTGGAACCTCGTTACTACAAAAAGTGAAGATGCTAATTATTTTTCTACAGTGACATAATTATAGTCATCCAAGAATGTGAAAGAGGCAATGTCTGCAGGCAGAGGGAAGAAGATCTGCTGACATAACTGGGAAAAGGACAAACTGCAGGGCACATAAACCATTTTCACAACAAAAATTTTCATAGTTTTTCTAATCCAAAGCTGGGATTTTGAGATTTGGCTTTTCTGCTGCTGTCTGTTTCCAGGATGGGACAAACTGCCTGGACCACCCTGAAAAATTACAACTCCTTCTTCAACCAAAGGGCACATGCAACCAGTAAATGATGACTCTATAAAGGAATTGCCTGCTTTGTTTGGGTCTTGCTCTGCATATGAACAAGCACTTCACCCATTCCCCTTGTCCTTGCCTCTTATTTCCATAATCACCTGCATTTATTGCTTACTGTGAATATGATGCATTTAATGCCTCAATTTATTCAAACGGGGTCTGCAGCTGTAGGTGCTCAGCATTGCACCTACAGGTTTCTTTAATGGCTTGGTACCAGCTTTCTTATCCAGTGTAACCAAGCACCAGTTTCCTCCAGGGATATACAACAACCTCTTCTCCAAGCCAGCAAACTTTTAGTTGTGTCAATACTTGCTTAGCGATGTCTATTTTTTGTTTCAGAAATATGTGCCAATATGATGCCTGCACCCACATTTTCAACAGTTGAATTATAGCTCCTATTTTACCTACTCTCAGTGCTATGTCTTTTTAAGTTCTGTTTCTGAAAAACTTTTTTTCTTCTCAGAAAAAACAAAGAACATTAATTTTTAGCAAAACTGATTTTTTAGTTTATAGCGAGTCCTTTAAATTTCCATTTTGTGCAAATATTTTGTATATGAGTCACATGTGCAAACATGCAAAACAATTTTAATATTTCATGAAGATAATAGAGAAGACAAAGAAGAGAATATGATGAGGTTCATTGCCAAAATCAAATCTGCACCTGACCAATAATTCACCAATGTAATTCTATTAAGGACAAGGGAGTTACGTCAGCTCAGCTTGGAATAAGAAAGTTCAAGGAAAAGGCTCTGAGCCTTTAAGCACAGATTCCTTTTATGAAAAGAGTCAGGAGGCAGCAATTAAACTCAGTTACATTGGGATGAACGTGCCCTCCCCGTGCCCAGCTCAGAGACCACACACGTGCTGGATGAATCTCGGAGGATGAATGTATCTTGCTCTGGCCAAGGGCTGGGTCAGTTATAGCCAAAAACTCTTTGAGGTTTTGGCTCAAAGGTGCAGCCCTGTGAAATACTTAGAGGGACAATCCTGTACCACGTAGCCTGCCTTGATGAAGTTGCCCCTTTCGAAGTATGAGGGACATTGACCCAATTTGCACAGACCCTCGGCATTAGCATAGACCCATTTTAAACAAGGTCTTTGAACACCAGTTGCCTCCAAATTCCATTACCTCTCTCCCTGCTGGGTTTTGTGCTTTAAGTATCAGGCAGGGGCTGGGAGAAGAAAAGAAAAAGGAAAAAACCAGTAAGTTAAATCCTAAACCCAAATAATTAGACATGTTTTGGTTAGTTCTCTACACTCTTCCTTATTGCTGTTTCTCCATTTGACAGAATATAATCTGATCTTTTTTTTTTCAGACTTGACACATAGGTCAGTTAATCCAGAGGTTCGTAAGCATGAATGAGCCAGAGAGAGAGGCAAACACCAACTTTGGATGTGTTCGTCACAGCATTTCATCTTTGTTTGCAGCCTCATCTGATGTATGAGCAAATTTCAGTCATCCTTGCTTGCAGGTACTCTGAGAAAGCTTCACTTGGAGAGGGAAAGAAATGCAGGACGACTTTGCTGTCTGGCAGATAAGCTTAAGGGTAACAATAATATCTCATCCTTTGTCACTAACAAGAGGCAGGCTTGGGTTTGCTGGATAGTTTTAAAGGGAAAACTGCTCATAGAAAATTGCTGCGTGGACAGAGGAGAGTTTTAGCTCTGCACTGAAAGGCAGCAGGCATTTTTATTTCATCTGGAGGTGAAGATCCAGCCCTGGCCTGGCATGGAGGGGATTCATTGCTTTTGAAAATTAGACCGTGAGTGTAGGACAACTGAAGGAGTAAAGTCCAGGTAGTTTGATTGATTAAAGCTTTTTGCTTCTTTGTGTTCAGGAGCAAGTGTTTAAACTTGATGCCTAGCAAATACAGGGAGAAAGGCTATTTCTGCTAAATATCTGACACTTTGGTGCACTCCACCGTCATTACTCTCTGCAAGTGAGGCCACTAATGCTCAGTGTCTGTAAAAGCCTATTTGAAGGTAGGACCTACAAAGCTCAGTGTCTGTAAAAGCCTATTTGAAGGTAGGACCTACAAATCATAGTCAAAAGGGGCTCCTCACGTGGACCAAAGCTCTGCTGCTGTGGGCTGTTTTACTTCTATTCGCTTTGACCAGATCACAGCGTGACCTACAACATGCTAACCCTGCGGTTGCAAGTGCAAATCTGGACCTTGACTTGTCTTCATAAAGAAGTTCTCGTACTGCAAGTGGGAAGGGAGGGGAATTTGTGTACTCTGTACCACATGACTGTGTGTCACCCAATATTGTACTTCAAACTAGCAGCAAATTCTTCTCTAACTGTGGGAAGACGCTGGACAGCTTGCTTAGAGTAGGTACCTACCCTTTGGCATGATTAGAGTTACAGATCTGACCTTTAGTGCAACTCACCTACTTTATGTGCAACATGCACTAAGCATGTCTGTATGGTACCTCAGTAAAGTAGTGTGTGTATATCTACCTTAAGATGCAATATTTGCACTGAGACCCTGAGCACAGCATGACCATTTTCATTCATATACTATTCCCATCTTATACTGGTTCTTACACTGTGCATGTCACTCGGCACAGCTGTTTGGTCTTCTCTCCTTTTCTTTTCAGTGGTGTTTGCTGCATTGGTTGGGTTTTCTTCAGAAAGAGAATTCTTACCTTGCATGCTAGAGGTACAAAAGAAAGTGAGACTGAAGAATACACTTGGAGTAGAAGGGAGTGAGGTTTGTGGTGCTTATTTCTTCTTCAGGGAGCCAACTTTGCACTGGCTTTCAGAGAAGTTGTATTTCTCACCCAGGGGCTCTTCACCCTATTATACAGCGCTCCACAATTCAGAGGAGCAAAATTCTTGAGGATAGCCCTCAGGGATCTGTGTATTTTTTTTTCCAGTAGCCTTTTCCCAGGGCTTGTTGGACCTTGTCAAAAAAGAATAGACAATGAACTGGACTTGAATTTCTCAGAAAAGCCACTCAAAGGACTGGAGGTACAATGCCGTTGAGTAGCTGGTACCATTAAGGAGATACCTGATGGCATTTCTTACTAGCTAGAGTTTTCCAAGTGCTGATGGCTTTATGCACAGTTCTCTCACACTGCTGCACTTTTCCTGCAAAATGACAAAATACTGCAGGGACAAGGTGAGGTCACCACCAGACAAGATAGGACAGAGTCTCTGAGCTGGAAAGAAACAGCAGAGGATATTGCTTGTCATGCTGCTATGGAAGAGATTACTGTCAGGGAAGACTGAACTGAATGGACACCTTCAACAAAAAAAGACAGTGCTGCAGCTACATACTCTTTGAAATCCTTTCCTACAAGCAACAGCATTACCTCTGCCTCACTAAGATTCAGCTTCAATGAGCTCTTCTTCCTTCCTAAGACTGTCCTGATGTGAAGGATGTAGCTCTGCGTGGTGGCAAATAGGAAAGGCTGCGTGTTATCTGTGTGCTGCTGGCACTCAAAGCAATGTTGCCTAATCAGTTTATCTTTGGGTTTCACAGAAGTGTTAAAAAAGGCTGGAGAGGAGCTGATCTTTGTGAGACTCCGTGAACAAAGGGCTTGGAGGTGCAGCTTGCTTTAGTCCATTTTAGCATTTCACCCTGCAGTCCTGACACCTGTTTGCCATAAGAAGGCAGGCCCGCATGGTCTCCAGGATCAAAACAGCTTGATGAGGTTGTTAGTTGGTGTTTGGCTGACTTCACAGAGCTTGCTCGGGAGCAGGAGCTCAGCCGACGGGAGGCAATAAGCTGGAACTGATATACTACAGGGTGGAAGGTTTCCTTCATGTCTGTGGGATGGAAATGGCATGGACTAGATTAAGACGACTTTGGGGGACAGGGAAGAAGGGGGTATTTTTTACATCATCCAGAACTTCTCAGGTGCAACTGCACTGCTCCCTGGGAGCAAAGACAAGCTGTTGACTAGTGTGTACAAGCCATTTTGTTTCAGAAAACCACAAAGAGCAGCTCTGCCTAAGAAATGCAATTTGAATTAAGGTTACCATAACAATTCTGCATGGAGCCTGGCTTCTTCAGCTCTTTGACTGCCATTTTGCACACGTATTCTGACCATACTTTCTCAGGGTGGAAAATTCACTCACCAGGCTTTAGCCCTGCTTTTTCTCTTGGTGAGAGCTGCAAGCCCAGGTGGTGATCAGAATGTCATTTTGCAGATTATTTGGAAGTGTCACCCTGCTCAGGTGCTCCTTTTCATGTCATTATCAATATCCACAAAATATAGCCTGCATTTCCTACCTTAAGAATAGTAGAATTTCACCCAGGAATATATGGGTTTTAATAGTTCTCATCAACAGACTGTGGGCTTGCTAGTAGGTACAAGAAACGTGATGGACGAAAAACATGAGAAAACTCCAGAAAGTAAATGTTGTGAGGATTCATCTTCTTGAATGGTGATTCATGCATGCAATTCCCATGAGCATTACCAGGAGTTATGGATATAAATCCTAGCACATCAAGAGGGGAATATAACCCCTAGTGGCTAGGAATTAAAAGCATTCTGAGGGGCGCAGAGTCTCATCTTAAGACACAGAGTCACTCTGTGCATCTAAATCCCTGTACACCGCGATGCGAATATGTTAGGATCAGAGTAATAACAATGACTATGCAGCTTGTGCGGTGCTTTTGAAATTGGATGACACAAACACATCTTTCCAAATTAGCGATTTAAAATTGCAGGTGGCTGGCGCTTTCAGTTTTCATCCACCCTGTAAGCCTGGAGATGGTTTCACTAATACAGCACTTCCCAGATGTTTAGACCCCAGGTGTGCAACAGTGTTCTTACTGATGAGATTTAAATTCTCTTTTTTTTTCGGTACTGCTTATGATAGGAGCAAAGATAACTGCATCAGGTCATATCTTTCATTATCACACAATCTTCTTTTCTCCCTTGCATTACTGATGATGGGTTTAATTCTTTTTACAATGAATTTCTTGAGATTGTACATATATTTGTGTACAGGGTATGTCCTTACCTCGAACCAGGATAGTAGCTTCTCTGTTCATTCATTTGTAAGCATTGCCTCCATGTGCACGCTCACACCCACAGCCATTACGTTACCAGTGAGTGTTAAACTATATTGTTAATGATTTTTTTTTTTCCAGTACTCATCTACATGTTAGGACTGTTTCTTTTTGCTAGTTCTGCAAACTTTTGGATGTTGTCCCTGCACCACCAGATAGTGCATTTCAAAGTCTCATGGTTACTCTAGTTCCCATTCATATGTCCGAGGTTTACTTCAAGCTTTGTTTGCTTGTCTAATAGGGGACGGCAAGCAATGCTTTGGTTGGAGAGGGATTCATCTATTTCAGGGCACATATGCACCACACAGGTACTTCCATCAGAACTAGTCCTCCTAATGCATTTTAAATCAGTCAAGAGAGACAGGCACAACTTCTCTCAGTCCCACAATGTCAGATGAATTGTATCCTGAAAGTATCTGTCATCTCCTGTGACTCTAAAGGGAGTCCAGAATAACTGGCTTAGATGATGATGTGCACACTGTAGGTGTCTGCAGTCAGGTGAGATGACCCCTACCTTGCGTGCCAAATACAGCCATTCATAAAAACCCACTCGGAGCAGCCAAAATGCTGAAACTCACAGAAAAGTGGCCATGATCTATCTATAGATTAAGAAAGAAGCAAAACCCTTTCAACACAACTTGTGCAATGCCTTTCTTCGTGTGTATCATTAACGCACACCTTCAAGGAACTCACCAGATTTGCTTATGGATACCAAAGCAGAAGTACTGAGGCTTTGCTGTGTCGGCATGGATTGAGGCAAAGAGCAAAGCCATGTAGAGCTGGAAGCCAGGTGATCCACAGGCCTTACCATTTCCAGTTTCTTTTGCCATCCCATCAGCTGGTTCATCTTCCCCACAACTTTTCCAAAGGGGTGAAGGTGCAGATATTGATTGAATCTGCAACGGCAGCGAATATGTTTCTGAGCTTTCTCCCAAAAGACCGTCAACCTAAGGCCCTAGATATGCAGTAATTAGCCTAAGAAAAGCAGCCACCTGACAGCCAAAAATGTGGCAACCTTGTAGGAGCAAAAATTGTGCTCTGAAAGAGGTATTTCCCCACGCACATACAGATGAACACATTTATAACCACGGAACTTCCCACACTGTCACATTTTCTCTGAATTTTTAACATATTCCAAAGTACCCTGAGATACTTCTAGGATTTCTTATTCAATTCTAGTAACCAAGAAAGTCAGACTGACATCCAAAAATACCTCATGGTCACCAGGTCCTCTACATTTATGTGCTCAGTTTGCACCTGTAAAGGATTTTTTTCTACTATATGTGGAGAATTATGGAAATTTGGGGAGTTGTGCATATTTTCCTTTAAGACACGCTCAGGTCCACCAACACTCGTAGTTTTGAGGCAAGAATCCCAGGGTAAAGCGCTGCGTCCTGTGCTATTCAATAAGTCATACGGGTCTCACCCAGCGTTTGCCCCTGCTTTAAAGTATCTGAAGCCCACAGACAAAAAAGAAAAGTATACGTGTGGGGCTATAGCATGAATTAAATAAGCAGGTACTTTCCATGATGTACTGTGCAATAAGCAGAAAACAGACAGTCCCCTTCTAAAAGGACTGCAGGATGGCAGACCAAAGTACGACACCCTGAAAATGGAATAAATCCATCCCTAATCACTACCAAAGTGCTCAGTTTGCAGTAGATATTTCTCTTATCAAAACCTATAGCTGGATTCGCTGATAGGGGTAGTTTCCCAGGTGTTTACTAGCCAGAGAAACAGGTCATCTAGGGTAAAACTGTGTCCTGGAAGATGAAGAGCTGTGACCCAACAACTAAATAAGTGTAGGAAAAGGTCTGCCTATACAGCAAAATGTTACAGTTGTTATAATTCCTGAAAATGCCAGGGAGCTGGATTCACAAGACTCTTCCAGCCATATATCCCTCTTTCTTACATGACACCTCCCACCTCTACCAGCTGCAACATGTGCCTTTATGAAAATAACCCCAAAGCATATTCATTAAGAGAATGATACTAAAACTAAGCACTATCAGTATTCACATTTGCTATCATGCCAACACATGCCGTATTTCAGAAATTAAAATACAAGCTCTGGAGTACTTGGAGTACTGTATGCTGCTTTTTCTTCCTATTTCTGAATGAATTACTCTCCTAGTTATTCCACTGTAATTTTTACTGCCAAGGAGCAGCCTGAATTTGCATTTTCCTCAAACAAGAAATGGCTGAACACAAATTTTCTATACAGCCTCTTGAAACACTGCAGTGAGTGAATTCACATTTCCTTTTTTCAAGTACTGAAACTAGAAACTTGGCCTTGAGAGTCACACTCAGCCACTGCTGGCAGAGAAGCACTGCTGGGTGACATCTGTCATCAGCCACCGCTGAGCTGAAATGTTCACTTGTTGTGAAATGTTCAGCAGCAAGTTGTGCATTAAACAAACAAACAAACAAACAAAAAGCCTTCCAAGAATTCTCCAAAAGCAGTTTGAAGCAGAAGAGAATTTGAGAAAATTCACTATATTTTTCAGCCACTCCTCCATCAGAAAAATTCACATGAAGTATCACGTGAATTGTACATTGAGCTCTGCACAGATTAGTTTGAATTTTAATGTGAAAAATGTCAGGCAGCCATTCTAAACAGTCTAATTGTGGTCTATAGCACTTGTCCAGACAGAGGATTTTAGGTGGTACTCTAATCTAGGGAAAATACCTAATAGAAACATGCCTTTTAACTCCTAGAGAAAGATGTATGAAGAAGCAACGCCTTGAAAACTCAGCCAGAGATATTCTAGAAATAAGGTAAACATTTATAATATTGGAAGTGATTAATTCTAGTCACAAACATCCAGAAAAATGTGGAACTATCTGGCTCTTGAAGTCTTCGAATCAAGAATGGACAGGACATTTTAACATCACAAAACATTGAACTTCACACTGATTTTAAATGAATAAAATGGTCTGGTCTGGGACGTGCAGTAGGTCAGATCTAAGGACCACCCAGACTTAAAATGCTGACTCCATGAAAGCGAAGGGGTGTGCTTGGCTCTGTGACTGCATCGTAAGATGGACCAGTTTGTCCCAGAACTCTAAAGCCTGGGCCAAAGATTCTTTAGGGACTAGCCTTTTTCTTGGCTCAATTTGAAGCTATTGGAAAGTTCTCTGCATCAGAAAGGCAGATGATATGTTAGGCAAGACATGCTTCAGCATTTTCTGTAGATCCTGAGGTCCCCATGAATACATCTGTTTAAACATTTTGCCACCCAACCCCACGGGATTCAGGATACTTGGATTCCCTTCTTGATTCACCTTAGAGCTGTTATGGGGTCCCAAGCACGCTGGTTCTCCCACTCTGTTCCCCTCTCCCCAAAACCAAACCCACTTGCCTATTTAAACTGCAGGCTCTGGGGGACAGGGCTCTGACCCCTGCCTTGTTGCAAAGTTTGTCCTAATAACATTCCTGACCGATAAGAGCATAAAAACATTTCCGTCACAGCTCTCTCTTTCACGTGCTCTAAATGCAAAAGAAGGGGGGAAGACTTTACTTTCCCCTGCTTGGATCCTACTGCATCCCCAAAAGTGAAGTTAAATACCTGATTAGAAGGCAACAAAATGATTTTCATAAAGAACAAAAACCTAGCCGCATTTTAAAAATGGTATAAACCTGCTGTGGGTGAGAGCATAAGTGTTGACATGAATGTGTTAGGTTGAGGTTTAGAACATCATTATTTCCTCTTATTTGCCAAATGTCTTACCCACCAAATTATCTGCCTTTTCAGATGTGTACTGCTTTTGATATTTAATTGGTTTTATTTACCAAATGTCTTACTCATTAGACTATCTACTTTTTCAGATGTGTTCCCATTTTGATTTTACTGTGAAGCGAACCAGTATATCAAAACAGTGACACACAAGGCTTTCTCAGCATCTTGGTGCCTTTGACATAGTGTCCAGCACCTCTGCATACCACTCCGGTGGTTTAGCAAATGGCCCTTTCTCCCTTCCATAGTCTGCGATTCAACTTTGCCATCTCCCAGTTCAGCATGTAGGGAGATTATTGAGGGCATTGACCATGATGGGGCTGAGCTAGAGAAGCCAGAGATTGTGTCTCCTCCACACCTTGCTGGCCTTTGGTTTTCATGTACCGTTTGGAATGATTTATCTCCGTTTTAAAGGAATAACATCACCACCTGGAACGGTTTGAAATGTTGCACTTCATTCCTTTTCTCAAGGCTAATTGCTGTGGCAAGCTGGTCTCATTCCCCAGATATCTGAAGCGTGTAGTAAACAGCAGCTCGATATTCAGAGCAACAGAAGCCCCCGGGGGTATTTAGTCACTCAATGCTAAATATGTGCTTAACTTTTCTGCTGGGGGGGACTCAAGAAGATGCTCACCACAGCCAGGATCTTTTTGTGGTGGTGCTGAAAAGTGGCTCAAATGCCCCACAGAAGATGAGGCAGCCCATCACAATGTGGAGTGTTTAAGTGGGGGTCCATTCAGGTAGGAGCTGTCTCTGGAGCTGGATACCCCTCCGCACCATCACAAGAACCCAACATGATGTTCCCAGGCAATTCCCACCTACGGTGCGATACCTCTCACAGCCTCCAACGGGACTGGCACAGCCTGCAGACCCCAGCTCGGCATGCCGGTACTGCCAAGGAGTCAGCAATAAGGGGCAAAATTGCATCAGTCATAGGATTTTTCACATTTAACCTCATCTTCATGAGCATTCTTCACCTCTTGGTGGCTTTGAATTTGCAATTAAAGCCCCTGAAGGTGGGAACAAAAAAGGCAACTTTGTGTGAAGAACAGTTAGCTCTGTGCAGCGGGTTGGAGGTTGGATTTATTGTTTCCTTATACAATAAAATCCATTTTTTTTCTGAATAAAACCCAGCTGTTTGCACTGACTGCTTAAGAACCCTGTAACATTTAGTCTAAAAAACATCTCCAAATGACAGTTTGCCCCAGACCTTCCAGTAGCTGAAAATCTAGACCACAAAGGATATAGTTTTCTAAAAAAAACCTCAGTGCATTCTTGAGGAAAGCAAACAAATTCACCAAAAATATCTAACAATTAAAAACTCTGGAGAAATTAGCAATAATTATAGACTGTTTTGATTGGAGTTTTTTTACTATGTTTGTATAGATCTCAATGCCTTACGAGCCTCTCCACAGTTTGAGATCTCTGGAGCTAGCAAGAAAGTATTAGCAAAATATAAATGCCTTTAACATTACTAAAAAAAACCCCTCTCCTTCCATATGCAAGCCAATGTAGCAACAAAAAAAAAAAAAGACAAACAGTGGTAGCAAATATCAATAGCCTATCCTTTAAGATACTTAAATTATTCTGTTTTACCAGAAGTTGGATTCATTTACAGCTTGCAACAGGCAGGCTGAATTTTAATGCATTCTACCCTCTTATTGTTTTGTCTAATAAAAATGTCCTTCGATCATGACAAACACAATGATGAAAACTGATGGCTTGATATGCAAACTTTGACCCACAGCGATAGCCTACTATGTCACCAGCCGGGAAAATTCCAAGTGAAAACGTTTTTGACAATAAGCAATAAAGGAACAGCATTCCAGGGAGGAACTCACACTTGAGGCTGACAACTAGGCGAGAGATTAAAAAGGAGAGTGAATTTTAATGACCTGGAATGCTCTGGAAGATATGTCTGGTGTAAGTATCAAAAAATTACAACAAAGAATGCAAACACGATAGAGCCCAAATAGTTGTGAAACTCTAAAGGTCTAAAAAAAAATGGAGAAATTAAGTAATGTTACACCGCTCCTTCACTGCATGCAGTAATTTTAAAAATGTCTTTGACAAATTTAAGAAGGAAAGCTTTGGTTGATCTTCTACTTGTTTTCTGTCACTTGTGAACTTCTCTGGGAGGATGACTTCTGCCTAGTTATCCTCTCAAACTAACTCCCTCTCACCTTGACACCATCGGGGCTGTATCAAGGCCCCTTGTGCGTTCTGACGCTGTCAGATCCTGACCCCTTGGTTGCACAAAGTGTGACTTATACTTGAGAGCATTTTGGAGCTGGGTGGCAAGGCAGAAGCTGTAGTGAGGGGCGACCAGCTGAAACACCACCTTTACCTGGAAGAGCACGGAGGTCTCTTTCAAATAAAGGGACAAATGAGTGACCAAACAGGACAGTTCAGAGGCATGCCTAGCTCAGCATCCCCTTGCTTACATGGCCAGCAGCAGATGCCTGATGGAAAAATGGGAAGAGAACAAGCACACCACTGTGTTTGCCTTGGCATATCTAGAAGTTGTACCTTGGTGGGTCATAGCCCTGCTGAACTTTTGTCCCATGAATGTGCCTTGTCCCTTATCAGAAACTTGAACATGATTTCTTGCACCTACTGAGCCACCTGTCTAGAGAAAGATAATGTCTTTCACCCAAGGACAAGAAGATGACAATATTTTGAAGCGAGGAATCAGAAGGAGCCCACCTGACCTCCAGCAGAATCAGGGCAAAGATCCTTGGGTAGGTGGCCAGGGTCCCCACCCAGCTTGTGCTCTGGTTTAAGGGCAATCTAGAGGACGTACACATGTACGTAGAGATACGTGACGTGTCAAATCAGGGCCCACACATCCACCTCAGTTAAAGGGGTTGCCTCAACTAATATTCTTCTAATCTTCCTTTTCTAAAATCTCAGATCTGCCTGCAATTCAGAGCAGAAGCTGAAGGTGTTTTATAGAGCTGAAGACTGATGAGACTGTTATAACAATTAAAAGCACCGGGACCCAGACACTTCAGAGAGGGCAACACTGGCTTGCCCAAATGCTCTAGATAGGTTATTAAGGTTTCTCGTGGACATTTGACCATGAAGGTACTTGGGTTTTTTTCCCTCTACCAGCTTCTGCAGTCCTTAAGCACTAGCATTTATTGAACTCTCTTTTCTTCCAAGGAAAAGAAAAAGAAAAAGGAAAAATTGTACAAAAAAATAAATCCTGCTTTTGTTCTGGATGAAACTAGGTCAGCGTTTTCCATCCTCGCTGTCAGTTTTCTGCAGTGTGTTTTGTACAAAGCATCATCATTCCAGCAAAAGGTATTTATAAAGTGAGCTTTGACAAAACAATTGTGTATTTTTTTTTTGCCAGAAAGGCTTTGGCATCTGTCACTGCCAGGAAAGATTTAAGATGTAGGTAGAATTTTCATCTCTCACAATGACTTGGCCTATATTGACTAGATCTAATAGATCTGATATTTTAAAACCCCTTGTGCAATAAAGCACTATAAATCGCAGCTCTTTAAAAATCCCCCTCCTCCACTGAAATTTTTAGTGGAAAAAGTATAACTGTTTCCAGGATTTATTTTCACTCAGCACCCCCACAACCCCCCAATTCTCTTGACTCAGAGGCAAGAAAATAGTACCACAAGGGAGCTGGAGCACGCCAAAAATAGTACCCCATGGGAACAAGAACAGAGACTGCTGTGGGCAGGGGGCATGACAGAGGTTTTGCTGAAAGAAATGAGAGAGCATTTTCACCAGAACTGGGGAACAAAGACAACTTTTTTCATTTCTTCATAATTTGCAACCAACTGGTAAACCAAGACCCTTTTCCAAGCACATTTCTGTGCAATTGCATACAGAAAAAAAGAGAAAAATATCCATCATTTTCTTGCCATCTTTTTCAACGTGCACATAATCAGGACTAGTTAAAGCTTATCGTGCGCACACAGAATATTCACTCCGGGGCATTTACTCCATTGTGGTGACACATAACCCACTGCAAAGGTAATGTCTCCACTTACCTCTTCGTTAGGAATATGTTGTGTCTGTAGCAGTCTCAGAGCCCCTTACCTGTTCGATGAAAGAGGATTTGCAAGTATAAGATGCAGCTGGGGTAGATGCTTATCATCAGTTCTCCAGTCAGATCATCCCTTAAAAACAAATATATGAGAGAGTCATCCACTGTGGATACATAAAACAAGCACAGAAGATCTACATCAGGCACAGAGACAAAAGAAAAATGGGCTGAGAGGCAAGGAGCTCACCAACATCCCCACATCTCATTAATAAAAGTGGGGTACAGGGCTGATCAGTAAGACGGGCAGAGTTGGAAAGCAGAGACATGCACAAGAGAGGGAAGCATAGGAGACCTGCACTGGCAAAAATAAGAGATGGTGAAGGGACCATAGGGCTGAAGTCAACAGGTTTATCTGTAAAAGCATTGCTAAATGTATCACAATCTGGCCTGCATTTTTCACTGAGGTTCTTGCTCTTGGATAGAGTCAGAGGAGAAGACAGAATAAGACCTTCAATGGAGATGGGGAGAAAAGGCAGACGGGAGTCCAGCACAGCCCACAGCTCTGGAGACAAGGCAGGAGCCAAGACACAGCCATAAACTAGTTAATCCCAAAAGCTTCATCTGAACTGTCCTAAACCAAACATGTCACCAGAAAGCATTCCTGCAGCCCTGTAATAGTTCCACATAGCTCACAATAGCCACAGCATGTCCAGCAGAACAGCAAGGTTAGTCAGTAAATCAATATTATGTCAAATCCCAAAGTCAATCTCAGTCTGATTCATCTTGAAAACACAGCTCCCATGTCTTCAAACACAGCCAAATTCTTTACAGGAAAAAAGTCTCCGCTTCCCTGGGTGTTGTGAACAAGTAAATAAGTCTAGCAAAATCCAAACACAATTTGGCAGGATATAATACTTGTTGGAGATAATCCTACCTGCTGAAATTTCCTTTTAACCTCAGCGAAGACTCCAGTAGATGCTAAGTATAATCAGGACAGATACCAATTCTCTCCCACTGGAAAGAAGAGCGAACAGTCTTCAAAATATTATTCTTTCATCTTGGAGCACAGCAGCAAAGGAAAACTTCTAGAAATAGTTACTTTGGGCACTTTTCTCCTGAAAAGTAGGCTGGGTGATTTTGGCTGTGGTAGGTCCCCCAGGATAACAACAACATAATTCAGCCCATGCTTTTCAGGCAATGGAGAACCAGGATGTTCCCAGGTAGGGGGATTGCAGATTCCCACAGCAGGAGTTGGTCTGGTTTCTCCTGAACCCACAGTGGGTTGGGAAGGACCATGGCAAAGCTGCTGTTGACATTTCTGACCAGTTGAAATCCCCTCAATACAACTTCTGCCTTGCCATCCAGCTTGAAAATGGCTCTCAAGTATGACAGGGCAGGGATGACTGTTATGGTTATCTAAAGATGCACTTTACAGATAGATTGCCCTGAGACTCCATGAAGAAGTTTTCTGGAAATGCACGTTACGTTACATAAAGTGTTTATTCAACTTCAATTAAAGCTCTGATCATGCATTAATTGTAAATTTTGTTGCAAAACAGCATGAGTTCCCTGATGATTAAAGGACTGATATCGCTATTATTAATTATCATTTGTAGCATGGAAGGCTGCAGTGCGATTCCCCCTACAGAGGTAGGTGCCGTATATACCCTCCTGAAGAAGCATCTTTGGCCCTGGAAAACTTAGAAATCTAAACAGACAGTGCAGACAAAAGAACTACCATTATCTTCCTTTTACAGATGGGGAACTGAGGCACAGAGAGATTAAGTGACTTGCCAACATCTGTGGAAGAATGGAGGATTAAACCTTGATCTCCTGAGTCCAAGTCTGGTGTTCAGTCACCGGACCAGCCTTCCTGCTCCTGCTAATGTGTTATTGCTATCATCTGCTCACTGGTTTTTCCCTACCCATTTTTACCTAATCCCTTTTCAAGGTAGCCCTTCAGGGACTGTTACTTATGTGGGTCAGGGCTTGATACAGCCATGCCAAAGAGGGACATACTGTTTTGTCCTGTGGGCACCACTGGCTCGGCTCTGCTGGGTGGCATCACAAGAGCAAGGACTTACAAAGTCATTTCTAGTTCAAGGCAGAAAAACCTGCCATGAAATTGCTGGGCAGCAGGGAAAGAGGAGGCTGTTTGCTGTGGCTCTCACTGCATCCTAGCAAGACCGAAAGAGTGTGTTCATGTAGGAAGAAGGCTTGTAAAAAAGATTGGGCTGTAAGACAAGAGGAAAAAAAATCTTGAAAGCTATATACTGGATGGATCCCTGGACTCTATCAGCATTTATTTCTTGCGCTGCAATACCACCTGCAGGCCCCAGTCCAGGGCTGGACGCTGCAGAAAAAAGATGGTCTTATAACCCAAGGGGGCAGGTCTCAGCGCTCAACCTTCATGGGAGCCTTTCTGATTGCTAGAGGGTTCGGATGATGCTCTGCGCACACCGTCGGACAGGTGTACCCCATGCTGCATCACTGCACACATTGTCCAAACCAGTCCCCTCAACCCAAACTTTGCGTTGCAAAAAAACACGTATGGAGAACGGCTGCAATGAAAATAAGCCTCAAAATGGTCTTTGAAGGTGGAAAGCTGCCAGTCCTCCCAAGGAACCAAGCAACGATGCTATTTCCCATGCCGTTTGCGAAAGGTCAAAACTTTGTCCTCTACAGGCAAGTGATGCATTGGCATGCGGACCCCAAGTGGGGCTGCCCCGCTCCCCCAGCCCATGCCAAAACAGGGGGCGAGGGCGGAGGGTACCACCGCCAGGCCATCGCCTCAACGCCTGTCACCCCAATTGCGGTGGGCGAGAGATCACAGGCGAGCGGCGGTATCTGCTCAGGAGACATCAGACGGCGTCGGAGCAAGGGTAATCCATTTATTTTTAGAGAAGTTTTTCCACTCGGAGATCATACACACTGCAGATCACAGAAACACATACAAGCATGAAATTTAATTTTTAAGAATTCTTTTCCTGGGGCCTCCATGTAAAGCGGCAGTGAATGGGAAAAACTATAATCATGACAAGACAATTACAGAGGGTTTTTTTGCTAAGCATGAAACTTTGAAAAAAATGTTTAAGGAAAGGGGGAGAAGAAAAAACCCACTAGAAAAGTAATTTTTGTCCAGTTGTCTTGTTCCACTGAAGCAGAATTAGACATCACATCACATAAGTGACTTTTTAAATAATAATCGGCTTTAAAGTACCCAAGGAAAAAAAAAAAGTGTTTGAGCTTTAACTACTTTTCCTGGTCTGGCTCTTTTAGTGACACAGTGTGTATGCAAATGTGGAAACTGTCTGCAACCTCCTAAATGCTGCAAAACACACGCACTTGTGCTTTTAGCATGAAAGGACTGGGATTTGTGGGATTATGGTGAGAAAGCAGGAGTGATAACTTTGATGTTCTTTTAAAAAAAAAAAAAATGGTGAAAAAACGGAAAACCGCAAGTGGTTTTTCTCTTCTTGGCAAAGCCCCCCAGGAAAGAGCAAGCATGGAAAATGAATCCCCTCTCATCTTCCAGAGAGGCAGTTCCTCCCCTTCCAGCCTAAGTTCACCGACATGGCTGTGCGGGGAGCTCAGACGCTGTGTGTCTGAGCCCTGCTTAGCCTGTGGATAAACAGAGAGGTTAGTTTCTACAACAGGCAGCCATGTAAAACTTCTTAAGTAGCAAATATTCCCTGCAAAATAAATACCTATTGTGCATCCGGAAATGTAAAATAGAACCAATTTGGTATCGGCAAGAAACGCGTGATCGCCACCTCAATGGTCACATAGACGGGAATTTTAACTCTGGGAAAGGTTTCTAACTTGTTTCTTGTTAGAGCCGGTCCTTTCTTGGCATAGGTCTCTTCTGATGTAGCAACTGCTTAGAGGCTGTCACAACTGCCTTATTCATAACTGCAGCATCCCAATGTCTTTAAGTAAGAAATAGAAATTCTGGTAAAAACACAGCCCATCGACTCACAGCAGAGGGAATCAAGATGTTTAAAAATTGCTCTGAAACTTTTCAGCTGTCCTTATTCAAGAGGTAGGGGTTTTAGCACTGATCACTTAGAAGGAAAATGGTATAAAGCAGAAAGTCTAAAAGGGTTTACCTTGATTTTGTAGTGTTGCAGCATCCCTTTGGGTCTCTCGTCCCTGCATCAGGCAATGCTCAGCTGCAATCAAAGGTGGGAGCACCACACTCAGCTCCTCCAGGTCTAGAGACAACACAGCAAAATAATTTGTCAAATTGTCAAAACTTAACAGACATGGTAGAGGAGCAGACTGGGAAAATTTGGATAGACTGTGCCTTCACCCAGTCCTAATCTCACCACTGGAGGCTGTAAACATGATGGGTAAAGTGACAGTCTGGCTACAAATCTGTCTGGCAGCTTCATTAGACATCTTTCGCCTGAGTGATTAAACTGCATTTAAGACCCACTTTCATTTTTTCAAGTCTTTTGTTTAAATTAAAAGGTCATGTTTTCAAGCGAGTGATCCGCTGCCCTCTCCAGTCTCCTGCCACAATACAGTTACATTAGTACTAGTGTCGCACAAAGCGCTGTGAATAAGATCCACAGACACCAACAAATGTCGCAGCCAGCGGAGGTTACAGAAAGGGGTTTTTGTCTGTTGTTATATGCCACAGCAGGGATACAAGCTTGAAAAGCCCCCAGCCTCAAACTTGGACTATTTCTGTTGTGCACCGGGTGACTTGCAAAGAAGACTTGCTACTTTTGCAAATTTATTAAAGCAGCTGGTTTTGCCCGGTGTGTCTTGCTCCACCTTGTTTTTGCTGCTGCCTCGCCATTCAGGAACTGAAAGGGATTTTTGGTGGTTAGACAAAAAAAAAAAAAAAACCAGGTCCTGGGATTTGGGGTCTAATGCTGCCAAGTGCTGAGTGCCATCTGTTCCCACTGGCTCCAAGTGGCCGCAGGGCTGCTCCGGAGCTCACGGGATGGGGCCCCGGCGCGGCGGAGCCTGACGGAGCAGGGCAGCTCTCCAGAAGATGTAACACGGAGTCTTGGGAGCGCTCCCAGTTTACACCTCTGTGTCTCTGGCCCGCAGACAGACTGCACTTAACCTGCCGCCCTGCAGCCAAGTGCTTCTCTGAGCTCTCAGAAAATAGCAAGTGCACTTGAAGCTGGGAGAGATGTCCTGGCTGCGTTTGAGACTTATGTACACTTTATTTCTAACAAAATCCAGGGAGGGAGTCCCTAATTATCTGTGCTGGGAAGTTATGATGCACTGAGCATTGCAGTTTCTTATGCCACGTTGGTGCCACTGATGCTGGTCTAAAAAAAATCCCCCAACCTCACTCTCACTTTTCCGTAGGTTTTTGCTTGGTAGAGGGGAGCATAGAGATGAATCAGAGGGTCGAGACATGGAGCAGCCGTTCCTGAGGAGGGTGATGGCTGAGCTGTCTGCTCCTCTTGGGTGAAAAGCAGAAATCAAGGGAATTGAACAAAAAGACTGAAAAGCAAATGGTGGGTCACTGCCTTGCAGGAGTCCTTGCTTCCTGCTGCTAAGTTTAACTCCAGCATGAAGGGTTCAGTTCAGTGCCTCGTACGAGAGCCCACTTTACACCAAGGGGATGTAAAAGTTGACTAAATTTTTACTAGATAAGATGAGTCTTTCACAGGCACTCTGCTATAGATGACTGTACTCTGCCCAGTGACCTGTTGTGCCCTGTTATATTCCCTAAACTGCAATTCTGTTAACTGAGAATGTTATAAATGTGAGTTAATAAACTGAACTGTAGCTTGGTTTGCAATATTCACTGTGTCCTGTGTCCGACATGCTTCCTCTCAAGTCTTTTTTTATAAATCACATTGCATTGGAACTTTGGCTATGAAATTGTATACAAAAATGTATTTGGTAGAGGGTTACTACCCTTCTTTTTCAGGTACAATTAAATCCTCGATAATCACTGAGGTTTTCAGAAGTGGTGGTGACACGAGAATCTCCCAGAACAGTGTTTCCTTCGGATTGCAATGGGATTTGATCTCTATCAAGCACAGGTACATACTGATATTGCAAATACAACCCTGGCTGGCTGCTGCATTTTTCACTTATTGCCAGGGTCAAAGGCTGCTTAGGTGTAACGTCTGCAATATCACTCTAAAACGCAGCTGGCTTTTCTGACCCACCAGCATGGAAGTTGCTGAAATCCCATAGTGCAACCTTTGCTTTAGGACTACATTTCTCTAATTGATGTGCCTAAGATTCACGTGCAGGTATTGACAGGAAAATAGACCCTTTAGTATTGAAAAACAAATCCTTGACATTTCTATCTTATACAGTACGTCCAATTATCCTCCTTTTGCTCTGTTCCCCCGTCAGAAATCTGAAAGGCAGAAGAAAATCCAGAATACACAGTAAAATTTTCCAAGTTTTGTGGATTGCTGTAAATAAGTGCAGCATATATGATCCAGCAACAAGTAAGAATATTTTGGATATCAACAGGGCTAAACCAGTGTTTAAGGCTTTTCTGAATGGGCCTGCCTTTGTAAAGCCAGAGGACATTTTGCTGTTGAGTGTTCATTTATAAAAATGAAATAAAGTAATCTTTCTTTCCTGATACCTAAGAGAAATGCTTCTGAATGACCCTTTCCTTTTCTTTGCACAGGCTATGTTTTTTTTCACAACTAGCTGACTATGAATAGGCACAACCATTCCAGTAAGCCGTCAGTTTGTGCTGCCAACAATTATATCGGTTATCCAGGCCCTTACGTGTCATTTAATACCTACTTTCATAGAGGGGGAGATGAAAAGAACAACTACAATAAGATGCAGTTAATTATGGATATGTTTAGAAACAGTCTAATGAATAATAAACAACGTTGTATTTCCTCCGTCTATGATACAGTGGCAAATAATTAAGAATCAAAAGAATTCAAAGTATTAGGTAACAATCAGAAAACTTGTGCAAGATTTTTTTCTGCTCAAGTTTAATTGGTTCATTGTTCCCATGAACCATAAACCACGGGGTTGATAGCGGTGCTAAAGTTTACTTCTATAAAGGAAGATTAACATATTCGGGAACTTTACCCTAATCCTTGTTTTGCGTTAACTCAAGCAGATTGGATTAGTAATTCTTACCTACCACCCACTAGAAGAAAACGTGTTTCTTTTCTCAGACAACTGGCTGTATTGTACCTTCATGTGCATTATCTGCACTGAAAGCGTTCTGCAGAAAGAAATAATGTGAAGTGAAAGGGAAAAGAGTTTTACACTGTGATGGCAAGAAACAATTGCTGACGTTGCAGAGTCTGAACTCTACTGAAAGGCTAGACCTGTTCTTCCTCAGTTCATGTGCTGTTATTTCAGGCAAAATGAGAATAAGACTTCCCCAGACTTCTCATTCAGGAAAATCATGAAAACGAAGGAAAGTTGATTTACAAGTTCTGATTTGGAGACCTGTGGGGTGTGCTGGCAGCAGCCCAGAGAGGGAGCAGAGCTGGCTTTGTGGTTCAACTCTGCTGAGCATCGGCTGTTAACGCAGGCATTGCAAACCCACTGGGCTCCTGCGTGCTCAGCCCTGCCGGGAAGGGGGGCAGCCACTGCGGGAAGCATCCCATCCTGGTGGTCCTCCCAGGGAGTGGATATGATGCGGTGCAGTGCAGACCAACCACAAGTACCAGTATAAACCCAGGCCCATGGAAACCCCCCACTGAAGAGTTAGATCCAACAAGTGTCTCCCATCCAGCTGAAATCCCATTTTCAATAATTTCCCGAACAAAGCCAGGTCTTGCTTGTACTGAACTCAGCGCCACATCTTCACCCCAGGAAAGAAGCTGCAGTTACTTGCTCTGTTTGCAACTACTTTTCTCCCAAATTTTTTCCTCTTCAGAGTCTATAGCCCAGACCCTCCTGCTCCCTCTCCATATGCAAGAGCTATCCCTTTACTCCAACAGGAGCAGGACAAGATCCTAATGAGAGATAAATGCTAGCATTGACATGAAGGCCAGCAGAAGGACTTGATACCATGCAGGTTTCTGTGAAGCTTGGTAAGCCCCAAGCGTTTTCCAGATGCTTCACTGAGGAAAATTCCCTTCACACATATATGGACACACTTAGCCAGATCTTTTCTATCATTCCTTAACAAGAAATTTGAGGAAATTTGAGGGGGTTTTGAATAAGCAGAATCAAAATTTACACAGTATTTATGAGCAATCTGATGCCTCAGGTGAACACAGCAGCTCCATTGATCACATATAAAGGACCAAACTGTGCAGGGCCATGGAAGAGCCCAGCACAAGCGATGGTTTTTGTCCAAGCTCCATCCAACCACAAAACTGTGAAACTCCCACAAAATGTGGCAGCAACACATAGAAGCAAATGCCAAGGTATAGAAACGCAACGCTTCGCTTTCCTGTTGGTGCTGGTTGCCTCTGCACCTCAACAAAGCTGATGGCCTTCCCATAATTATGGAAGAAAATTAATTCCTATTTGGGTGGTTTATCTCTTTTTTATGATATTAAGCAACGATTGGAACTTGGAATAGCTTTAAAAATATTCAGTTGCCAGGACTATAGGAGGTAAAAAGCTAGCAAACATATGTGTCCTAACTGTTGAAAAATAGTTGGTACAAGCACAACTACAGCGATGAGCTTTGCTAAACTACAGTGAGCAACAACAGGGATTTCATGGGCAAAGAGCAATGTCACATAGTAGGTGTATGTGAAGGAGCCAACTGGCTAAATGGTGGTCCATTTTAACCTGGATTTCTAATTGGACCTCAGTAGTTATCAATAAATCCCATTTAGTCCTGTTTATTAGCAGGGAGGGATATTAATTAGCTCTGCGGCTGGGAATGAAAGACAGCACCTTGAAGAAGCTCCATCTATTTCCCCCTCATTCCAGCCCAGTGCTGTCTCAGGTGGTCCAGGACCGACTCTTCCATTAAGCCAAACTTGATATTTTGGAAAGCAGAAGCAGCCCACCAGAAAGAAAATTATAGAGGCAATACTGTGGTCGGAGGTACCTTGCTTCAGTATTTCAAGGGTAGAAGAAAAAGCACACATCCCCCCCTAAACTAATAACAACAGCAAGAGACACATGAGATTGAGACCTAACTCTTCTTGGCTGCATGAAGCAGACAAGAAATTCTTTAAAAGTTAATTTACTGTCCCAAAGGAGGTGGGGGCTCTGTGCCCATCTCTGCCCCATCTGTGAGCCACAAGCCCTGGTGCACCTCCAGCCCAGCTGCCTGCAGAGCGTTCACCCTCCGCCACCCTTCATTTGGCTGCAGAAAATACAAATTTTGGGATGCAACATACATGCAGTGCCTCCCACAGCAGGATCCTGACCTCATGCAGACCTGCTCAGTACAATTTTAAAGCTCGTTACCTTATAGCCAGAGCTGTAGGGAGTTACTTCCCGGTGTCTGAGGAACAGCAAGAAAACCCTGGGGTGCCCCAAGGGTCCCACAAAACTTGTAACGAGCCTGTGCATTTCCCAGGGGAAATTTTGGGGTTTTCAGGAACACACACGTGAACTACCTTTGAGCTTTGCGCTGTTTGCACTTGAAACTTTTTTCTTCCTGGGGAAACTGTTGCTTCTGCCATATCAATAAAAGAAGAATGAGGAGTGGATCAATAAATTACTCAGACGCTTTGTACTATCCGCTAAGAGAGCTGCCAGTACAAATTTTCCACCTTCTTCCTTTTTCATGGTTCTCCACCAAGCTGTGCAAAACACACTGTGTATCGCTTACTATTTGGGATTTTATGAAAAAAAAAATAAATAGAGCTTCCAAGTACTAATTTCAAACTGTTGTAGTGAACTCTCCCTTTTTTTATTGCATAATAGAGCCTTTTGTCCTCAGTTTTCCATCTGTTTGCTAAGCATTTTTCACTTGAAGTCTCAATTAGGACAAAAAAACCCCACACAATCATTCAATTCAAAAATTAATTTGGAGATCAAGGGACTGACTTAGGCCTATACCAGTGAGTAAAAGCGATTCAGGCTTTGTCACATGATCCAAGAGAACTGAGCAACAACAGTTTAGCTGCTTTAATCCTGCTTAATTTGAGTGCAAAGAAATTCACATGTGCTACTAAGAACATTTTGCGAGCACACTGTGTCCATTTTTCTGGGTCCCCACGTCCAAAGACTTTGTTTCATTGAGAGCTCATGACATCCTTGATTAATAACCCCGGTGCAGACAAATGAAACGCACACTATTTTGCAGAGGTAGTGAGCGACCTACTGAGAAAATACCCTGCCAAGGAAGAGGTGGGTTCAGATAACACATTTTACAAGCAGGAGTGATAGCAAAACCAGCACCTTTAGGGGTTTTGGCAGTGAAGCAGGTCCCACTGTGCCAGCAACAGTATAAAACAGAGAAGCCATCAATGACCCAAAGCGTATATTTTAAAGAAATAATACAGCTATGTCATGGAAGGTCTTAGCAAGATATATCACTAGTTTTATAACTTTTTGCACATGCTTTGCACAGGCTATAGGGTCATTCGCAGTGAAAGGCTACCCCCCACCAGCTACCACCACCTGGCACGAGTGTGTGATTCTGGGGCCACACAACGGGGAATCAACCCACCTGAAGCTTGGCTACAGCTTATTTCAATGGGGACGGCCAAGCAAATTTTCATTAGACAAAGGAAAACTTGCAAAAATCCCATACGGCAAACAGACGTGCGCACACGTACCCTTTCTCTCTCTAATGCCTTGTGCATTTACCGGTTTTGGAAGAACTTAATTAAAGTCAGTTGTGAAATTTCCAAGGAAAAAAATGTAATCCCTTACAGTAAATGTGCCGTGATTGTTCTGGGTTCACCCTGCCTCTCCCCCTTGACTGGTCTCACGGTGAGACAACATAATCTGAGAGATCAAAAAGCTGAAACTGGCCATGCTTGCTTTTCATCCTCCCTCTGACAAAGCAAATGGCAGCAGAGAGGACTTGAACTGCTTGATCCAAGCAAGGAGCCATGCTCATCCCTGGATCTAGCAGTTCTCTCAGTTCAGTAGCTGGCTGCCCAGTTCACATAAACACCTTTCCCGGACACAAAGAAGTCTCCCTGCAGGAAACCTCCCTTTCCAGGAGCCAGCTTCTGAAAATGTTCTGGCTTTGCCCTCTGCTTGCAAGAGAAGTGCAACATGAAGGTATAACATCTTTTCTCCCACTCCCTTCAATCCCTAGATGTCTGGTGAGGAGTCCTAGGAGCTGCGTGGAGTGGGTGGCAGCCCCCCTGCTTAACCTGGAGAGGACAAAACTGTAAGTCTGCAGCTGAAAAAAGTGTGCTGGGGCAAGGGGATGAAAATGGGGTGAGGAACCCAAAGAAAACTCGCGGGCAGCAGCCCTGAGCAAGGTGGGACACGATGGCTCTGTGCAGCAAGGCACATATTGCTCCCTTCTTGCTGCCCTGCTGGTACCTGGCCTCTCCAAGCCCATGTTTCTAGGTCTGTGACTTGTCTGGCTCTGAAGGCTCCAATTTTCCATGAAATATGCAGATGCAGATGGAGTCCCACTTCCAGTTTTTGCACAGCAAGCGTCATAGGCAGATAGCTGGGATTCAGCATGGAGAAGTCTCAAGGGTCTCTTTGTCCTCACCTTTGCCTTAATTTTAAGCTACGTCAAGATCTGTGGTTAGCTGACGTTTTGGGAAGAAGTGCCCAGACACAACCGTTCACAGGAATCAGTTCATTTAAATTACAACCCTCTGAAATGCTGGAAGGTCGATTAAAGAAACAACCAAACAAAAGCCACAATGGCAACAATCCTGCGGTTCTGTTAAAGAAAGAAGCCATACAGAAAGGTCTGTGTCGGAAAACCAACCAATTCAGCATCAAAGAGAGAAGAAATAACAAGCAAAGCTTGCCCTCGTCCCCTTACCCGCGCGGTGTGTTTTATCTAGTCAGAGTGGCAGTGCTGGCGTGGCGCCAGGGATCTCGTCGATAGATCCAAGCGGTGCTGATTAAGAAATGTAACCAAAGTAATTAATGATGGGGGAGGACTGACTCCTGGTGCTGACTGCGGAGCTGGGATCTGACTCGTTCTTTGCAACAGTTAACCCCAGAAAGAGTCAATTAGAGCAGGACTTCCCAACCTTTTGCAACAGACGCTCTCACTTTCAATTAAAATGGCTCGCTAGGAACCCAGAGCAGCAAGTTTGAGTCAGCAGGCTGCACAGAGCATCAGGCTTCCCGTGCCTTTGTAGTTTCTGACTGCATTTCTCTGACATGCCAGTTTTTAATTTGCAAAAATATTGTCTGGATTTCACCCACTATTTCAGATGGGTTTCAGTGCTCTCTGTGCTCTGTTCAATATTCTGGACAAGGTTCCAGTCTCTCCAGTAGTAGCAAAGGCACTTGCTCTGATTTTCAGGACAACACTTGATTATCCCTTTATTTAGGTCACTGCTGTCGATAAGGTCCCTGTATGTTAATGCTGGGTCAATATTCTGGACCACTGTAGGGCTGTAGATGCTCACTTCTGTCTTCTAGATGAGTGCAGGTTTGTCCATCCTCAGATCATAACGCAGGGTGGGTTTTGGGGTGTTGAAGCTGATTTCAGCCTCCTCAATTCATTATCATTTTGGTTCAGGTATTCTGGCTAAATTCAGTAACGATTCTAGCCGGTTTCCCTCAATATAGAGCAACAGCAAGAGCTAGGAAATGAGGCTGAAAAGCAGACTTTAATTTATCTGTTCTCTCTTACATCCTTTGTGCCAAAATAATAATATATGAGAGAATTGCAAAGAATCAGTCTTTTTAATTTTTCAATTTATTTTACTTTTTTTTGTTGTTGTTTCTTGGAGGAAATCTGAGTGTTACTGAGAAAATCTCAATTCACCCCAGAAAGTCCAAAAGGCTCAGGAGTCTTCTGACTTTTCCTGACTGGCCCTACTGGCTCTGCCGATGGGCAGACATGGATTTACCCCTTCTTTTCCTTTACTTTCCCCTTGAACTTCCAAACTGTCCACGTCCTGCTTAAGGGGCAATATGCAGAATTCACCATGAGATCATACTGAAACCAGGCACAGGTTTAAAATAAAGGCTGATTAACTGCACACTGAAGACTGAGTCTCTACTTCTGTCCTTCAAGATCCTATTGCTATTTGTACTGGAAGTCTGTAGGCAGCTTCCACACAGGCAAAACTCCCCTGGCTTGCAAGGAGCTTCTGTACTGTTTCCTTCACAAGTGGGACTTGCTTTTATTTAGTTTTGGTTTATGATCATGTAGAAAGACTGTGCTCTGCTGAGCATCAGCATCATAGGGGAGAGGTAAGATCTTAAGCTTTATCCTCATTTTTGTCCAGACATAATCACCCTAAAAACCCAAATTGCTGAATATTTACCCTATTGCTGGAGACACTCACAGATTTAGTCTCCTTCCCCACACCCTTCTCTCAACACATAAAACCAAGGTTCATTTTCATGACATTCTTTTATGATCTTCAACTGGAAAAGACATTTTCTAGCCTAGAGGGTAGAGGCTTTGCTTTATATTGTCAAAAGTAGCAAGTTCAAGTCCTGTGGTGAGGGTCACATTTTTTATAATAAACACTTCATATCCTTTATTATCTCCTTGTTAAATGGTTCAGTACATTAATTATCATTATCATCCAATATATTTTGCACTGAATGAAAATATTTCAACAATGCTTTTGGCTGAAGAAGCAAAGCATAATATACCATTTTATGAGTAATTTTCATGAAATTTTGCATGCATCCAGATCTTGTGAGGTAGGGAACACACTTTGTTTGAACTTTATAGTCTTCTCATTCAGTTTTGGTTAATAATTTTTCCTTTAGTTCTCAATAGGTTTCTCTAGCATTGAGGGAACAATATCAGAGCCCTCCTGTAGCTAATTTAATATCTGTAAATTTCCATGACTGATAAGCAACAACTGCGCAGACGAATAGAAAAGTAAAATAGTGAGTGTGGGAGAAAAAAAAAAACACAAATGAAAGTGAGACTGCGAGATGCTATGAAGTGATAATTGTTGCAAAATTTTGGCTTCATCAGGTAAAACAACTAGCATAAGAACAGTGATTATTATTTATCCTCTAAAAGAAAATAAAAATTTTAAATGTGTGTGTTTGTCTCAAAAATCATTCCCTTGATAGACAGAAAACATTTCCTGTTGGAACTCTTCACCAGCCCCTGTTCTGAGCCATGCTTACATGCATCCCCAGCTTGCTAGAGGCACTGGTAAGGACAGCTGTGTTTCCTGGCCCAAGGAATCATTTTCTACCACACCTTTCTCTCTCCCAAAGCAAGGCTCTGACCTGTACTCATAACTCTACGCCTCTCGTCTAGACAACCGACCCCCAAATCAGGATCCAAGCCACCTTGCCCTTGTCAATCCTCCTGCCACATGTTTCACGACTGCTTACTTGCAAAATCTTTGCATTCCCTCTCTGAACTACGTACAATACAGTTGCTCCCCCCCATCCTCCACACATCCCTAAGCCCAAAATCCAGGCCCTGTTAATTATGCTCCTGCCCATCCTCCTTGCCCTTATGCTACTTCTTCTTCCCCCTGTCCTGCTTTCCTCCGCTTGTGCTCTCAGATGCAGGCTCTGAGGAGCACACAGCAGAGTTTGGAGTTGGAGTCGGGATCAAGCGACTGCAAGAAGACGCCCAACCCAACTGCTGTGGACAGGCAGCATCCAGAGCAGCCACGTAACATGGCCCACCTCTCGCTCCCTGTCCTCCTGCACCACTGCAGGCAGAGTAAAGCCCTGATCTGCACACTCACATGAATCCCACATGCTTTGGTGGCCACTTCAAAGGCTGAACACACCATCCTGGACAAGAAACAACTCTACAAAAACCACAGAGAAACCCAGCAGCTTTCCAGTGTCGAATGCTACTGCCCTCTTCACAGAAACTCCACCTTTGGTACACACATTAGTTGCAGCTCTACAGCAAACAAATCTTCCAACAACAGGTCTGCTCCACAACAGCTTGGGGAAAGAGCACCCCTGGAAAGGATACTCACGGGTCTATCAATTTAAGATGTGTTTTTAAATCCTTGCTTGCACAGCATAACTTGTTCTTATGAACACTCCCAGCTGCACAATCCTTTGTTGCAGCCATCACACACAAGAAAAAGTATACTGAGATAGAGGACAGTATATTGTGGATTTTTTTAACAAGGGGAAAGTCTGTGGAAGGAACACAGACCTTGCTGCACTTAAATCCACAGCAAACTATAGCTGGTCTGTAGAGAAGACCAGCTTGTAGACAAGACAAGCCATCCCATCCAGACAGGACTGGAGCCTCACACCAGGCCACCGGAAAGACAGGACCTGCAGGAGGAAACAAATTCCCCTGGAGCCACAGGACCAACCGTGGTGCCGGTCACCAGGACGTATCAACAAGCAAATTCTTTTCCAATCCTGCAAATACCCAAAGCCCTGGCACCCGCAGACCTCACATCTCTAATTAAAAATGGCCATGAATACTTCAATAAACAATGCAATCCATCATGTTCAGGACATAATAAAGGGACACGGAGTGGAAAAGAAGCTTTGCCCCTGTCCTATGTGCCATACTGTATGTGTTTCACGGCAGGGAAGCATGTGCTAATTTCTTACCTCTCTGCTGACTGCACTGTCCTTTTGCATAGTTGCTGCTAAACTGCATGAAAGGTATTTCTAATCTCGTGACGGTGACTGAAAAGGGTTGAAGGACACAAATTAAGTCTCATAGCAATAGAGCAGCCCAAGAATGGAAGGTCAGCCAGTTGACTCTTCCCAGAATCCCCTGAACAATGCAATTATTCATGAAGGAAATTTCAAATTATTTTCATTAGACTTCTGTTTTACCAATCTAACCAAAGTGATTAATTAGGGATTAAAATATTTACTCTGCACATGCTGCCTTGGCACGGCACTAGAATATTTAAGCATTGTGCTAAAAGGGTCAGCTGTCTCCAGTACTGTTTGGAATTCATTCTCTACTTTCTGTGTAAAAGGGCATTGACACTCATGTCTATACTACACTTAGGATCCCATTAGGGACACGGAGAGAGAAATGAGTCTCTCTTCCTGCCCTTGTAGTTGCCCCAAGCTCCCCAGCTTCTTTTTACTGGGCTACTTCGGCTGAGAAGCAGACAACATCAGCAGCAATGACTACAGCGTGTCATGCAGCAGAGTTAAGGTTCGACATCTATTCCACAGAACCAGAAAGGAGGGAGATGCTCATAAGAACCTGGAAGGACCAGCTAGAAAACAGAGTGTTGGGATGGAAGACAGAAGAATGGGACTCAGATTTTGGTCCAGTTATGGATATCTTGCACAACCCTGGCCAGTTTCTTATTCTAACTTGTATTTCAATTTCTTAGTTTTAATTTGGGGCTCGCCAGCAGCAGGGTGAGAAATTGTCGTGCTGGGTAAAGAATAGTGGTGCTTTGACTTGGACCTGCCAGGGAGCAAAATACTCTTCCAGTGAGGTTATCAGGATGTGGCCCAGGGGAAGTTGACACTATTGCATATTCTGGTGTGGACATCTCGCAAATATTTGTCCTTACCTGAGCTTTGCATTAACGTTAGACACAATTAATGCACAACTAGGATATGGTGCACGCTGGAGTGGAAGCTTGTGTTAGTGCAGGGATTTAGGAACCTCAGCCCTCTAAAAATAGAAACATGGACTTACCCAAGGTGGCAAATGCTTTCACTGAATATGAAATTTAGAGAAAGGATCACTTTGCATCCCCCTGTGAAAGTGTGCTGGAAATGCCTTGCTTGCTGTGTTCCCTTTCCAGAGCTGCAACCAGCAACCCCAGATCAGAGCCTGGGGCAAATGCCAATTCACACTGACCTTCGGAGGCTCCTGAAATCGATTTGCAATTCATCCCTCACCCCCCCTCCTGTTTGTCTAACTGAATCCAAAACAACGGGATACGTAACAAGGAAAGACTCCAAAAAGGGTGAACATGAGAGACCATGCAACTGATGGTGCATCAGGCTCAGCCAGTCTGCACAGGGACGATTGCATTTGTTTCAGCGCTGAGGATTCGAGTGGCTTTGCTGGCATGGCAATCTGACACATCTCAAGCAACTGTGTGTCTCTGCAGGATAGTTAAAATGCACGGTACCTCAGAGCTGGCGAGTGCTGCCACTGCAACCTCACCAAGATGAAAAAGATGTATAACAGGATTTGCATTCCTTTCCAGACTGACTGCTGCAAGCAAACATTTCAGCACTTATTTGTTACCAATATTATTAGAAGTCTCAACCCATTTCCTGGCTGGGGCATGTTTCCTCGAGGGGACTGAAGTCACCTGTCACTTTCTTTCTCATGTTACTTAATCGTTTTAGTCCAAGCAGTAAGCTGCCAATCATATTTAATATTTAGTCACCTTGAATGCATTGCTACTGATTAAATAGACTGCTATTTCAGTAAACAACTGATGAGAGACTACTTACAGCTTCATTATAATTATTCCACCAGATATTAGAGAATTATTCATATGTAAGTCCAAAGAATATTTAGGTCTTCTCCTATTTATTTCATAAACAACATTTTAATTGCTGCCATATTAGCAGAGCTATCAGTACTAATTGGATAATACCCCTTCAAAGATTTTTCTTATAGCAACCTCTTTTGCTTGCACGCTTTTAAAGTGTCTCTGTTTTTTAGGATCTCTGCTGATTACCCACAAAGAAATTTAACCTTATGAGTTTATGAGCCAGGCACCTATATATATTTTTGGGGGTCTGGTTTGTTGTTCGCAATACAGTGAAAACAAGAGGCTCCTACAAGCAGGAAGAAGAGGATGATAGGACAAAGCCTGTACTGCAACTCATGGCAGAGGCATGACGAAAAATCCAGGTCTTCTGAGATCATCCATGGTCTTATCCAAAGTACATCCCCTACCCTGGGCAATGTACTCCTGGGGGCTTGGAGGATCCTTTTAGAACATCCTTGAAAAGTTTGTTAAGAAAAGTAAACTTATTGTTAGTAGACTTAAAAGCAGGGGTCTTGCTTCCAGCAGAAAATATCTTACATGGTCCACAGTTTGAGAAGTGTTGGAAAACAGTGCTGCAGAATCATGTTGAAGCTGGGCAGCAGGTTTTGACAAATTATATGTTTAAGACAAGTCTTTGCGCACTCATGGTAAATTTATCGAGTCGGCTTGACCAGGAACAGACAGGTGAAGGAGAAATTTCAGAAAAGTAAAGATGTTCTGTGTCACCACCATCTAGGCAGGATCTTCAGGCCTTGCTTCTAGAAGGAAGGTTTTGTTTAGAAACTCAGCTAGGTGCATGTTTTCAAAGGAGCAGATAACACGTTTTTGTTTCGCTTCAGTGAGAGAAAATGAGAAATTGTTACTTAAGGTTGACCCAAACATTTCTCCTTGTTTCTTCCCACCCCACTCACCTCCTCTCCTTCCTCCCTCACAGTTTTTCAGTTTGACCACCGAACTGAAAAATTAATTATTCTTACAGCTCTATTAAAGGATGACTTATGCCAGGCTGCTTACAGACAGTCTGGCTGATGTATATTAAATATCTCTATTTCTTATTTGTTTTTCCCTTTCTTTTAACATCTCCCCCTTCTTTGGATAATTTAAAAATGCTCAGGTGCTCATAGGGTGCCGTGGATTGTACATTTAGCAAATATGTGCTAAAATAAAAATAAAATATGAGCCCTAGAAACACTAATAATAATAATGCTGAATTTGAACCGGAAACGTAATATTGCCTCATCACTTCATAATCAGAATTTTGTGTTACACACAAAATCTTTAGGCACACACGGTCTTCACTATGCACAGTGATGATTATTTGCGTAGGAAAACAGCCTGAAATGCAAAAACCTAACTTTCATGCAGCTAGTTAAGAGGATCAGCAGACAAGTAAAGCATGAGGAGCGCTTATATTGCCTTCTACTTCTTCTGCTGCCTTTTATTTGTCTCTCCTCACAGCAATGCACTGTCCTGGGATGCTCCACTGTGTAGCAGCAGAAGAGATCTAGGGCCACTTCTGTGCAGCTGGCAACAGCCCATCTTTATGCACAAAAAGTGAAGCAATTCCAGGCTCTGGGCTGTTTCTGTTTCCAAGAAATAGCAAAATTTAAGCAAAGGAGTGCACAAAAGCATAGCTCCCATAGGAGAAACTTCTGAGCACAAGCAATGGCATGGTGGGAAGAGATATCACATACAGATCGGGGAAACCAGGACACTCACAGGCAAGATGCAGCAGTTAAGATAAAAGCATTCTTCTTTTTGTAGCTCAGTCAGATCTTCCTGATTTCTCAGGAAAACTCACTAACCTTACCATCTTCTTGTGTAAATTATTCAGCCAGGAGGGCAGGGAACACATGGCTTGAGAAACAGAGGGAGGTGATCAACAGAACTAGTATTCAACTAGAACTAACTACACCTTGTTCTTCATTTGTCTCTCCCCGTGCTCTCAAGAAGGTCTGTGCTTTGGGCACTCTCTGCTAGAGGCAGTTAAACTCACTTTTCCAGCAGAACTTGAAGATAGAGAAAGGCAGAATTTTAGCCTTGGCAGAGGAACCCTAGCTGCTTCCACCATGGACAAGGCTGTTAAGTCTGTGCTCTTTGTGGCCGCAAAGCCATGAATGGATTTGTCTGTTCCTACATTAGAGACTACATGTCCAGATATGAACCAGCAAGGCTGCAGTGTTCACTGCAGATGTAAAACCAAAGATGAAACAGCTGGAAGTAGACATGAGGCATTCTTGGTCTATGGGATCCAAGCTGGGAAAGCACATCCAGGAGAAATTACATAAATGTAGGCTCCAGCTGTATTTACATTACATCCTAAGACATCTAATGCACTTGGAAGAACCTATAGTGAGCAACCCCAGGCAATGTCTTGCATTGCTGCAAGAGATAGAAGTGTTCACAAGTCCTATCAGCTACTCTTCCTTGTCTCAGCCACACTAAAACTGACCATTGGTTCAAAACACAGACAACCAAAGGATCAGATAAGTTACATTGCTGTGTAACTTATTACATCATCTTAAGCAGTAGTTCAGGGTGTAGAATACACCCACTGCTCTTAAACTGACTGAAAAGGTCTTACTTTTTCCTCTCGTTTGATTTCAAACAGGTGTATGGAAACATTCACTTTCCAGCCCAGCTAAGAGAGCTGGCAGGACCAAACATTAAAATGTTCAGAACATCTTAAAGAGCAGAGTTAGAGCTTTTTATTGTTGTTTTATAACTTTGCTTTAATCAACTTTTTATCCATTGACTCCCTTGCAAGTTCCAACCAATATAATTAGCACTATCTAAATTAGTTATCACTCAAAATTACTTCCTTCTTGGAAAAAACAGTTTTATTTTAAAATTATAGGTGTTGCCATAGGCTATGCCAGAACTATATGCATGGGCACGTTTTAAGTAGATAATGTTTTTAATCCTAATTAAAAAAATATTCTTCCCCTCCATAAAATGTTAAGATTTGTGAATGACCTTATTTTCATTTTGATAGACACATGGTAACAATCAACTGATTTTCATTCATATACGTACTCTGCACCTTCCATTGAAACATTATATTGTTCAGCCAAGCTCTTATATAAACTGAACACACATTTTCATTGTCAGGTTTATTCTCATTTCATTGCACACTTGATAGAGAGCAGAGAAGATAACATTTCCAAAGGGTGCTTATTTCAGAACCTGTTATTTACACACTGCCATCAGTAAGCAAGACTGTCTTCAGTAGGTGCCAAACACCATCAATTACTATTGATTTCATTGCAAAGTGCAAGTACATCAGTACATCTGATAAAACATCAGGCAGCTCGCAGCAGCTGAGAATGGAGGTGCTAAGGTACCAAATCTTCCAGATGTGGCTTTGGACCCAGGACCTACCCAGGGTGGCTAGTGGTCCTCAGTCACCCAGCTGAGCCACTTCAAAGGCACAAAACAGAGTAGTCAAAAGAAGACCACAAGATTGTTAGCTGGCTTTGAAAATGTTGGCCCTGATGGAAATTTTTAGGCACTCAAGTTTGGAAATACTGTCTGGAGATTTTATACGTCCTCACATTGCTCAAGCCATTGGGAGGCATGCAAGCTCAACACTACTGCAAACGAGCTGTTTGTGGATTTGCTCTGAGCAGATTACAGGAATAGGCTTTAGCTGTTGATCTCCTGTTATCTTAAATTGATGTGAAAGAGGGCAGCTACTCCTTTGGAACCCCAGCTCCAAATCTGAATGTAGCTGACAGCCATGAGCCACACACTGTGTTCTTGAACCCCAAGGGGAGGAGATGTTCAGGGAACAGTTTGCAGGCAGAGGACGACAAAGGCTCTTTAGAGATCCCATTTCTCTGTGGAAGGATCTCCTGGTGACTGGGGGATGTTTGCCTTGGCATTCCTTGTTGGCTGTCTTCCTCTTGGAGAAGAATTTGGGTACACCCATCCACCTGCACAGCACCTATTATTTATCCCTTGCTTAGGGAAAGAAACATGGGATGGGGCCACTGAAGAATGGCCTGAGCTCTGAGTACAGACTCCTTCAAACACAAAAGAAGAGCAGGATGAAGCACAGGATGGAGGGTGTTGGAGGAGACCTGAGCAAGATAGGCTGTGGGCACATGGCTGGAAGGTTAGCTGCAGTGCTTCACCTGGGAAAGCACTAGCCTTACCAGAAGACCACTTTAATTCTTACATTCCAGTGTCCTTTAATGCTATACTGCAGCACAGGGTACCCAAATCAGCTTTATAATTTACTTGGTTCCCGCAGTAACTCACTGCAATAACAATATCCATTACAAACTGCCCCTTCCACGTACTCATCCTCCAGTCTCATCCCCACCCCCACCCCCCAGTTTCATGTCAAAGGGGTAAGAGGGGGGGTGGGAGGTGCAACAGGAATCAAAGCAACCTTATCATTTCAACGTATCATTTGAAATTTGGTAAAGAGAAAGCTGAATAATTTCCCACAACCTGAGGGCAGTGCTATCTTTCATCCTGACTTGTTCTGCTATTTACAAAAAACTGCATAATTACCAGAGCAAATGCCACGTCACAGCCTGCACCTGCTATGGGCAAGATAGAGAACATGTTTCTGAAAGTAATAATTAATAAACCCGTCCATCAATCAGCTTCATGTAGTTTTGTAGTTTCTGTGTGCTTTAAAAGGAGCAAAACAATGCATTTGTGCAATGAGCTTTCTCTCCACATTTTAATGGCAATTATTGCATGTAAACTAGCTTTTGTAAGAACTATGAAGCAGATGGATGTGGTCTGAAAAAAAACCCAGGCAAATACACCCTCTGGAAAATCAAAAAGATAAAAATGCAAAGTCACTGCGTGTGTAGTTGTCTGTATGCTATGAAATGGTTCTTTTTAGCCTCAGCATCTGAATATTCCCAATGGAAATGTTATTATAAAAGACAACAGGTTGTTTCAGCAGAACTGATCAAAAAGTGTGATTGCAGTTTCAGGCATGGTCCCATGATGTGACTGACAATCCTTAGTGAAAGAATTATTTTTACCCAGCAGCTCACTCTCAAATGGAAGAGCCATCTATGAAGAGATGAAGATGCTTGAAATCCTAGGAAGCAGTGAGGGGGTAAGGATGTGAGGAGAGGAATGACTGCAGGGAAGCATCTTCTCTTCCACCCTTCATTTCTCCTTTGAGCTATGCCACTAATGCAGCTGCCAGATCTGCCAAGCATGGCATCCCTCCCTGGCTGCATTCAAAGAGAGGGTTCAGGCTTTCTCTGGGACTGTAGCAGTTTCCTGATGCAAAAATTCATCCTAGCCCAAGCCAAAGGAAGAGATGGGTGCTGGACCTTCACGTAGATGAGACAAAGGCTAAATGCTTGGGCTCCGATATCTAGGCCTACCCCACATCTGTCCACGTGCATCTTTCTACATCCCTTCATTATGTATTTTCCTCTCTACCAAACTGGCATCTGTAGTGCACATTCCCTTTATATTGCGCTTTAACACACAACTAGGATGAGCAGCCGGATGGGACATTTATCCTGTGCCACCACTGGAGAGAGCCATATGTCATTGCTGCTTCTCTGTCAACGGACAAATTTACAGTATTAAGCCATTCCACATCACAATTTTGGAAAGTTGCATGCAAGGTAGGATTATGAGGATTAAAGGGGTGGAGGGCTCTACTTTCCACTAAGGATTTGCTGACAAAGAATCTGTTGACAATTAATAGATTAATAGATGGTTTTGTAAATGTCTTATGAATTCTTACTGAGTTGAGTAAGGCAACGATCGCAGTTCACAAGCCCACAGAGCACTCTGGTCTGTGGTATTTACAGCTGTGGTTTGCAACTCTTTTCACAACTTCTGATGCTTAAAATTTTACTACAGTGGTCCAGCCCCTGCCCAGTGCATTTAAACCAGTTGCCTATGTTGTTCTTCATTACCTCCAGAGAACTCTCAGAAGCAGTTCTTGGACAACTTTGGAAACCCTTGCTTTCGACCAAGCAAAATAAGCAAATGCTGACTTCAAAATGCCAATTTTTATTGCCAATTAAGCCTTTACAAAGTACTGAAGAATCAATTCTTGAAACACAATTAGCTAAGAAGCATGTTTGAAAAGGCACCACATCCTAAATGGGAAGGCAACAGAAATGGTTCGAGAAAACCCCAACAGATGACTCCTACAGGCAAAGAGACCTCAGGAAATACCCTTCATAATCACCTCTTCAGACAGCGAGGAAATGACTTCTAGGAAGGATTTACTTCCTTTCCTTTTCAGTACCCTAGATATTCAGAAACTGTTCCTGAGATTTGCAGTGGTTCCTACTTAAAGAGTAATTTATTGACATTCCTAAGAGAGAACACTTTAATTCACAAAATATTATTCATCAAAACGCTACAAAAATGGCGGTTTTATTCTGATCCTAATCTATAAAGCTTTTTGTCTATCTTTAAAGCTATGGTTATCTTGAAGTGCTTAGTCTCATATTCATTGCTTTTATAATTGGACAACATAGAACAATGGGAGATTTACTAGTTTATTAAGAACCAAAATGAATGTAATCCAATATCACCCTTTGTTGAAAGCCACCTACAAAAGAATTGCATGAGGATGTGAAATGAATAATCTTTCTTGGTTTTCTCCTCTTGAAAGCACTATAGTGCCTTTCCAGAGGATAATAAATGGCAATATGTTATGGAAAATTACTACAAGTCTTACCAGGTAAACAAGTTCAGTAGATTTTTGGGAACCAGTGCAGCTTATTTCTGACAAATGTTTTCACAGAGGAACCCTTTTTTTGGAATGATCCTGATGGTCCAGACTTAAAAAAGAAAGCCTTAAAATCAACAATCTGGTTCTTGTTCTACAGACAACATCGTCATTCAACCCAAACTCATTTGTCTTTTTCTCATCATTATAGATGAGCTTGTGCATAGAGCAATGTTTCTAAGGTGGGAAACTAAAAATTATACCAGAAAAGGCAGGGTAATTCAGCACCAGGAAATAAAACAGAAAGAATTAGCTCACTTCACCAGATCTAAATCATCCTCTGCACTAGTCTCATTAGTCCTTTAAAGACCAACGGAATGATCAACGCTGAGCAGGAGACAAATCTTCAAGGATAAGAGCAATGAAAAAATGGGAACAGTGTGTCCCAATGATGTGTCAAGAGTTTAAACCAAGCAGTCAAACAGACAAAGGAATTTTGATGCTTCCTTGCCATGGACAGAATGAATTTTTCAAGTCCTGCGTCCTTTCTAGGTTGGGATGAAGCTGGAACATGTTGAAAAAAATTTCAGAAATGCTGTTTTAGATGAAAATGGGCTTTGATTCTGCAGTGAGCTCAGAAAGTGTCTTTTACCACCTTGACCTCCTGAAGCCTGATTCAAATCAGAGGACCAATTTTCTATTGCAGTGCTCTATCACTGTTCAGCTGTACCATTAACTACAACGTTTTCTTCCCTGGCCCTCAAAGTGCTTTTATAAAGAAAGAAAATGGCAGTATGCCTATTTTACAATCAGAGAAACTGAGGCACAAAAAGACGAAACATTACTTTCTCCTTGTAGACTGGACCTTGAGACCAGATCAATGCAAACTATTAAGAATCATTGTTGCCTGATACAAGGAAAGGTATAAAAAAAAATTTATTTCTTTCATCTCTTTCCTGAGCAAAAGCCAGTGCTGAGCCTAGCAGATTATTCAATAACATCCCATAAAAGTATTAAACTTCTATATCGGGATCAAATTAAAATTGTATTTCATGATTTAAACAAAGGTACCCAAGTTGATTTTGTCTCTCTGAACCAAGTGGTCACCAGGGACGCAGACGGATCTTTGGGTTTGATTTTGGTGCGTGTGTTGTTTCCGCAGCTGTAAATCTGGGTGAACTGCGCACCAAAGAGGTGTCAGGCAGTCAGTGCCTGATCCCACACGTGGCCTGCCACACGTATGCGTCTGCTGCTCCCTGAGAAGTCAATGGTAAAACAGCACTTGACTTCATTGAGTGCCTCTTCAGACAACGTTTCTGCATTACAAGAAATGCTCATCTTCAATAATCTGCCTTTTCCTATCCAGCCCAAGAACAACAGCACCATCCATGCCCATTTGCTGTGTTTTGTGATCATCTCCCTGCCAGCTCAACCAACTCTAACCTTGCTCTGTATCTTCTGGGCTTTGTTGTACTGCAAGTAAAGAATGGATCAAGCTACTTGGAATAGACCTTCAGAGAAATATTGAGAGCTTCAGGAAGGAAACCAGAAAGCAGAGGTGTAATAAGTTAATTCTTTAATTTTACTTTATTTAATGTGGTGTTTGTGATAGCCCTTATTCTTACCTCACTTTCCTGCACCATGAACTTGCAGTCTTCTTATCTCCTGGGTGAACAAACAGGATGCTGGTGTCCACAAGAAAGATGAGGGAAATCTCTTCCTCTGCAGGACAGGGTTCAGCTCCCCACCTCCAGGAGGGGTCTGGGCTGATGCATCGCTGGAGAGCTGGAGAGAAAGATGGGAAAGGTTCAGCATGCAGACTGCCATGGCTCAGCTTCTCCCTCCCCAACACTAGTACTGGATATAAATAAGCACCAACTGGCACCAGGCCCATGCATTTAAATCTTTTCCATGCTGAAAGTCAGAGGCGACGTGCTGGATTGGTGTCAAAGGCTCCACTGACCTCAGTGGTCACTGACAAACTGATCCTATGGGATCACTGTACGTTTACATCTTGCAGAGAATCTGGCTGGTTCTTGGAAACGCCTCAAAGGGGGACTATCACTTCAAGCTCCCTCAGGCAGATCATACCTAAGATCATTTATCAAGTTAAACTTTACTCATTGGCTTAAAGAATAAATAAACGGTATTGTCGATTTCCCTGCTTTATTGCAGCTAATGGCAGGGCAGGATGTCAATTGTTTCTTTCCTCAGGACTTGTATGCTCTTCTGCTTTTCCCCATAGATGCTTTCTTATAAAGAGTAAAAAATGTAATGAATAAATTGAAAAAAAAATGCTTGTAGACCCAAAAGAAAGAATGCATCTATTATAAAATAAAATCTCTTTTAGTAGCTATTAGAATGCATTAAAATATTCAAAGGACTCTCCCCTCCAGTTATGTTGCAAAAGCCATGCAAATAATAATTGTGGCTAAGTGCACTACAGTGACAGTCAATATTGTACTTCCCAAGCTAGTACTCATTATTCTTTATGGAACTCATGCATTTTGTGAAAGATCAAAAGATTTACATATCATATGGAGTGCTTTAGGGAGTGACTTGCTGTGCACTTTAATGCACAATGTTCCACAGCCATTTAAATACAGATTTCATTTCTCTCTTCTGTGTGATATTAAATTTGAAAAAAGAGGAAGAGAGAGACGAAATCGACTTGGGTACCTTTGTTCACATCATGAAATACAATTTTAATTTGGTTCCGATATAGAAGTTTAATATTTTTATGGGATGTTATTGAATAATCTGCTAGGCTCAGCACTGGCCTTTGCTCAGGAAAGAGATGAAAGAAATCAATTTTTTTTTATGAGTACTGCAAGCAAAATCATCTGCTCTTCCATGCCCTGGAGAAGGGGACGGACTCCTACACATCACTTGGCCTCCCTCCACCACTAGCTTCCCTGCAGCCTCCCCCGGTTAGTCTAGTCTGTGCTCATGGATGGAGGGTAACAGCAAGTGAAGAAGGAGCTGCAACCTATTTCCTTAGCACGAGAAAGAAGGAAAATGCTGTGATTTCTGTGCTGCCTCAGGTTGTGGGAGACAAGGCAGCTTCATTCTGCTACAGCCTGCTTGCGTGCGCTTGGGTGAGCCACTGCACGCAGGTTCCTCTGTGCAACATGGAGACAACAGCACTTTTTTACTTTGCCAGGATGTTGTGAGGATAAAGAAATATATTAAGGACAGCTGAATGGTCAGTTACTATGGTAATACGGCCACATGGCTGTGTAGAGGGGCTTTGAGGCCATATTTGCCATGCCTGCACTCTACTTTACATATTCGTGCTCCTGAGACCTGCCCTTTAGCATATGCCCAGCTTTGAAAGGACCAACTGCTTAGACCAGTCTCAGCCCCTCCATCTACTTTCTCTGTCCCTGTGGTTGTACCATGGGGTCAAAGATGGGGTACGAGCCCTGGGGACATAGGAGGTGGCAGGCAGGGAACTCTTCCTTGGATGTTTCCTACCTGAAGGTGAGAGAGATGGGATCTAAGACAGCATGAGCTACACTCCTGGGAGACCTGGGAGTACACAAAGGTCTGGGCCACTCCTAAAAGTAGGTTTTTCAGTATGGTCTTCATGACCAGAGAAGGATCATAGATGAACACCATTTTTGGGTGGTGTCTAAAGAAAGGATTAAGAGGGCAACAGCCTGTGTCATTCTGGGTCTACTCACCAGCAACGGGAGGAGTTGGGCACCACTCAACAAGCGTATCTACACTAGAGAGGTCGAGAAAATGTATCCCTATTCGTCCTCTGAAGGAAGAAAAGAAAGGCTTCTGAACAAGTAATTAGCCCTTTATTTCTATGGAAGAAAGAAAGGGTTTCATGAATAGGAAATCTACCCAATTTGCTTGCTTCTGGTACATTCTGTATTATTTTCCAAATGAAGCAAATGGAAAACCTCTTTAATGAAGCATAACTATGTTGTGATTAAGGCTTATTCTGTCTAAATATTGACTCAGATAACATTTTCTCAGGATGAACAGACCGCATCCCATGAACCTGGCATCAAAGTCAGGAAGATTAATAGGAAAGATGAATTTTCTTGTTTTCTGAAGGGAAGTTTGACATGGCCAAGGCAACAGTCAGAGACTTTTCTCATTATTTATAAGATCCAGCCAGAGAGTTTTCGAGAGGCTGTAGCTTTCTTATTCCACTGGACATTGGAAAGCTCAGGGAAAAATAGCTCTGTCCTTCCCTTGCTGGTTAGCACAGAGACAGGAACACAGTGGCAGGAATTTCTGTAAAACACCGCCATTGTCTTGGAGCAAAGATTAACCAAGGAATCTTGCAAGCCCTATTGAAGTACAACCACTGGCTCTTTGACCTGCACCTACAGGCAAAATCAGAATAAGTCAGGCATACGAATACTAATCCTAAACAATCCAGAAGAGGAACAGGTTGACTGGTGCTTGGGAAAAGAAAAGGGTAATTAGAGCAAAGGGTGTTTGGGAAGTTAGCTCAAAAGGGAAAAATAAATTGTCCTGGACATAGTTTGTCTTCTGCCAATTTGTATGGTGTGATATTTTCTCTCTCTCATTCAAAAAGCACAGATTTGTGTTTCTTTAATAAATGAACTTTATTCTCAAGTAGGGTCCTGTTGTGAGGGAAGGCATGTGAAAGATTTTTGGTTTAGCCATTGTCATGCGCATTGCAGTCAGGCCCAGAGACCCCAGCTCAAACAGGATCTTATTTTGCTAAAAAATAAACAACAGGAGTGAATTTCTGCCCCAGAAGGTTTACCACATGGTGAGGGAAGGCACACAAAATGGGTAGGACACTACGATTCTGTTTGTTGGGAGCTCAGACCTTTCCATCTCTGTCTGCAACCAGCTAAGCAATGATACTTCACAGGGAAATACCACCTCCAGGGCTAATCAGCTGTCATGGATAAGGGTATCTTGGAAATATGCATAAATAGACAGAAGATGACTTTTCCCCACAAACACCTAACAGAAAAACCTTCCTGGGTAGAAAAAAAAGATCCCTGAGAAAAGTATTATCTCCTTGGTCCAGAGGAGTTTTTGATCATTCTTAGGATTTTGGAATTTCAAAAAATCATAACAACAGACAATTGTGTCAAACAGAAAAGCAATGAAACTGCTGCAGTGGTGTAGGCGCAGCAGTGCACTGCGATTCAGGTGTCTCTTGGCCTGTCTGGTATTCACTGGGGCAAGGTGAGATGTTGGGAGAGTTACAGAAATTATTTGATCAACAATTTAATTCTTTGAGATTTAGTTGCTCATTTTAGCTTTCAAAACTCCTAAAAAGACAAGCTTAACTTTGGGCATACCTCTAAGTCTTATTGTGGACAAGTGATGGATTTACACCGTGGCCTTTTTACAGGGCTTTGGCAATGCAGACAGGCTTAAAGGAAAGTCAGGAAGAACTGGGAGGGTATGGTCCAGGACATGAACCTCCACCCTTTGGGCACTTTAGGAGGAAGATTATCTAAAACAGATTCTCATTACTCTACAACTCCATCTTCTCTCCATTCCTTGTTTGTATAGAGAGGGCTTTTAATTTATGAAAGACTGTCTTTGAAAAGAGAAATTCCCTTTCCAGCTATGAGCTCTCTCATTCCTCATTGGGCATTGCCAGTGCTATGGATGGCACATAAGTCCTCCAGAATAGGTACAAAGCATTTGGAAATATTTCCCTGTAGGATTCTGCCATTGTATTTCCACCTTAGACTCATCTAGCCCACCTAAACTTTCAAATTTCAGCTCCGTTCCCATTGTAAACTTCCCAAAGCTGAGCTCTTCAGTTCCAAGGATTTCTAGATGGACATGCAGGAGAAGTGTGCAGGTTAGCTAACTGTTTGTAAAAGATAAAATTATTATTCTCTGGAAAAAACAACAATGACAACAGGAGAGACACAAAATAATAACCCAGCAGATCTCACAAGCCAATTGCCAAAAACCTTTATAGTGATGTTTTGTCTTCCTACCAGCTGCAGATCCCAGCCCTTATTTTGGGCTCTGCACTGCAATACTGAGCTTTCCTTTGCACTAGAAGGAGCTAGAAATAAAAGCAATACAGAAATGTAAAGGCTGAAATTAAAGTGGAAGAGCAGCGGGAGCATGGCAGTAGTGGTGTTAATGCTGAAGTATTCCCTGGGAGTGCGAGCTGGCAAATGTAGTGGACACCCAGATATTTGAAATGCGGCCAAATAATTTGGCACATCTCTAACTGGCACAAAGCAGTCTTGGTAGAGCTTCCTACTGCTGCTGGCACTTTTACAGCTGTCTTTCTTCATCTTGCTCTTCCCACTGCAACAGCTACTCAACAGGTGTTTCCACAGACACAGTGTGTTTGGCAGCTGTAACCCTTCAATATTATCGCTGGAATACATTTTTCTCCCTCTCAACAGCATCGCTCGGGTCCGTTGCCCAGAGGCCGGCATGGCAACGGGGACAGCTGACCAACTGGATTTGGGAAAAGGGGGCTGTGTGTTTGGGCAGCCAGATGTACAAGTCGGTAAAGCAGTCGGAGAACATCAATGCTTGGCGTTGGCCCTGGGAAACTGGAGTGATGCTTTGCTGAAGTTTATCTGGAACCCATCTTCTCACCTGGGTCTTCCCTGTTTTTTCTGTTCTTGTCCTGGGACCTCTTGGTCCCATGTCCATTTTCTTAATTGCAAACAAGTCCCCATACCTTTGGGCTTCCTGTCCTTGATTTTTCATAAGGATTGAGTGTTTTCTCAGATCACGATGGATTTTCTTTGCCCAACCCTACTCTGCCTTCAGTCCAAATGTGCTTAGAGAAAAAGACAGGAGAGCTCAGATCCTGGAGGAAACCTGGGAACTGCCGAGATTTTCAGACACAGAAAGTACCCAGAGAGTTTCAAAGATGAGTCACTTTAGAGTAGAGTTCATGAGGACATTAAAATTTACAATTGTATTGTTTTCTTCTTTTTTAGCTTACCTCTGTAGCTTTTTGGCCTTGTGTAGCCTTTTCTGTTTTCTGATCTCATACACACCAAAGCAGTCTCAGTTCTTTCAGTCTTTGCTTTGCTGAATGTCATCTTCTTTAGGTCTCTTGTGCATGGTACGTATGAGAGAAACAATGCTGAACGCTCTTCTCACGGGAGTCTCTGCAAGGTCGCAAGAGATTTTTTTTTTTTAACATATTTTTTACTGAGGTATATACACATACACACACATATGAAAACATAAGAACGACCGTGCTGGTTCAGCCAAAAGGTCCATTTGACTCATCATCCTGCCTGCAATAGCCACAGAAAGCAAATGGCTAAGGGCAGGTTTACGAACCAGACTGATGTTTCCATAGCACATTTTCCCAGTGTCCAAAAATTTGCAGCTGAGAAACTGCCAGAGCAAGAGGAAGATGGTGCTTAATACCTCCCAAAGAACTTTATTTCCATGAATTTATCTGCTTACTTTTTGAACTTATGTGAACTAAGAGCATCCACCAGATCCTGCAGCAAGGAGTTCCATCACTTCACAACACCGTGCAAAAAACCACTTCTTTCTGTTTATTTTGCACCTATGACCCAAGAGTTTTGTATGATGTCCTTAAGTCTTGTATTGGACGAGAGGTGGAAAAATGAGTTTCTGTCCCTCTCTGCTTCTACAGCAGCCATGATTTCACAGGTATGATTTTACTGGTATGTCCTCCCTCTGTCCTCCTCCCTTTTCCACAAAATGATTGACACGGGCCTTCAGAAATATAAGTATGGAAATGTCCCACTGGATCTTTACTCTCTTCCCTCCCCAGAACAGCTCAACTCTCTGAAGAGTCAGGACAATATTTCTAGCCTCTATTTTGTCTATGTTTATATACCTATATGTAGATACACACTTGCTAAACTACAGCTAGGGCAATTAAAGATCGTGTCTCACGGTATCTCTGCCACAGAATAAAACAGTGCATTAAATCTTTGTCCGGAGCATCATAAGCACTCACTTTCTGATCAGGGCCGGAAGGCCGCAAGGCTGTTAAAGCCCTCTTTCCACTCTCCCCAATGTTGCCATTAATATGTAAAAGCTTAAGCTTGCTAAAGGGATTATTTCCCATCCTATCTGATTGTAAACTGGCATTTCAATGATTACATGTATCTTTTTGTCATTTTCTCGTAAAACATCTTATTCTTGAACAGCATAATTGGCCTCTTACTAATGTTTAATGAATGATTAAATCAGCATAAATGCAACATACAGCTCTACATGGAAAGCATGTTTGCAACCTCCAGAGCCACAGAAATGTATTTTTGCAATATAGGTTTTAAATCCTTATAATTTTCTAATTATGGAATTTCTGGTATATTTCACATTAAGTACATAGGAAAGTAAATGTGAATTTGCCTGTGTGAGCTCAGAAGCAATTCAGTCACTTATCATTTTGTTTGCAATTTCTAACCTACGTATTAACAACACCTCTGTGGTTTTCATTTAAGTATATTATATAATCTTCCCAAATTAAAAGCCAATTAAAATCACATAATTGCAGAGCTTAGGCAGGCAAGTCCTTGTAGAGATGGCCAAGCAAGGACACTTCTTTGCACTGACACATTGCATTAACCAGCCTCACAGAGAGACTCTAGGTTTTGCCCAGGCAAAGGAGTCCGAGTGAAAGAAAGCAACAAATGTTTATCTGAGTGTAAAGAGAAATGGAAAGGTATTTCTTCAAAGGAAGGAGAAATATAGGAAGATATAAATTCAGTTTGCTGAAGATAGGAGGTTGAGAGGCATTTAGGAGAACTGGAAATCCTGTGGAAACATGATGATGATCTCAGGAGTCACAGATGTAAGAGTAGTTTAAGAAAGTCCACTTTAAGAAAAGGCCCTTGGCTGACAAAAACCAGACACAGAAAATTGGGATATGCTACTACCAGGATGCCTACAGGACCCCAGAATCCTGTGGCAGTGGAAAAGCCAAGTGCAGTCCTAGGGTATATCCAGCCAGATACAGCCAACAGGAGTTGGGGAAATGTCACTGACCCTCTCCAGGGACACTGGTAGAGCCTCATTCAGGTGCCTCATTCAGGAGACATCCTCCCATATCAACAAGTACAGAGAAGAGTGAGTCAGGAAGATGGGAATTTCAATCTTCCAAGAGAAGATGCAAAAACATTCAGCTTTCCCCGTAGAAATATGGCAGGGAAGTAAGCACAACAAAGCAAGGAAGCCTACTTAGACAGAAAACTGGCATTAGCACAAGAATATACCAGAACAAGCCAAATAGTTTCAGGGTGGAAGTTAAGTTACAGCTCCCAAGCGCTAAGGTGCTGAAGCAGCTCTTTGACAGATGCTGCAGGGCCAAGAAAATGCATGAGTTCTACAGTGAAGCTGGATTTGTTTATGAGCAGGGCTGGGGGCCAGTTTTCCCTTCAAAGCTACTATCTGTGTTGTTCAGAAAGAAAGTTCATCTACAAGATCAGCAAGTAAAGCAACACTGCGTAACAGCATTCTTGAGATGTGTAGAGCACGCCCCATGCTGCTGGGTTGACCAGCTCTTCTAACCAGGCTGAAGACACAACCCACACTGAGATATACCAGAGCCAAACACCAGAGCCCTCCAGCATCCTTCAGGCTCATTCTCATGCCATGTACTCTGTGCTGCTCCAGGTGCATTTAGATAACATCAGATGACATCCAGGGTTTATATGGGGTGGTTGAGGTTCATGAGAGGTGAAGTCCTTCGGATGGAACTGTCAAAACCTTGTTTAAGAGTAACACTGCTGCAAAGGTTACTCTTCCAAGCATAGTCTGCTGCCTGGCTTTTCACCACAAATCTGTGCGAGTACCTGCTCACGAGTTAGTGAACAAGAGTTAACATATGCCAGGAAAGCTTTGCAAATGCTTATGAAGTCGAAATAGGGGCCAGCAGGTTCAAAGAAAATGAATATAGGCAATTGCTTTAAGAATCACTACTGTTTACTCCCAGGGAATTCAGGCTCAGGAAAAGCTGTGAAAAAAATTTTTAAGATACATGTGATGGTTCAGTTAAAAAGAAGTGTTGGACAATGCAGGCCAGCAAACTGTCTGAAGATTTCCTCAGCTCTCTCTAGACTTCTACTAAAGAAATATCTGTACTGACTCTGAAGAGGAGAAGAAATGGTTTTATCCAACCAGTCCAGTGTGATGCTCACACAAATTTTTTCCTTCTGCTCTCCAGCAGCTGTAGCTATTCCTCATATGTTTGTACGGCATGACTCCATGGTCAGGACTCCCTCTTTCTGCCCACTACCTAGCCTGTGACCTTGTCCATGGAGCCCAGCTAACAGGAATTCTGTCCTGCAGCCTGCTTCACCATGTAATGCTCCCATCTCTTGCTGCCCCCATCCACTTCTGGACTGCAGCATACTCTCAAAGCAGTAAAAAAGAAGATAATTGAGTGGCCTGTTTTGGTGACAAATGCAAATGAAACAAAAGAGAAAAGCTACAATAACTCATTGAAATGGCAAGACAATGTCTTATAGAAGGAATTTCAGTATTTCAAAAAAAGGTGGGAAATTAATTTTCCATTTTCTGAGGTCTTCCTGTAATTCTCAGAAGGGACAGAGCAGCCTTACCAGGAAATAACACAGTCCAGCTTGTACTTCAACACTTCATCCAGCTACAACTGCACCACAGACTAAATCTGAGTTTGGCTAACACTTTCCTGGTCTCATCATCTGGTTTACAAAATCACTGAGGGATTTTAAAGGACCACAGGCAGGTGGACTTTTAGTTGGCATCACAGTTTGGATTAATGGAATGCCCTACCCACCAGCAGGAGCAAGTATTACCGCTCTCAGCAAAACCAGCCTGTATTTATTAATTAACATTATAAGGAAGAAAAGGCAGACACTGAAACAGATACAGATTCACCCATTAGAACTAACAAAAAGCTCAAGTAGGAAATGCGAGAGCATAATATTTTTACCAAAATGCAAGGAAAAGGTATCAATCAAAACCTTTGGAAATTTCTGGCCAACTTGTCTGATGTTGTCATGGCAAAACCACAGGCTGAAGTTAGTGTTCCAATTTTTAGCGTGATCCCAAGCTGTTTTTTAAATGATAAACAAAACCACAGTATCATGTCATCACCCTTCAATAAGACTTTGTCCCTGCATTCCCATCCCTGACAATTCAGCACTGGGTGCTCTGGCTGTCTGAAGGGTTGCTCTGTTTTGCAGATCTTCTAAGAGATACTGAAATGTCCAGGAAAGATGTTCTTGGGAAAATACCAGGTGGAGAATTAGAGTTGAATGTCTGAATAACCAGCTTTCCAGCCGAATTGATGCAAGATGCCTTATTTGCATTTTATATAAAGTCAAGTAAGCCCATCTTGTATTTTAGTAAAATAATGGTAATGAAACAGAAAAATCATGCAGTGTCAAACTCCTTCAAGCATCCACTGATCTGTCACTAAGGAAATCCTCATCAGCTGTGTTTGAGGGCTTCACGTGAACCATAACAGTATCTACTAAGCTGCTCTGTTTGCACTCTCTGCCACAGTACAGTGGTTTCAGTCAACACAGATACCTGGAGACAAATGACTTCAAACACTGTTTATTGAGCAAACATCCACCATACAGCTCAAAAAACAAAGAGAGGAAAGAGAAAAAGATGGGCAAGTATCCCCATGAATATGACTCAGGAGAGACACAAACCAGCCAAGGACATTAAAGAGTCAACGGCAAATATCCTCACCAGAAGCATTTGTCTAATGAAACAGGCTAAGGATAAAATACCTGGTGTACCAAAAGCTAGAACCACAAGTGGACTTGGATGTCTAGATTAAAAGCCCTGCCAAGTTGGTGCTTAACTCTCAAGATAACGAAATTCCCTGTATGCTCCAGTTTCCACCAGAAAAGTCTTCATAGTACCTGAATTTCAGCTGCTGGGCGTTCACCTGCCCACCCAGGTCCTGCAAAGCACTGGTGGGATTCTCACGCTGGATTCTTCTAGAGGAGAAACAGGGAGGCTCTACTCAATCAAAAATAAAAGGGAAAGGACATGGTAGTGGTTAAAATGTTCGGTTACACCACCCCAGATTTCTCAATGTCCTGAACTGAACCTGATCCTCCTTGTATAAAATTATTCAAGATTCAGAGCCAGAAAGAAAACAGCTCTTGCCTGCATGTTAAAGGTACTAATTTGCCAGATCTGAAGGAATATTCTTCACATGCATGCCGTATCTCACCATCCTTCCCAAATCTCTCCTCTGTGCTCTGTTAAGTCCAAATGGTTTGACAGCTGTCAGACTGCTGGATCAGTGTAACTGATGTCAACCGTGTCAGCCAACACTGTCTCCTTCTTGTTTCCACCTCTTTATGACCCTCCCTCATCCACTCTCCTCCAGTACCGAGGCTATCAGCAACGTGGGGCGGGCATGATTTTTTTGTTCTGCACCCGTACAGTACCTACACAACAGCTCTGATTGTGAGAGTCTACAACATTATATTTGAGTAACAAAGGCGGAGATCAGCTTGAGTCCCTTCCTACTTCCAGCATTATAGCTTAGTAGGACTGCACAGAACCACGTATAAACTGCATGACCTAGGGATGTCTCCAGCTTTGAGGTTCAGAAAAAGGCTCCAGCTGCATCCCTGACTCCATTTTGGTGTGCAAATTGGGTGCAAATCTTTCTTCCCTGAACCTGATTTGCTTTGCAAAGAATCACAGCATGTACCTGTGACATTCACTGACTCCCCAGTTAAAACCATTCAGGGGACAGGATTTGTGGGGTTTGCCTTGTCAGTCATGGGGTTTGCCTTTGACCAGTCATGATCCACCTGAGATGTGGAAGAAAGGTCTGGTCAGACAAAGAGCTCTTGGCTCATTCTTCATCCCTTTTCCTGACATGCCTTAGCCTCAGATCCACTTAAATCATGAGAAAGGGTTATGTTGTGTGGCAAGGTTCTGCGAAAGTGAGACCACGTCTTCTGAGTCCTGGAAACTTTTTAGTCTTTAACCACAGTGGTTTAGTTTCTAAATGACTTGCATTCCTTAGCAATTCAATCACATCACTCCTGTGAGAGGACACACTGTTATTATCACATTGTAAAGCCAGACAAAGGAAGCAGAGGCAGACTAAGAGATCGCTCAAACTTATTTTGGCCATTTTAGAATGATTTCCAGGAGGTTACACGACTACATGCTTTTGATGTGACTTACCCGGAGAGGTATGTGGTATGGCAAAGGCCGCCTCCTCTGGAAACGTCAGCCCCTCTATTGCTCAGGTCAATCTTCTTTTGTTCACAACAAACAGCAGAGCCTGGAAAAAGAACTGGAAATGGAGTCAAGGTTATACTTGTGGGGCATTACAAAGAGGACTGTCAAAGAGAAGGATATATGCAGAAAAGCAGAGATGGGCACGAGGCAGAAAGGGAATATGGAACATACAAAGCTCATTAAGAAAATCATCGAAACCTTTCTGAGTTTCCCCACATGATGATGGCTACAGGCTGTGCAACTGGAGCGCCTTCTGTCCTGCATATTAGAAGGAGAGAAAATGTAAGAGAAAGACCAAACTAGGCAATAGGTTATGAAAGAGAAGAACAACATATTATTTTCTGTTTGTTTGCAGGGAGAAGAGAAGTTGTCCAAGATACTGGCATCCCTATCTGTTCTAGAGGAAGGCTGGGCACTACGTCTCCTCACTGCCTACCTGTTGTTACAGTTGGTCACCATAACCAAGTATTAGCAGTTGGTCTGTGTATGGGACAACCCTGCACCCCTCCTTCCCGAGGAGGATGCGCCCTGCTTCCTTCTCAGGGCAGGAGAACTGGCATGGCAGAGCCATTGCAGATGGATGAGCAAAACCACAGCTGGCATTGCTGCTTGCATTTAGACAATTAAATAACCTGCCAGCAGCCATGCTTCTTGGAAGTGATCATGCTGTAAATATTTCACTGAGTCTTGCCCAGGGCCACTAAATACTGACAAATGCTTCTATAACAAAGGCTTGGTAACTTGGACTTTAAATCTCTTCAGTCCCAAACTTCAGCCTTGTTCCCATCGACTCCCATAACTCATCTTCACCCTGGTAAGATGGTTTTAGTGGGATTAGATCAACACAGCTGCACCTACTTCCTGCAGTTCTTTTTATTCCTTCTGCTTTCTTTTTTAATTCTCAAGGTTTTATTGTTTCTTGATAATTTAATTTAAGAAAAAGACTTATTTTCTGTTTTCTGCGGTTTGGGTTCTTTTTCAAATCAACAAAAACCCCAAAAACCTGTGCCTCCAGTGAAAGGAAAACTTTCCCTGCCAGGATTAAGTGGAGGTGGTAGAAACAAGGCTATCTGAACAAAGAAAGCAGGAGTGATCACTACCCCATCGCTGGAGCACACAGGGAAAGGAGAGAGAGAAATAGAACAGCAGCAGTGAGAAATATGCATGCATATTCAGCCCCTTTGTCAAAAAACCTCGTGCTGCAGCATTTCAATTAACAAAGTAGGATGGTTTACCTGATAAAATGCTCCCTGTGTGAGTGTAATTACATATTTATGCCCCACAGAGATTTTTTAATTTCTCTTCAGTTTGTTTGCCTTGAAAGTATTTGTCACTGGAAATGTTCTTGATGTGTAATTTTTAAGGCAGGGTTGGCCAAATGTGTGGTTTGTTTTCATTTTAGATTTACTTTACTGAAGGAGGATTGGAAGATATCAGTGCAAAGAAAAAAAAAATCAATAAGAAAGGTGATACATCAACCAGCAGCAGAAAAAAATGCACTCAAGTGCTGCTTCAGAAATTTCACCGTCTTTCTTTTTTTTCTCTCCTGCTTGAAATATATTCCCAGGTGCTTGAAATAGCTTATTGTTTTGCCACTTTCATTTTGTCCTTGCTCCCCAAACACACCTCTTATGTTTCCAGAGAGGCTGCAAGGAACAGGCAGTTTTTTAGTCATTATTTTCCTATTATTTGAGCCCCTTGCTGAGCAATCCCTGCCTTGGAGTCTTGGTGCTGAGCACCAGCCCACCTCCAGCAAGGCGTTACAGATGTGCTCAAGCCTAAGTGTGCGAGCGATTGCATTGTGCTGGATAGGCTTCAAGTTACGCTCGTCTAAGTACTCTGCTGGGTCAGGGCCTAGCAGAGTTTAACTTGTAAATTCATTGTCACGGCTTCGTTTAGCCATAGAAAAGCACAATTAAGACTTTGGAGAGCTGCTCGAATGCTTAGTGAAGTGCAGAACCCCGCTCCCATCAAAACCTAGTCTGTCGTTGTTCGGTTTTCTTCCTTATTTTCCCCAAACTTCTTCAGAAAGGATGGGAAAGGATCTGAAGGTCAAAACTGCACCAGTTGTGGCTGAAGAATAGCACAACAGAAGGTCACTGCTGGCCATGGAGGTTGATATGTCTCTAAGAGATTATTAGAGAAGTTTCTTCAAGCCACGCAGTAGTTCAGCCAGTGTTTGAGAAGCCACCACCATGTGAACCATTTTACTGAGGATTATGCTAGTTTAACCTTGCAGGCAGGGAGGAAGTTTGAGCGGAGTCAGGAGACAAATCTGCGACTGCATCCGCTTCCCAAGACCAGGTACACTGCATTGAGTCGTTCACTGGCACAGGAATGATGCTGCTGGGGCAGGCAGAGCTTTTAGCTCTGAAGATGACAAATATCCATATTCATCTCCTAGACCTGACAGCATTTTTTGACACTGGCATGACTGAATTCATCTTACAGGCCTGGCAGAGATAAATGGAGTCATGAAGTTGGCTTTGCTTCTTCCTCTCAGACGCATCCCGGAGGGTCATAACTAGCATCTGTTCTGTCTCTTCGAGGATGCACAAGGCGAACTCGTGTCTTCTTTTTGCTACCCGGTTGTGTGAGAACTCCAGGAGCGAGACTCAGAGATGTTATTTGACTTTGGTGCCTGCCAAACTGTGACACTTCCCTATCACGGCTGGAATTGTCTTCTCTCCCCCAGCTGTCCCGATGCCCATAAAAGAAAAGCTCCTAGATGAAAGACAAAGAAGCTGGCTAAGGCCCAACACATGGTCATGGGAACTGATGTTGGGATAAGGAAAGCATGCAAAGGAAATACCCTAAAATCTCAACCCCTTCAACTTGCCACCAGGATGACGGTGCTCTATTACAGCTCCTATGCAACGTGGAATGGAGGATTTTTCCCCACTTTGGTTACCCAAGAAATGCAAACATCCTTTCAGCTACAAACCTGGAACCATGACCACTGTGCTGTATCTGCATTTGGTTCCCGCTCCGCCCAAGAGTGATTATCAAAATCCAATGGAAAACTGATAGGAGTTAACATACAGCAGGGAGAGCATTCTGCTGCTGCACGAAGTCTCTGCACCTTTTCAAATCAGGTGCTCACCTGCAAGTCATTCACCGGGCCATTCCCATCTCAGACAGCAACCCTGTAACCTAAGATGCAGTGTGAAACTGAAGCAAGCAGCTCTGAGGTGAACAAAGCCGCATCCGACCACCCAGGCGCACAGAAATTAGGGCGCTGCACCCTGGCTTAAGCTTGACCCATCCTGTTGGGTGAGGTGTCTCACAGTCTTTATATAGTTTCATGCAACGTTTTGCAAATGTTCGCCTAGAAAAGAAACTCTACCATATGATCACAAGCATCCTCAGTTAAGCTGGACGCTTATTAACTATTGCAGGCCTAGCTGTTAGCAGTAGATATTCCAGCTTCCAGGGGCAGCCATTTGGCTCTCGCCCAGTTTGAGTGCAGCTCCCCTGGAAGACAGCATCCGAGGGCTGCCAGCCAGACCTGTGCCAGCACAAGGGCTGCTTGGCAGTCTCACTCTGCCGTTTCTGGAGAAAAGTTAGCAAGGACTGCTGACCATGCTGCCAAGCATCACTGCACCCCAACCCTGCCTAGCCCAGCCCCATCTTGCAGCATCGCACCACGGGGAGTCATTGCCACCTACCACTCTTGAAACCACCACCTCCTGAGGTCCCAAAGGCATGAAGTATACCTGTTGGGACTCTTTACATGTGAAGACTTCAACATTCAGCCTGTAGGGACAGAAGAGACACCTGTTCATTGATTATATGATCTCCTGAGATTCCTTCTGGCCCCATCTTTCTGCGGTTACTCACCACCGCCTGCTGTCAGGATGGTTTTGTGATGCTGGCAGCTGTTTCCCAGCAGCTAGACTGAGGTCAGACACCAGTTAGCTGTTGACACCAATTAATTCTGGCTTGAATGGCCCAAAAGATTTGTTCATGTTGCAAGCTAAGACTACAAATAACAACAACAAAAAAAACCCAACTCAAAACAAATAAACAAATAAAAAACACAGCTTCTTAAAATGTATTACCTTCCCTTACTGTCTCAGTCCTGTAAGACTCAATACACTTTCTAGTCTTATGTTTCAGTGGTGTCTTATTGTATTATCATGAGGTAGACAACCTACCGTGCTGCCGCCACACATCCCTCTCAGAAGTGAAAGGCTGCTCACAAACTTCCAGCTCCAATTCTGGCATATTCTTCTTCTTTGCCTACATGTCTCTTTGGCTTTCCCATCCTCTCTTTTACCCCTTAACCAAAGACGCTCTATCAGAGGCCCATGTCATTGCTGGGTATGTTTGAGTGCATGAAAAACTCCAGAAGGATATTGGTTTCCTTGAGAGGTTTGCACACAACTCCACATATCATCTTAGAAATATCTGCTTTTTTAAGCTATATGGTAATGCACACTGTGCATCTGAGATTAGAACATGGCCCTGAGGAACAAAATGCTCTTCTCTCTTTGCAGCTGACAATGCATAGCTTATTTTTATGAGCTCCTCATTTTCAAAAGATTCAACTCCATTGTTTGGCAGCCACAGTTTGGATGGAAATCTCCAAAGATGGTTCGACTTTGAGCATTGCCATTTCTACCTCTGGGGTGCAAGCATTTGCTGGGTGACATTGACCTGTGGCCTGTGTGTCCAAAGGGAGGCTGAGCATTTCAAAACCAGCTGGGGAAACCTCCAGTCTTCCAACAAACAGCCTTAAAAGTCTTGGGGAAGATGTACGCACAATGAGAAGACACTCTTGGAAACCCCAGGAAGGTTACTCTGTTCCTGTGGACTCCACTTGCTGCTTTGTAACAGCCCATTACCCACCACCTCCTGTCCCTTCTACCATTTTGTAGTGGTCCTAAGACCAGCTCCAGCATCTACAGGTCCAAAGGGTGAGACTTTCTCAGGTAGGTTTTCAATCAACCCCTGAGGCTATCCTCCTCCTCCCTTTTCAATACTAAAGAGTTCAATACAATTCTTGTCCTTTCTCTTAAGCCACAGTATGTAGATTTTTTTTTAAATGGAAAAAAAAAAAAACCCTGAGAGAATGGGGAAATAAAACATCTCTTTTTGGCTAACCTTATGGAACCTGAAGAACTGGTCACTCCTGCAGGAACAGTTTGCATCTCACCTCAAACTAAAGTTTATCTATCTGTCTTGTCTTCAGCCCAATCCTTCTGAAGAAACACTGCCTTTAAACTGCATCACTAACATCTGTACACAAATACAATTTCAAAAGCAGAACAAATGGGGCAAAAATAAGGCAAAGTAAAAAGACTGTTCCAAATGGGCACATCATCAGCACACAGGGGAGCAGACCAAGAGCCCCAAGACTGTGAGGACTTAGGCTGCCACGTACAGTGTGCTTGTACAGGGTCTACCGCTCTCCTGGCCTGATCCTGCCCGGTCTCTAGTCTGCCACAATAACAGCAGCAACGATAATGAATTAAGTTCTGCCTGCAGTAGATGTGGCTATTTCATTTTGGCAGCGCAAATGTTGCTAAGTGAAAGCACGTCTTTCTGAACTGCCTTGCTCATGGGAACCATTTAATCATTATAGAGCAATTATAGAGGTCTTTATTCAGTTGTTCCTTAAGTCCTCATTCAGGCAAACCTATTTCAATGGGAACTGTGCCTGAAAGGGACTCATCAAAACCTGACCAGGAAATGGCCAGTAAGAGTAACCTATTTCCAAGAGAGAAAAACTCATGCATTACATCCATAATGGGTAACTTCTTATGAATACACCTATTGAAGTGTGTTATATTCATTAAACTCCATTTGGAGAGGAAGGGTAACCTTCCAGTTAACACAATTTCTATGGGCTCGTGAGAGCTAGGTTCTGTTCCTGGCTTTGACATAGACTCCCCTGTGACCATGGTCACACCACTTCGTAATTTTACCTCGGATTTAGCAAAATAGGTAATAAACCGGGACAGTAGTAAGCATCAGTTTAACCGCATTTGTGGACTGCAGCCCCTGGTTCCTCCCCTGCAAAAAAGAAAGAAAAACAGATCATCTCTCCTATTTTTTTTTTTTTTTTCTGTTCACATTTTGAGGCAGGACCGGCCTTTTATTTTGTGTATGCCCAGTGAATCGTACAGTATGTCTTTGATCAGGGCTGTGCTGTAACACAGAGTAATAATACTAATTGTTATCAATACAAGCAAACAATGCTGTGCTTTTGTGGCAAATGTCCACTAGGAGCTTGACTGAGACCATCAACATTTCATTTGGGACTTAAGCCCCATTTGAACTTGTCTCCCAAAGCGAGAGTTTACAAACACAATTTAGTCCCTATTTGAGCAGTGCTTTGAAGATGTAAAGTACTAAATTGTGTATCTGTATGTAGAAGAGACAGAGACAGAATGTGTAATTTCTTTCTGCATTCAGGGAACACAAGATTTCCTTTTTTCCCCTCTTTTTGCAAGGAAGTTTACTGCTGAGACTATTAGAGAAAATGCAAATGTGCAGACTGTTTGTTAAGGCTCCAGGAGAGAAAGCACAGGCAGTTGTTACCATGAGTATTTCTAGGAAAATCTTTGCCTTTAAGTGTATTTATTTAGCTAAAGAAAGTTTGCACAGCTTGTGGAGAATGGTTCTGGAGGAAATTAAATTTCAGCTGCACCTCCGTATCACTCCTACACCTGCCAATTCTTTCGACCAGCTAGTGACGTCCTGCACCCAGGGCTCCAGCCTGCGAGCACATTTGCAATGCTCACCAACGTCAGAGACGAGCTGTTGTGCAACCACCCTTTTTTTTTTTTTTTTGCTTACTCTCATCCAAGAAAGAGGCACCAACTGTACTCCTCCTGCACACAACAGATTGCCTGTTGTAGCAGAACCCACCAGGAAAGCTCCCAACAGCATGGGCAGGAGATACGAGGAATTTTTGAGGCAGAGTCAAGAAAAATAAAATTATATGTTTATATAGGCTGGTATAGATGGATCCAAGCTCGACACAGTGTAAAGCCAGGTTTGGTCCAGAAGACATGGAGCCATATTAGTTTATTAGGGCTTATTAACTTGGACACAGCCCCATGCTAATGTGTCTATACAGCTTCCAAACTGGATTTAGTTTGCGTCCAGCTAGGTTGGAGAGCAGTCATCAGTGCGATCCCCATGGCCACGCTTTATTGCACTTTTCTCCCCATTTGCCTTCAACCTATGAAATCACTGCTCCATAAAAATGCTGCAGTACAGGCAGGTGAAAGCAGGTCTTGGAAATGGTACGCCAGGACTCCAAACATGAGATAAACCAAAGGACAGTTGGGTGTCCTTAGGGAGGAGGTTGCAAGGTTTGTGGCCACAGATTTCTATCTGGAGGAGAGGCAAAGGCCTTTGAAGAAAAGGCTGAACAAGAAATGTGAACAACACATCTTTCATGAAAGACAGACTGTGGTCAATCAACTTGCATAGTAACTTAATGCAACTACCAGAAATTGTTTTGGTGAAAAATACTTTCTAAACTAAATATTTTGGTCCCTCAGTTTGAAACCAATGTTTCCATTTCAAAATATACTTCCATTTTATTCCAGAAAATTGAATTGTAAGAGTTAAAAAAAAGTAATGAAATCCTTCAAAATGAGATATGTTGGCTAGGCCTGAAATACCTTTAATTCTACCTAAAGAGATATTTTTTCTACTTGTTGGAATACTGAAATTTTTCAAAAAAATTACATGACCAAAAGCATTTTTTCCAATTTTCAGTTATCATCACTGACACCCCCCACCCCCAAATCCCAGTTCTCAGAAAGATTGGTCATTGATTTCCTTGGAAGCACAGCAGTGAGCTGATATATTAGTGTTACAGACCCTTTCCCTCCACAAGACTAAATCATCTGTTATTAATATATTCCCAGCAATTGTTCCATAAAGATTCTGGAGCACAGAGTCTCAGCAGGTGCAAGCCAAGGCAGCTGCGCTGTTTTACAGTACCACAATAATTTCAATAGGGCTGAGAGCCAACCAACTCCTTTATACGTTAACCTTCTGATTATGGGATGAAGTTGGTACCAGAAAGAAGGATAAGCAAGTTTCCTTACTGGCCCCACACACGAGCATCCTAACGACAGGATGGGAAGGCAGAGACATAATGTCACATCATCAAGGCACTGCCAACATATTATGAGTGGAAGGGTCAGACAAATAAAAGTGGCTGTAGATTTTGCTCTCCTGAAAAGTGGTTGGGTTTTGGGGGGTGGGTGGTTCTTGCTTTACTTTCGGTTTTGCACTTTTAGCAGTTTGTCATGTCCCAGATACGGGGCATTCACTTCCAGGAAACATCCTGACGTTCTTGTAATTTGTCAAAATATTTGCTACACTTCCTTGAAGAAGAAAATAAAAACATTGTTTGCATTTCAGCAATACCAAGAAAGCTCAGTGGAAATCAGCATCATGTATTATATTTCATATAGTACCAGAGGTGAACCCTAATTCAAAGTTACAACATACAGGATAAACAGAGGATGGGAGGAATGATAAGATTACAAAAATAAGTTAATTAGACAGCCAGCATTAGATTCCACCGATATGTTTCATCTGCCTATATGTACATGGCTACATATAAACTAATCACCCTGGTTTCGCTAAAGCCTCTGGAGATCCAGTCAATAAAATTAGGGGAGTGTAGGGTGAAATTCACTTTTTCTTAAAGTCGCTATCAAAAGCTGGTCAACGGAGTTGTGCCCTAAATGCATCCTTGCTTCCCACCAGAACCACAGGGTGACTAGTGCAGCTGTATATGTCTGGTCAACATATAGACACATATACTTACTTACTCAGCTGCGTATGTCTGGGGTTAACCTACCCCAGCTCTCTTGGCTTTCCACCCAGGTCCCTGTATTTTAAGCTGCGTTGCCGCTCTGGCATAAGCGAAAGAATCTCATTCTTTCACCCTGCAGTTTTCTACTTCAGTTCAAAACAAAGATCTTGCCCTCTCCAATCATCTTGAAAGTGAGGAAAGTGAATGTACATGGAAACCCTTAATACAAATCTGTAGGACCCTAAAGAACGACATTGTACTTATTCTCGTCTTGAGAAATCAATATTTTGCTTCGGTTTGATTTTTACAGCTCATGTGCGCACACACTCGGCACTGTGGGGAAAAAAAAAGAAAAGAAAAAGGAAAGCTGTCTTCAGTAGCGTGATAAGTTATCTTTCCAGTGACATTTTTTTCCCCTATCTGAATTTAAAATGAGTCAGATCTGGATGGAGGAATACCACTTGCTGCTTTATGTGCATACCTACTATGCTGCATGTGCTTCTATACAGGTTTTATGTATGTGTGCGCATTATGAATGTATTAATAATGACTTTTTGTTGTTGTTTATGAGGTTTTAGTAGCTGAAAAGGATAAATGTAGTGTGCTCACACACAGCAGTACACTGGGATTAAAAAAAAAAAAATGTATAGCCAAGAACCTACTTAATTAACTCATCTTAAGAAAAGAAATTCTTTTAAACACCATGCAGAATTAAGACACATTCAAGCAGGTTTCTCAGAGACCAAAGTTGCAAACAAATGCCGAAAGGAACCAACAAATATTTCCAGTGAGTTACCAACCTAACTTAATCTGTTTAATTGTGTTTGTAAATTCACGAGGCACCCAACCGCTTATCCAAATACCACACTTCTGTGGATCAGGTCCTAAATTACGATGTGTGTGGCATATTACTTCAAGTACCAGACTTCATTAAAGATCAGTCTCTTTCCTTATTAACGTCCACTCCTGCAGAGATGGAAGCTTCTGTTCAGAGGCACCGCGTCCTCACAGATCCCAGTGGTAACTTCTGCATTTAGTAAAATCATCCTTTGTAGTAATTATATTTTCCAAGCGAAAGCAAAAGAAATCAGTAACCTTCCCAAAACGTAGTTTCTTTCGTTATCCTTTAGCAGGTAGGCTTACTCTGGTTAGATATAGCCAACAGAAGAAATGGGTACCCATTACCCAAATAAACACAGAAATATTGGTCTGAAGAAGGAAGAGAGAGAAGGAAAAGGGTATTTATACATGGCTATTCTATTGTATTTATTCCCTACAGGACATACTGACATGCACTCTTGGATGTGTCTTTGTGGCATGGAAATGGGTTTATTTCAAATGCCAGGCAAATAAGAGCAGCACATGTGATGATACATATCCACTACAGGCTTCCTTACAAATAACGCTCAGAGAGGAACATAATTTCTCAAACCTCATCTTGCCTCCAAACTCTTCTCCTCTCAGGGGACATCACCTTCAAAACAGGAGAGCCTCAACCCAAAGGGATCTGAGAGCTAATGTTTCACCACAAAGTACAATCTCAGTTTTGGAAGTAACATCCTACTATACCGAAGAGCTAAGAGCCATTCATCTGATACAAAAACCATTGGCTTCTTCCACTGAGCAAAACCACAGCATGGCAGGCAGAGTCACAGCAATAGCTCTCACTCATACAAGGCTGTGTTCTCCATTTTTTTTTTTTTTTGTGGGATAATATTCCAGTCTGTGACACATCCAGCAGGTGAAGTTTTCCCAGGTAGCTGGCAAATGCTAATGAAATATTCTCAGTGGTACTTCACAGCTAATTCATCATTTTCCTAAGATGGACCTAATGAAAAAACACTACTTGGCATGCGATATCCCACACCATCAACATCACCCCAATGAAACTGCATTATTTAATTATTTTTTTTGTTATACCCCCAACTATTTGGTCACTGTCAAACCACCACATGCAAAAGGCGATCCCAACTGGGTATTTAGAGTCCAGCATAATATGCCATAAATAATTTTGAAGCACTTTGGTCACTGTGGAAGGACTTGAGAGAGATTATACTCTTTACTGCTTGAACCCCACAGGAACTGCTCAATATGATACAGATTTTAGAAGGGGGCTGATGTCTTGGTGTGCTGGACTGAATATCTGTTTTTTCCATCTGATTAATATAAGGAACCCACACCTACCTCATCCATCTACAGAGTCTCTCCCTCCAGTTCAGTTAGTGATAACCACAAAAATGCTAAACAGAACAAACACGGATTTACCCTAAAGTAATCTGCAGGTGCCACATCAGCCAATCTTCCCTTCAGATACACATACAGAGAAGATAACGCACAATATTTAGCAATCCATTTTTCTATTCTGTTTCATTACCACCTCAATGGAAAAATACATATATATATACATACATATATACACACACACACACACATATATATGGAATGGAGTGGGGGCAGAAGGAGTGAAGATACAGGAAAATGTAACATTTAAGTCCCTATACTCAAGCTTATTGCTGCATAATCAAAGAGGAAAGTAAATCCAAGAATTTGCACAAATTCTGAGCTGAGATCAAAACTGGAACTTGTTTTTCTTCCCCAAAACATTGTTTGACTTTAGGGCATTGTAGTCTTCCACCTTATGTATGTCCTCAAAAAAAATTGAACTGTGTAATGGAAACAGGTGCCAGTAATAAAGCCTAGAAACTCTATTTGTCCTCATAAGAAATTGTCATCTCACTACATAAGTACAGCCTGGTACTGTCGATAAATATAAACAGCATTTTGATAAAGATAAATTATAAAGCGGTTCTTTGGTCTTCTAAAGAGGCTGGGTATTGTGGACAGCTGTTTGGCTGCTGGAGCTACATTTAATGAGATTTCTGCACAAAATTGTTTGCACGTTTGAGTGATATATTTCACAATGGCACTGAAAACAATTGGGTGTTGTGGGATAAGTACCTTTTACAGTATATCAAGGTCAAACCTTTTACTTGATGTACTTAACTAACCATGTAAAATATTACATCAGCAAGCCTGTGAGGCACTTAGAGATATATTCATATTTGCATAATGTCCTCTGTAAGTTAGTCTGCGGTCCTTAAGGGTGTTTAGAATAACTGCATGCAAGAATATACTTAATCCAATCTCATTTTAGCTTTTGCTCTTTTAAGATTTCAAAATTAATAAATCCTCCTGATACTCCAAATTACCATGAGCTTTTATAAGCATAACTTTGTAACTTTAACCCATTTATGAACATACCCTACAGGCATATGTACTAATGAATAAGAAATAACATTAGAAGTTTAAAGATGGTCTCTTTATGAAGTAATGTAAGAAAATCCTGTTAGCTGGATCAAGTACAAAAGTGTGATTTCTTAAAAATAGAAAATCCTTCACAAAATTACTTGTAATTACAATAACCAAAGGATAAAAAGTAAGAATAGTTTAAGTATTGTGCATTATTTAACTTGGTACATGAAATATGTTTTATGTATATGTATGAAGCATGCAAATAGAAATCTGATCTAAAGTGCGCTTCCATGGCTACGGGATTTTGATTTATTTATTTATTTTCTATTGTGCTTGATTGCTGTCAAGAATACTGACAGATAAAGGATTTCAAATTACCTTAAACACTTGGTGCTTCTTCAAGTGAATTAAGCTCGTCTCTTGTTTGCCTGTAAGACGTTTGGAAGAGACGGGGAAAATCTTCCTGGTCAAAGGTTCTCCCAGCATCCCATGGGTTCTCCAGGATCCAGAAGCTAAACATCTTCTTTGAAGAATTAAAAAGGTGATAAAAACTCATCACAATAAATGGGTCAATAACTGCTGTTTCTCCATCTGCTTGCCATGAGGTTGAAGCAGCAACCACTGCCCACCATCAGGAGTCATTACAACCTATTGAATGAGATATCCCGGTGTCCAAAGCCTGCGAGAAGGGGAAGGGAAGGGGACCGAGTCCTGGACACTGATGCTGGTGGCTCATGGGAAAAAAAAGGCCATGTGGGAAGCATATAGAAGTGGGAAATAAAGGTTCATTTTGCCCACCACCTACTTAATATGGGCAGAAAAAGCCCAGAGCATCTCTTGCTTCCCCCCACCCCTTCCCACTTAAAGTTAAACATTAAATGGCCAAAAACTATAGGGACCTCCCCTTCCCCAGTTATTACTTATTATGATAATCCATTTTGTTCTGTTCCCAGATCAGCCTTAATCACTATTCTCCTTGCACAAAATAACTAAAAAAAGGGATTTTATCTGGTATGAGCAGTCAGTGTGTATCATCAGAGCTGCTTTAGATCAATGGAGCTATGATACTAAGAAAAGCTGAACAGCTGGCCCTGAGACCTTAGTGTTCCCAATAGATTAACTCTGTTGATTTTCTAAGAGTGGCATTTCAGCATATCGAGAATGTATTGCTTTCAGAAGGAGGACAGGTGCAAGTCCCAGACGTCAAAGGAGTCACCCTTTTATTGTAAGGAAGCTGAAGTGTATTGACAGGTCTCACAACGAAAGCCATTTCATTCATCACATGTTGACTTTGGCAAGTTTTTGCCCTGCTCAGTGGAGCAAGAATAAAATAAATTTAAAGCAATGACAACCGAGATTTTGCCAGGTGGGTGTGCTATAGAGATGCTCTACCACTCTTCCACTGGATGTCACTCTGACATTGAGCCGAATTCTAGACTTTCCGCAGACCAAAGTGGCTTTGTTCAGGGAATAATGCGAGAGCTGGTGGAGAGAAAAGCTAAGTGACTTCTTATTAAAGCAGCTTCAGATATCTAATAACTCTTTGAGAAGTGGGATCATGCTTTGTCACAGGGATTGATAGGGCAAGACAGCACATAAACAATAATTCCTCAGCCTTAGCAAAAGAAGGCTGGGAGGGGATAGATCTGCCATAAATAGATCTGTAGATTTAATGCCTAGAGGGAGAAACTACTGAAGCTAAAGGACAGTAATGCACATGAGCATAAGAGAGTCTTGATCTTATTTAGGCTGGAAATTAGAAGGAGGTTTCAGTGTGTAAGATCAGAGAGGGTACGGAGTTGCCTGGCTAAGTGGACTAGCAGGACAGCTCTCCCCCTCCACCCAGGAAAACAAACCCCAGTTAGGATTAAAATGGACCTTGATCTGTTTATGAATGGCACTATAGCACATCACTGCATGGGTCAGGAGGCGACCTAACGCTATGACCCGGGAGGTCTCTTCTGCAGTTATCAGCAGCACCTTAGCTACCACCCACCTCTACTACATACTAAGGCAGAGGATTCTGCATGGAGTACAGTCCACAGCTGAGAATGACTGGAGATATTTCTGCCTCCTGGCATTCTCCTGCCTCCCCTACGCTTGCTCTGTCACATTCACAAGACGAGGGGACAGTCAAACAGGACTAAGAGACGTCCTGAACTGGGCAGGTTTTACAGCACCATAGACAAAACCACTGGGAACTGTATTATCTCAAGTCATTAACATTTGGTCTAGGCATAGGACTGAAAGTGAAGCGATACATCATACAACGCTAACAGCTGCTGGAGATGTTACCTGTGGTATCGCAGGAGATTCCTTAACAGAGGCAAGTTTGTGTGTTTGCAGAAGTAATTTCAGATCACTTCCCTTGCAAAACCTCAGAGGCCCTTGGAGATGACGGTTTAGGTGCTCTCCGCACTCCTCCTCTGCCCCATCTGCCTAACGGGTGGGATGCCATGGTACAAGCGAGCCCGAGCACACAGGGCCTTCAGAGGGCTTCAGGCCACCTCCTGCTTTCCTTGCACTGGAGTCTGGCAAAGCTCCCCCGCAGCAGAAACCTCTGGATTCCCAAATCTCTGACCTCTCGGTGGTGCTGCCATGCATCTGCTCTGACAGCATGAATGGCCAGGGGACTCACGGCTGCTGTCCTCCACAGCGCTTGCATGAGGGATCCCCTGCGTGCCTCACTACTGTTCTCCACCTTCCCAGGCAGGCTACTGGAAAGACAGCCAACTGAATTTTAGTCTGGAGAAGAGGAGGCTGAGGGGAGCCCTCATCACTCTCTACAGCTACCTGAAAGGAGGCTGGAGCCGGGGGGGTCGGTCTCTTCTCCCCAGTAACAAGCGATGGGACGAGAGGAAATGGCCTCAAGCTGCGCCAGGGCAGGTTTAGGTTGGATATTAGGGAAAACTTCTTCACCGAAAGGGTGGTCAAGCATTGGAACAGGCTGCCCAGGGAGGTGGCTAAGTCTCCATCCCTAGAGGTTTTTAAAGAACAGATAGATGTGGTGCTCGAGGACATGGTTTAGTGATGGACTTGGCAGTGCTGGGTTAACGGTTGGACTCGATGATCTTAAGGGTCTTTTCCAACCTTAACGATTCTATGATTCTATGAATTACTACCCTAGTAATGAAGAGAAACCCCTTCACAAAGGAATTCACACCATCTCATTAAAACAATAATTAAGAGTCTAGTCACCTAGACCATCTCTCTGTTCTTGTAGTCTACATTATCATAATTGAAAGTCTTCTCCTTCCCTTCAGAATCAGCCTCCACCAGAATATGATGATGGCTGAAGAAATGGCAAGGTCAGGGTTTGGATAAGCCTATCTCGCTTTCACTAACCAAAGGTAATAATTCAGGTAGCTGACATCCCCATGCCAATAGCACTTGCGGAAGGGAATAATTTAAAAAGAGCTCTGTTAGTCTCCTAACAAGCAAGAAAAAAAAATTTAAAATAATTAACTACTCTTCCTCCTGCTTGTGGTCATGGATTCTCATGGATCGTTAAGCAGGCCTTGCAAATGCCAGGCAAGATCAGCCTTCTACAGACTACCATCACTAATGTTAGAAAAAGACCAAACTGGAAAACAGCAGTGCTTCTTGTTCCTATATGGATGGTTATATCTAGATATTTACTAAGCAAAAACCCCTTCCTTTCAAAATATAGCATTAATATGAATCCTGGGTTCAGACTGTGTGCCTGTAGAAGATCTAATAATAGGAACGTATGGAAGATATAGGAATAGCCACATATAGTGAACATAATGAAATACAAATGGTAGCAATAGAATGCAAATGCTGAATGTGACTGAAGAAGGGGCAACTAAGCATCTCTGGGAAGGGCATGCTACAGGCATTCATCCTAGCAGACAACCAGAAGACAAAGAAATAAAATTGAGCATTTCTGAAAAATTCGAGGTCCATGAATTTTTACAGAGAATTACCAGCGTGTCCTTGACAGAGAGAAAAGAGGGCAACTTTTAACAGTAAACAAAGATTTCTAGTGTCTGCAAAGCCAGCAGTAAAAATATTATTTTGTGATAGAAAGATTATTCTTTACATCTAACAGTATGAATTACTGTCCACAGAATATACCTATTTGTGACTGCATAATAATTTTATGTACACAGTCAACAGTGTCAAACGTACAGAGAAAATATGTCACCGAACCGTAGCCATATGACAAGTCTGATGTGACTTTACCACCGTATTACTGAAATTATCAAGGAAAGAAGAGTCTGACATTCCTAAATTTCTTAAAGGATGAATAATTTAATTTAATTCCCACAGTGAATAACAGATTTACTTGTAAATGCTCAGACTTCCATTCTGCGCTCAGGGTAAGCACCCTGGCTTTGGGGAAGAAACACTGTATTTTCTTTTATACACAACAGTAAGTTGGAGACAACCCTTCAGCTGCAAATCTCCATTCCCCTCATTTATTGGGCCATCGTTGATGCCTCCATAATGGCAGAAGTCAGAGATTTGAGAGTTTTGAAAGGGTTTAGATACACAAGTCCCATTAGACTCATGGGAATCGTTCCTGCAAATCTTTCAGGCAGCTCTAAAAAATTTCAGTCTAAATTCCTTCCCCTTCCCTTTGCATATTTTAAAGAAACTAGACACAGCCCTGGAGAACAGCAGCAAGCAGAGAGGAGACTACATTGTCATCAGTGTTAGCAAGGTAAAACAAGAGAATTGGCTTTGCATGGTAGGAAAGTTTAATAAAAGGCACTTCAAGTGCCACCGCGTTTGTCCTGCACATGTAGCTGTCACACATGGTATCAAGTGAGTGACGTTGCAATGCCACATAGTACAAGGTGAAGTTAGCTGCATAGAGCGGTTGGCCAGAGAAGAAACTGTTTCCGAAAGATGGCAAGTCACTGCTGAACATAACAAGAAAAATAAGTTTAAAAAGCTGAAGAAAGGAAAGAAATTCATCCCATTTCAATTAACTGGGAAGGCTGAATGGAAATATTTACTCCCAAATAGCACTATCAGCTTCAAGTCTGATTCTCCTTTAGGGGACAGAAAGTTTGATAAAAATGCTGGTGCTGATTATGATAAATGCTCATTGAAGGCGTATTTTGGTGGCGATAAGGAGCTGTGTGACCTTGCGAAGACCCAGTGCTCCAAGGCAGGGACTTGAGGCGGCGGCAGCCGCACCTCCGTGCAGGAGTAGCCCTTCTGCAGAGAAAGCAAATAAAAAAAATGAGCTCAGCTCTGACACAAAACATCTTTTAACTCAATTACTGTTTACAAACACAGCCATGCTCCTGTCTGGGGAAGCAGAGCCCAGATACTGTCAAACTGGATAATGAAATGGAAAAGGAAAAGGGAGAAAAACCAAAAAGAAAGCACCTTTGCCCCAGCATCCCTCCTTTTCCTAGCCCTGGTCATTCGGAGAAACGCATCCAATCCCACCCGGAGATGCAGTGAGGATTGGCCTCCCAAGGGGAGCAGGCAACATAAAAGTCTGGAATGTACTCTGTCCTACACCCATCACGGCACAGCATTTGAATATTGGATTTAGTGTTGTGCTTCCACAGATATAAAATTAGGCCGACAGAAGTCTGGATTCAGGCCCTTGCTCCATACTGCTAACTTGTAGAGAACCGGTAGCCAAAAGCATTTGGAACGGTTGTCTCTCTCCAGATGCTGCCATTCATTTCTGTGGGAACAAGACCACTTACATCTAATTACAGTTTCTGCTCAAATTAACAGGACAGAAATGACAGCAAAAAAAAACTTCCCTGGACTAACTGGGAGACCTTTCGTCGGCACGGCTTATAAAGCAGTTGACTTTCAAACACACCAACTTTTAAGTAATTTAAAGTTCACATGTTTCGACTGCTCAGTATGTCTCATCAGCATATTAAAGCAAGAGCAAAAGGGAGAAAGGGGCAGTTGTATTAAAAAGATCTCCTGCTTGTGAAAGATTTGTTAAATGACCATGCAGTCCAGTATGGAATTGGGATTGTCACAGCATAAAACATTGTTTTCGTTATCAGACCAAACGCCAATTGCACATTACATTGTATGATGTGGACTAAAAGTTATACAAAGACACGTGTTTTCACTGATGCTGCATATGGACTGAAACATATGTATATAGTCTTACACATGCATAGGCATCTGTCTCTCACTTAACTGTGGAAATCAGGTCTAATTCCCCTGAAGGGTAAGAAAATCCGCAGTTTGCAGATGAGAATCAAGCCACCCATTTACACCTCCCTCCCTTGTAATACCTTTACCATCAGGATCATATCAGTAGTCCATTGGATGCAGAATATTTCTGCCCTTCTAAGTCCATAGGAATTTTGCTATTGCTGTCAGGTGGACTACGTTATCATCATAGGTGTTGACTAACTTTGCTTGGACTGGTCCAGTCACCAAAAGGATGGAGACAGAGGAAAGTATAAGGCTATGAGATTCCTTCCCTCTGTTTCATCAGGCGGTACTAATGCAGTGGCTACAGTCCCATAAGGGGTCTCCACGTCCTGCTGGTGAATCGACATCTGATTCAGGTTTCTTCCCTGCCAAACAGACAATCTGTGCTTGAAAATCATTCTGTGATATTAATCATTATCGATTTATTATTCTGGTCCAACCTTGGATAGTTGTTGTCTCTCTTAGATCATAATTGATGTGTGGTAGATAAAATCATTCATATCTTTCCAAAAGAGGGGGTTACATCAACATCGTTAATAGCTTAACATATTCAATGGAAAATTCTGTTCCTTTTTTAAAGTAAATTAATGAGCAAACAGGTTCTTTCGCAGTTCCTTACCAGCAGTGCTACTGCATTTGGGTATTACACGGACGCGTAGGTGCAGCCCTGTTATAAATACGAAAGGGGGACACGGAGCAATGCACAGCTGTCGTACAGTGTAGGAACACGCACTGTCCCACTTACGAGTAACAGCTGTTCCGTCGTTTCTAAGCTCTGAGTGAATCTGCACCTGATACATGCAGATATATACAAGCAAACACCAGCTCAGAATGAGCAAATTACAAACTTGAAAAGGAACGGACAAATACGCGTGCCCAGAAGGTACTGCTAGATATGGGCCCTCTGTCTGATGTTACAGGTAGGTAAGGGTCAAATACAAGCAAGGAATTACACTTTATAGGATACCCATAACCCATCTTAAGATCCATACCACTGTCAAAAAAATTAAAATGAGTTTGTAGCTGACTTCCAACACACCAGCTCCTAAATTTTGAAAGTTATTCCTTCTCCAAATTTCACAATCAGACACAATTTTAGAGGATCTGATAGCCAGGCCCAGCTCCTGACTTGTCCCAAAAGGCAAAGTAAAATCATAGAAAGCATCGGACAGCCATTTCGTATATGCCAGTTGTGAAGGCAGCTGATTATGGAGCAAGAATTACAGACTGCAATGCACAAAATTTGCCTTTTCCTTCTATTTCAGCAGCAGAGCCCTTAAGACACACCAATCAAAGTAAAAATCCTTCTCTAGAAATATGGACTTCACCTCACACTGGACAGACTTTAAGAAACATTTCAAACCTGAGATGAACAAAAGAACGGGAGGAAATATTATACAATGTGGATCTATACCAAATTCATAGGAAAAAACATGAATTAGTTTTAACTGAAGCTTTTCTCCCCTGTCCTGCCTTTCCTTAGGAGAAAGGAAGGCTTTCCATTTGCTCCCACTTAATTATTCCAAACACACAGACATGGTGTTTCAGCACATTATGCCTGTATAAAGTGATTTTCAAACAAACACTGTAAAATTTGTTGGACATGCATAGAATTCCTTGCTAAGGGTCCAGCCCAGCTTCCATTGAAGTCAATACTTGGAGTTCAATGGCAGTTGTGTTGGACCTTTAAGGTGAGACTTTCAAAAGCTTCCCAGTGACTCACAGTGTGTCTACAAAGTTAGTCAAGCTTGTGTCTGAGCCTGATCCTTAACTCAGTAATCACCTGCACAGTTAACCCTCAATGCACCTGTGGTTTGATGCTTGAAGACCTTCAGGAAGCGTAGGGTGAAAGAAGAACCAGGCCTTTGGGGGAGCTGTGAGGGAAGAGGATGCAAACTCCTTCCGTAGGTGGTGCAGTAGGAGCTCGGGTTGAAGGAACAGCTTCTCAGGATGCTCCTTGGCTACTTAGCTGGTGACGTTAACTCCACTCTTTGACTTTGCACTGAGAGGGACCGCAAGTGTTCACATGGTTGGTGACAGCAAAGCAGAAACTTAGAAATTTATGAGCACCTTTGCAATGGAAGCACTGTTAACTAAGAGTACGTGAATATTGGCACAAGATCTGAAGCCATTTGTATACTTAAAAGTAAGGTACGTTCATCTCTTCTGCTGAATCCAGTCTCTAGAATCTCCTTAAAAGTCCTGCTTTCCACAGAATCGGTATCTCAGCCTACCCTCCAGGAAGGTTTCATGGAGTAGGGAACCACAGCAGTACAACTCCATTTTTATGTATTTTTTAAAACAAGTTAACATAGATTTAGTTTCCTGGAATTAAACTCACACTGGTAGTTATAAGAAGAAACCAATAGGTATGAATCAGGTAAAAAAGAAAAGTAACTTTTATTTTCAAGCTGCTAAAAGATTCAAAGTTATTTTGTAAGGGACTAGCTAAATGTTGATTTCTTTTTTTCTGGTAGAAAAAAAAAAAATCAGAGCATTGAATTTGTATAAGAAGGAAACAGACAACTATCAATTTGTGATCAGCTTGCACCATCTTAGTCTTTCCCAGAAGAGATTTCTTTCTAGCCAAATATTAGGGATATTGTCAGTTGGTTCCAAGGAAAAATTCCTGGAACAACAGCCGCTAAGTTGACAGGTTTAAAGCTTTATCTAGGGGGAACATAACAGGGAGTGTGCAACAGAACAGATTTTTCATTTGAGACTCATTCCAAGAGTTGCAAAACTACAACAGTTCCCAAAATGTAGGACAGACTTCCTCAGGTTATTGCCTTACACACATGTCCACACAGCCAACAATTAAAAATTCACAAGAACATCTTGTCATACAGCTCAGCGTTCAACTTGCTTTCCAGTCTCTGAATCTAATCTTACCATGAGCATTCCTTCTCTCAGGAGGAAGCTAGTCTTGCAGTTAAACCAGGACTAGGCTGCAAAGTCACAAGAGTTCAAGTCCCGATCCTGCTTCTGAGTTTTGAAGAACTTGTTTAATGCCTCTAAGATGCAGCTTTCCATGTGTAGAATGGGGATACCACTGCTTGCTTTTGGTTGTCTGTTCAGTCTCTCCAGATCCCAAGTTATTTAGGAAATAGTTTCTTACCATACATTTTACCTTTTGCTTTGTGGAGCAGGCCATCCAATGCCATTGGAGACCTTAAGCAACGTAGCAATATTAGTGAAAGCTAGTGAAATAATGCCAAAGGACATCATGGTGTATGCAGCTTTTAAAGCCAGGTTAGACAAAAGACTCTCCAGAATGTTTTAAACAAAATTGAGCCCGTCTTGAAGACCATGGATCAGCTACATCATTGCTTCTCAATATGGTTTGCCACTTAAGAACTGTTTCTTTGCTCACCCTGGTATGAAGCTTCTGGATCTGAAGGGAATTCATCTCTAATTTAATGTTTATTGCATGAACACCAGGAAGGCACCACTGAAGAAGGAAGTCAGTTTTGTGACTCCTTCCCTGACAAAAGCTGAACTGTATTTCAACCTAAAATTGATGGGCCTGATGGAGAGACTTTAGGATTAAATCCTCTGGCTAATATAGGCCAGATGATCATAGTAGATCCTGCTAGTCTTACAAAAAATTGGCTAATCCACTCTGGCCAACTGTAAGCTCGGGCTCATGAGCAAGCAGTGATTTCTCCTGTATCTGTGATTTTCTACTGTATGGACATGCAGGCCATGCAAGGACTAGTTGTAGGGAAGCCTTTGCAAAATTCTGAGGAGCAATCATCATCTCAAATATTGCAGGCCATTCAGTGACTTTTTTGCATATCAGAAAAAAGGATGTGTTTGGAAGAATACAGCCTGCAAATTGTTCACCCCATTCCACTAAGCCTACTAAATCATCTGAAGGTGTCCCAGTTAAGCAGAACTACAATCCCTATTAAGTGGCACTCATTGCCACTAAGCATCGTTGGACTTACATGATTTCCCTTGTAGATGTCTGGATTAAGTGGTTTTGCCAACTAAGCACCTCCTTTTTCTGATTCAGCAGAGCGTACTGAATCGTACGTATTTTACTGCTTTATATATTTCAAACAGCATGGAAACTGGCTGGTTTTGTGGAAATTAAAATACAGTTTATCTGTTGCACAAATTTTCAATACACGTGCGCTCCCAATGCATGTGGAATACATTTCATCCCATCTATACATACAGTCCTGCATTATGTATATAGTGATTTTCAGAGAGCAGCGAACATCCTTCCCCATGCACTTACCCTGGTCTGATAACATTCTTATGAAACAGAAATCATATGCTGAATGTTGGAATAATGTCAGCGCACAAAGGAAGGGAAAATAAATAAATAAAGAAACCCAAAATCCAGGCACCTTGAAGCAAAGCTCTGAGAAACCGTCTGTCTCAATGGAAAATCCTAAGGCTGGTGCATTTGGCCGCGTTCAGAGCGTAGTTCAGCGAGTAATGCCTCTTTCATTGGGCACTCAAAGCTCTAGAGTCACATCTGTTTGTGCTGGCGTGAGATTGGCACGCTGCTCCCGCTGATGAAAGCTGAAGCGATGGTGCCAACCTACAGGGAAAAGCATGGCTTTCAGGATTTTTCCTTTCTTTCCTTTTGCTGCAAGTATTCTAATACAGTGCCAAGGCGGCGAAAGAGGCAAGCGCATGCAAGTTTTCTTTGGAGAACGAGGGGAATGGAAGGAGGAGGGGTGGGGAGGGAAAAGGCATCTTGTCTGAAAGCTGAACCTGTCACAGAGTTCCTTCTTTTTTGATGATAACAGAACAGGTCAGCAATGATCTGGACCATGGAAGGCAACAGAAGGTTTGCCTTTAACTTCTACAGAGGCAGCTTCAGTCCCTGTGCCTCTGCATGGCAAGCACACATGCCCCCCAGCCTTGAGTGTGAATGTGCCTGATTTTCAGACTATAATCTTTACAAATTGCTTCCTTTTCAGGTGAGGCAGATCAAGCACTCCTAGGTTTTTAGACTCACAGGTTTGACCCAGTGAAGCATTTAGGCAGTGACGAATTAGGGGCTGCGAAGCCTAACATCCAGGTGCTCAGTCCCAAGAGACCTTACAGCTTTGTGGTGCATGCCTAGGTTCCTTTATCAATGGATGGCAAGAGCTGGAGGCCTCTGAATTTGGCTTCTGAGTCTTTTGCAGCTCATGCTTAAAACAGTAACTCTGTCACCTTTATTCAGCATGGTCCAAACAACCCACACTTCCATTTTTCTCCATCCTTTCCTGAGATTAGTCAAGGAACAATATCCATGTAGGCCAGTCTATAGCCCAAGAGATGCAGACTAGGTCCAAGCTGCTACCTCCACCACAGCATAGCAGAGATGGGTCAGGGACATACACTTCCTTTCTAGGTAGGCTCAGATTAACAAGAATTGATGCTACAGCCCACGATTTGAGTCCTAAAACAGGGCTCATCCAGGAATAAATGCGAGACCCAGGGCTTTACTCTTCTGATGGAGCAGAGGCTGCAAATTGTTTGAAACCCAGGTTTCAAATACGGTTCCCTAAACATCAAGTGGAAAGCATGGCCAGGAAAACAATACACACCCGACCCCTTTAAACAACATCTCCAGGAGGAAAATAGCACATGATTCATGAGGCCAGATCTCTGGGAGGTTTTCAGTGCCTTCACAGAGGAAGATTAAAAAAAAAAAAAAAAAAGAAAAAAAAAATTTGGAGTTGCAGCAGGACTGAGATTTCAGCTGGCCTCATTCTCATGCCTTGTAAAATATCTGAGAGTAATTAAATCTGTTCCTTTTCTTTAATTAGCCTTGTGTCTCATTAGAGCAGTTCACTGCCATGTCTTTATTTACTTGATTATATCTCCTCCACACCTTTGCCTTCCCTCGTTCCCCTAATCTTAACATCTCTCTTTTCCTTCCCTTAAAGCTCTTTATTTTAATGCTTTGATGTTATATTGGCTTCCCCCCCCACATGCTTTGTTTAAAAGAAAAACAAAGATAGAAAATCTATACACAAAACAGAAGAGTCAACTACATCTTGACAAATGAAGCTTTTAAAAAGTCAGAAAAAGCAGATTTAAAGATGAAAGCTCATTCTTAACCCAGCTTCCTTCTTCAGAGACCTTAATGTGATCTCTTTATGTAACTGTTTGCCAATTAATTCAAAATATAATGCAAGCTGCAATTTCACATAGAGACATGCATTCATTAGGTTTGTGGAGACTATATAGTTTTCAGACTTTGATTGATTTTTAAATCTCATTGAGATGTATGGAACAAGACGTCTTTTAAAGACATCAATTGTCCAAACAGCCACTGTTTAAATCTGCAAATTTACAAGAAACAGATGTTTTTCACATGGGTGGAAAACAGAGTTACCCTAGAAGAATGGTTTAATCTTAAATTAACACATTTAATCTTAGAGCAGTGACAAGTCCTGTTCAAGTTATGACCTACATATGGGGAAAACAACAGTTCATGATCACAGAGTTCGCCTTTCTCAACTCATTACCAAAGTTTATAAGCAGAGGCCATGTCCCAGGCTATGAGAGATCAGATTCCTGAATATGTAAGATTATAACCTGTAAAAGTTGCTCTGGGCACTTGCAGTTATCACCACCATCCTCTTGAAGATGCCCTTGCATTGCACCTATGGTACAAAGACGTGTGGCTTTACAGGTAGGCACATACCTAAAACCAGCCCAAATAAAAAGAGGAATATGAAAGTTTTTTCCCACCAATTCTGCTTGAGAAATACACACCTTAAACTGAAGAGACAGTAATCACGGGGACAGAGGTTTCACAGGCACCATTTGAAAGGCCTTTCTGATTTCAGACCTAAATAGCGATGCTACCCCAAAGTTGTTCAGCTGATCCTTCATACAATAGCTTACTGGCATACTCTGAAGTAGAAGGAAAGATAATAAGAAGCCATAAGCTGTGGAATATGTTATTAAGGTTTACTGGCATGTGTTTCAGGTACCCAGAGTATTCATTAAACAGGAAAGGGTTTAATTGAGCTCAACAGATTCAATTTTCAAGGATTCCTGAGTGGAATCAGGAGTCCAAACCCCCATGTCTTTCACAGCTTTCCACTCTTGACTTATTGAAAGTGCTTCGAAGTCCCTGCCCTGCTTTGCCTCCAGCCGCAGCATTGTTACTGAACGAGGATACTGCAGCAATATGCTGCAGATGCAGCCTGAGATCCCATCGAAAACAGAGTCACTGCCTGGAAAAAATGACAGGCATCCAAATCCTAGTATAAACCAAAGTATTCCCTGCATTTTTCACATGTAAATGGCCTGAAGCATCAAATATGGTCCCATGGTGTCGTATTTAACAGGACCAGGCAGGAGGATAGCCAGAGTCTTTCTGAGATACATTGCAGTATACATTGATTAGCTTCCAAGTGAGCCCTTCTCTGCAAGCCTCATGTTTTAAAAATTCCTACCCAGATATTTTTGTCGCATTAATTAAACACATTAGGGTATAGAATACTAAAGCTCACATAAACTGCTAGTTGAGCATTATCACCCATAGGATTTGGTTGGAGACCATACCAGCTCTGCAAGAATAAAGACAACCCTCAGACCCTACTATGTTCTTCAGATACAGAATACAGACCTTATGTTAGAAAGGGTACAATAATACATCTGCAGATAGAGCTCTTTGAGTGTGGTAGGACTCAAACTTCTTATGCCAACAGATCTTAGGTGGCACAAGCCAGGTGGAAAATGAAAAATAAGCTGAGAAGCAGATTGATGAAGGAAGCAGATTGTCAATAAGAGAGGGGGCAGAGTACAAACAAAAAGCAGAAAAAAGGAAAGCATGCTGCTATGGAGTGAAGTGGTCAACTTTTGGCCAACCAGTAGAAGAGAAAAGGAGCAGAAGAGAAAGTCTGTTACCAGCAGCATGGAGGCAAGGCACAAAACAGAAGCGCTCGACTGTGGCCCGAAGACATTCTCCCCTTGGGCCAGGAGAGGGCCAGGGGTAATCACACATCCCGGTTGTTCTACCCTGCATTCAGGGATCAAGGTCTAATAACAAACATCAAAACCACAGCTGGGTATGCCCTGACCAAGTCTCCTTGCTCCTTCATCCACCCCAGCACCTTGGTGTGGGTGGCGAACACCTACTCCATGGGCACTCACCGCTTGGACCTTATTTCCCAGTAACAGACCAGACCTTCTCAGGACCTTTATCTCCCAACATGTGATACCTCACTGGCTGAGTTAGAGGACCAGGAAAAGCTGAGTGCTCAGCTGCAGCCCAGCAATATGCCTCTCTCAGGGAGAGCACAAGATGCTGCGGGGACACAGGACCCAAGCCGCGGTATGGCACCATGGCCCTTCTCACAGCCCAAGACCCTTCTCTCAAGACAGCTACAGCTGGCCCACAAGGTAAGAGAGCAGCACAGGGCAGCAGCGCTGCACTGCAAGCATATGAGACACCAGCTTTCAATTTCAGGGAGCAAGAGCCAGCTCTGAACTTCACATTCAATGCATGAGACCAGAAAAGTAGTAAGGAGGTGCTCTTAGCATAGGGATGAATGGATGCCAGAATACAGCTTTAGACCTGGCTCAGAGAGGGTCTAATGTTGTCCCAAAATCTGATGCCATTAGAGGTTATGAGGGGGGTGGGGGGTGGGAATCAGCAAAACCTGTAACAAGATGACAATATAGATGGATTCCTCAAGAGTCCCAGATAATCAAGATCCTGGCCCTGTCCTCTTTGCTCAGACAAAACTACTGAAGAGAGGAATTTCCTCTGCGGCAGAGCGTGCTGGAAGCATGCCCAGGCCCACCACGGCTCCATCCCAGTAGTTCAGCGTGGAGCCCCTGGTGCTATTCACGATCAAGAGAGTGAATTCTATAGCCCCCTGCTTTCCCCTGCCCTGCTGGCAGCCAAATTCCAACACTGGCGTTATGCAAATCCAGCTCAGCCCCCCTACCCCCCACTCCTTAGCTCTATGCAATATTTTATTGAGCTATTGTTTCTCTAGGACAGTACAGAAAACATCACGTATTGTCCTCCACTGGCAGTCTCAAGCCACAAAAGAAAATCTTCTTGCCCTCATGGATGAGTTTTGCAAGCACAGAGCACGTGCTTACACCCCATTTGCGGTAGTACGCTCTCACGATGTATGGTACACCAGACTATAATCGAGCGCAGCCTGTTTCCCAGCTGATGTTACCCTAGGCACTGTCCCAACAGTGGGTTCCCCCCTCAGCCAGCTGACAGTCAGCTTCTCCAGCATCCAAGGTGCAAAACGATGCACCCAACATCATCCACTAATGGGACCATTGCAGCTTACCAGCAGCTGCATTCCCTGCAGACGGGGTTGTGTAACTGGGGTTTAAACACGTATATCCTACGGCATCAGGCTCTGTCGGGATCCTCCGTCAACTCGAGGAGCTGGCGGGTGCGTCCAAAGCAATTTCAGAAGCATGCCTCATCGAGGCAGTTCGCCGGTGTAGCAACATTTTATTTCTCCCACCTGACAAAATAAAAAGCAGGAGAGAATTATTTGTCAGCTCAATCCCTGTGTTAATCTAGTTGCAAGTATAATGTGATTTCCCTCCTGCCCCAGTAGTAGGTATTGCAACACCTTACATATGGATCATTTTAATCTAATATAATCTGGCTGGCTAGAAAGAAGGTTTCCCTACACCACAGCTGCCTGTGATTAATGCTAAATATACATGCCAAGCTTCAATCAGCAAGAGTGTGCATCTTAGCTAGTCTGTATTTGGTAAATCACCAGTAAACCTTATAAAATGCAGAAGATGCTGCAGAGCTTTACATGCTTAAGTCATATCCAGCTTTTTTCAAATGCTTCCTCTATTTGCCATTTCTAATGTATCATGATCTATTACTTCTTTTCTTTAAGCAAAATTGATTTAAAAGCTGCTGATCACAGAAGATAAGAAGTGTCACTTCACCTTTACAAATAACAAACCGTGGGCAAATACTCATTAAGTGTTTTGTCCTCTTCATTCTATATTCACTTACCACAAACTTCAGCAAGAGAAACATTTCTGTTGAAGCTAACATCAAGCACATGTGTTATAATAAAAAACACAAAGCCAATAAATGATAGCTTTTTTATCATTATTAAATACAAACATGTGTTCTTATTTTACTATAATTATCAAACTAGGATTAATATAATCTTGTATATTGCTTCCCATCGTGGTGAATTACATTATGCAAAAAGTCTCCCACTAGTATTCTTACCCAGCAAGAAACATTTTAATTGTACACTTGCCTTTTGGAGTCTTTAAATTACACAGGCACGCACATTAAAAAAGGCCAGTACTACGGATACTGTGTATCCACTAATCTGTAAATAGACTCCCGGTCCAGGACTCATCTCTGAGATGTGGCATCAATTGCACAGGCTCCCATTTAGTTTTAGTTGAATAAAGCCATACTAGATACGCAAATAACATCAAACTTGCCGGATTAGAAAGGGGCACCTCGTACTCTAAATCATGATTGTCAATCATCACCCAGGATTAAGGGATATAGTTTAAAAACCTAAAAGCAAGCACTTCCTTTTAACTTCTGCCTACTGTGCATTTTGGATTATCACCCAGAAACAGCATTACTTGAAACAAGGCTGCCTCCCTTCTACCGTCTCGGGGAAGTGCACCTTTACCATCTGCTCACCTCTGTTCGGGAAAAAAAGTCGCAGCAAAGCATACAATTTAGATTTGAGATCTACTGCTGACTGTGATTATATTTATAACTCGCTTTTCACAGAAAAATGGGGGGTTATTTTTGGCTTAATAAGTGCTTTCTGAACACAGTCACCATTCTTATCACAAAGATGTAAGGCAGTTAAAAACCAGAGCAGCTACTCTATTCTTATACAGAACTGGCAGCCTTCCTGAATCACTGCCTTTCACAGGAAGGGTTTTGAGACACTTACTTGGAATGTATTTCACTGTACTCCTACAAACAGAGCAGCATCCCATGGATAACTCCACCTGCACAAGAGACAGTCAACACTTGGCCTTCCTACTCTGTCACCCCTCTCCCTCCGCCACTTCTCCTACGTTCCCCTGGTTGACCTACAAGACACTACGGCAAAGCTAGAGTTGCTGGTTCGAAAGTCTCTCCTTCGCTGTCAGAAAAGGCCATGGGAGAGGGAGACTGGTCAACAAATGTTAACGTTGAATGTGTATGCCAGCTCAGTGAAATGAGCTCAGGATTGGGTCATAAACTGGGAATAATTTATGGGGATAGTTAACAGAACTGGCTGCTCTGTTTGGCCCCGAACTCATCACTTAGTACCTGACTTTCCGGGCAAACAGGTATGTGGTTTTCCTTATTTGATGTAAAATTCAGGTCATTCTTGGGCTTTTGGTTATTACTGCTCAAGAGCTCTCATGCCAACTGATGTACCTGCATATGCAAGTTATATGGAAAGGCGGACACAGATGAACAGTTGTGGGACTCAGGTGTGGCTAAATCCATGTAGAAGAGAAGGTACACAAGGAATCGGGCAGAGAGGGTAGCTGTCTACACGAACAAGGACCTGTCTGCTCTGTTTGAAGGCACTTCCATCTGTGGTTCCGTGCTTCCATTTCTTTGGCTACTACCAGAGACAACAATATACATCCCATCATTCACATCCATCCTCGTGGACTCAGCTAATGCTTGCAGAGCACTAAGGTATGCCACATTATGGCACAGACCCATTAAAGTTATTCAGGCATGTAGAGCCTCTTCAAAACTATGGGATTTAGACACCGCGATACTTTTGCGGATCTGAGTTTCTAAACTGGATGCTGCAGTGTTGAGTCTACTCAGCTTTCCATCGCAGATACCTCAAATGTCCTAGGAGGTCATCCTCCATAAGCAAAGGTTTCTTCCTACCTCTGTTTATGACTGTGTGTGTCCCCCCTTCTCTTTTTCTCTGTATATATGTATATTTATACACACATGTATGCATATTTTTAAACATATAGTAATATAGTCAAGTTATAAGGAAGAAAAAGACAAACTAGAAGAGAATGAAGTAACATCACTGCTATCCTATTCTCTAAAAATAGGATTAAATCAACTTCCACAGCTAATCAAAATCTTTTTTCAAAATCAGTATTTTCGGAATATCTTTATAATTAAGATGCTCACCAGAATCTGGGGACAAGGGTCATATCCTCAGCTGGTGTAAACTGTCACAGTCGTACTGACTTCATCTGCACTTCCACAATCTAAATGAGTCAACGATCTTGTCCCTAAGGTGCAGTTTATGGCTGCATACTGATTAAAGAAAATATACACTGGTTCTTTAAGCAAGAAGGGGAAAAAACTCAGCTAAGGCTAATCTTATCAACGTATAACCTTTTAATCAGATTATTGAAACAACATGTTAATTTATGAGAAGTTCAGCATTCTATTAAATTGCAAACAACGTAGTGAATTGCAACCCAACAGGCTGCTTCATTGAATTCATGCAGCCACTCCTGGCAAAGGCATTCCAAATTTGAACTTAATTAATATTCCTACTCCTGGTTTCCATAGTTTCTTTTTAAACATGAGTACCAGCAGAAACTGGCAGCAACTTTACCCATATTCTCAATAATAACCCCCCTCTGGCTGTCAATATGTATGAAAGGAAAAATTTTTTACATACCCCAAACAGCCTGTCATTTTCCTGTCTTTTGTCAAAAATATGTTGGCAACTTTTTTTCCTCTTTTTTGCTTACACAGCTTAAGATGCTTAACTGTTTCTCTGCTTGGGTTACGAGCGAAGCACCTTCCCTCCTTTGTGTATTGGAAAGAGAGATCGGTAGCCATTCTCGTCCAACCTCAGATGACAGCCACATTGCAAAAAAACCAAATTTCTCAGAGGTATGGGAAAAAAAAAAAAAAAGCTTTCTTTGGCGAATCAGGAACTTAAGTGGCTAAAATGCTTGGGGAAGTGTTTCATATTTTCTTTCCTTGTCTAGGAACTTCAAAAATGGCTAGAGTCTATCTTCAACCAAGAACCTATTATTCTAAATATGCTTTAAAGCTATTTTTCTTTTCCTATATAAAAGGGGATTGACCTTCATATAAGCAAAACAAAGGCTACAAAGCAAGCTCAGCAGTAGCTTGTTGTTTATCCCATCTGTTGACCAGTCAAAATGTGTGAACTGGTATCTGGCTAGCACATATGTTAATATATGAGAGATATGTGAGATGTTAATGTATATCTCACAAGGATCCACAACACAGATGGCCACTCATCCACCTAGAAGCTGGAGGACACAGCATAGCACAGAGGGCACTCCAGAGCTACGTAAGGGAGTCTTAGGAGTCTTCAGGGGGAGGAACCTGTTGGACATCATTCCCCAAGAAACCAGACTTGGTTTACTCCACTGCTCAAAAAGCAACCCTTACACAAAAAAGCAATTCACATCCCCCTGACAAAACAGGACCTAGATACACACAGTCAGCAAATCCACCTTCTGCACCTTCTTTCCAGTGCTGTTAAACCCATTGTTCTTTATGGCCTGAATTCAATGCTGATCCTGCTTTAAAAATGGCTTTCTGAGGTCCCTTTCAAACTGAATTATCCCATGTCTATGATATACCTAGGAACACAAGCAGTAAGACCTATACTTGCCAAGCAGTTAAGTACAGCCATAGTTGAACTGGCCCATTGCAAAGGTTAGACTACAGAAAAATCCAAGTCAATGAAGATCAAGCTCACACATGATAAACTGGCACAGCGAGTCTATGGCATACTCTCAACAGGTACAGGAGACAAATAGTGATGCCATGAACCAACTAATCAAACATTAAACACAACAAGGCAACCTTGGGCTGGACAGGACCCATATTTCATTTCATCAAGGCTGATGTCAACCACAATTTCCAAGATTTTGCAGAATAAGAAGCCTGCCTTCAGGGTACCACAGTGCAAAAAGGTGATCTTTCGTCCTGTCTTCCCAAATTCTTCTGTTTTATTGAGTTGAATCAACTAGGCTCTGTTAGCAGTTGCCTCCTGTGTTGCCAGACGGGAAAGCTCAAAGCCACCTGTGAATCAGGAGGGGACAAGATGACAAGCAACTACTTGACTGATAAAGATCCTATTCTTGGAATAGTTCCTGTCTATCCTGCCAAATATGCCTTGGCTGAAGAGTATGTGGTGGCTTGGGAGGAGGGATGAAGAGAGGGGAGGGAGTGCTGAGGATCAAAACTGCCTCCAGGTAAGGTAGGCCCAAGGCAGAGTCAAAAGAGAATGGCAGGTCAGATGGAAGCACCCTAGGAGAGACTGGGCATCTGAGAGGATGTCCAGCCAAACCCAGGATTTTCTTCAGGAGATAAATAATTTCTCCTTGATGTTGGTGGTAGCCTCCAGCTTTAGGGACTCTCAAAGCCCTAACCTGAGGGAACTGGTTTTAAAAAAAAAAAAAAAAAAAAAAAAAAAATTATCAGGAAGCCCAAGTGGTCCTTTGATGGGACAAAAAGATGTTTTGTGGTTCACAGTTCATAATATAGAGAAGGGCAAATATGATGGCTAGAAATACCATTCATGGTTGCACAGAAAAAATTCTCTAATTCTTCGGCTCCCTGGGAAGAACAGCAGACATTATTTCTGTTATGCCCTGACAAGCATTAGCTAGAGGATTGATCCTGGAAAACAAGAGGGTAAAAGTAGTGAGGCCATATGAGGGCAGCTCAAACAGAGCCCTGCAGGAAGCAGACAGACATGAGGTGCACTCCAATAGTGCTGCCAGAGCAGCTCTGAAATATCAAAAAGCCTGAGAAGTCACTCAGGCCAGGACCAGCACTGCAGAACTCCACCTATGAAGGAAAGTTCACTGCGTTCAGTATGGAAGAAGAGATCCAGAAAAGAAACTTTTGAGGACAATGGAAGAAAGTCCATTTCTACAAGAAGGCAGTGATGGAACAGATGGATGGCATCTGTAGATTGTCTAACTTGTATCGTACCTCATTGTGCAGTCTTAGACAAATGCACAATCATCAGTCGACCAAATGGTCAGATAGCAGCTGTCACTCATGCAGGCAGAGCTGGGATCCAAGGGGGAGCAAAATGAGAGGGCCTGTTCTTCTCTGCCAAGGACCAGCAGGTGTGGAACGAGAGAGATGCCAAGCAGAAGGGAACCAAGCTAGAAGAAAACTCATTTTGTTTGAAGTTAGCCAGTGTCAGATTAAAGAAATCAAAGACTTGTTTAGAGTAAAGCAAAGAGAAATAAAGGAAGCATTTTTCAGATTTCAGTCCAAGCCTTTTGTCCAGTTTAACCTCTTTTCTCTTGTTCCTCCATTTGCTTGTTTTCTTCATCAGTCACAACAGAATGGCTCCTCCAGAAGAGACTCATCCCTTGGCTTTGAGATCACCAAAGAGACCAAGATCAAAGCAATTTAGGAAGCACACTTTTCATACACCATGTACACTAACGTGCTTCTTCACACAGCACAGTCACTGGAGATAAATCCCTAAGCAATGCTGTGCCATAGCAGCCAGAGTTACTGTGCAGCCTTCGTAAAGACAACTACTAAACACTGAAAGGCAGTATTTGCCTGCTATCAAATTCTCTGTTCTCTAGTCTACCACCAGACTTCCAAATGACACAAAATCAGCTCTAGATTCTTCCAGTTGCCAGTGAAAATGAAATCCAAAGAGCCAAGCAAGCTGAAAGGGATGAATTCATTACAGACAGTCTTCAGGGGTCAAAACAACGAGTATCAGTGGGCTTCCTTGGCCTCTACAAGTAGGTGAGGCCATCTTACTCTTCAGGCATCTCATTTTGTCTGGTCTAAACAAGTGGCTTGCGTCCCTTCATAACTGATGAAGCAACTGAGACTCTTCTAGGAAGGAAATCATCTGTCCTACTTCAGTTTTATGCCAGGATGAATCAGACGTTGGAACAGCTCCCTTCTCTCTTAGTCCATGATATAGGGACCCTACACAACTAGCACAGTACACATTTAAATTCACAGAATGGGAATTTGGTGATATCAGTCCCCCATGATGTCACCGTGCCTTGAGAACTGCTCCACTTTTGCCTCTTTTGGCTCCAGTTGTCTTGCATGGCAGTGCAGAGTAGCTCTGTTGTCTTCTTGTTTCATTGCAGAATTGGCTACATCCCATTTTCCCCTTGGAATCCATATAGTTTGACATCCAAAAATAACATCCCACTAAATTAAAACAAAAGATTTAAAAATGTTATGTCCCTCTCCCCTAGCTTCCTCAGCACATCTAGTTCTTTCTATGTCTATTTTATGCAGAGCAAGTTCTCTTCAAGAATGAGAGCCATTTCTCATCTTCTGTGGCATGAAGCAATTTGCTGGCACTTAAAATAAGGAAAGTACACTTCAATTCAAAGTTGGAGACAAGTGTAAGAGCGTATCTGACAGCATACTATATAACTCATGCAATTTTTTTAAGCCAAGTTGACAGACTCTTACAAATTTCTAAGAGTAAAGGGCAGACATTTCCTGAGCCTGATTAGGACCTTATTCAGTCCTGGAAATAAAGAACCAAGATGAACTCTCTTCTTTAGCTGATATTGCTGTTGATTTCTGCCCTCGCAACATGAACAGTTGAGCACTAAGCACTCCCGTTGAATCATTATTTTCTGCCTTCTCTTTTCAAGCTAGGCCCCTAACGTTTCTAAATGTACCATTTTTATGTGAAACAAAACAGAAAACTGCCCACCTTCCTGTTCGTTACCTCATATGGTGGGCCTGAATTGAAAACACCAACATGGAGAGAATTACGAGTTGCACAAAGAATAGCTTGGGTTTTCTCAACGTGCGCGGTGTCTTAAATGGGAAACAAACCACATTTTGGATCATATCGCTGCCGCCCGAGGCATTCTCCCGCTGGTGGCCTGATCTGAGGGTACGTTCTGGAACAATTTCCTAGAGGGAAACTGACAGCTCTTTCACACCCTTCCCCTCCTCCCTACACACAACCGGCAGTATTATTCTTATAGGATTGTTACTTATTAAGACCAAATAAAGTAATTTCATTTAAAGCAAAGTGCCTTCGTAGCGTAAAGACTTCAAAGGGATCTTTGCCCATCTTTGTAGGGACTACCAGACTACCACCACCTTGGACTTATGTCTTTTTGTCCCCCAAAAGCCACTTTAACCTACTTTTCAGTTTTCAGAAAAGAGGCATTCTTTGTTGCTAACAAAAGCACCACCTTAGCACCTCACTCGCCAACAAATTAAGTGCTATCAGCTAAACACGCTCCACCGTCTGCTCTGAGTTATACACCAGTCATGGTAGGTTTTAATTTGATTAGTGATTGGGCTAAAAGCAGCTAAATAAAAATTATAATGCCCAAGAGCCACTTAGACTTGTTCAGACACTTTAAATACCAAATCCCTCCAACAATATAACATTATCTTTATAGACAAAACTGAGTTTAAAAGTACAAATCTAATTGATCTCAAGTGCATTGGAATTACTATATTTAGGCATTGGATTATGTACTACAGAAAGCCTCATGCTATGTAAGCAACAAAACTAATTGTGGAAAGACAAAGGTATGTGTCTAACGTGCTTATGGACTTTTAAAAATTCATATTTTCATTGAAGCTGGCAAAGTTACAGCTGCTCACACCAGCAGTGAATTTGGCACAGTGCCCTATATGTTGAGCAAATATAAGCCGGGTATTTCTGGTCTCCTTCAGAAGACCTGGACTTCAAGCTCTGCCTCAAAATTACTATTTAAGGCTCTCACTGTTGCAGGAAGAAAAAAGTAAATTAAAAAACAGCAAGTTGATTCTCAGCAGCCAAGCAAGGCTTTCTTTTCTTTAGTCTCAACTGGGGACTCAGTTCATTCAGGCATTTATGGCAGATGCTCAGACACCACAGAAGGATGCCATTACACTTTTAAAGAAGGTTTTCAAATATACTATACTATTTCAGAATAAACAAGTTACCTAAGACAAGAGGAAGGAACAATCCATCCCCACAGCCACTTCTGAGATTAATATATATCAGCACGTACTTAAAAAAACCAAACCAAAACAAAACAAAAACCAAAAAACCCAAACAAACCCATAAAAATGGAGAGGTTCACTAGTCCAGTTGAACTTGTGTCTGGCTGGACAGGGAAGTCATTTTAAAGTCTTCAGAATGATGCACGGACTCTGCCTGCTTTGAACTCTGCTGTTGCAAGCACTTGCCTCCCTGCAGACAGACATCCCTGGAAGGGAAAAGCAACAAAATCCATTTTTTCCTGAATACAACCCCATATTTGAATCTCAGAACAAAACAACCACCAAGAAACACTTGCAGACAACATGGGTCAAGATATCCCTCTAAAACTGAGTGGCTCACCCCGTGTCGCACTTTCTGCTTAACATGGGATTTTCCAGTGACAACCAGGACCAGAGAGGAGTCTCTCCTCTTGCTCCTCCTTTATAAAAGGAGATACATTCACTAGTTAAAAAGACTAACTTTACCCTCAGAGGCTTCTAGAAAAATGCATGAAGAGGGAAAAAACAACAACCAACATGGCAGAAAACAAAATAGGTCTTAAAAATAAAAAAAGGTAACGGTGATCTTTAGTTAATTCAGGAAAATCCCCAGAGGGAATCCACCTGTTAACTGAGGCTGTATCCACCACCTAAACTGAGGCTGTATCCCAGTATTAATACAAGAGGCTGGGCTGGGGATCTTGGAGGTCTCATTTCAAGATGTTTCCTAACAGGCTAGGGACAGCAGGAGTGAAAGTGATTTGGATCTGAAATTCCACAGAAGAGCAAAAATCTTTCTAGGTTGAAAGGTGGTGTTTTTTGTTTTGTTTTATTTTGTTTTGTTTTTTAAATGAGAAATTAAAACCACACACACTGGGAAACAAAGTTAAGTTAAATCTAGCCCAGCTTTGCACATTTTAACAATTCACTCTGCTGTCTGTAGAACACAGCAATATAAATATTGCTATCTCTGTTAAAATGAATTATTGACAATTTTAATACATGTTGCACAGTACATATTAATATAGAAAAATACATGTTATCAGCAGTGCAATGTTGACCATGTACTAATCCATTCCACCTGCTCAAATATTAGTGCAAATAATTATATATTTGTAATGCATCATTGCTGTCTAGTTTGAATCTCTGCCTCCAGAATAAATGTCTCTTCTCTGAAGTCGTTTGCTATTATGAGTAAAATGTTATATATTCATACTCAAATTGACTTTGGGTGGATAAGTAAAATGAGCAACCTTCAAAAATCCACTTGTCTGAGACTTAGCAAGTCATTTTAATGAATTGTTTACAGTAAAATGAATGTTATAAAAATGTTTCAAACACAAGCTCATATTAGCTGGCTTCTCTACAACACTCAAATACCACGCATCATAACAGTGTAGAGTTCAAAATGACCATCTTCAACTGGCAGCATCGAGGTGAACCTTAACCATGCCTTTCAGCAGGAGTTATTTACCTTGATACTGTGCAGTTTATCTACCTATGAATCAATTGTGGGGACATCTTCTCTCCACAATCTCACCTTTCTTTTCAAGCAAAGAGGTGGCCTCAACAAGGCCAGACACTTGGTAGAACAGCAGCTCCCATCCCCAATGGACTGATGATCAGAATGGGAAAAGTAGACACACGACCAAGACACTGCAGGGGCTCGTTTGTGCCAGGATGTACCCTCGGCTAGAAGTGAAGTTGGGCCAGGGCTGAGAAGGACAAGGGCAGCCCTGAGAACAGATGAGGTGGGGTTAAGGTGAATAAATTGCAAGGGAAGACTGTGGGGCAAACAGCCAGTTGATGAAGGGCTGGGGAGCAGAAGCAGCCCCAAAAAACTTGCAGAGCCCCATTGTGCACACAAAGGGAAGGAAGTAAAAGGACCAACATCTCTTAGTCCTTTCTCTGTCCTTGCTAAATCCAGGTCTGAGAACAACAAAAGACAGCGTGAGGCTGTTTTCAGCAGCCACTGCTGCCGTGATGCCCGTCTCCCAAAACAGCATTTGTTTCTTCACGCTCTGGCTCCAGCAGCCTTATGGACAATTTCAGTTTTCAGTGAAAGATTGATAGAGAAGCTTTAGCACTTCAAGAAGAAAAATTTGGAAGTATCAACTTTCATATAAAATTGTATATTAGAAGATCAACTGAACAAGCCGGCACTTGTAGCCAAGTGTCTCATGAGACAGTCACACAGGCTACACTCCAAAATGACATTACGGGGTGGAACCATTCCGAACCTCCGAGGATGGCAAACTGTAGCTCAGAGCTACTGGACCCTTTTGGGCAGCCTATGCAGGACAAGCAAAGATCTCTTCTGTAGCACACAGGTGACACAAAAGCCTCACGCTACTCTCTGCTGAGGCTACACGACCAGGGGAGGGCAAGGGCAGGCAATTTCAAAGTATCTTGACCCTCAAGTATCAAAACAATTTATTTCGGTTTATTAGGCTGTTCTCAAAGATACTATTCAGAGGTGGCTCAACTTTACATTTCATGTTACTTTCCTGGCACATTACCTAATGGATGCTGAAGCTGAAGTACCTGACACTTTTCCCATGGCTGGTCCCTTACGTGAAGTTTCAATATAATGCATTATACAGCCAGGTCAGGAGAGAGCATGTAGTAAGAGAGACCCGCAGAGATGAGAGAATACGGGGTAGAGGAATAAAGGGGAAGGGGGCTAAACTCCTCCTACCAGGCTACATGTGGATGAAGAACCACTAGATAATATGTAAAGGTCTCCTAGAAGCCATGCTGCAAAGTTAAAGGTTTCTCTCTCTCTGGTACTGTGGTAAGAGAGGGGAAGGGATAGTGCAGTCCTGAGGTCTGGAAAGGAAAACAGGGCATAGGGACGTAAAGCTAATAGAATAAAAGTAGAAACCAAGGCTTCCACATACACTAAGGGCTGTATTGACACAGAGTAAGCAGCGCCCCATACAAGAGAAAAGACGACAGGCAAACACAGCTGCTTCCCCACTCTAAGATAAGCAGAAGACATAGCATAGAAATCTTCTACCACCAAAAAATTAGGATGGAGGGGAAAAAAAGACAAGCAAAGCAGTGAACATGACTGGGCAGGAGATCTGGCTCCCTCCCCTCCTTAAAACAGGTGTAGAAACACCAGGAAAGAAAAAACAAACAAAATACTCCAACGTAGATAACAAAACACAAATCTATCTCCACTTAACAACCAGCACAGAAGTGGTGATGGGGGGTAATGCCTTGAAGCCAATATCCAGCAGAACATGAGGACACCAAAGGTGCTCCTACCTTTCAGCTGCCCTCTGGAAGAGCAGCTTTGGTGGTGGCTTATCCTCCCTACTGCTCCTGGGACAAGAAGTGCAAAGGAGAAGAGCTGCTACCTGCATCTAAAATTAGACAAGCAATTGTTTAGGTATCTACCTCCTTTGTATGGGAAAAAACATCACCTCAGCCTGGTTTCCCTATCCATCACTGGTTCAACTCGAGAATTATTGCCATGAAAACTTAATCCAAAGAGCAAACCTCTCTTTCGGAATATGCCATAACATCAAAAACTGACTACATTAGATTTACTGACATGCACGTATTGGCTTGAGAAACCTGGAAGTAGGAGCTTCTGAAGAACAGGCCAATGTGCACTGGACCTGTGAAGGAACCCAACGTGCCTCTCCCTCTTCAGGGCACTTTGTAAGGTGCAGCACTTTTGCCCCATATTTGCAACATTTCCTACAGAAATGGAGCAATCAATTCAGACAGCACTCAATCACAACACCCCAGCACCAGCTGGATGGCAGAGGATTGCTCCTTCGGCAACCGAAATTGAGAGTTATTTGTAGCAGTTAAACACTGAAGCAACCAGTGATTTAAAATGACTTTGTGAAAGCTAAAAGGGGGAGAAAAGAAAACAAAACCCAAGTTCTCTTACAGATTGAGAGATAAACTGATCTGCCACCTCCCGATACCATGCCATTCTCAAGTCAAGCCTCACTTACCGTTCTCCAGATCACTGTAGTCTTCAAAGAAAAAAAAAAAATAGCTCAGTTCTAGCAAATTCTCCTTCCCTCCAATCAGGCTGCATATGGCTGATGCGTTTCTGCTCCTCACAGTGGAAATAAGTGGAGCTCACCTTCACAGCATCGCTACCTATCCTTCGCAGCAGACCGACGCTTGCGTACCGATGGTCTCTTCCTGGCGACTCCAACAGCTCCAAGGTGAACGAGCAGCTCCACGCCAAAGTATTTCAGCCAGCCCCCCTCCTCTAGAGCCTCACTTCATTTCGAGGTGGGACGCTGCTGTGAAGAGACTTTAATTCCAATCCTGCTTATTCTCCTAGGTTGATGTGTATGTCAGGTTTCTATTAATCACATTTTAACTGCCTCCTTCTATGCTACTTTATTTAAAACTGCTTGTTCTCCGTATCCTTTTAGTTCATGCCTTCTTCACTTCTCACCCTCTATTTCTAAATAGCTAGATCTTATTTTTCCAAGCACTTCCATTTCCCAATGTTTTATATTTTGATTTGTGTTGAGAAGTATTCTTAAAAGAACACCAACTCCTTCCTGCCCTCTGTGCATACGCAAACAGAATACAATACCAAATCATGTTAATAAATTATAGGACTTGTAAAAACACAGCTGATTTTCGAGCCTACAACAGTTTACTGCAAAGCCATTTTCACCAATTGTAGACAACATAATTACACACACATACACACCTCCTCTCAGGCATTCATTTGGCTGCCAGCCTGTTAAATGCCTATGTTCTGGGAGCGAACATTAGAAAGGCAATACTTTACCTCATTACATGAACGTTAAAAGGCGTATTTGTATTTTGGATAGTACTTTATTGTATTCAGAAGCCACTGGAAATATTTTCCCAAATTACATGCTATAAGAGCTGTAAACTTAAAAAGGTGTGAAAATTATAGTTCCCCGCCCCATCCCCATCCAACTTGTATTGTAAAGTAAACTTACTGACAACGCAGTCTTCTCTAGAAATAGAAACTCTTTCAGTGTGCACATGGGGAGGTTTTTTAAAGGAAGGGGAAAGGGAAAGCTCACACCAGTGATAAATTTGGTCAGTAAAATTACTTTTATTCTTTTTTTTTTTTTTTTTTTTTTTTAAATAGAAGGGCTTATACAATTGAGTATAAAGATATTTGAAGAACATGGAAATGAAATGAAAGAAGTCTCTGGCAGGAATTCTTTTTATTGAGGAAGAGTTTACATATCTAAGTTTAAGTATTCACCTACTTTTTGCTGCCTCCTGTTAACAGGCCTAATGAAATATTGCACTGAGCATATGCATGGAAAACACAGCTAATAAAGCAAGAAGTATGGTAAATACATTTCACACAACCTTAAAATAATTCAAACAATCATACAACAAATTCTGAAGCACTTCTGTGATCTGCAGTTGTAAGATGATGTTCACTGTTCTGAAGTGTTTACAAATTGCCACTTTTTTGTAGAAAGATTTTGTATTGGTTAATAAAACCACAGCCTTAAAATTGTTGGCTTTCAGTTACAGAGGTAACAGAGAGGTATCATCTGAACTCACATCAGAGCTTTTGAAAAAAAATGGCAGCAGTACAAGCATGTGCCTCCTCCAGTGTCCAAAACTCTTTGTGGCTTTGCCATGGCCAAGGAATAGAGCTACGCAGCTCAACAAAGCAGCCAGCCTCCCCAAATACTTCGAGACAGTCTGGCATCCGTTCTCTTGTTTACTGATACAATGCTCTGCTAAATATGAAATGAAGCAGAACCTCAACTAACCAAGAGAAGTTCCACACACGTCTGTCACTATTGACTACACCTGGGAATTCATTAACAAAAGAGGAAAATAATTTTATTTGACCGACCCATAAAGTAAATTTATAGAAGTGTTGCTCTGAAGATGGGAGAGAAAGAAGTTTCCATAACATACGGTGAGCCCACAGTAGAAATAAGTGTTACAGATGATTTCTTCAGGGATGACGTAAGTCAGGTTGAAGACACAAACCACAGCAATTCCAACCTGTTTTCCACAAGAGCTCACTCTGAACAAAGGTCTATTTACAACAACTCTCAACTGCTTGTGGAAAAGCTACCCCAGAGGTTTCAGACATCACTGTTGCTTCGATTCAGTACACGCACATATGGGTCCATCTCAGAAACACCTTGAATAAACACTGGAGCATAACAGGCACAAAAGTAGCCTGTCTCCAATATTATGGTCATGATCAGTGGAAGAGAAGCTTTTGCACACTTCAACATTTTATATTGCTCAGGCACTGAGGATCAATTATCTTCAGCACAGGAATTTTCAACTCTAGGTTTCTGCTAGAGCTGCTGTCCATTCCTCCTGTATATGAAAAACTGGGCTACATTTTATCCTTTCACTTCTTTATAATTTGAATTTATTTACAGACAAAACAAGAGACAGGAGAAAGTTCTCTTCTATTAACCCAACAATGGGCACCTTCACCTTGTAGTAAGAATGCCTTAGGCAAGGCAGCTGCATTTACTTGAGGAGCGTATATAAAATTCAGTGTGCTGGCATCAAACAGAAACAATAATGTCAGACCATACAACTCCAATACGTTCTGGTGGGCCCTTGACTTCGGTACAAAAAACCCAAAAGAACCAAAAAAAAACCCTCAAACTTTTCACCACTTCAGTTCTGTTTAGAATGCTACACAATGAATAAATTACATCTTTCTGGGATAGTGTTGCTTTTACTCCTACATCTCAAAGAAATTCCAAGCTAATTAATTAGAGCAAGAAATTACATTGAGCAGGATAACATTTTAAATGAAAGAAATTACTTAGAAACACCAATCAAAGATAATTTGATTATGATTAGCTGTGCTGAAGTCTAAGTCATTAAAATTGATGAAGAATGTTTTTACACTGGCCTATTCTATGTAATCCATTACCTACACTATGCTCTGTAGTTCAAGTCTAACAAATGGTATCTGATAATTCAATATTGAAGACTAAAATACTTTCAATGTACCACTTGCTTTCCTACACTGACATGTTTCCAATTAAAAAAAAGAAAATCAATAGCAAGTAGATTTGCAAACTTCTTCACCGGGAGAACTTTAGCTTACATGAAATATCATTCTAATTTTTACCTGCTCGCCTTCTACATAGTCATGTTTAAATATGGCTGCTGCTTTATTCTGAACAGTAATTATCCCACAAAAGTTACAACCATGGTTTGGTAAGAAATCATTCCCTGTGCTTTCTAACAACTGAGGCCTGCCCAAAGGTACAACATTTCTTTCCATGCTCTCAGCTGAAGTGACGAGCAAGACGAGCAGACCTATAGTCAACACGCAGCTGAACAAAGGAGTGAAGGATGTTCTTGTCCAGATTAGCAAGTTGTTCCCCTGAGCAAACTTGCTTTAAATTATCCGGGGCTACAACCAGAAGATTGCAAAGTGCATGCAAGGTATCAAAGAGTTGTAACACCAGCGCAATCTGTGGTTAAGAGAAAAACAGAGAAAGACAGATATTAAGAGTTAGAGTTGCTTCAACTCTTGTGATGCGTTGTCCACCTAGATTCTCAAAGTACTTCCTCCCTACAGAGGATTTACATCCATCATTCTCTCCTCATGTGTGCATAAATAGATATAGACACATGCACATATACATCTGTAGGGAGATATGCACACATGCAAAGTTGTACATAGAATACATAATAATGCAAACTCAATACTTCTTCAATACACACACATAGCCTGCAAGTAATAAAATGGTATCGGGAAACTGCTCTTCAGGACTTGATAAAGAACTGCTGGTATAGTGACAGAATATATAACATCAGCATACAAAATGGGGATATTCAAACAGAAACAAACTATTTTTATGAAGAAAAACCTTCCGATTAAAAATAGAGTCCTGCTACTAATTTCAGCATGTCTGTACATCACTAACCTGTGCATGCTTACCTTGAAGTCTTTGGCACACTTCCTATATTCAGCCACGTCACAAATAGCTAGCATGCCTCCCATGCAACTGTAGGAATATTGCTGTAGGTGTTCATAGATAAGTCGATGAAAACGAACTCCAAGCTCCATCAAAACTGTGTCCACATTCTTACCATCCATAGATTTTCTAATCTTTTCCACCTGCTTTCTAACATAGCCACAGACTTTAACACAAGCCTAAATAAAGAAAAAAAAAGAATTAGGTAACTTACTTTCTAGAAATCTGTTCTTCTCAAAGTGGCTTCCACATCATAAGCTGAAAATCATCACCAAGTCTTTAAACTTCCCACAACACATAATTGAAATTAGTAATTTTCCAATTAATAATTTTCCAACAGGTTTTATTTGCCACATAAAGATGCAAAAATGCAAGTAGAAAGATGGATGCAAGACAATATTCAGTTATAGTTTATATCAGTTCAGACTAGAATAGTTAAATTTGGGCTTTTAATTCAAACAATGATCAACCAAGGGTGGGGGGGTGGGGGAAGTGATTAAAAACCTCGTCACCTGCAATTATAAACCCAAATTAACATGCAGGCATCTTCACCCTTCCCACATAGTACCAGACTCCATGTTCTACTGCTCCACTTCTCCCATTCCCACCTGATTGCAGGTAATCAGGCAATGCACTCACTTCTTCCCATTGACTGTAATTTGTTCTCCACTCCTCTCTGCATTGTTCCCTAACAAGAGCCTAACGTACTCCAGCACTACAGCTTCTCAGCAGCCTGTAGGCTGGGATTCAGACAGATGCGGTGGTAGAGACAACGTTCTGCAGCAAAGAATGTTCATGCCATACCCATGATGCTTTGTCATGCTCCTGCCATTCTAAGGGGAAAAAGCAACTACAGAGTACCTCATTTTCTGAAACTGATAGCTTAAAGCTAATTATCCGCTAAAAACCTTGTTCCAAATCTGGGCATCTTGGGAGGGGAAAGAATGTGACAGTTCATCCAGCACCTACTGATTTGTCTGACACTAGATACAAAACTGCTAACATTCCTTTTCAGTTTGAGAAAATAGTCTGCAACAAAGTTTGGAGGTGCTTAGTGCAAAATCAAAGCTAACTAAATTAATCAAATGCACGTGTTGTCTAATGCATGTTTGGTAACGAACATCTTGTACCTAATAACACTCCTGAGCATCTGAAGCTATACTGATGAGCAGGGACTTAGTTTACTTACATTAGTATATTGAATCAAAACATTGTTTTCATCTTCTGGTTTAAAATCCGTCTTCTTTTGCTCTGCAGCCAAGATGTGCTTCATCTGTCCAATCATACAATTCAGCGTCCTTTAAAGTTACAAATACAGATTGGGTTTTGAAGGGAAAATTTTAATTTCCTTGATTTTTATATTTACATATATTAATATGATTCTATACAAAAGTAAGCAGCATAAAGCAATGACGAAAAAACTCCACTACCTAACATTTCAGTAATCTACAGAAGATACAATAAATGTTTGCTTTTAGTGTAAGAAGCAAGTGGTGCTAAGGCATGTCAAAGGAAATACTTCATTTAACAGACATGCACCCGCACATACGCACTCTTCTGAAGTTGCAATGCAATTCTATAGAGACGATATGCTTGATTTTACTCAAGCAGTTAGAAAAAGGAGAATCAGCCAAAAAAAAAAACGTAATAACCCTAAAAAACTCTTTCCTCCAATTTCAGTGTCTTGGAGCACAGCATGCAGCATGCTGGCCAGCTGGTTTTAAAGGGGACACATTAATTGTAAGGTAATCCATTCAAATCCAGCTCTTCAGAGAAACTGGATAGCATTCTTCAATGCAGAGAGAATCAGAAAGCGGAAGGAAGTATTCCAAAGTTTAGTAGAATTAGATCACATTGCTTATTACTCAGAAGCAAGCATCAGAACACACTTGGAAAATGAAGGAGGGGGGAAAAAAAAAAAAGAAAGAAAAAATACCCAGGGAAAAACCCTCTTCCTTTGCCAGAGCTTGCTATTTTTCCTGTTCTGAGGAATCTAATAGCGTTTTACAATGTCATTTATTTCTCCCTCACAGGACTTACCTTTTCAGCACATTATCTAAGGTCAAGGCCCTGGTTTACTTTAAGTCCAAACTAAAGGTCAAACAGCAAAGCAGCGGAGAGGAGCTGCATGCCCTTCTCAGTGCCCACCTTTGCCAGGAACCTCCCTCTGTCTTTCCTTCCCCCTCCTCTCCTTCCCTTCCCCACCCCTCCAACCTCCCCAAAGAAAACAGTCAAGGCCATTACAGGCCTTGAAGGATTCAAGTTGGGGTGAAGGGGAGAAGAATATATGTATCCAAAGAGAGGGAAAAAACTTCTTTTCTGTGCATAGAGCTCAGACTTGCATTTCAGGTGTACTTCATTCAACAATCCACGTGCCAATAGAAATTTAAAGAAATTATATCTTGCATTCTCCGCAATTTCCATTTTCAATAAATACTCCCAGAAGGCTGTTTACACAGAATACAAACTGAAAGAAAACCAGTTGAACTAATTTTGTTTGGCTAATAAATCACTTTTACAGAGGTAGACATTGCTATGAATGCCGTTCAAGAAGCTGCTATTGTACTTTTTCAGATTGGATAACGTCGAAACCATCAACATTTAGAAATTTGCTTTTATTTTTTTAAATTACATCATTCCTTTAAGCAGGATGATCAATTCTCAACAGCATCAGTGGCACCACAAAGCAGCATGTAAGCAGGCACACAAAAACATTTTACATGTAACATTCATCTCAAAACTAATCTCTCTTTTATACGTGCCAAAGCACAAATGTTTTTGAAGTCTCCACCCACAAACCTTTGAACGTACCGTTTTCCAACAGGGACTTGTTCCCCTAAGTCTTGCTATTACTTTTAAGAGATTAATTATTTTACACAAACAGTTACAAACTATTCTAAATGCTGATGACTGACATATATCTGTCTAGATCTAAGCTTATGGCCTCAATGGTTCAAGTATTTCAAATTTTATGTTTAAACCTCCAAGGTCACTTCTGGCAGAAGCAGCTAAAATCTCAATTGCCACTTACACATCCTCTATCTCCACCTTTCTTTTTGCACCTGCAGAAAACGCAGGTGCAAATAACGTATCAAATTTCTTCCTCATCTCTCTGCAGAAAGTACCCAGTAGGACACAAATGCAACGCCTTTTTTTGCTATACATTGCTGTTCTCATCCCTCTCCAGTATGGTGTGATCCTTACAAAAACCTCAATAATAATTTCCAGAGTAGGCCTTGTTACCCACAGGATGCCTTCTTCCCGTTACTGCAGAGAGAAAACAGGCACAGAAAGCTTAGGTAACATGTTCTAGGTTGACTAATGCCACCTTGAAATAAGGGAACACTACATGCATCCCAGACCAAAGTAGAGCATCGCACAACAGCTCCATTTCCTAATATTAAGCTTTTTAATTTGTTATTTTCCTCTTCTACAAAACAGCTATGGTTTTAATTTACAATTTTTATAGCTGTCTCCTCATTTTTATTTGGAGAAATGGGGAAAAAAAAAAAGATTAAATGAGTCACTCACAACCTCAAAGCAAGTCAATGTCAGAATCAAAATTATTCCAGGTCTACAGACTTCTCTGACTAGGTCTAATCCATAGCACTGCACAGATTCAAGCAAATCATCTAACCTATTTTTGTCAAAATTTGCTCCTAATGGAAATCCTGCAAGTCTTTAACCTATTTCAATCATCATTCCTCCCTCCTTTAAAGTAGAAAAAAGTAGTTTGAGACAGTAAGGCAAAACTGAATTATTGCACTCTCTCAACATAACCAAAATCCTTTAATATCCTTACGAAAGTATTTATGGGTCAGAAATCTGCCACAGAAAATATGACCCTCTAAACAAACAAAATCTAAATTTCCTATGCACAATAATGCATACTTATGGATTTAATATTTTTTTTTAAATCAATTTTGTGTTCAGAAATAACTTACCCTTAAAAGGAAAGCTAACATACATCACAAAGGAGTTTTACAAGAATTAATGATTAACAGAAAGTTTAAATCTCTACTTGCCTATCAATGCCCATATCCAGCTTCACTTCCATTTGTTCTATGATATCCTTTTTCTTCTGAAGGCATTCAGATAATTTAGGAGAAGAACTGCAACGGTATAAAGGGTTGGGTGTGCGACAGTGTTAAAATATCAAAACAAATTTGTCTGCTGGGTCTGCTACTTACAACAGGATTTTGTGAACATTCCCATCCCATCAGAAAGGACTAGTTTAGACGGAGTTAGCTGGCCTCAGAACAACAAATCAACAGCCTGAAGAGCCATCTGACCCCGAGGAGGATTTGCTGAGTGCTGATAGGCAGTACTGTAATACTCTTCAGGCAGTACTGTGCCTTCTGAGCGGTGCCTCTCAGCTGCTGCCAGCCCCGGCAGGTGAGCGAGCAAACCCAGCTTTTCACGCACAATATCACAGCGCATCAGTGTGCTCTACCTCGAGTGTATCCAACCCGTGGCTCCCAACAACATGCAGCTTTCCTGCAGTTCACATCTGGCTCCCAAGGCATGGCCAGCAGCCCTGACACTGCCAGCTCAACCCCAGGTGCAGCCACAAACCCCCTCTAGTCCTGGCTTGTAATGCAGCAGTGAGGTCTCTAAGGAACAACTTGTCTCTCCTTCCTATCAATACTCCTGGAGCTCCCTCTCTCCCATTAGTTCTCCAAGTTACCGATTTGTTTACCTTCCCTTCTTCTCTCTCTCATTACAGCATTTTATCTTCCCACATCATCTAGCTTGAACCACTCCAACAATCAACTCCTCTTAACGGAGATGAAGAATGAATAAAAAAAAAAAAAAGGGCTTTCTTCACCAAAAATGACCATTCACAAAGGAAATGCTAATCAAAATAAGGTACCTGATCAATGGCATCAGATGATCATTGAACTGCTTGTCGAATAAATGGAAAATAGTATTGGCCTGGTGGACAACATCCAAGAAATAAAGATTTGCATTCTTTGAATCAGAAGAGGGAATGCCTATAGCAAAGAAGGTTTCATTAGGATTGCCATGATACGCAGTTCTTATAACTAGCATGATGATTTTTAAATATGCAGAATTTTTCCAAGAACGCTTAAATCAGAGGCTTAGAGTTTCAAAAATTTACCGTGGCGCCATATACAGAATACTTCTCATAGCTATATCAGGTAATAACCATAAGCTTAGAAATATCTTGCTTTTAAAATTTCTAAAAGCAAAATGGAACAGACAATTTAAATTATTTCTTCAGAACACGAGTTTTATGCTTTCCTGTAGGAAAGATAGGGTCTCACTATCAGGATTTTAACTTCCTTAATACAAGCAGTTTTCTTATTTACTGTCACTCTTTAAAATGCACAGGTATACAAACAAGCACAGAATTCTTATAGAACATAAGACTCTAAGCCTTAATATAAAAATATTCTCCTGCTATGGCACAGAGAACAATTAAAAGTGGCAGGGAGTGCTGATGTCCCAATTTCTGTGACACAAATGTTTTTGAAGGGAGTAGCATGTTTCCATCTGTGCATCAATTCCCTAAATGGAAGCCACACTTTAGAAGACATTAACTGCTGACTCCCAAATACACAAACCAAATTTCATTTAACCAATACATTCCAAACAGCGCCAATCAATAAGGCACAACAAGGATCTGCAAAGATCATCTGCACAAAAAGGCCAATGAGATGAAACGCTCAGAAAATATTATACTCACCAGCAAGGCCCGTTTCTAGTGCATAATCGATGTGTTCAGTACATAAGAACTCTACAAGCATAGAAAAAATTCTGAAAGCATTCTTCGGTAAGTCAGATGGATCAGAGAGCTTTAAAGAAAAAGAAAAAAAATTATCCTAAAGGTCAGTTCTACATACATTTGAAAGTTTATCCGATATTGTGAAAGGGATAAGCTTAAAATACAACAAGTATTCCAGAATAATTAGAATTTTATTCTAAATTAAAAGTATCCATACAGAGAACTACTCAGGAACAGCCTTTAGTACCAATAAGCCCTTCAGCATTAACAAGTAAACTGAAGCCAACACGCCACAGGATGCTACAGAAAGCAAGAGTATGAACGGTTTCTAATAATAATAATAGTAATAATAAAGGAAGATATTAATTAATAGTCCTTAAAACGCAATTGTCCAGATGTAATCTCAGGAATTACCTAAACTGCATACCACTGGATGCTGGGAGAAGGTACACAAAAAAGACGATTCTATCCATGCCCTGCCTTTTTTCTTTTTTGCTAAGCTTGTGCCACTGGCCACACTCAAAGACGGGACCCTGGGTCAGAGGGAGCTTCCGTTTCACCCAGTGCAGCTCTTCTTTTATCACTGCCACAGTGCTGCAGACAAATAATGCAGACTGAACTTCAGCTACGTTTATCACAGTTCAGCTGGAGTCAACGGAGCATGAGAATTTTTATTAAGTGAAGTAATGCCCACATATACAGAGAGCATCTGTACCTTCATGAGCTGTGAGCAATATGGGATTTTGGACAGCAACATGTCAGTAAATCCCTTTTCTAAAGAAAAATGTGACAGGGCTTTTGCACCTAAGAAATATGGCTTTGGTTTTTAAGGAATTACGTGAAGACTTTATGAAGCTAGGAATAAGAAAGTTTACTACTGCAATTCAAGTTAATTTATGTAACACCCCCAAAGATTTCTGCTGTATTCCCAAAAAAACCAAAACAAAACCCCCAACAACAAAACACTGTTACAGAGATTTCCAAACACCAAAATGCTGAATATACGGTTACATTCAGAATTACCAACTTATTTTTCTTAAAGCAGTCACAGCTGGGACACGCAGCGTATCTGCATGCATCTGTCATGTGATATAAATATTACAATTAGTTAGCCAGGGACATATTTAATGTCTCTTTTGCATAGTGAGTTGCCCTGACCACAAACAAAACCCTAGCAGCGTGTATGATAACAGAGAAGTTATACACCTGTAATTCTAAAAATCTCCTTATATGCCAAGATCCATTTAGCATTGGTTTCCACCCCAATACATACAATTGTTTTCAGACCAAGTAAAATTCTGATCCCAACAGGAAGAAGAAAAAAAAAAAAAAAAAAAAAAAAAAAGTTGTGCACAATTGGGAAAAGTTAGTTTGTATCATGAATTTAACAACTGTTTCTAGCACCTACCATATTGAGAAAAATAATGATCTACTGCTTGTCTTGCAGTCACTGACTTTCACCACTAGGAAGGCGGTCAGCTTGGTGTGCACAGGTAACAGTGCTGCATCTGTATTTTGTTATATCTTTGGCCCCTCTGAGTTCATAAAATATTAAAACTTCTGAATATCTAAAGTGTTAAGTTTTTCTGCACTAAGCCAATTTAGAATGTTAGAGGCATTAAAATTTGTTAGAAATCAGTGTAGTTAGCTAATAAAAAACCCCTAGCATTTAAGTTTGCAATTCAGTTTCAAGGGTTTTCATTTACACTAAAGTATCAGACAAACAGTAATTGACAGGCAGTAAAACCAGCGATTTAATCAGAAGGAAAACACTTTTTTTTTTTTTTTTTTTTTTTTTTTAGACTAAAGCATTTAAAGAACAGTAGAGGGTTAGCAAGGTAAACAATGTTAAAGATTATTCCTCTCAGCATTTTACTGGTGATATTCTGTAATGCTAGAAGAAATGGCACTTGACACAGGAAAACAATTGTTGAACTATTCTCTATATTTTTACAGCAGGAAAAAAAAATTACACTAAAGGCTTCTCAAGTCTTGGGTCTAATTTAGTAAGAAAAGCAATGCAGACAATAGGTTTAACCCTCCCCACTTCTTCCAAAAATAGACAGTATTAAAACCCAGAAAATACAACTAGATCCACATTTAAAATCAAACCCTTAGCCTCCACCATGACCTTGATTCAGTGAAAAATACAAAAGAATTAATTTGTTTAATAATGTCCTTCCTTTCTTCCTATCACGCTTCAACTGAAAATTGAACCTCAAGATTTGATTTCACACACAAAGTTATACCATTAATGGAGATCACAGGAAGCAAACTTACCCTGTGACATCTTTCAAAAGCTTGTTTAGTTTCTTGCAAAAGGTTAACGACCACTTCTTGCGACAGAAAAGTTTCTCCGTGTGTGTCAATACTTGGCCCCAGTGGTAAGTTCGTACGTTGCCTTATTCTCTCTTTGAGGTCTTGAATACTAGAACAAAGATATACCAAAAGAAGATTTCACTGGATGGAAATTTTGATGCTCAAATTCAACAATGACTTAGGATGTTTTAGTTGTTAACTTAAAAAACAGAACCTAAGACACAGTTTAGGATAGGCAAGCATTAAGACAGTTTTGCAAGCTTAAAAAAAATTGCCAGTAAATGCAAAACTACCACCTCTCATCCCATGGTCAACTGTGTTCTACCATGGCACGTTCACACATGGAACCAGCTGTTCCCCATTGTGGAATAAGAGCAATTTCTATCGAATCCTATGGCACTTATGCTCTGCGGACCAAGGTTAGCCTCCATACATTCTGTCCCATTGTACTTTCAAAACACTAATGACAGCTTTCTATCTCATCCATGCCCACAAATCCTCTCATCCTCATCCACTATCTCAGCAGTCCTGATTTAGTCAAGCATGCTCCAACACATTTCCATGCATAAAACAACCCGTAAAGTCAGTCGCTACAATCAATTTAATTTTCCCCAAGAAAATTAAATTTCATCTTTGTTTTGTAATTCATTTAATTACTTCGCTGCTGCTGTTCTCTCCAAATCACTTTTCATTCCTGACACACTGAACCCAGTAGCTCTTTGAAAGGTGCAGTAGTCTTATCACCTCTGCTTCACACAAGTTTTAATTCTTCCTTTCCCACTTCTCACTACTCCTTTATTAGAGTTTCTCTACCCTGAGGATAATGAAGTCTTGTTTTACCTTTCTCTAAGTCCATTGCATCTTCTGGGCTCATTAAGAGCTTTCTCACTGACATTGCTATGGTCTTTTCCCCTTCCTAGGTCTTGGGAGGGGACCACAAGACCTGGGCAGGTGAAAAAAAATGTATGCTTTTAGATACACACATATACATGCTTTAGGTACCTTAATTTTGCTTCAGTCCTTTTGTGGATCTGGATCCTAAGTTGAAACATAGGTTTAACTGGTATTTTTCATTTCCCATGAGCGTATAAATACCATGCATCACCTTTCACATGTACCGAGAGCAAGACATTTTTTAGCAGAAGTTAACACAAAGTGACAGCAAATTATAAAAAGCTGTAGGTCATTTTAGAAGCCTGCTCTTTTGCAGTTCATCACTGTACATCTGACATGGCAAATACTATGTTTCTCCCCTTACCGCCTCCCTTCCATTTTGAAACCACAAAACTTCACAGAAGAAACTTACCCTCCAGTGCCAATGGACCTCTTCTGGTGGTTTTTGGAATCATAATAGCGTTGCAGAATCATAGCACTCCTACTTTTCAAATAACCAATTTCCACCTCAATGTAATTCTCCAAGTAGGAAATGAAAATGGATTTGATAAGCTTAGACAAGAAAGTCTGCTTATCAGTACCCAAGTTAAATTCCATCAATTTGCTTGACAGATTAGTAGTTCTTTATGCAAAAGAAACAAAGAAGGGGAGAGGAGGAAAAGGTTGAATTTGTATGAATTACAGCATTACATGTTTGTAAAGTACATAGCACAACGGAATCCTGATTGCGATTAAGACTTCTAGCAGCTTTACATTTAAGTAAAGAATTTCGCATAATTCATGTTTCATTACATACAATACAACTGCAATCAAGTAAGTCGCCAGTGAGATGTGGAGGACTGGCTTTTGAGAGTAATTTTAAAACTGTGCAAAGATCACTATACTAAATACTTCCCATTAAAAACAATAATGGCAATTTTAAATTTTCTTTAGGAAAGCAATCATTGTAAAGGTTAATGGGCGTAACAATTTTTCAATTTTTATGAAAAGTTTACATTTTTGGCTTCTCTTCCTACGTCTTGGTAATAAATCAATCTGTTACAAGAGAATATCTACAACAATCTACAATTTCATCATCAATATATAAATACCTTGTATATAGATCATAGAGATTCTTAAGATACTGTTCTGCATCTGATTTCCTGTGTTCTTCTAGCTGGTCCTTTACGTAACTCTGTAAAATTTGGGTACACATGTTAGAAGAATAACTATTAGCCACAGGTCCTACTCACTACTTGCTAGATTATACGTAGTTTACTGCAAAGTGTGTATCTTACTTAAGGTAATTCATATATTCTTTGTTTTTAAATCTCTAATTTACAGATCCTGCATTATCTACAGATAGAGTTAAATGCATCTTTTAGAAAGAAATTATTTAATAATATAAAGGAGCAGTGTGTGAAGGAAAGACAAAAGACAAATTGCTTTGAAAACACGCTTGACCAACAAACACAAAATCCCCTCTTTTTAAAAATCAAAAGCAGTGGAGGCCTAGGGGCATTTCTGCAGTTGACAGTAAGCAAAGGAGATGCTTACATATTTGCTTATCATAATACATACACAAAGCAGATACAAGCTTAGAGCCTTCTTGTCACTGAATACTTGGATAAAAATATTATTTACCATAAAATAGTACGTCAAAACTGACACACAAATTTGGGGTTGAAAGACAAGCGCAATCTCTACACTATAAGGAGAATAACATCTACAGGGAAATTGTTTTTTGCAACAAATACTCCTGTTGACTTTACACACTCGAGTGTATTGGCAGGATGGAAAACAGTATTTTCAACTATTCCGGACTTTCATATAAATATTGCATTAGCTGCAAGACAGTATTCACAACATAAGTTCTTTTTGCTTATTCAGTGCTAACCTCACACATGAAACCCAATTCCAAGAATGAACAGATTAAAGACACTTATTAAATGTGAAACTTCTTTTCCTGATGTATTCTTGGTAGGGGGCATATAGAAGAAATCAAATATGCATATGACATCTTGTGAACTAGCTAATGAACACACTGATTCCCCTATAATTTTACATATTGATTTTGAGTATTTTCAGTTGCAGTGTATTCAGAGTAGAAGCAGCTTTATTTGATATAGGCTTGATTATCTTTCTGAACTGTTACAGAGCAATCAGCCGTGATTCTACATCCGTAGACAAGATTACAAATACTGTAAATTCTCATTAATTGTTATCACTAGATATAATATTTTTGGACGAAAAGTTTCCTCAATGAACTTCAGCATGTTAAAATTTGAAATACCTGAAGTTTAACTTCAAAGATATTTTGAATGAGTTTGGCTAGCACAGTCTCTGGATTGCTAAAGACTTCTCCAACTTGCTTATTCACTCGCTGGCAGAGAATGGCTGCATCTTCAAACACATCATTCCTCAGGAATGCACCCTAGAAGCACATTTCATAATATATTTACGACAACCTAAACAACTAAATAAATCAACACCCAAAGAGATACATGTAAAACAAAATGCATTACCTCTTGACACTGTTTTATGTACACATCAACGCAATGGGAATAGCCCTATGGAAGGAGCAAAACAACTCAATGTTAAAGCGGGGTCTCCAAGCTTTCAGTATAAAATGAAATCAAGGAAATACAACCCCTGCGAAAAAGTTACTGAAGAAAAAAAAAAAAGATTCATCGGAAGTGTAGACTCTTTCAAACCCATTTTTGTCACAAACCTAACATAGCATCACTTACCACCACTCTACATGGATACACACCACAGGTTTCAACACCTTCTCAGGAATGAAAGTCAGTTCACACACAGACAAGAAAAGATTATCTTAGAAGAATCATCTCTACTGACACTGCCTCCAGTCCCCCATCATCTGCCTCTTTTATTCCCCTGCATTTGATTTCGGATGGAATATCTCCATATTTTTGAAGTTATATATGTTATCTGACATGGTGGTTGTGCCCATGCAAATATGTTCACTTATTGTATCGTGGGTTGTCTTACTTATGTATTTAAATTAAAACCCTCAGTTTTTACCTTAAAATGAAGCAAAACTGCTGCTACTTCTCTCATTCTGGAGATTTCGCCCCTCCGCTGTGCACTGGTAAACTCTTGAATTAGCTGGCACTCTAAATCATGGTACTTACCTGAAGAGGAAAGGGGATAACAACGAAAATCCATCAGGCTACGTAACACAAGCACTGACAAAAACTGTAATCCTGACGGTATTGCATACTTCTTTAATCATCTTTAACAATTCAAATATAGGAATATAGATTGAACTGGATAGATAACTTACTTGCTATCTTTGATTTTACTTCAGAAAATCTGTTAACAACAAAAATACCATGATTAATTCAAATCCACATCACAAGAGAACTCACAGACATCCTACATCATTAGTAACAGGCACTCTACTTAAAAATGAAAACATGCAACGCAAAGATGACAGAAAAGTTACACGCTTTATATCCATAAAAACCTGCAAGCATCTAATTCAAATCTAGCATTAAGTCAGCACGGCAAAATTATCCCATTACAAGTCTGTTAAGCAGTTTAGGATGTGTATGTAAAGATGATCCTACAACACGAGTGTGTGAACACAAATTCGAGAATAGAGGAGAGAGAAATAAGCACACAATCCATCTCAAAAGCTACATGAATCACTAAGTAAAGCACCAAAAAAGTAGACAAGGGAAGTATCAGAAAATTATAGCTACGTGAAGTTTGTTTGTTTGTTTTTTTGTTTCTTAAAAGATGTTCAGATAGAATTTTACCTGTCAAAAGGCAGTTCCTGTGCAATCAAATGCAGTTTCTGAATAATATCAGCTGCCTCTTTAATCTGTTAAGAGTAAAACATGACAGAATTATTAAAGAAGGTCTGATTGTGGGCTATTCCTTTCCTCCCCCTCTACTATCCAATTTTCATACATGTAGTTCCTATTTCTAAAGCTGGTTGAGTTGATATACCTGTGGAAGAGATCACCCCCTTAAAGCTCCAGTAGGTACTTTTATGATGCTTAAGTTTGGGGTTTTTTTTTAAACATGAAATTATATAGGTCAAAACACGACAAAAAGTCTTTTATATGTTCGCATTGGGCATGTCTGTGTAGGTGTCTAAGCTACCTGGACAAATAGCTTATCACTGCACTATGCCAACATAGCTTGCAGACCAAAGATTCCTCAGGGCTGATTAGATCGGAATGTGGCTAGAGCATCTCATGAAAATTTGCACCCTTCCATTTGGGAATGAAATATATAGCTGTAACACAGAACTGGCTTAACTGCAGCGTTATACTTTACAAGGGATTAGGATGAAAGTCTTACTGAATCACACCCAACCAGAAGAGATGTCTGTTGAACTCAGGAGTGAAATGGCTAGCAACCCTTTCAGACATGTCAGGAAAAGCACTAGGGAATTCTTTGCAACTGATGAAATTAGCTGTATAGCTGTATCCAAAAAAGCCATGACAACACTTGGCATGGAGAAGGGAGGAAGGGGAAAAAGGGGATCAAAGTGGAGCATAGTTGGAGTACCTCACATTCTCCCAAGGAAGGAGAAATGGAAGTTGTATTAGAAATGATAAACTCTTGGAGTTTAAAAAGATCCAAAAAGGTCCAAAGCGAAGATCAAGATGAAAGTTAGTTAATCATGCATCTACAAAATATGAATAGTCAAAGCAGCATGCAAATTTCTGCTCTGTCCTGGACAGCAAAACCTTTTATCATTTATTCTTCCACAATCAGTCAGCATGGGAAGCACACCTAATTAGCGCTTAGTGACTGTTTCACCAGGCTGACTAGAACTATAGAAAACACCAATTTGAAAATGTGGGGAACAGAGCTGGTTGCAACTTTAGTTCAGTGGATTGAAGGACACAGTGTTGACTGGCCCAAACCGAACACAGCTCTGGGATGGTTTTACAGGCTTTACTATGCTGTCTTGCTGACTGGAAGGCACCTCGAAGGGGGCGATGAAAGCTCCAGCTACTACATTCAAGCAAAAACCTTTATAAGCTGACGCAAGGGAGAACATGCAGTTTATCTTGTTCTGCCTGTTAGTCGTGTTCCAGGGAACTGGAGTGAGAGGGAAGGAAGCAATGAAATCCTGTTCTCCTACCGCTTAGAGCAGGTTGGGATTAAAACTTTTCAAGAATAGAACAAGACACACAGGTAAGAATACAAAGCAAAAGCATCATGCTAGGTTGGTTGTTCAGCAAAAACAGGGGCTCTCGTAAAGTATATCCATTCTGCTTATTAAGAGCAGCTTATGTTTTGAACTGTCAGCTTACAATAGCCTCTTAAGTCAAAAGCAGCTACGCTCCTCAAATAAATCCAATGAAACAGCAGTTATTTCTATTAGCTTACAGCAACCTTAATACCTAAGTAACAATTGTGATCAATACTGATGTCATTAGAGTAGTCTATATATTAGCAGTTATTCACTGATGTTATAAAAAAAGAAAAAACACCCCACAAACGTAACATTTTCTTTGTCTCCTCTTCACACAACCGCTGTTAACTAACTTAGATTTTATTGAATTCAGGGCCTTTTCTTATGCACAACAGAAGCCATGACAAATCAATTCTCCATGGTTTCTGCTTAAATCTGGACATATTTCATTTTTAATTGAATCAGGCTTCTGTAAACTATTAAATCAAAATAAATATAGATTCTGTAAAATACAACTTAAAGGCTATAACATACCTAGAAAAAATCTGAAAAATCATGGACAAATAACAGCAAGAGAGAATTTTAATGCAAAATATTTTTATGAGCAAGTTAAAAGGCATAATGCAATAATGTTGAGTGCAGACCATAAATGGAGAAGAGGATGCAAGAATAATAGTAAACATATGAAATACAGGACAATGCTATGGCATGATAAACAGGTGAGCTGCTAGATCTTTCGATGGTTTAATTGTTTTAACTGGGGCGATTTGCTCACTTTAGGACTTCAGTACAGGAGAGGGGCTGGTTAGCTGGCAGCGCAAGGGAAATAATAAGGATTCAGAGGATGAAGACACACAATACATAACACGGGACAAGACAGAAAGGAAAAACCTTCACAGAGACAGTAAGTTAGAAATTGCTCAGTACGGCCAGGAGAAAGTAACGTGGGAAGCAACAACTTGAGTGAAGGGAAAACAAAGGAATCCAACAGATTTTAAGAACTGACATTAGTGAGAAAAATACGTATTCCCTAGGAAATAACTGCATTATAATTCTTTTCTTGCCTCTCCGTTCACAGTATCCCCTGCCCTCAATGTCTCAAAGAAAAACCCACACTTGCGAGGGATGGCATAGTACAAAAAAATCATAACATCCTCCAAAACACTATCAAAAACCCACATCAGTTCGAAGATCTGAAGACACTGACAAAGCACTAACATTTTACATTTATTTGTTACTACCTCATGCTTTAAAACTATTTTTAGTTCAAAGATGCATTAAGACATGATAGCACATGTCTAGGCAGGTTCTTTTATAAACACTACTTCTACTTACTATTTAAACTAGAAGGCAAAAGGTTACAGAACAGTACTAACCCACCTTGACTGAATTAGTCTCAGTAAGATAACTTGTATCTGGAAAATCTTGCTTGTGTCCCCACACATTTCCTCTGCAGATGGGCACAAGACTTCTGACCTTTACTACATTTGTCTTCCTCCAGATTTGCCGACTATCTTATTATTCTTCAGGGTGTATAAAGATTAATTTGTTTACCGATTTCCAGGTTTACCCTGTTTATCTACCAGTTTTTTCAGATCCTCCAACAAATTATCACAAAACTTTAAGTGAAAGATGAATTCTATATGAGATTCTTCAGCAGACAACACATAATTCTCTAACTTATGCTTTATTATTTACCATGTTGCCATTTAATACTTTTAAAACACATGTTTTATTTCTACTTCAAAAAAAAAAAAAAAAAGAAAGAAAAACTTATGCAGATCTGGAAAAGGCTGTCCATAGAAGAACTTTTGTTATGTTGCAACCTTTCTGATTTCTTAGGAAGTCAGAGAAGTTTTTATGTGCTCCCTCTTTGATTAGGGCAAACTATCAATTACCATATATCCAGAGACCATGAATCAAAAGTCACTGTGCAACTGACTTCTGGGGAATACAACTATATGAAATGATTAGTTTTTCATTTCCCTGAGAGATACCTTCAGCTCAGTAGATAGGGGATGGCTATTAACCTATTCTCGGGTCCTTTATGAGCTGCATTTCAAGCACATATTTTTTGCTGAATGTGCAAACCAAGTTTTTGCTGTTCCCACATACTGTAATTTTTTCCTGACTACAATCATACCACTGCACAGAATTTAAGGAGAGCGGGAAGATTCTTCAGGACACACCTCAAAAAAACCCAAAAAACAAGCCCAAACCAACTTTACTTATCTTTCAAACTGCATAAGGAAATGTAATATGTGCCCTTTTGCTGACAGCTGGACACTTTTCCTTCAGTTTATTTCTATTAGCCACACCATTCAGATTATATTTGCTTCATGAACGTACTCTTGAAGCATAAGAAAAATAAAATGCTTTAACATTTCTTTGAAGTTTTCCTGCCCAGTTCCTCTAAATTCAGAGGGTGGAGACATAACCACAGGACTACACAAAGCCCAAAGGCATGCTGTGACAAAAAGGTATCCAAGGCCAGTGGACTGACCCAACAGAATAAAGTTTCACAAAGAAGTTGCATTCAGAAACGTTCTGCATTACAGACTGGATCTGAGGCAAGGGGTTCAAAGGAAAAAGGCAGATATTGTATGCACTCTTAAGTTGCCCTCCCAGCATTTCTCAAATCTCTGATAATTTCATAAAATGAAAAATGCCAACATTGCCACATTAAGCATCAGTGAATACAAATGCTTTATCAGCAATCTGCAGCCTAGTGTTGTTAATTTACATTTCAGAACAATGAAACTTTAACAAGTCAGTCACTCACTGGTTTGAAGTCTGACCATGGTAAGTCATGGTAGCAGCTTGTAATTAGGGCAGTACTGCTTATTGCTTTGAACTGCTTTCATCCCGCTGACAGCTCTTACCTTTTCAGAGTTTGTAAAAACATCAGACTTCAGCTCTCCATCCAGAAACTCATTAAAGTATTTCATCAGCTTCTGAGCCTCCACAGCCCGTTGCCGTGGCGTGTTTACCCCCTCCAGTTGGTCGCCAAGGTGACAGACCTTAGTTGCTACATAGCTGATGTGCTCATCTAGTTCTTGGAAATGTTGGAAGGCAACCTGGGAGAACATAGACACGGACACAAAACTCATGATTTCCATTTACTGTACTTTAGGAAACACTAGATTTACTTCGGTAAGAAGCACAGCAAATGCAGGCATCAGCTTTCCAGGTGCTGCACCTCAGAACTACAGAACTGCTCAGAACCACTAATTAAGTACACACAACTGCTTAAAGGTTAGTGTCTTCCTTTAAACTATTGTGAAGACTCTACTTTCAGAATAGCTAAGGCTCATTAGTGGAACATGCAGATAAGCCCCCTTTGACAGGGGAAATGGTTTTCCATCAAACTCTCTTTATTCTTATCTCAAACAGTAGCACGCTGTACCAAAAAATGTTAATAGAGCATGTGATGCTTTTAAAACTTGCACAGCTTAGCACTGACTATACTCTCTAGATTTTACCTGGTTGCTTTTCTGCAGCTCTTGTACCTTCTTGGCAAATTCCTTTGCTTCCTTCTGGCACTGCTGTTCTAGTTTCTCCACCTTTCTCTGAATCCTTTCATCCATTACCTGTAATTCTTGGATATGATTTACAAATTCTTCCAATAATCTGATTTAAAATAAAATACAGGAAAGCAGACTTTAGTTTGAAAGACATTGTCTTCTGCAGAGAGCTTAAAAAACTCAAAGAAAAGAACTTGCCTGCAAGGCTGATATAAGCATGCCTAACTTACAAATGCTATTTTGATTTAAACTACATCACCCTAGTTGTGTAGAACTCTATGCCTACATAAAAACTATGTGGTCACGTAAAAGGTAGGCCAGGGGAGAGGGGAATACCTAAATACCAATCACTCAAGAACGTGGCTCTGCCACAGGTACAAAAATCCCTATATTCCCATCTTCCCTAAATAAGTCTCACAAGGACAAAGAGACCTTAGGCCACTACATCCCTTCAATGGAAGAGCTATAACAGGAAAATATTTTCTACCATACTGTACATGTTACTGTAAACTTGTAAATCAGCATTCTATTAATAGGCAATGAATACAATCACATAGTCTCATAGTGTTATTTTGGTTATAACCATGTTGCTTCCTGACTTCACTTCTTTTCCTCCTATAACATATATAATTTTAAAGCATTTTTTTTCTGCCCTTTCCCATCACTTTGATTTTTCTTTCAGACTCACATTTTACTCTTCCCTAACACAGTACATCTGAATGCATTCTTAAATTTCCTCTATTCTTTTTCATTCCATTCTCAATGTCTCTCTCTTTCTCATTCTTGTTTTTATCCATTCTGTCCCATTCCAGTCATCTTTTCAGCTTATACTCTTCTAAACATCCCAGTTGCTCATGCTCAGGAAATGGATTATTCCCAGATCCTCCATAGCCATAGAACTCATGCTAATAACTGAAAAAATATGAAAGATTTGAGAACTCTGCTGTCCAGGTTTAATGTCAAAGCAGAAGAGGAGAGGAAACGGGAATCCCTTCCAGGGAACTATTTCTAGACTACCCAGGAATCTGCATTTTCACATATGCTCTGTTCAGAAGGTATACTGTGAATGTGAAGCCCTTCCAACCTGCAGTGCTGCTGAAAGGCAGAATGAGCGTGCTGTTCCTCTCCCGGCTCCCCCTGCACAGCCTGGAGACTCTCAGCAACCAGAAGGGGAAAGTAGAACCTATTATTCTACCCTCACACGACTCCTTCCCAGTAACAACTACAGTACCTCTCTTGGCCAACATCTAGAGCTTTCTCTGAGCAACACCTAAATGATACTAAAGTGATTCTCTTCAGTTGAATGGAGGGTCACCAAATTTTCAGTCTTAACTTCTGCTGCTTGGAGCACGTGAACTGCCTTTTTGCTCACTTTATTGGTCTAAAAACCTATTTCAAGTGATATCTTTACAACAGTAAGTGACTTAAAGGCACAACCTATTAAAGAAAACTGGATTGGGACAGATGTTTACGACTTCTTTCCTCCACTTCCTGCTTGCCAGAAGCCCAAGAGTAAGCATGTTGCATTAGATTCCACAGAAAACCACAAGGAATAGACTTAAGTTTACAGAAGTATTTTCTAAATAAAATTTAAACAATAGTAAGTGACACAAGGCATACTTTCAAACAAAAGCCTAGAGAAGTGCAGATAGTTCCTATTAATTTTAACAAGCTGATTCAGTTCAGTTTGGGCTTTGTTTTTTAAACAGGTATTGTGCCAACTCAGCTTTTATGCAAGTCTTCAATATAGTGAGAGAGGAAAGAATGCTCAAGTAGAAGAGGTAGCTGCTGGTCAGGTTTCTCAGAACAGAAAAAAAGAATCCAACATTCTTTCTGCCAAACAAAAGCATCATCTTCTAAAAACAGAAGAGAAAAAACATACACTAAAAGGTTTGTTTCTTTTTGATATTAATTTTGGCTCCCTGCCCAATACTAGAAGGTCCCACAAGAAAAATATTTACTGTTGTAGGATTCTTCCACTTGTCCTGAAAAATATGAAAGCACTTCACAGAAGTGAACACAAGCAAACCAGCATAAATATAAAAGATGGGTTAAACTGAGTTGGTATTGGTACAAATCATTAACTACCCTAAAGCAGCTACTAGGCACAACTGTGGGGAAAGAGCTACAGGAAGCAATGTTGTGTATTTCCAGGCTTCTTCCTGCTTAACTCAGATGTAAAGCTCTGCATAGGATACGGGCCCCAGACTGAATGTCAAGGGTTCAAGCATCTTGCTAGAACTCCAACAATATCCTTCCTCTTCTCATAGCCTCCAAAGAGCCTGACTGCTCCAGAAGGAATGTCCTTTCACCATGCTAATGAAGCTTTTTGTATCTGCTTTTGAATAACAACAGCTTGTCTATGAAGTTAGTAATTCCTACACTTCTTAAAAGTTCTAGCTCAGGCCACTACAAACAATCTCAACCTGGAATAAGATCCTGTAGGCAAGAAGTCACTAAGAAACAGTTATTGCACTTTTGAATTTGTGTCACCATAATCTAAATTAACATTCATGTAGCTAAACTTTTTGTTGAGCCTGCTAGCTCAACAGCATTCCAATAACCATAACAAGAAGAAGGTCAAGCTCATCTCCCAAGTTATAATCATGTGAAAAATGAAAACACTTAAGTTAATTACATCTCAAGAAAGAATACCAATACTGGTACAGAAGCTAAAAAGCAGCATATTTGAAACAGTCACTCTTTTCAAAACAAAAGAAGATCCAGACGTGTGGAGCACAGAAGCTTAGACGTTGAACACTGCTGTATAAAACCGTTCATCTGAGTTACCAATGCACCACCCAACGCTGGCCCAGTAACCAGAGAGCTGGCTTCTCAGGGTGAGGTTTCTCAACAGAGCCAAGCCAGCTCACCACAAACAAGAGAAGGTCCTGCACTACGTCCTCCTTCCCCACTTCCCCTCCCCTAGCCTTGCTCCTTTCCACACCAACAACCTCCTCCCTTTGCATCTGCTCCCAGGCTCTTCCAGTCCCCCAAAATTGCTAACCCAACTAGAAAAAAAAGTTGATTTCTTTTTCTTGTCAGGTTAGTTTTCTGACATTTTAGTGAGTTAGATTAGCTTACCATGAGATCATGTGCCTTTAGCTAGCTCTAGGCTACACCACAGTGTGCAGCTAAGAGCAAGGAAGAAGGGCAACAAGCCCATCTCCATTCAGCAGCAGCAAGCTGTTAATTTGATCCAGACTACACAAATTCACACAAATTCAATTTAAAACAATCAAGTCGACATTGCTGTGTTCCGGCCTTTCTTCTCATCCTACCTGTTTGTGCCTTTTATTTGCACCAGGACTGTAAACTACTGGGTCTTACAACAAGCCAGCTCAGGGAGCTAAACTAGCAAGAAACTCATTAAATTGACTTAACTATCATAGCAGTGAAGACTCATATTATGCTTTAATCCGGCAACTCTAGTGCTTTGCAACATTCGTGTCTGACAAGGACAAACAACATCAATTCTCCTTTGTTCAAAAGGTCTAAATCAGAAAGTGACTTTCCCTACTCTTGTTACTGAATAATTGGTTCTAAATAATTGGCTCATGGTCACAAATTCTAGCAATTCTCCCAAATGAAAACCTCCTTGGGCACACACCAACACTGCACACAGGCTTTTTGTTATGTGTGTAATAAACCAGCACAATTAGAGATACATTCATTTTGACCATTATGCAATTTTATTTTACCTTTTCGGATCAAAAGCTTCTCCGCCTCTGGAACCTCCTCCAGGTGTTCTCCATGCCAGGCGTTCAATGTATTCATCTGCCACAAAAGGCTCCTAGCCACAGAATAAAAACTCCTTACAATGTGCCACAGCAGGTTGTTCCTTACGCAGCCGCTTACACATCATTCTGAAAGCATGTGGAAGCTTTACTACAACCAAGAGCAAGTACAGTGTTGACAATTACCCCGTCACCTCTTATGTTTACATATTCAATACAGAGAACACTGTTCTTCTTATGGTGGGCTTGAACATCTAGTCTAGAGATTGCCAGACTGCTAGCAAAGAATTTGCTGGAGGTCTGTGAAGAGTTGGCTCTAAATTACCTGTCCTTATTTCCAGGTGAGCTTATGGCTTGTCACTATAAAGTATCTGAACCATGCAGCAGCTACACCGATTTGAGATATTACATCACGAGACCCAGCCATCAGCTGTGCAGCAAATCAGGTAGGAGAACTGATCTGTCTAAAAAATTACATGGCAAAGTAAGTTTTCTTTGCAGTTGCTCAACTCTCTGACAGAGTCCACAACATGGCATCACAAGAACTGACCGAGGCACTGATCTGTGGCAAAAACACCGTGAGATTGCCACTAGACACTAGGCAACATCAAACTGCAGCTGCAGAAACAAAGCAGATAAGAAGGAAAAAAAAAACAAAGCAACCATAAAAACAGATGATGGACTTGACATTCCCAAGAAGGAAAAACAGTGCACGAATGATGCTAAAAACACAAGGTTACTCAAGTTTCTTCCATAATATTTGCTGGATCTTCCATAAAAGCACCGCACGAAGGTGAACAGTTAAGATGATTTTTCCACCCAACAATGTTTCCTGAAGGCAGAGACCTCATTATAAAACCAAGAGCTCCTATTTTAGTTGGCCTAATACTTAAGCCAGCTCAAACATTTCTTCACATAGTTAATATTAAATACTCAAAACATAGTCCAACACCTATCCTGTAAAAAAATTAGTATTTATCACTTCAACTTCATTGGCAATCTAGCAGTATTGTTTAGGTGCTAACATCAGCACATTGAAGATCAGTAAGCAAAGTATTCTCACAACCACCAGGATTTCACGGAAAGCTTTTAAATGCAGCAATGGTTCTAAAACGGTGAAACACAACCCAACACAGCGCCAGGAGTGGCTCTGGTTAATAGTGGTATTTGCCACAACTCATTTCTGATAATGAGACACGTGAACATGCCACCGCTGCTTTTGATAAAGCTTGGTCTAAAAAAATAAAAATAATTTAAAAAATGAACAGACCTCCACAGGTCTCAAATTCGTTCTTGTATCAATAGGCCTAAAACCTTGTCAGAAGTAACAGGGAGGGAAAAAAAACAGCATTATGGTATTATTTTAATAACTAAAAACAAGGGTTGGAAAACAAATGTTGGCAGTTCAAGGTTTGTCATTCCTCAAAAATACATTATGCCCTATCCAGTCAGGCCCAGCTATTAAACAGAAATATACATTTTTTTAAAATATACTTTGCAACATGCTGAATCCTGCTAGACAGGACAGAAGTTTCAGCCTTTCAACAGATCACCCAGTAGCTCCTCATTCAAAGACTGACTAGAGTAACTGTGTTTTGCTCAGCCTCCTTGGTTAAGCTTCAAAAATAACTGGATGATACCACATACAATTTCTCTACAAGTCACTCATCTCTTTAACCTAGCTCTTCCTAATACACAATGTTAAGTTTCATTTACGTGAATCCTTTTCATCAACAGTTCTAATGCAGTGTTTTCATACCCAGTGTAAATTCTCTCCTTATGTCATCTTTACATCTAAATGTTTGGGAACATTTTTGCAATTTTAATTATAGGTGAAATGAGCCATTCAATACAGTAACATTCCCTTCAGGGGAGTCCTCCAGCTTCCTAATTACCTTACGGCTCTTCGCAGCACACCTCCTTTATATGAAAATCACAACCACAATCTTTCCTCTGAAGATCCCGTAATTCAGCTGGAGTACCACCCTAGTTACAAGGAGACCAATGCCAAGTACACCGCTATGGAAGAACCCTATATAAAGCGTGCACTGCTTACTGATGCTGTGTGTGTGTGTGTATATAACATTTCCTACATTTCTCCCTTCCTTCAGATGTTTGCACTAAAGATAATTCACATATGCTCACTCACATAATGACCTTGATTTTTTTTCTTTTCTTTTTGGCAAAACAACATTTGCAGAGTTTTTCTGCAAGCCTATCAAAGCCTCCTCTCCTAAGCAAATCTGATATACATGCCCTAGATCCTCAAAAAAAAAAAATTATAATGCCAATCTTGCTCTATCCATTATGCCTCTATATTCCTCTAAAGCTCCCTGAGTGCATGTGTACACAGAGTACCTGCAGCTCCCTCCCCTGCATCCCAAAAACCACCTGGGCACATGGCAACAAACGCTGTGGTTAACCCCAAACTCGGTGCCACCCAACCAGCTACGAGGCCAAACTGAACTGGCAGTCTGCCTCTAGCCTTCTGCAACATCTGCTATTCTGCTAAAATTATAAACCTGCATTTTGTTTTAACAATTTGACACATCACCAAAAAGTGTTAACTAGTTTATTTAGACCTAAATGATGGCAGAATCACTGCTATATGCAGGTGTAGTAATATTTTAAAGGGGCATAACCTGAAAAATGTCTGGTTTTCAAGAACACTTACATAGGAGACCTGTCCTTCAGGTTTTTTACCATATAAACCCTGTCCTGTATTATTTAAGAAATAGTTACCATAGGGGATATTATTACATGCAAAATACTGACCAACAGAGAAACAAAACGAGCTTTTTCTTCCAAATTTTCACAAAAGGTATGCTAAAAATAATCTACTTGATTTATAAAGAATAAATGAAGTTCAACAGTGTCATTTTAAGACATGATTTCACAGGTTCCACTGCAAATCCAAAACCTTTTAGTTTTGCTTGTATACTGCATCTTCCATATACATCTGCTCTTCTTAATGCTATATTGATAATAGTTACCTATAGCTATCTGACAGCCTAATTCCTATTTTAAGTCTCCTATCCAGTTCTGCAGAAATTGCTGAAAATCAGCTATCACAAATGTCATTTGCAAGTCCTTTGCCTGTTATCAGATGAGCCCCAACAGTCAATTTCTTCAGAGCTTTGAACTTCCCTCTAGCTCTAGATGAATTAACGTGATCCTATCCATTCAGCCAATACTACTGATTTAACGAGAGATATGCCTGAAGCGGATGATAACCTGGTTTGATCTGGTCTGTATAAATGAAACTAAACTGGACCTAGCCACATTAAAATCCAGTTTAGAAGTAATCATTGTTAAACTATGCTTCGAGTTATATAAGGGAGAATTGAGTCCATGTTGTGCCCATTTTCAGCACAGATCCTTCTACACAATGTCACGTATCTATACTGAACATGACTTTCAAACACACTTGCATGCGAACATGGCAGGCAAATACTACCCTCTGCACGCGGCTCAGGGTTACTCCCATAATAAGCATATGTTTTCATGTTCTTTTCATGTTCACCTTCATGGCAGTGACTTCAAACTAACATAGTAGGCAACATTAATTTAGTGAACATCAGCAAAACCTCTCTTGCCTTTGGCATGAAAGAGAAGCAAAAGCAGGAGAGAAAGAAATACTGGTTTCCATATTGGAAAACATAATTTCAAGCCCTATCTCTAAGCAAAGGTCTCAACTACTTTGCAATTTCATCCTTACAGCTATCACAAAATGGAACAAATTGTTGCATGACCCAAAGGAGCCAAAACACACAGTTTTCCTTTGACATCCAAGTTATCTCACATTCAACATCCCACAAAGAACAGAATCTCATTGTCATCACGCTGAGAAACCAATGGACTCCCAGGACAGCTGGAGAGGTGTAGAGAGGGTATAAAATCTGGCATCTAGCTACTCAGAACATGGTACATTAGTCTTCCTATTCTTTCAAACCATGCAAGCCAAAAGATGTGAGTCATAACACTCATGTGTCATAACAGTGATTCATAAATACAAGTGCACACAATGCATTTATATAAATCACAGATAAAGGATCTTGCAGAGAAACAGGAAGACCTTTCCCGAAGGCCGAGCAAAGCATGTCCCAGTGTTAACACACCAAATGAACAACCGGCTCTCGAGTGACTCAGAGAGCAAATACAGGATACCTGGTAACGATACCACAACCCCATGCACTAGCAAGTGGGGACAAACACTTTTTGTTAATCACAGGTCACATCACGAGAGCCTGTGGTCCAGGCCAGGAGAGAAGAATTTGCCAGACTCTTGCTATATTTCTGCCTTGCTCGTGCACGGCCTTGGGCAAGCTATTTGGCTTCTTGTGCCTCAGTTCCACAGCGGCTAAAGGGAGGGCAAAGTTATTTCCTTATTTCAGAGAAGAAGCTGCGCTGAGACACCATGGTGCTGGGGTCAATGCAATACGTGCCTTCAGGAGAAGAAGAGTCATGTTATCTGCTTGGCGGCCGGGCCTGGCGTGGCCTGTGACCCTGCTGAAAGCAGCACCCCATCTGCTGCAAAGCCTTGGCAGCCCCAGGGGAAGCAGGCCCCGGCCTAAGGGGCACGGCAAGCCCTCGCCTGAGGGAAGGCGAGGGACTGCATCCTCCCGGGGCATCACCCCCGCTCCCCCCGCCGCCTCCTCAGCCCCCCACGCCTCACCCCGCTTCCTCAGGCTCCTCACCGCGCCCCGCACACGCCCTCACCCCGGGCGGCAGGGCCCGGTTCCCTCCCCGCCCGGGCAGCAGCTGCCCCGGGGCGGGCGGGGGGAGAGAGGCCGCCGCATCCCCTCAGAGCGCCGGCCGGCCCCGCCACCGCCTCCCGCCCCCGGGCCCAGCGCGGCCCACCTCCGCCCGCCGACACCCGCAGGGAGCCCCGGCGCCGCCCGCACCCACCTCGAAGAGCTCGGCCGTGGTAGCCATGGCCGCAGGGAGGGCGGCGCGGCTCCTCAGCGGCCCGCCGCCGCCCCGCCGCTGCCGCCCATTGTGTCCCGCCGCCCCGGCAGCAGCAGCAGCAGCAGCCGCCGCGGCGCCGCCTCCGCCCGCCGGAAATGGGCCTGCGCCGGGCGGCCGCCGCTGCGCGCAGCTCCCGGCCCCTCCCCGGCCGCGGCCGCCCTCAGCCTCCCGGCGCTGCCGCCATGGCCCTGCGGGCTCTGTGGCTCCTCAGGCACGACCCCGCGACCGGCGGCACCGTGCTCTTCTCCAGGTAACGGCGGCGGTGTGGGGACGGGGAGGCGGGCGCGGGCCCGGAGGCTGGGCAGGCCCGCGGGCCGGGCCGGGGGCCCGCGGGGGGCCGGGGCGCGGCGGGGGTTTCCCGGCCGCCTCTGCCCGGGCTGCGCCTCCCGTCGGGCCTGGGTCGGGCGGGGAGAGGCAGCGGGCAGGTGGGCATCGGAGGGCGCCGGTGTTTTCGGAGCGGCCGGGGCTGCCTCGGGGCCCCGAAACAGACGCAAAAATACCAAAATAGCCTGGTGCCTGGTAAACCCCTTCGGTCCTCCCAGCGCCGCCGGCCGCTGAACGGTTCTGAACCTGATTTTGAAAATTTCTGGGTGCAGATAATGTGCTTTTCGCGACCGCCTAAATGTTTTTTTACAGCTTCTGCATTTTGCACATGACTTTTCTCTCTGTTCCTCTTTCTGTTAGTTGCTGTAAAGATTTTACCCAGCTCTTCCCTGTCCTTACATGGAAGAGGACAAGGCAGTGATTATGAAGTGGTGTTATGGGCAAAGTAGAAAGCATGTATTTTTCTTATATTCTCTTCATCTTGTTCCGTACTTGTACTAAAAGTACAGTATGTTCAGGCAGAAATTTAACTTTCCATTTGATTTTAATTTTTGCGTAGTTTTTTTAAGTTACTGAACCAAAGGGGGACTTTGTACACAGAACTCTTACAGAGTTTTAAGTAAGACTTTGGGCTAGGCAGGCTTCTTTTGTTGGTCTGGCAAAATCTGTTGTCATTTCCCTGTACTGTTCTCTGATTTCAGAGGACTCACTTCCAAAAAATGAAAGGAAAAATAACTGGGGGGTAGGAAAAGGAAAAATACTGAGACCTGACTAAAGAGATGTGACCCACAGTCCTAGTCTGTATTCAGTAAAACTGAAGAGAGAACCTAGAAGGAAGAAAAAAAAAAAAAAAAAGAGCAAGTAGGCTATCTTCCATCTTGAGGTGCAGACAGATCTCTACATCGGACATTCCTCTGATTGTTTTAGGATTAGTATTATGGTCCTTGTATTACTTACAAGACTAGAGATGAGGCCTCCCCTCTACAAACACAGAGAAAGAGAAAGCCTTGTCCCAAAAATCTGAGAGTGTAATCGCCATGGAGGGAGGGGGGGCTAGTGACAGGGATATGTGAAGTAACTTGTCACACAGTAAGTGGCAGAGACAAGGAATAGCACCGCTTTGAAAAGGGCAAACTATACTTGATACTTCAAGTGATTTCCAGACTTAGATCTTTCAAGTTCCCAGAGGAAATAATAGGGCTGTGGAAACCCCAAGTTTATCCTCCTAACTGACCTTAAATTCAACAAAGCGCACAGACAATATAAAGAATGCCGGATCACATGGAAACTGTTGGTTTCGGGACTTATGCACTCAGCTGGAGATACGTGAGCCCTGATCTTTAACCTCGGAGAAGACATCTGGGACATCAAAGCATTCCACTTTTTTTGAGCTGATCATAACTTAATTCAGGCAACAAGTATGGTCTCTCTCTTGAATCACCAAAGCTCATTCATCCCTGGAAACTTTCATCTTTTTAAGTTTTCATCACTTTCTAGAAGGGAATACTGAAAAACTGAGATCTGAAGGGCTAACTAATCGTCTAATGACTCAGCTAAAGCTGGGAAGATTCAGTGGGAGGAGAAGATTGCTGTGGCGTGGGGACAGCTTCAGCAAATGGAGCAGGCAGATTGGGACATAAGTAAGACAAAACTAGACTGAAATATCACCTCTTCCTTTGTTTTGGAAACATCAACCAAAAATAAGAGATGCTCACCAAGGTTACATGTAGCCTCTTATCAACAGCCTTGCTTTGGAAGTCCTCATAAATTTTCGAGCTGCAAAACCAGTCTGTTCCTTTGCTCTTCAAAATAGATGTGAGACTGCAGGGAGGCGTTTTACTGTCATCTGTATCCTGTTTACAGGTCTCGTAGCTCTGGCTTCTCTGCCTATGCTTGCTTTCTCCTTACTGGAAAAAAGAAAAAAACAACTCTAGCTGCCTGATTAAGAATCAAACAAAAAAGCACAGTCACTGAAAATAAGCCTGAGGAAGTGTAGCTGCCTCCAGCAAGAGACTCTGCTACTCCGTTAAGGAAAGATGGTGTAGGTGGGACTTAAAGGCAACAGGATAAGAACCATGCAAGTGTTGAGGAGCAGAAGGGGAGCGCTACATATGGAGGTCATAGATAAAACAAAGTACCACATTGCTGGGATTAAAAGTTCCATCACAATTTACGAAACAGCCTGTCAATATGTCTTTAAAAAGATGGTGTAAAAAGGGGAATAAATGAAGGCATTTAGGTATCTCTGCATTTTTTTCTCCCATGTTTGTGTGTAAGCATGGCTCTGAGTGCGAACAAACATGCAGCCTGAGAACAGATCTGCTACAACGTGATTCATAAAGTGATTTAACCAGTTGCCTGGCATGTAACCTGTGCTATGCACCTTGAGGGTCCGTGGAATCCATGAAAGAGAATGTAGAAAAGCTAGCCTGTTATCAGACTTAATGTAAGAGAGACTCAGGGGAGTCTGTAGTTCCAAAAAGGGATGAAAACCAATGCATTAGTGGAAGTAATTTTTCTTTTCTCAGCTATTTATTAAAAGACAACTCTTCAGTTCCTCTTGATAGAATTAAGTTAGCTTGAGAAGAAATTCATCCCTCCCTCCTTTAAAAAATAATACTGCTTCAGAAGAAAAAATCCCAGACATAGCATTAAACAGCTAGTATGATTTTTCTCAAACTTTATCTCTAGGAAATTTGAAATTAAATATATAAGTTGATGCAACATAGCAGTTTTAAAATATAAAAAACCTTGTGTCTTTGTAATATGATTACATCTTAAGTACTCAAAAGTAAAAAAAATGAAATTATGATGCAGTCGTCACAACTTATATCATATATTGCACTTGCAGTGTGGAATCCATTTCACTCCCCCCCCCAAAAACCATGCAGCTCTTGCTGGAAAAAATGGACTTATGTACACTGAAATCTTTGTATTTGCAATGTTGTAAAGATTTCTAGTTAACCTTGTTAATCAATTAAAGCAACTGCTGCAGATCAATTGCATGAGCTCAGAACAGCAGTGAAAAAACTGTAAATGAGTAACTTGCATTATACTGTCTCATAAATAGAGTATTTAGTAGAGTAGCAAAGCTGTAGCAGTAGCATACTATATGTAGGCAAAAAGCTGTTGTAGTTGAATTTTATTACATGGGACATCCATTTTCTAAAATGTCTGAAAACTTGTCTTCAGTGTGATCTCGCCTCTTAGAAATTTTTCGCTGTTGAAGTTTCGCTGCACTGGTGCGAGTCATGCTTGGGTTCATTAGTGTCCTTTAAACATCCTATACCTTTGTGCAACAGAAAGGGTAGACAGACAGATTCACATTTTATTAAAAAAATGAGTGAATGTATTTGCTCAAAGTTTCCAGTAAAAATCCACCTGCTAGAATGAACCCTAATTACTCATGAAATAGTTTTATTGACAAAGATTTAGATTCTGATCCCATCACTGTTTCTGTTAGGATGCTGCTGGCTTCCACTTAAACAAGGTTAGTTTTAGGACCAGGGGGGCCTTTGGGAGTTATTGGAATACCTAGAAGAAGCCCATCCTTGATTATATCAATATTCCAAAGATTTTTGTAATGCTTTTGCATTCTCTGACAGCCAGAAAAGGGATTGCATGGTTCTGCTTCTAGGAACTCTGTTGGTATGATATTTTGGGTGGGAAAACATGAGTAGCACTAAGACGCTCTTATTTCCATCTCACAGACGTTTCCCCACCGTTGAAATACGCGCAGAGACCTTCAACGGGTCAACACATGTGCCTGTACCATCTGACAGCGCTTTTCTTAAAGCCTTGCTTTTTGAACTGAGGCTCATAGATGACCATATTTTTGTGGAGCATCGAGATACTTGCACCCGAATCAATCACTCATCAGTATATTCAGTTCGCACTGAAGGAGGGGATCTCTGGCCCGTGCTTGCTTTTCAGAAGAGTGGTCTGATCTATGCGTGTCTCCCACTAGTTGAGGAGACCTTGGAGCCACGGCCGCCCCTCCTCACCGTTAGTGGGCTCTCGCAAGGGCTGGCTCTTTTGTTAGGCATTGTGGACTACATCTCTCCAAGTCGGAAAAATGAAGCTGAGATGAATGCGAAAATAGGCCAGCTTCGAAATTTGCTTATACAGGCCTGTCCGCTTGGCACCCCCTTAAACACAAACATACGCAGCTTAAACAGCTCGTTTGATGACATTCAGGAAATGCCTACAGATGAGAATCAACCGGCTTGGAGATCCAACACGTATAAGGGCAAACCTCAGGTTAATGTCTGTATCACTGAAAAAGTCAAGTGTATGCAGTACGACAAAAGAGATGTTGTGGACTCGTGGCAAGTTTATGGAGCTGTAAATTGCAAGGTGAGAGCATTTTATGTGTGCAAGTCTGGCCAAAGTATTTTTCATGCAAGCACACTGGGAAAGTAAATACTCATGGCATTTTACTTTGGTATGTGATCAGTGAATTTCTAATACTGTAATATTTCAAAGTGTAACAAACGATTACATATTAGACTGATGCATTAGCAGTGTTTTTTATTTTGATCTTTACTGGTTTTTTCCTGCATGCTTCATGCATTTTTTCAGTAACTATTTATGGGACTTAAATTTCCAGCAGTAGCTACATTGTGTGTATTTTCCCAAATTTTTCTTATTTTAAATGAAATAGGGAGAAATCATTTCATATAGTCTTTGCATATAGAGACTAAAAAATGGTAGTGTAACACCAGGTTTATTTCCAGCTATCTAATAAGCAGTGTGTTAAATAATGAGTAGAAAGAGAATTTCTGAATGAGTCTTCTACAAGTGTCTTTACTTGAGCATTTTTAATTAATTTTCCTACCAAATGAAAGTTTAATCTTCTCTATTACAACATTTTCAATCCACAAATGCTGTTTGTTTGGCTGACATAAGAACTGTTGATACAGAATCTGGTGAAAGAAGCTGGTTGTATAATTATTTTGAATGTTTTTGTATGCGACAATGGTTTTCATTGTTTAATACTAAAAATTGGGGAATATTGACTAAATAGATCAATAATAATTTTTAAATACATTAAAATTTGTGGGTTCTGTAGTTGATGTATTTAACGTTCTTCGTCCTGAATTATGCTTAGGAAGCACACTATATTATCACAGCACGCTGCATTTTTAACCACCAGTGTTTTAGGAGGAGAAAGACCTAATAAAGAGGATCACGGTAATTTAATTATTTGCAAGAGGTGGGATACTCATCTCCGAAGGAAGCCGACTGAAGTACTGCACTTCCGAAGACTGGGTTGTTTCCCACCAGCCATGCTGGTAGGGATTATGTGGGTGAACAGCTTCCTGCTCTCAGAGGGACAAGTTTCTAGGTCATCTTGCAGCGTGGATGCCCTTACATAAGAAGAAAGCCCTGGTGTAATCGCGCGCTGCTGAGCTGGCACACGGAGGGACGAGACAATGGATGCGCCGCACGTGGTTGCTGTGAGAAAGCTGACATGGGACCGCAGTGGCCATTAATAGCGTGCTTGAATCCATTAAGCGGATGTTGTAAAAGTAACTGAATTAATTAGACTATCACCAAGTGTGTTTATGTAACATTCATAATGATGTAGCTATACAGTAAGTCCTTGGCTTGCTTATCTGCTGTTTTCTTGCTAAAGGGTACCTGTCAATTAAGAGACATTTAGCTAAGACTGCGGCGCTAGCCCTACTGTGGGAAAGGCTACAGAAATGGGAAAGGGACTTTGTTCTGAAAGTATTTGTCAGTACTAATGTTTGAAGCCAGCTGAAACTTTTTAGTGTGTTGTGTTTTTTTTTTTTAATGCTTGTATTCAATTTTTGAACATCTAATTCTGACTTGAGGGAGGTACTTTAGAATAACTTCTTGACTTCATTTCTTCCAGTGTGATATAGAGGGATCTGCACCAAACGTAACCCTCAGTTTGAATCTCCCGACTAATGGTCCTCCACTCCAAGATATCGTGGTCCATCATTGTGTGACTTCCGTTGACCCTGCCATGCTGATGTCCAGTAGTGCCGAGCCACTGGATGATTCTGTGTATAACGGACCTTACAAATTTCCTTTCATTCCTCCTTCAGATTCATTCAACTTGTGTTACTACACTTCCCAGGTAATAACATCCCTGACCCTCGTTATTTTCCATCTTCAAACAGAAATAAAAATACCTGTGTTGTTGAACGTGTCTGAATGAGTTTCAGTCCAATTCAGGCAAGTAAAATGCTATAAAATTATAAATTTAAAAATTATATTAAAAATTATATAAAATATAATAAAGTGCTTGGAAGGCACTTCAGGACTTGAGTCATCTGAGTCATGTTCAGGAGGTGCCAGTACCTTTGACGGCTTGGCATGGCTGCTGTTATTTCAGTGAGCCACTTAGGTGCCTGAATTAGACAAAATGAATCCAACCTGAGATGTCAGGTGCGTATACCCCAAACCTATGTATGACAAACAGCCTGAAGAGTTTGGCATATACTGTTCAAAACCAGTCAGCAATTAATGGGTTTTTCTTTTAAAAAAGTACTTTAGCAATTAAAACAGTATATGACTGATCTTATGATGATGGTGTTAAATTTATCTTGAGAATGAATATAGTTCTTTCCAGGTTCCTGTTCCACCAATTTTGGGATGTTATCAACTCATTGAAGAGGGATCACAGTTAAAAATAACTGTTAATTTAAAGCTTCATGAAAGCATAAAGAATTCTTTTGAGTACTGTGAAGCTCGTATACCTTTTTTTAACAGGTAAGAATAAAGAAATCCTAAATAAATTTCTTCCATTTCTCTGTGATCTTCCTGCAATGAACCTGTCAGGAGTCAATATAACAGATTATCCTCCATCAAAGTACTACCAGTGGACACCGACCTCGCAGATGTCAGGAAGTCCCCTTGGAATTCTTGTAATTTCCAGCATACAGAATTATACCAGAATATTTGGTAATGTTCTGAATACTTCTGTTGCGCATCCTGTTTCCCTGTGGTATTTTTTCACGTGAAACACTGCCACAATCCTCCCGGTGGATTAAGTCTTGAGATCGCTTCCAACCCAGGGTTACCAGTTCCTTAAAACTGCTAATCCTAGCTACAGATCAGCTTATCAAAAACATAGTTATTTAAAATTAAAACAATAGTTTCCATTTAAGCCTCTCTGACAACTGCCGTGACTACACTGTCACATAATTATCTTGAAAATTTAAAGATGATATGATAGAAAGTTGCTGATGCTGATCATGGTGTTAGTAAAACACTATCAGTGAACTAAAGACAGTGAAATATCAACAGCTCTTTTATGATTACTAGGTTGAGACCATAGTGATTTCCTCCTGCTCTGTAATTTCTTTTCATAAATTAGCAGTGTGCTCAGATAGGTATGATTTGTCTGTATGCACATAAATAATGTCTTTCGGCATTTTGTTGCTTTCTTTAACAAAATGGGTGTTAATAAATACTGAATGATGCTAATTCCAATGGGTTTATTTCTTCTCTGTCATACTGCAGGGGCCCAATCGCTCAGTTAGAGTACAAAGTTAGTTATGGCCAACTGGATTTGTCACGAGAGAAGAGCCTACTGGTTTGGGTCATCGGTAAGCAGAATACCCCTGTGCCCTCCTACTTCCTCCCCCAGTCGGTTTTGTATAGTGTAGGCACAGCTGTATAACTTCTTATAGATGCTGTTTCTGGCTTCAGGACAGAAGTTCCCTAAATCTTTGGAAGTTTCTCTGACTGGAACCGTGTCTTTTGGCACTGCAGGCAAAGAGCACCCAACGGATTATGTTTGCACTGGGAACACTGCTTATGTAAAAGTAAGTCACAGGCTCTGTGAAAGGAGACCTTAGTAGTCATTTTTTTATTATCTTAAATTGGCTATGAAGATACATTGATTTTCAGTCAGACATAATTACTAGCCTCTCTGTTCTCAGCATGGAGTTTTCTGTTTTCCTGCTTACAGGATTTGACGTTCTGTCATTTTGGAGTACATTTGCACACCAAGAGCATGTAACACATTGCCAGTATTAGCACAGCAAGCATGACAATACGCATCTGATCATGTTTCCCCTCTCTTTCTATAGCTGTATTTTAGGATCCCAGACTTTACACTTACTGGATGTTACGTAGACCAGCATTCTATTCAGATCTTTGTACCAGGAAAACCCAAAATTACTGCATGTGAGTTGCTAAAAATGTCATTTATTTAACTGAAACTGTGTATTGTATGAACTGGATGTCAATGACTAAAATTTTGTAGCTAAAGTTGGACAAAGCTTTTTCCTAGTTTGCTTGGGACATCCCAGAAATTTTGTTCTCTGCTTTGTATTCTTTTTTTGGTGATGCTTAAAGCGTCCCTGGAGTAGGGACTGGCATCTCCCTTTCAGATGAAAGCTCTTATTACTCAGTTACAAAGTCAGGCTCGCTCTTGGGCTCTCTCCCCTTTGCCCTGTGATGTTTTACTACATTCTGCATAATGGCAGAACTTTTACTGGGGGGACGGAGAATCCTCTCCGTAGTCTGGCCCCTTGTTTAGGACACTTTTGGCAGACGTGATGTGTGGATTGGCAATACCCAGGCACAGAACTCAGCTCCTGCACGCAAGGTGAGACTGTTGCTGTTGGTGTCATCACACCAACATCCCTTGGTGGATGTGGCTCTACGGTGAATCTGTGGAGCAGAAACCAAATCTGCTTATTCTTGAGTTAATGCGTGACCTCTTCCAAGTCTGCACCAAAAATACAGTAATTGGGAACACAGTAGGCACTCATTAAATCTCAGCAGTACTGTCTAATGGAAGCATTTTTATTTGTTGCTGTCCGTCTGTTGCAACTTCTGTCAGTCATGTTAGCAGAAGTCTGTAAATGCCTTTTGAAAACTGCGATCCACACTGTTAATTTTGTGACAGGTCACATTCAGTCCTAAATTGTAATACAAAAAAGCAACACTTTCATATTGTATGTTTTATATCGAGTATGCGATTTATATTCATTGAACAAAATCCAAGCCACCCACCTGCTTTTGACTTAACCTCTGTTTGAATTTTAAGCTCATGACTGATACATTAGTAAAGGTGATTGAAGCGGAGACTTTAAATGTCTCATTATCAGAAACGATTTTCAAATAATAGTAAGAGTCTTACAATTTAAAGCGGCTATTATACCTTTTCTGTAAACTAGTAAGGATGGATTAGTAGTCTCTTAACTTGCATGAAGGAATGTCTGATTGTAAGGCACCCTGTAATTCTTATTTTTCTTGCCTGTTTTGGTTTTTTTTTAGCCCGGGAGCTGATTTCTTCTGATTACTACATCTGGAATTCCAAAGCACCAGCACCTATGGTGTACAAAACCTTATTTGACCAATTTGCTAGCGAATGATTTTTGTATTTAAACAAAACAGACAGCTAATGAGAGTAATGTCATGATACAGTGAAAATAAATATTCTCCAGCACTTGTACTTTGTATGTTTGCTTAAAAATTTCTGTTGCGGAAAAACAAAAGAAGTCACTTCTCTTAAAAACATAAGTTGGTTTTAAATTGTTTAGTCCTGGGCAACCGCTTAGAGAAGACAGTTTGAAATGTACTTACGGTGGCCATTTTTACTTTCCCTTCTAACGTTAACTGGTACAAAATAAGTAACTAGTGATACAGATACAGACTGGTACAATTGGGCGTCTTCCAGGAGGACTCCCAGTTACTCCACTGGTTATCTAAACCAAAGAGCTCACGGGGTGTGAAAGCTTTCAGTGTCTTTTTCCTGTCATGAAGTCACAAGAATCTGATTAGACCGCAGATTAACAGGACAGCTAAAAGCAAGAGTTCTGCTATTTTCATGAGATGCGTACAGAATACATACAAGTCAATAATTAACAAGAATTTTAAGAGCGGGAGCATGGCACGAGCAGCACTTCTAAAGGTGGAGACGATACAGGGGTCGTTATTGCCCCTGTCAGCAGAAGCGGTGAGTTCCCTTTCATACATGCCTGCGAACTGCGTTGCTCTGAAGGCTAGCGTTAGTGAGGATCCAGAGGTGTGAACCTGGTTTCTCAGATCACAAGACTAGCTCTGAGCTGGCAAAACCAGCTAAGATTGATGGAGGTTCCAAAAAACATGACCGAGCCATTTTCCCTGGAAAAGCAGGCGCAAAAGAAAAGGACTCGGTTTACAGAGGCAGACCTCTGATTTTGAGAAGAAGATTGGTATCTGCAGGAAAGCAGGAAATGGACTTTAAGTAAGTTATCAGGAAATGAGCAAATTCTGAAAGGCTGGTGAAAAACTGAGAGAACCTGGAGAGCAGCACAAAAGAAGAGAAGAATGCCGTCTAACAACCGAGCGTGCCGGCTGCTCCTGCCATACCTCTCGTCTAACTGCGCTGTGTGATAAATAAGATTAGTGATGATGTAAGGAGAAAAGTTTTAAGCTATAATTTAAAAAATGCTTAGATTGAGGTAGTAATCAGTTGGTTAAATGTTCTAAAAGGTGGATTAATTCATGTGAAACATGCCGTTCAGCTGAAGCTGCTATGCAGACTTATAAAACAGCTATGCTATGACCCATTTCACACGGGTGATGTGTCCATTTTGATAAGCAGGCAAAAAGTGCATTAGTGATTTTGCCCAGAATCCAGCCCCTACCTGTTACTGTTGTCTGCATGCCTGGACACCACACAGTCAGTGGGGAGAGGGGGTCTCTCTGTTGGAAGGGTTTAGGGCACCCACCACAGGATTTCGGTGTGCGGCACTTGCTTTCCACCTCCCCTTGAGAAAGGTGGGAGCTGTCTGTTCTGCACAGCAGCACCGTGGAGGAACGGCTTTTCTTCTTTGCAGCATTTCCCCGAGAAATGCTCTGAAACAGTGGGACTGCCCAAATGCACGGCACATTAGAAGAGAATCCCCTTGCACTTAATAGCAGGGGGTCCTTCCCAAATCACGTTCCTTTTTGTTTCCCCCTTGTCTCCGACTCTCAGGGTTAGGAGAGCTGCGGTGCTCGGGAAGGGAGGGCTGCTGCTGCAGGTGACTTTGCGCACACCTATCACTGCAGGCCTGGATGGAGGGAGCGGGTGGGTGATGTTTCTCTTCTAGCCCTCAGCGGTTTTCTACAACTTCATGCAAGCCATCACCTGTTTTGATTTGTTATAAGGGTTTGCTCCATAAACCTCTGGATTATAACACGCTCTTGCTGCAGTGCTCTGCCCCTGCCTGGGGACAGCTCTACAGTAAGAGAAGCGGGGAAAGGAGGCTGCGTCTGCCTTTTTTTAACCATGTGGCTGAGGTCTCTCTAGCAGGCTTGAGTACGCAGCACGTGCCCTGTGCTTTGGAAAGCACCCACGAATGAGTTGGACAGCAGAACAGATCAGGTTAAATTGGCACACGCCTTAATCCACCGGTCTCGGGCAGCGACTGTGAGACACCCACGCTGGTGGAAAAAGAGTCGGATGAAGCCTTTCTCCTGGCCTGATGGCTACGCTTGTCTTTTGGGAAGAGGAAGGGCCCGTTCTCATGGATGCTTCATAAATCTTAGTAAGCTAGTAAACTAGTAAAGTAAGCTTAGTAGTAAACTTAGGAAGCTTAGTAAACTAGATGACTATCAACTCAGGTCCATCACGACTGGGGTACCTTTCACTCCTTGTGAGCTTGGTTTGGGATGGAAATATATGTGAATAAACAATGTATATGATTCAATTTTCCCTCTCGTGGTCAGATGAGGTCCTCCTCACAGCCTTCACGTACAGACAGATTAGATGTTTCTGTTTGTTTGATGTAACCTGCATCTTTTGGAAATTCCCATGTTTGTAGTACAACCAGGATTTAGTGGGGAAGTTACCGACAGTTCTTGAAATACATATATTGACTCTTTGCCACACCGTGAGTGGACAGATTGGAGATCTGAACTGAACCGTGACAAGAGGAAACGGCCTCAAGCTGCGCCAGGGGAGGTTTAAGTTGGATATTAGGAAAAACTTCTTCATGGAAAGGGCTGTCAGGCCCTGGCCCAGGCTGCCCAGGGAAGGGGTTGAGTCCCCATCCCTGGAGGTATTTAAAAGCCGGGGAGATGTGGTGCTGAGGGACATGGTTTAGTGGTGGGCTTGGCAGTGCTGGGCTAACGGTTGGACTCGATGATCTTAAGGGTCTTTTCCAACCTAAACGATTCTGTGATTCTAAGACCTGCAGAACACAAGGCATGGAGAGAAACGAGTGATGTGTGTAGGGGTTCCAGGTGCCTCCAGGGCTGGGCAGCAAATAGGGAACTGGGGAGATGACACTGGAAGCCAGAGTCCAAGGAGTTATAAATGACTAAACCCTTTTGCGCATCTCTGGGTGTTCCCTGGGAGCTCCCCCGACAATGTCACTGTTTCTCTACGTGCTCTGACCGTTTTTCCTGTTTTAAGAGGGAGAAAAAACACTTCAAAAACTAAATCGGGAAGATACGATTGAGAGCTCCCATGAGCCTGAGGACTCCATGGCAGAGGTGGTATCTAAGAGTAGTTCTGGTGGGCTCTCAAGGTGATTAAGCCCTGTGTTAGTGGCATTCCTTTAGCTCTTTAAAAAAAACAAGTTTTTAATACAACAGTTTCTTTAAAAATACTCTGTGTTAAAGAGAAAAAAATAAGAATTCTCTTTTAGTACAGAGGGCTCTTTCTTCTACAAGAGTGCTTGCTGCTTGAAGCACTTATAATTTCATTACAGGTATTGACTGTATGAGATCTATGCAGATAGCTTTGCACAGACTTTCAAAAGAGGTGGCCAAAGAGTTCTCCAGACTTAGTATTACATTTCAGAGGGCTAGAAGAAAAGTGGCATGTAAATCCATGAAAAGAATAAGCAGAAGGATTTACCAACCTGCCATTTTTCCCAAACAAAATAAAAGGTATAAATAAGAAGTTAATATAGAACTCACTTCATTAATAAAATGAACTTGCTTCATTTCATTAAAATTTTCAGGTAATGTAACTAATGCTAATTAACATGAATTTAAAGCAAGTATATACTGTCAAACAAACTTTTTAGATGAGACTGCACATTTAGTTGGGAAAGAGAACTGATGTAACAGACCTCTAAGAAATTAAAATAATCCAATGCATAGCCCATTAAACAGTAAAACCTGGCTGACGTTGCCAAATGCAGTGGCAATGGGGAGCCATCATCAAACATGTTTTGGATCCCAACTGCGTTAGTTAACGCTTTGTGGAAGGTGTGGAAGGAAATGGGGAATTTGCACGGATGAAGTTCACAGTGGGTGCAGTGGCTGAGAAGCAGTAATTACCGAAGGTGCTGAAGCCCTCATTCAAACCCTGATGGTTTGAATGCCTCAGGAAAAAAAAAAAAAATAAAAAAAGTAAAAGGAGATGTTGCAGCACAAGCAGGTGCAAAGGTGTGGATCTGAGAACAGGTGCCATTGATACAGGGTGAGAGGAAAAGGGGGCGAAGGACATCAGAAAGACCTCGTAGGTGGCTTAGGTGTGCGTTGCCGTGGCCAGAAGGACCAGTGTCATCATTGAATGCACAAGGAGCAAAAATGCAGGAGTACCTGGCACTGGTGCGATTCTCACCAACCCACAAGGCCCCCATTGCTGGAAAAATGTCCAGACTCTGAAGCTTCTGAGAGCTTCTGAGCTTCTCACCATAATCTCCCTTGTTCTTCACCACCACCCCCTTGCTACCCGCAGCGTAGCCTGCCTCTCCCTCAAAGAGTTGCGTCCAAAGGTTGTACTGAGGTGCCACAGTGAGGAAAGGGATCTCTTCAGGTGTCTTACGCGCATTCTTCCCACTCCATATCTTGAATTATACCAGAAGCAAGACAGGACCAGGAAGCCCACCTTCCCTTGACTGGTAACCATGGCTGGAGATCTTCGGATTCCAGCCATGATATCAGATATCTTCGGATAGATCTTCCTAGATCTTCCTACAGCTTCCCACCACAGTCACCTTGACCATATATCCTGAGCTTGCCAGTCATATTGGGAGACAGAGTCAAAAGCAAAACCAGTGTCCATATGTGAGACAGCAAGTGTCCCCCCCAAATTCCCAGGGCCTGATCCTCTCACCGCAAAAGGGAATTAGTCCACCTAACACAGTTTGATGTTGTCAAATCTGTGCCGACGGTTACTTATCGCTACTGAGTAATTTGGTGTTTTTCTAGCTTTCTGGAAGCCCTTTTTTCCCACCAGGATCCCAATGTATTTGGTGACAGCTCCAAAATGGTATATGCCAGTTCCTCAAGTACTTTGGGGTAAGTCCTGTTACTTCAGATAATTTGTGAGCAGCTACTTTTTCTACATAACTTAGCCCTTCCCTCCTCTACATTTTTATCCTGGTTTTACGAGTGTTAACTACTTTGGCCATTTGTTAACAAGTAAACATTGAAAGAACAAGGCATTAAACCTTCAACGGCAGTTGTCCTCTATTCACGCTATCCTAGAAATGTGCCACGCTTTGTCCTATTTGTACAAGCCCTGCTGAGTTTTAAGCCATAAAAGAGCTTGCGAGTAAGCCCATGTTTGTCCTTCACTACTTCTGCTGTCTCCTTCGCCACCACTTTGTTCTCTCATCCTTTAGAGCATGGCAACACGTTAGAAAATACCCGCTCCCCCGGGCAGCCTTGTCTCTTTGACTTACTGCCCATAGGCTCCCACTTACCAACTTTCTGAACACACTGAAATTTGGTCCTATTGCCCCTCTTTCCCATGGCCGGAGTTCTCCAAGATTTATTTAAGTGTCACCATCTCCCACATTGCCTCCTGCTGTCCCATCATCCATTGGCTCCTCCGTCCTCAGACTGGGATCTAACCCTGGACCACGTTGTATCTGCAGCAAGAATTTACCAAACAGTCAGCATGGACAAAATACAGGGTATTATCAACAGCACTTTTTAGGGTGGAGAAAACCAAGCCTACCCGAAGCCATGTCCATCCTGAGAGCACCATGGCAGGAAATCCCTGCAGCCCTCAATCCCAAAGGAGCCGTTAGATGAGAGTTTTGTGGATCCCAGTTTGGGAAGTGCAAACTTCCTTGGAAGAGCTGTTGTAGCACCGTATGGCTGTCAGTGGGAAGCCCAAAGGGGCACCTTGGGGTTGTTCCTAAACTCCCTTCCCTTCATGGCACCCCAAGTTATTCAGGTGCAGGGAACAGAGAAGAGAGTTTTAACTCTCAGTCTGACTCCCGTTGACATCAATGCTAAAAATTCCATGGGCACGAGTAGGACCCTGTATGGGCCCAGCGTAGGCCACTTGGATAGGTGCATCTCCTCAATTATCTAAAATTTTCCTTCACTATTTCCACAAATCTCATTTTGCCCTTCGATGCACCAATCTGCCAATTTTTGCAGGAATAAGATGATGATTCATGCAGGGGAGCACGATCTGAGGGAAAACAGGCTCTGTTCTCCTAAAAATACTATCCTAAAAATTCTCTCTCTTGTGAGCAGACTGGCAATAAAGCCACTGACTGTCTCCACCCACACCCAGATCCGAAAGACCAAAGGTTCATTGCTTCCTGCAGCCCTTCCAGGAGACAGGACAACCAGCAGTGTGTCCCCGGGAGGCTTTCAGGAAAAACCAGCATCCTTGGAACTTGAGTGCTGGTCCATTAGGACCTGCTTCATGTGCAGGATGCCTGGAAGGACAGTAGTCCCATCAGTCCATCCCAAGTCAACGGGGCCAGAGAAGAGCTGGAAAACAGAGGAGCCGTGCTTCTCCCAGGGGAAGGGATGGCCCACTCTGCCCTGAACCTCACCTCTCTGCCCGCAAAAGGGCTGCAGGGCTCTCCCAAAAGGCTTCCCGTCCAAGATGCACCCATTCACACAGATGCCTCATCCTCAACAAATCAAGCCAAATGCTGATGGGGAGATCTCAACCCTCATGGGTTTTTTTTTCAGGGTCTCACAACCCACAATGCAACTAAAATTCAGATATTTTAAGGCAAAGGCCTGCCCCCTTTTCCCCTTCTTGCTTTCCTAGAAAGCTGCTTGAGCTCTAGTTAATTTTTTTGAAAGCTTGATGCCATCTCTAGCGACACGTAACAGCAGAGAACTAAACCCAACCCATTTTCTTCCCAATGAGATCAGCTGATTGCTTTTGATTTTCTCTAGAAACCTATCTGTTCAGGATCTTTTTTTTCCCCCTTTTTTTTTTTTTTTGAAGTCAAAGTCTGTTTCCCGTTTGGTAGGTGACCTGTTTAATGTTTTCCCTGTGTCTGGGAACTCCTTAGTGTAATTAGCGACCTTTGAACTCCACAACTAATCCTGAGCTATTTTGTATTCCTTACTCATCTTTAAGGCTGGACCTTTCTTTTCTTTTGAGTCCGCTGCCACAATTAAAGAAGAAACAGCTGCATTTCAAAGGGATTCCAATTCCAGAAGCTTAATCGTGATTGACATGTTCTTATTCTAAGCTATAAGAAACTCTAAGAGTCCTTTCTTGGGTTAAAACTTCAATCATTTTCTAAAAAATTATCTCAATATGGATTTTATTCATTTTCTTTGATAACCATTCTTTGCGATTTTTTTAACTTGAAAGATGCTTTGAGTTTGCGATGAATATGAACTGCGCCCACCGAAAGAATGAATGGCGTCAGGCGCAGGCTAGATGCAGAAGTGGCTAAATTCCATTTATTGTCAAAATCTGATTATGAAACCTGACGTCTGCCATGTAGCTTGACATCCTTCCATATGCCCAAAAGGTAGGAGAGGTGGAAGCAGTTGCAAATGAACCCCAGGAAGGCTGGAGAGGGAGACGGCAAGGAAGCATTCTCCAGAAATCTACATTTTTTTAACCTGTTTTTCCCAATTTTTATAGCGCAGATTAAAAAGCCGCTGCCTCACAGCCCTGGAAGAGCCCTTCTTCTCTCTTCGAGAAATGAATTCTCCATGAAAAGTCACAGCAAAAAGCGACTGCCATAAACCAGGGATAATTCATATGGTTTAAAATCGTTGCCACAACCACACAACAAACCCTGAACAAGGCTGCGGTGCTTAAATCTCTTCCGAGAGCTGATCCTAGAAAATGATGGCAGCCTGTTGGGTCCTGTTATTTAATTATCTCCATCTCACTTACATTCGAATTCAGCGTGACCTCTGAAAGATGGGCTTAAAAAGAAAACAAAAAAAAGCCTGAAAATCTGTTTGCGTGCGTGTGTTTGCACAGATCCACACGCGCGGTGGGCGCACCCATCCGCGGGCATCGCTTGCAGCCGCCCGCAGAAACCTGTACGAAACGATCCCAAAGAGCCCCGGGTAAGGCAGCAGGCAAGACCTGGTGTTTCTAAGACAAAGGTCAAATAAAAAAAGGATGTTAATAAACAGTCCTCCGGTTTAAAGGGACTTTTTTTTTAAGGATTACATCTTAAATTCCAACAAATCAGATTTAGGAGTTACTGAAAGTGAAATTGATCCATCCCTCAGCCAAACTTTGCAATACTTTCCTGTTCTGACATCATTTAGATAGTTAGCTGTATTATCAGATTAAAAACCATTGTACAGGGCCGCTGAAAGGAAAAGGAGCCAAAAAGCTAAACACTGCCTGAATTCTGAACCTTTTAACCTGGCTGAAGTACGTTGGTCCCTGTTATGCAAATACCTTCAATCCTCTGCTAAGTTCAGTGGAAATAATTTTCTTGAATGACAGGTTTATTCAGCAAGGATTCAGTTGGCGATTAATCCCCCTTTGATCTAAGGTATTTCACTTAACTACCAGTTACCTCGTCCTGACAAAGTGCAACCGAGATTAGGGAGATCACTAGAACACGACCAGGGTGTGCGTTTATTCTCCCCAACCGTTCAAAGCGAAGGGCCAAGAATGCAATCTATTTTCAGTATTTGAAGATGGAAAGTCCTGTCTCCTAAGTTAGAAAGTCAATTGAATACCAAATGGTGTTTGGTCCTGACGGAATGGGACAAACGGCTGAGACCGTCTTCAGAACCAAGATATTCCCCCTAACTGTGATTTTTGCTATGACCTACCCCAGACCTTGTTTTGCAGCCAGGTTTTTCCTCGCTCATACAAAGCTGCCGCTTTATTTCAGATTAGCGCATCGTGCGTGTAAAAGATCTCCGCTTTCGAAAAAGCAGATAATGCATGACATTTTCCAGTTTTAATCTGTTCAATATTATTCCTTGGGATTCATTTTGCTTTTTGCTAAAAATCCCTTTTCTACTTCTCCAGCGAGTACAGGCGTGGTGCAATACTTTTATGCCAAAACCTGTTCACGAAGGAAAACACATCACGACAGATTACAGAAGTCACTCACTAAAATAAAGAATTTCAGACAACTGATCTGTGGCTGCCTGATGTCTGAAGCAATATATTTTTTCCTTTGCTTATTCATTCGCCAATACGTTGTCTTTTTGCTCAATTATGACATCATTTTGTAGAAGCGTAAACTGCAAAAATGCTGCAGAGACCCAGACGGCACCACGGGAGCGCGGTCCTGATCCAGGGCTTAGCTGGGTCAGCCCGTGAGAAGCTGATTACGGGATTGGGCGTAAAGCTTGATTTTCTTATTGCAAGTGGAAAGGTGGAAAAATATCATTTGCAGGATTTTTTCTTTTTTGGTTAAAGTGGCCGCCAGGATTTTCACTCTAAACTCTCTGATTTTAGGGGGGGTGTTTGTAGGTAAATATGCCTGAGAGAGGGGAGAAAAATTATTTTATTCCACTTTTAGGACTTTACCCATCCTGAGATACTAGGCAGTAGCTTAAACAAATTCCTTGTCGGTAGGATCCGTTAAAATCAACCTCCTAAAGCTAAACCATGTACATATGTCTTTGCAGAAGCGGGGCTGTATTTGGGCATTTCTGTGTTCCACAGGCAACCTTTAAACCATCCTTCAGATAAGTTGATGGGTTTTTTATTCCCATATGTAAAATACTTTGATTTTTTTAAAAAGCGGCTCCGCAGGGTGAGTACTTGCATGTGAAGGGGCTGTAGCCTGTGCTGGGGTCCCCCCACCCTGCCTGCGTCCCCTCCTCATTTACTCCCATTACAAAAATTTCCAAAGCGTTTCCGTGCAGGACTCCTTGCCCGCAAGAGCCACAAAATCCCCCCAAAGGCTCATCGAAGGCCCCCATCGCACTTGATCAGGTCAATAATACACAAACTAAGAAGGATTTGCACTCGAGACAGTAACAGCTTCTTAAGAGCCATTACAGTGTAGTGGGTTAAAGAATGAAATCCGTTTTAAGAAATGCCAAAATCTGGAGTAACATGATAGTCTGTAAGGCTTTAGGGTCTTTCTGGTAAATATAATGTTACATGTACTTATGATTTGGTAAAAATAAAAAGGGAGGATTTTAAAACATTTTCTATATTTACTATATTGACTGTATGAACTCCACAACAAGCCAGTGAAGGAAAGAAATTAAGCTTTGAAAATAAGCTCAAACCGTTGTCTGCCTAACGTTATACCATAACAAATACGGCACGGTGACCACAAGCAATCAAAGCAAAGCCCCATGCTGGTCTCTGTACTGCCTCGTTGGTGATAGATAATTGATGACTCGATTTAGCTAATGACAACATTAAATTATTTAGGAAGATGATTGGGTTGTATCTGTACGAGATGCAGATTTGTATTCTGTATGAGACACAGAAAATGCCTCAACTGCATCACTTGTGTTTGAAGGAAAAAGAAAAATGTGGAGGGGGGTGTTCTTTCTCTGCAGTGGTTGTGTTTGTCTGTGTTCATGTGTATACAACATATACACATAGATAGTATACAACATATACATATATATATAGTATAAATAAGATGAGAAATATCTTAAGACAAAAATATCTGAATGGCATTTATCAGTTTTGTTGGCTGTTTTTCCCAAATTGAGTGATAATAAACTTTCATCAGATACGTAGTATAGAATGATATTTTATTCTGATTACATTGAAAGCTATTTCCTAATTACTCTTAGTAATCTGTTGCTTAATTACTTAAGGAATAGGGGTTTGTTCACAAAACGGAAGGCATCTCCAACATCCCCAATGTGCGGAGAATTTCTCTTTTCAGCCCTCAGCAGCATTTCTAGAGGACAAATACCTTAAACCACTGCACAGAGCTCTGTTTTAAATGTAATGTACAATGGGTCAACCTCCTAATTTCAATAAAGGGCACGGATATATTAATAATGGAAGAACTTTATTTACTTCAGCAACATTGCAGTTTTTATGGGAAAGGCTCGTATTCTTCAAAGGCCTTTTCTGCCCCCCGGTGGTGACACTAAACCAGCGCTTCAGCTGCAAAAACCAGCCTTGCAGGAAGGGATGACTTCTTTTTTCTCATTTATTTATGGGGATTATATACGTTGTGTGGGTTATCCAGCAGGTCACTGGTTCACTGGTGCAACTGGTTTGCTGCACCCTTATATCGTGTGAGCATTGCAAACTCCTTTGCTTTGCTGCCTTGGATTTGGCCATCCTGGTCTTCACCCTTTTTATTTTATTCTTTCATTTATTGCTCCTCTAGGTAGATGTTTCCTCAGAGTCTGGATAAGGGTAGCTTAATTTGGGGGATGGAAAAGGGTTGGGAATGACTTTGTTACCGAAACTTGGCCTTTGCAAATATTTAAGCTCATTCTCAGCTTAATGCCGCAGCAGCTCCCGTCCCCTCCGAGCCCAGAGCAGACCCGTCTGCAGCCCGGGCCACAGCAGCTCCCTGGCATGGTCCCGGTGAGCAGAGGTACATCATGCTGGGGAAGCCTCTGATGACTACGACAAGCTGTGCAAAGCTTTGAAATGGACTCAGGATTATATTCTCAAATTGCTATGAAATCACTTTGCCACTTGTAGGACTTCTCCAAGGTTTCTTCCAGTTTTGAGATGCCACACCTGCAATACTCGGGAGTGCATTTCACCCTTAAACCTCATTAAAAATGCAATAGCAAGCATGAACTATGATTTTGTTTCCATTTATCTACTTACTGGCAGAAAAAGTGTGTCCATACTTAACCCTGAGCTTAACTGAAAGCCAGCAGAAACAAGGTCAGATTCTAGTTGGTATCATTGTATTTACCGATATCAGTGGGTGAGCTGAGATTGCAGATGAAGCAATTAGAAAAATAACCCTTCACGTTGCTAAAACAGACACATTTGGCCTCAAGTCACAGAGAGAACAAGCAGCATGAAACGACATCAATCCATTCCTACAAAATCACTTTTCAAATCGCTGCACTCCCAATCCTTGCTCTACTGCATCAATTCTGCTTCTCAGTCTCATTTGTGTTTGTCCGGGGAGCAGGCTGGAGAATAACCGGTGCCAGATGAAGGGAGTTTTATTGTCCGACCAATTTGAGAAGAGAATCGGGGGCTATCACCGGGGGAATAAGTCATCTCTAGACATTTCTTCACCTTCTCAACAGGTGCGCGTATCTGTTTCTGCAGCCGCAAAGAGCTGCTTTCCTACATGAAACCGTAGATCTGCAGGCAAGCTCGTGGTGGCACTTCTAATTCAATTAACTTACTCACTGGAACTACCGGAGAAACTAAATATGACGAGAACAAGAGGAGAGGCTGGGCCAAATTAATAGGATGAGATCCTTTTACAGGCTGGCCAGCAATCCTGATCAGCAGCCCTGAAAAGCAAATTGGAACAAGCAAATTGCTGTTGAAAAATTCTTTCAGCACTCGGCTGTTGCTACTCAGCCGGTCATTGCTGGGAGTCAGAGGTTGAAAAATCCCGGGTTGGTGCTGACAATGGAGGCATTATTATGACAAACATTTACATTTTATTTATTGAAGTGTTGGAGGTAGATTAGTCTCATCTTCAGCTGCTCTGGATGGACTGCACCGTTCTGAGGGAAGACTAGCGGAAACAAGCATTTTATTGTGGGGGGAAAAAAAAAAAACTAAATCATATTTCCCACTCCCAGCCTAATGAAAGGAAACTCAGGTTTTGAAGATTACACTCAGGAGAAAGCTTTCATCCCCCAGGACTCCTTTTTAGGAAAAGTGCAGTACGGGGGATTTTTTTCCTGATTCCAAATCAAGTTCTCTTGAAAATAATGTCATTTTATGCATATGGCTGACTTGACATGTGCTTTATGCAAAAGTCCTGCTGCTTTCCTTCATGGAGACCAGAGTACACAGCAAACAATCCCTTCAAAGTGTCCAATCAAAGCTTTATACAGATGCAAACTAGTGTGTGGGTATTGTTTAAGTGGTTGTGTAATTGAATATAGTGATCACATATGCATGGGATATTCGTTAGCTTGTAAAAAGAATAATTGCATGTTCATAGCTGCAATTTCCACTGAACCTTTTGACTTTAAATAAGTAGTGGAGAAGGAGAGGGAGGGGAAACTGAGCTGGGGGAGCGGAGACAAGTAGCAAATCATGCACATCATGAAACATCCTTCTTCTGACTTACGTCCTGGATTTTATTTTATCGATAATAAAGCACCGATGCATCTGTAGAATAAAATGTTGGGGGAAAGAAAAGGGAAACATGCCCAGTTAGAGCCCAAGTGAATGGTTTCAACTAGAAGAATAATTACAGCGATTAAGCGCAGTAGTTCCTCTCTCTCGTGGCAGTGCTGGCTCTGACGCAGCAGGTCCCACGCCAGGGCTTGTGTTTCTGTGGAGGGCTCTGACCTCAGATGTCCAAGCAGGGAGCACCGTCTCGGGGAGTCTGACCTAAAAAGCTTGGGGTCTGCTGCTATAGAGGAAGGATACCCATTGCCACCCTCCTCCTCGGCTCTTGTGTGACAGGGCACGCAGCAGAGAGCAGGTCTGGTGCTGATGTTTTTCGCAGTAATGACCTCAAATCCAGCTCTGTCCTTGTCAATTATTTGGGAAAGCTAAGCCCCAAATCCTTTTACTCTCTCCTGCCGCTCGTGCCTGCTGGCCCGCAGACAAAAGCCAAGGGAGTGCTTGTTCACAGGAAGATTTTTTCAATTTTTCTGTGGTTTCCTTCTCTTCTTCCTGACATCTAGAGGCAGAGTGGAAGGAAAGACAAGAGAGAGGGCAGCAGCCAGTCCCTGATCCTTGGGTCAGGAGAGTGCTGGCCCCAGTCCCAGGCTCAGCACTGACCCCAGGGGTAGGATTTGTGTGTGTTGGGTGCTCTTGGCCAGCGAGGCTGCTGGCAATCTGCATAGAACAGAATGGTTTAGGTTGGAAGAGACCTTTAAGATCATCAAGTCCAACCATTAACCCAGCACTGCCAAGCCAACTACTAAACCATGTCCCTAAGCACCACATCTCCCCATCTTTTAAATACCTCCAGGGATGGGGACTCAGCCACTTCCCTGGGCAGCCTGGGCCAGGGCCTGACAGCCATTTCAGTGAAGAAATTTTTCCTAATATCCAACCTAGACCTCCCCTGGTGCAACCTGAGGCCGTTTCCTCTTGTCCTATTGCTTGTTACTGGGGAGAAGAGACCGACCCCCACCTCGCTACAGCCTCCTTTCAGGTAGCTGTGCAGAGCAATAAGGTCTCCCCTCAGCCTCCTTTTCTGCAGGCTAAACGACCCCAGCGGCTGCTTCTCATAGTTCTTGTGCTCCAGACCCTTCACCAGCTTCGTTGCCCTGCTCTGGCCAGGCCCCAGCCCCTCCATGTCCTTCTTGTAGTGAGGGGCCCAAACCTGAACACAGTACTCGAGGTGCAGCCTCACCAGTGCTGAGTACAAGGGGATGATCACTGCCCTGGTCCTGCTGGCCACACTATTCCTGATACAAGCCAGGAGGCTAGTGGCCTTCTTGGCCACCTGGGCACACTGCCAGCTGTTGACCAACACCCCCAAGTCCTTTTCCACCAGGCAGCTCTCCAGCCGCTCCTCCCCAAGCCTGTAGCGCTGCATGGGGTTGTTGTGACCCAAGTGCAGGACCCGGCACTGAGCCTTGTTCAACCTCACACAGTTGGCCTGGGCCCATCGATCCAGCCTGTCCACATCCCTCTGCAGGGCCTTCCTACCCTCCAGCAGATCAACACTCCCACCCAACTTGGTGTCACCTGCAAACTGACTGAGGGTGCACTCGATCCCCTCGTCCAGAGCGTTGATAAACAGAACCAGTCCCAATACTGAGCCCTGGGGAACACCGCTTGTGACCGGCCGCCAGCTGGGTTTAACTCCATTCACCACAACTCTTTGGGCCCGGCCACCCAGCCAGTTTTTTACCCAATGAGGAGTACGCCCATCCAAGCCATGAGCAGCCAGTTTCTGCAGGAGAATGCTGTGGGAAACCATGTCAGAAGCTTTACTAAAGTCCAGGTAGACAACATCCACAGCCTTTCCAAGCTCATCCACCAAGCGGGTCACCCTGTCATGGAAGGAGATCAGGTTGGTCAAGCAGGACCTGCCTTTCATAAACCCATGCTGGCTGGGCCTGATCCCCTGGTTGTCCCACACATGCCGTGTAATGGCACTCGGGATGATCTGCTCCATGACCTTCCCCGGCACCAAGGTCAGGCTGACAGGCCTGTAGTTCCCCAGATCCTCCTTCTGACCCTTCTTGTAGATGGGCTTGCCATGAAGGAGGTGTTGCTTAGTTTTCCTTCTGATGGCCCAAACCTGGCATAAAACCTCCTTTTTGCGACTGCCCTCCAAGGTTCCCTCTTCCCTTCTTGTGTCTGGGAGGTGGTGCAGCCTCGAAGCAAGGACCATCTTTGCTTTGTGTCTTGTACAATGCTGCCAGCCAGTTTCATAAAAGCACAACCTAAACAACTTGCTCAAGAAAAAATCCATAGGTGCTCCTGTCAGTGTCCAGCTAAATCATGTTCTGCAGTGAAACCTGGAGCATCATCATGCACTAAGGAAGGATGGAGAGGAAAGGTGTCCACTGGTTTTCTTTTGCAAAAGCATGATCATGTATGGAAGGAACTGTTCCACCCATTTTAGATGAGATTAGCAATAAATCTTTATTTATCCCTGGAGAATGGGTGTAGGATCCCTCTACACACCCTTGTAAGCCTAAAGCAACCCTAGCAGTGTGAATAGTTGGACTACTGACACCAAGTCCAAAGAGTAAGGTTACTGTATTAAATTCCTTGCACCCTTTGAATTCCAGTGACTTTATGTAAAGCATTCAATATTTTCTATCATTTTTGTTTCAACTTATTTTTAGCCTTTTTTTCACTGTCAAATGTATTGAAGCTGACATAATTATCGCTCTGACTTCCCCAAAGGCATGTATTTACCTACCTGTTAAAAGGCTTTTTCCATGCTGCCATGCTGTTGCTGTGACAAGATGACTTTAAAGGCACAGTAGGTAAAATAATATTGTATATTGCACAGCAACCCCAACAACGAAATGTTAATTTAACCAATAAAGTAACCACATCGTAATTATAATAATCACTGTTCCTTATCTCTTAACGGGGCTAAAAGTGGAATTCAGATTTGCCATGTAGTGCTTGTCAGCTCTCAAATTACTACACAAATCACTCAGAGCAGTGATGTTTTTAGCCCCACCGCCCCCTGGAAAGCGAGGAAAGGATTCTCTGGAGGAGACCAATGAGGTCTCATAGCAATCATCTTCCTCCTCCAGCTCCCTCCTGCTCCAGCTTCCCATCCTGCTATGATTTTCCTTGTCAATGAATGGGACATTTGGGTGGATATTTGAGATTTTTCCATCTCCTCCTTCATCTCCATCTACTTCTCCAACTGCTGTTAATGCATCCTTCTGCTCCATAATACTAGGAGTCAAGCAAAAGAACCATCTCTAAAGCAACAAAATTCAAGGCATTAACCCTGAGGAGCAGGTGAAGGGCAACACCATCACCCACAGAGCAAGGGAAGCTCTCAGTTTGGCCAAGCCCAGCTGGTGTCACAGGTTGGACCTACACTTCCCCATGTTCTGTGCTCAGCTGTGCTAGGGCATGGTCATCCACACCATCCAGACTGGGACAAATTTGGGGACCATGTGGCTTCCATCTCTTTTACATGTTTTCACCTTCCTTCCATCTAAATCGAGGTTCAAACCTGGCAGTGCTCAGGCAGGTCTCACTCTGGTAGCAAGTCATCCAGGGGGTGTGCTGGGACATACTCTTTGAGCAGGTCATTTGCAATCAGCCATAGGATTTATCTATCAATCTTTTGTGCTTCTAAACCCCTCTGCTGGCTTTGAAAGCCCCATCCTGCAGCTCATTCCCAGTGTCACATAAATAAACGGATGCCAAGTTCTCTTTTAGACTCAGAAATGAGTTACTGAAAATATAGCAAATCTGTAGCGATGATGGACATTTAGGAAGACAGAGAGCTTACAGTGGTAAAGAAAGGGAAAGAGAGAGATGGAGTGTCTTTTTGTGTTTGTAGGCATGGCAAAAAGATATGACAATGCTGCAAAAACTGTCCTTGCCCTTTTGCTGAGCAGCAAGTTAGAAAAACTGTGGTTCGGTGTAGCTTGAGGGAGGATGATCTAAAGCTGTACAAGGGAATTAGCATGTCTTAATCCATGGCTGCTCCCCAAAATGGCAAGGCAGGAGCCATTCAGGGTGGTTATCTCAGCTCCAGCGAGGAAGAGTCTGGCACTGCAGATCCCTCTGCTTGCACCAGCAGTGAAAGGGCAATTGGCCCCAGCCTGTGCCCAGGGTCCCACGCGTGGTATGAGACCCACAAGCAGACTCAAGACATCCAAGACCGAGCTGTGCTTGGGAACCACGTCCAGCTCGAGAGAAAGGGGCTGCCCTCACAACCCCCTTCCATGGCAGAGATGGGATGGTCCAGCAAGCTGAGCACTAGCTCAGCCCTCAGCAAGGGCAAGCTCAAAAACCTGGGCTAGGGAAGTGCCACAAACCCTCCTGAGATGTGGGGCAAGACTTTTAGTGCAAATAGGTCTGGAGAGGAGGCAACTGCAGGCAGAAGACCCCATAGATCTCTCATCACAGTGCTAAGCCTGGACTAATATCTGCCCCTGCTCCAGGACGTGGCTTCCAGACCAAAGATGCCCGGGATCCTGCCAGCCAGGAGCCCCTGCAGTACAGGAGCAGCTGTTGCCCCCCCGAGGGGATGGATCTGTAGGCGATCCCAGGAGGGTCTCGACATCCTCTACAGAGGGGCTTTATAAGGATAATTATGTTACAGGCTGACCGGTGTTGAGATACTCTAGCATCACGGGCCTGTGTGAAGTCCGAAAACAGATTTTTCCCTTCTCACATTTTATGGGGTGTGGAAATAAAGCCAATCCACATCCCAGGCCAAATCCCCCAGCCAGATGCCAATCTGGCTCCTGACTGTGATCCTCAAGCTAATATTAACTTGTCACAGAGGCAACAGCAGAAATGAAAAATGTGAAGAGAGGGTCTGGGTCCATGCTAGCATAGCTTTTGATTTTTGCTCCAGAATTTCTGATGTGAAAATTGATCTATGACTTTGCAACATACCTTAGGAGCCACCATTAAAAATCAGCATACCTAACACCTGCTACAGGCAGTTTTTCAAGATACCATAGTCTCTCCCTTGCCTTAAAAAGCACAGAAACAGCAATATTTCAGGTAGCAGGGTGCAGTAGACCTTGGTAAATACTGGACTGCAGTCCTTAAACTGTACTGACCAAATCACCCCACAAGAAACTAAGCAGCTCTTGGTGAGGCCAGTGGATGCTGTAAGCCGGGCTGAAGTTGTCCTTTTGCACTACTAGCCAATATGAATCCAGCAAGATATTTCCTATATTCCCCATTGCTACTTCCAAAGCTGATCTTTCTTCTTTCTTCTCCTCCTTTTGATATTGCAGGGGCTGGACACCAGAAAATTACCCACAGCGAATCCATCCTTTGCTCCAGCTAATGAGGAAATGTACCAGTAACTCTTTCCTCTGTGTTAAAAGAGAGGGGGTTTAAGCCGTCTCCGCATGCCTTCTTGTCACCCCAGCGCTCCCAAGAGCATTTAACACCAAATCTGCAACACACATGGCATTTCCCAGGTCTCAGTGGTGAGAAACCTTCATTGTCACTGGCAAATGCCACATTGTACATTCTGGGGACTAATGGTAAGAAAATGTAACCGTGCCTCTTTTTAATTTTCTCATCAGGTTAGAGGCATGTACATCGTAGGGGTTAATTGTCAGAAACTTTAATTGTTACCCTATGACTCCTGCTTCCCTTGTGTGTTAGTGGCACGCAGTCGGGGCTAATAGTGAGAAAATTTGACTGTAGCTCTACCACACTCTCTTCATTAGGCTAATGGAACATTTTCCTCTCATTTTCTCCCTAGGGTAGCTGTAGGAGTGCTACCTTATAATTGTTGCTCTTACTGTAATTGGCAGTAGTAGGAGGATGTATAATCTCATTGTCTTTCCTGTGCGGTGGTAGATTTATTTATGACCTATTGACAATTCCCAGCCAGCAGCTGTAGCGCAGTGAGTATTGCATTAGCCTTTCCCCCCAGCAAAGGGAAGACTACACAAAGGCTGTTATTAACTAGAAAGAACATGAACCCAAGATGTCCCACAGGACCAAATATTAACATCACTAACTGCAAACAAAGGCGCTGCTGACCCCGAAGATACATTGGTATCTTGTTCCCAGGAATAAGACCAACCTTTGTGGATTCGCATGGTTTCTGGCATACCTCGTCTCACCAGAAAACACAAATGGTTAAATTAATCTCCAGAGTTGCTTCAGCAAATTAACACCAAAGATGGACCAGGCTGTCTTCATGCAGATGCTGCACTACCTTGCACCATAGTTTGGTGGGAAAACGAGGTCTTGATTCAGCAGTAAGCACGTAAGTGAGGGGGGATATTCCAGCCCCACTCGGCAAAGGACATAAAGATGTGCTTAATTTTCAGTTCCTGCTTTGGGATTTTGCTGAACAGGGACCTAAACTGGTTTGGCATGAATAAACCTGATCCTTCTTCCCAAATGTGACTGTTAGGATCCAGAAGCAGCTTGTAGGTCACAGCTGCTGTTGCCAGGTTGCTGAAAGATGCAGCGTCCCCATGGATGACAGCCTGCAAGCGGCTACTTCCACCCAAGGCTGTCAGCAATCTTATTTATGTCTCCGTGTCCTTCCTCTCTAGGAGTTGCTGCTCCTCTTGTCCCCAGCTCCAGAGAAAGGCTCTTTGCGTTTACCCACGGACTAGCGTTTTCGTAGCAGCAGCCTCAGACCTTTAAAAAAGCTGGGCTCAGTGCAAGCCATGAAGCTCTCCAGGCTGGAGGAGCATCATCCTGCAACAACCTGTGGACAGGCACTTATCCAATGGGCCCACCAGAGCCAGGATCAGGCCCTGAGCCGTAGTGTGACACTGTGTTATAGCAGCCCCTGTGTTACACTGCTGCTCCGAGGCCACCTAGGGTGGAGAAAATAAATAAAGGTAAGCAGTGGTGTAAGTCAGCGCACAATCAGAACCCGAAGGACGCTAATGCAGATCCCTTCCATTATCTGTTTTTCAGTGTGTGAAATGATGCTGTTTTTTCCACCTCTCATCCTCAAGGCTGAGGCAATCAAAGCAACATCTGGAAAATCCCTGTGTCTCCAAAATAGGGAGTACATGACAAGCAAATCTCTCTCCTCCACGCTACTAGCTTTATTTATTTATTCTTCCATCTTCCCTCTGCTTTTCAAAAAAGCAAAGGAGAGAACAAATAAAAAAAAAGAGGGAAGTAAAGGAAAAAATATTGACCTAGATTCACTGGCAAAGCAAAAACAAAAAGAAAGAGGGAGGGAATCACAAAATGTTTGCATCCTGATTCTGCGTTGCTTATGACAAGGGTCCTGCTCACCTTCGCACTGCTCAGACAGGTCTATCCATGCTCCCGGCTCTTCCCAGTCCAGGAAAAGCAGGTTTAGAGCTAGTCAAGGGCATTTCTTAGCAAGCAGGATTTTCTCTCACAGAGGCATCTGCCAGCTACGCCCGGGAACGTGACCCAGGTAAGGAGCTTTGCCATTCGCCACGTCATGTGCGGGAGCTATTCTGGGAGCCGAACCGTCTTTCCTCCACTCCTGAAATGCTTTGAACTCGAGGGGTTGTCTCAGGGGCGCCTCTAACGATGAGAGCCATGACACCCACCCTGACGTATTTAGCACAGCTCATGATGGAAGCTCTCCCAAGAAAGGCTGGGATTTTCAAAGGGAACCTGATAGGATAGGGGAGCCTGCCCATCCAGAGGCAGAGATGCTGGAGACGGGGTTGCCCATGCTCGGCTGGAGCCTGGCGTTAATGTGGTGGGAAACCAAAGTATGTAAATGCTCTGCAGGGGTGAGAGCCTGGGTTGTCCCACAAGAGCAGGAGTTATGGTGGCCCTGGGGAGTTGTACCTTGAAAACAAAGTTTTTAAAGGTAAATGGGCACATGGCCCATCCTGGAGGAGAAGGGCGCAGAGCCTGTGGCTTTGCAAACCCCCTCTTGAGCTTTGCATACCCCAACACAGGGACCACCCTGCCATACTACTTAAATCCCACCACTGATCCCACTCCTTGCTCTTTGTCCATGCCCAGGCCCCAAAGCTTGCTGTTTGTCCTTCCTACCACTGTAACAGGGTTCAGTCCTCCCAGTCTGAGCCTCACTGGGTGCCAGTGGAAGTTCTGCTTGCACAAGAGGGTAAAACCAGCCCTTATCAGCCCAGGATCAGCCCCTACCAACAGCAGCACACGTCTCGATAGGCAGGATGGATTTTTGATGTCAGAAGAGTGGTTTTGCTTATCTTTCACTGCACACAGATGAGCTTATTAAAGCCAAGTAGGTCAGGCACATGATATAACAGTATGATCTATGTAAAAGGCACTGCGAGGTGTTCATTGTGCTGAGACACTCCACTCCTGACAGATTTATTCCTCTTCATATGAAAAGACTTGACCAGAGTCAAATCTTCCCAACAAAGCCAGTAGCAAGCTCCCGACTAACTTCAGTGAGACAAAGATTTCAGCATCATTCACTGGTTTGTACAGGGAATATTTTAGTGAGTTCACAAAAGGAACTACTCTCTCTGGGAAGTATGGAAAAAAGAAGAAACAGAATTTTGTTTTAAAGCCTGTAAATAAAAGCTACAGCTTACTGATGACTTCAGAAGGAGGATGAGTTTATTTCCCCAAGCTGTAACAGTTCATGTCATCATTGAACAGAATTGCTGTTGCTTTGCCAGACCCAGCCTGGCAAACCTGAGATGAGCCAGATGATCATGTGTTCCAGACTCACACCTGGGGAAAAAAAAAAAAAAATCTAACAGTTTTACAGGCTTCTGAATCCAGGAAAAATGATTTTGCAGTACATGAGACTCATCTGCATTGCGGCTGGGCCTCATTCTTCCCGGCGCAGGTGCAGGGACATGAGCAGCCCTATCTGCCCCCTCATCCAGCTGAAAACTAACCAGGTTCATTCTCAGCTGCATCCTCTCCCTGACCCGGCTGGCCACAGCACGGATGCTGACACAAGCCTGCGGGCTGGATACAGCCCAGGACTTCATTTCACCTCCTAGACAGAGGATTATTCTCATTTAGGTATTAGCTAACCCCGACTTCTCACTGGTGGGCAGCTGGAAGTGGTAACCCCTTCAACTGGTGTTAGACCCAGCAGAAGACGTCTGCCTCCGGCCGGCGGAGATAATCTCTCTCTCGTGTGCTCCCCAGCGACACGCACCATCCAACGTTATCAAATCCGGCTGGTTTGCGTGACTGGCTCTTGCTCAATCAGCAGCTTATTTAGAAAAGTCAGTTTGCTAATTGAGAAAAGTTTAATGAATTTTTGGTGTATGAAAAAAAAATATGATTACTTTATATTACCAATGTGTTCATTTGAAAAATTCATTACATTTATGTATTGTGTTTTCATGTAAATACCTCTGCCAAAATGTATTAGCAAAGAATACAATATTATGGTTCATGGTTCATGTGGTATCTGAAAGGAATAATTGTATAACTAATCAGTGAAAACAAAGTAAATGTTCCTCTTGAGCTTGTACAATAAAAAACTGAATTAAAACTATTCAGGCTCAAAAATGCAAATATGCCATGTCTCCCATCAGCAAGAAAATAAAAAATTAATATTTAGAAACCTTATAGGAGATCCAGGGTCTCTGGGATTTTCTGACAGTATCATCGCAAGGCACCAGTCCAGTCTTTGTTCAAACCACTTCTCCGTAACACCGTCCTACAGCCCCACCAAACAGTTCAGGGCTGGTTTGGGTTTGGGTAGTTTATTTTTGGGGGGTGATTTTTAACTGCAACTTTGTCAAATGATGCCTCCAGCATCAGGGCAGAATGGGAGCAAGGCGATACAGGGAAACAACCCCGGGGGTCTCCCAGAGAACAACCTGCTGTTGAAGTGCACAATATATTCCAAGCAGGTAATTAATGCTGGCATTTGTCATTCAGAGTCAATCCTAGGGGAGGAGAGCTGGGGGAGGTGACTCCAGCCTGAGCTGCAGTCACCATGACTAGGTCTGAAATGGGGCAGAGCTAAGGGACCCCAAATTTGCCCTCTGCTCTGGGTGCTGCTGCATCTCAGCCCAGCTCCGAGGGCATCTCCCCGGAACAGGGGGACTCAGCGACTCTCTCCTCTCCGTGTGACAGCAAGTCATCTCTGAAATGGCGTGGCACCAGGGCAGGACAGTCTGTCCCGTTACCTGCACCAGTCCTCACCCAGACCCAGGAGGGAGCGGGGAAGCAGAGGGAAGGGCTTGGGAAGGATTTAACCTCCTGCTAAGAGCACAGCAGAGTCATGCCCAGTGCTAAGCAGATGGTGGCAATGGCCATTTGCTGGGGAAGAGTCGGTGCAGCTCCCATCCAAACCCTCTGGGGTTAGCTGTAAAATACAGATAGGAAGCAACCAGCTCTGGGAAGGAATATCGATGAATTAAAGTAATTTCCCCGTTATTTCCCATTCATATATCTCCTTTCATGTATATATGTAGCTCAGACTGGAAGCATGAGACAGCTTTTCTCCTTGATCTCGTGGGGACCCCTGTCCTTACACAGGCTGCTCTGAAAAGCCACAGATCAGAGCTGTACCAAGATGGGTTTTTTCAAAGCAGAGAGGCTGGATAAGCAGCACAGCCCATGTAATTGGTACAGCAGGGCCACAGCCTCTGTGTTTTCCAGATGGCAGGGAGACGTGGCAAGCAGGTCAGAAGGAGGGAACAAGCCAGCAAAACCACAAAAAGCAGAGGCGGAGGAGATTCAGCGCAGCCAGGCCAACTGCCAAGGCCACGGGGTACGAGATGGAGAGCATCCAAAGCTGCTCACCTGGGGAGGATGCGTAGGCAGAGCTGCTTGTTCCCAAGATAAATAAAGTCATCCAGGATGCCCTACATGGGGTGACATCAATCCCATCCCCCTTAATCGAGTGGGGACCACAAACCCCCACCCCTCGGTCCAGCAGCTGGGGTGTCCCTTTCCCCGGAACCAGGCTCATTCCTGCAGAAAGGTTAATAGCCGCAGTGCTAAATTATTAACTGCCGCAGGGCATGCATGGTGCTCTGAGCCAAAGCTGGGTAAAAGCACTCACGTAGGTTTTTAAAGCATTTTGGGGGCTACCGCAGTAGCCTCAATCATTACAGATGCAGTGGCTGAAATGTATTCGCTGGTGCCTCCTCGGTGGGGCGAGTTCAGTGTCCGCTGCCAGCCTGTGCCCTGAGCAGGCAGGACAAGCCACAAGGCCACCTCGGCTCCTCTGGGCTGCTGTGTGCAGAAATGGCCTCGTTCAAGTGTGCACTAGCTCTCTCTAACCACAAGAGTGTGCCTGGACCACAGTTTTGGGAAAATGTTAGCATTTAGCTAAGATGATGTTAAAACCTCTCCGTCTGCAAGAGAGTGGTCCTGGCTCTGCCCTCCTACCCACACGAGATCCCCCAAAACATTGCTGTCCTCTCTGGAAGCTACCCCGCTCCTCCCAGTCCCCAACCATTACTGCTCCCCCCATCTTGCACCAGCTCTGCCCCCAGCAAAGCTGGGTTTTGCCTGAATCACTAGGACGAGGTCCAGGTATCCTGGGAGAGTCTTGGTCCTCCTTTCATCCAAGGACCAGCCATGATCCTCTGTAGGCTTGGAGAGAAGAACCAGGAGTTTGGAGCCAGCATGGTCTTTTGTTACGTGTCTGGTAGGGGTTTTCTGCCACAAGGACATTTTTATTTCCAGGCATGTAGCACTGGGCATCAGTAATGTTCCTTAAAGCTGTAAACTCTGGAGATGAGTCCCTGTGTCTGCAGGGTGGGATTCTTCTCACCAATCTTTAAGGGGTGTCCTAACTGCTAACTTCATCTGAGCTGGTTACTCGGGATCTTTATTATAAATAGGCATTTCTGGGGCAAGACCCATCTGAACTGCTTCAGTCAGTGGGTGTAGGATGAGCACAGATTGCAGGATTAAAAAGCATGTTTCAGCCCACGTAAAGGGGGACAAGGGCGTCTAGTCCAGCTCTAGGTGTTGGCGCTTGTAGACATTGTGTTTGGATATGACTGGATACGACATGTGTTTGTATGGTACTTTGGGGTAAGGTATCACCTGGGGGTTATTTTAGGGGAAGCCAAACTGATTTGGAAATTCAGCTGTTTGAGACCTGCTTTCCATGCAGGACTGTTCATATCCGTATATCACTCACTTAGCTGGGAATGACTGCTCTGAGCATGGCTTGATCTCAGATCATTTGAGCATCAACTACGACCCCTTACGGCAAGTGCTCTGTTTTGCCAGTGTCCGCTGAATGAGTCTGTGCCAGTTATTGCCAGAAGTAGGAGGTGGCGGAGCGGCGAGTCAGTGCTGCATGGCTTCATCTTCCGCACAGATGGGCAGCCTTCTGCAGCCAACACCAGCTGCAAGACCCAACACGTAGGCAAGAGGTTTCTGTCTTCAGGGGCTTCAGAGTAAAGCTCTGTGCCTTTAAATTCACAGTGATGTATGTACCAGACCGATAAAAGTGATTGCTGACCTGCATAGGGTTGAGAGTTTTCACAACACCCAGCTCCATTTGGTGGGCTCACACCGAAGATCTGAGGTCTGATTTGGAGCTGAGCACTCCCACGTCCATGGGTATTTGGATGGAGCTGTCTGGGAGCCACTGTCGAAATCAAGTCAAGCCGCCAAGGCTTCGGCTCGGTGCAAAGCCGAGCTCCCTCAAAGCAAAGGTGATGGGGAAGATGGATTCAGGTTGGCAATAGCTCCCTGTCATGTTCCATTTGTGAATGAAGACCAAACTCTGCTGGCAGTTGCCATCTGTATCAGTCTACCTGGACGCAGCCATTTCTCTGCATGGGATCCAGGCAAAATAAGATGGCTGAGATAAACATTTGGTTCAAAAAGTGCTCACAGCCTACCAGGAGCAAAATGACATATTGCTTATCTGAAGGCCAGGGTTAGAATCATAGAATCACAGAATCGTTAAGGTTGGAAAAGACCTTTAAGATCATCAAGTCCAACCGTTAACCTACCACTGCCAAGCCCACCACTAAACCATGTCCCTAAGCACCACATCTCCCCGGCTTTTAAATACCTCCAGGGATGGGGACTCCACCACTTCCCTGGGCAGCCTGGGCCAGGGCCTGACAGCCCTTTCCGTGATGAAATTTTTCCTGATATCCAACCTAAACCTGCCCTGGCGCAGCTTGAGGCCGTTTCCTCTTGTCCCATCGCTTGTTCCTGGGGAGAAGAGACCGACCCCCCCGGCTCCAGCCTCCTTTCAGGCCGTTGCAGAGAGCGATGAGGGCTCCCCTCAGCCTCCTCTTCTCCAGGCTGAGCCCCCCCAGCTCCCCCAGCCGCTCCTCCCCAGCCTTGTGCTCCAGCCCCTGCCCCAGCCTCGCTGCCCTGCTCTGGCCACGCTCCAGCCCCTCCATGGCCGCCTTGGGGTGCGGGGCCCAGCGCTGAGCACAGCATTCGAGGTGCGGCCTCAGCAGTGCTGAGTACAAGGGGATGATCACTGCCCTGGTCCTGCTGGCCACACTATTCCTGATACAAGCCAGGAGGCTAGTGGCCTTCTTGGCCACCTGGGCACACTGCCAGCTGTCAACCAACACCCCCAGGTCCTTTTCCACCAGGCAGCTCCCAGCCGCTCCTCCCCAAGCCTGTAGCACTGCATGGGGTTGTTGTGACCCAAGTGCAGGACCCGGCACTGAGCCTTGTTGAACCTCACACAGTTGGCCTGGGCCCATCGACCCAGCCTGTCCACATCCCTCTGCAGAGCCTTCCTACCCTCCAGCAGATCGACACTCCCACCCAACTTGGTGTCACCTGCAAACTGACTGAGGGTGCACTCGATCCCCTCGTCCAGAGCGTTGATAAACAGAACCAGTCCCAATACTGAGCCCTGGGGAACACCACTTGTGACCGGCAGCCAGCTGGGTTTAACTCCATTCACCACAACTCTTTGGGCCCGGCCACCCAGCCAGTTTTTTACCCAATGAGGAGTACGCCCATCCAAGCCATGAGCAGCCAGTTTCTGCAGGAGAATGCTGTGGGAAACCATGTCAGAAGCTTTACTAAAGTCCAGGTAGACAACATCCACAGCCTTTCCAAGCTCATCCACCAAGTGGGTCACCCTGTCATGGAAGGTGATCAGGTTGGTCAAGCAGGACCTGCCTTTCATAAACCCATGCTGGCTGGGCCTGATCCCCTGGTTGTCCTGGAGGTGCCATGTGATGGCACTCGGGATGATCTGCTCCATGACCTCCCCCGGCACCAAGGTCAGGCTGACAGGCCTGTAGTTCCCTGGATCCTCCTTCCAGCCCTTCTTGTAGATGGGTGTCACATTTGCTAACCTCCAGTCAACTGGGACCTCCCCAGTTAGCCAGGACTGCTGACAGATGATGGAAAGAGGCTTGGTGAGCACCTCCACCAGCTCCCTCGACAGGATTCCTCCTGGTCCACTGTCTAACCTCTCCAAAATGGGACTGGTGGCCTGCCCTATCTGTTCATTGGTCTTGACATCACCTTTACTTACGCATATAGGTTGGAGGAACTGAACATCATATACATGCTATGAAAATATTAGAGCAGAGAACATTTTGGAAGCTACCTGGCTATTTCATCAGCAGTGGTTCTGGCTCTCCATCTATGCGGCTTCGCAAATAAGCTCATTTTGAACAGCTTTTGTTGTATTAATTCAGCAGAGTTGTTTCTGTGGGCCTTTCGTGGTGGGAGGTTGTTGATGCCCTCTGTGTGTGCACTTACTTAAATGTTTTCTCCCTCTGCTTTGGGGTGCAGCAGACCTGGGGAGCATATTCTGACCAGGCTTCCCAGCTCTGATCTGCCTCTCCAGCAAAGGACAGATTTGGAGAATTTTTCTTTCCCTCATCCCACTTATACAAGAGTCAAATATTGTAGCTAATAAGCTAACCATGGTAATTTTTTTTTTCCATATAAATAAGTATATATTATTTTCAAATGTCTTGAATTATACCTTACAGATGAGGTTGTGCTGTCAACAACACTAGACTATGGCAACAGTTATATTCAACAACAATGTCTGGAATATAAATGAGGCTGACAAATAACTGAGTGTTAAATGCCTACTAGTTATTCCAATGGTCTTTAAAAAAAATTTGTGGATTATGTTAGGACACAGATTCTGTCTTCTCTTTCTCTGCCTAGTCTATTACTTATCTTCTTCAGTTTTGCTGGCAATTAAATTTTTGTTTCCATAGAACTATCAGTACGGCTACCCAGATTTTCTTCCTGAGCAGGTAATAGCCATTAGAGTCTATCATTACATATATATAGTGAATCACTTATCCTGTTTATCATTTGGTACTTATCAACACCGAATTTCCCTGGAGTTTACCTTATGGTCACTAGGTATCGGGATCTATTCTCTTCCCTTGACACAAATCTTTAGCTTTGACCGTCCCACGTCCCAGGCTGTGGCACCTCAGAAATCCCTTTCTTTTCTGGTCAGCTCCAAATATTCTGAACAGTTTGAGTAGAGCTTTAGGGGACCCTGCTTGATAACCTCTCTGTGGTGAAAAATGATCATAATTTCTATATTTTCTTTCCTCTCTTTAAAAAAAATAGTAATTCCTGACAGGGCTGCCCTCTTACCCCATGATGTCATTTCTTAAAGAATTTATTGCGATAAACCTGCTAAAAAGCTTTCTGTAGTGACTGATCTTCCCCAGTCTCCAATATTTCCAAGTATCCTAGTGTAAAATTAGATGATACAGCTGGCCAATTTGCCTGCTACAGAAACAAGACCTGCCAGTCTGTGGTTTCCAGGGTAGCCCTTGCATCACCCGGCATCATAACCACACTGAATCAGCCTGATTCAACCCACACTTGCTTTTTATCTTGTCTCCAGCACTGGCCAAAGTGAATATCGAGGAAAAGTACAAGAACAGGATGAGCATAAAGTCTGTTTCCTCCGATAGTATCTCAGTCTCCAACAATTTGCCTCTTGTGAACTTCCCGAGCCAAAGATGTGTGCAGATAGCTAGAAGCCCTCAGTCGATGCTTCTCTCTGGCCTCTTGAACCCATATGAACTGTTGTCATTCACAATTCCACTTTGGCCTTTTGCCATCCCTCTATACATATATATATATGTATATATATCCCACTCTATATTCATAAAGGCACCAGAACTGAGGTACTCAAGATGGAGTGAGTCATAGATTTACACCATGACACAGCAATGTTAAAGTCTGGTGTCGTATTCACCACTTTCCATTCCTCTGGTAAGCATCGCTGTGTTCATAACATTTTTTGCTTACATTTCTGATGCTTACTTTTTCTCTTTATAATATTCGGATTCAGGAAGTTTGACATTTTCTACCCTGAATGTTTCAGAGGATGCTGGAAAACATCCAGTACTCATTTTATCACTTCACTTTTTGGCCAGATTTCAGCGTAGCCTTTTTTCTTTCATGCAGAATTAAAAGATCATACAGCAGGTTAGTTTTTCATATGTTTTATTGTTTTAAATAATTAGTTTAATTTAGGCTCCCTTTGTGTTGTCTTTTCACAGACTTTGCAATCAATATGTTTACTAGCAACTGAAGACATCATGAATATATGTGTGCATTACCGGATAAATGCAGAAATTACATTTTGAATTCACTGACACGAGCATTCACCCCTACAACACGATTTTGAGCGTTTAATCAAGAAACAAAAACTTGTGAGCCCAAACAAAACATCCTGACTTTCTCATTTCAATTGCTAAATACTCACCCAGGCTGCATATGAATGAATTACCCACCCAAAATTATGTGCATAAATTATTTGGCAAACAAGTCTGAGTAATGAACAAATGTGGGTGAATTACTGTGTTGGGGAAAAGAAAGTGAGGCATGATTCATTCAATCACCTACTTGTTATGGCTGATTCCCTAGGCTCAAATTAGGCAATAATCAAGGATCCTTCAGCACGGCGGCTGGGGCGAGCTCGGATGGGTTGTGAGCCTGCAGATGCAGGGTTTGAGAGCTTCTGCACAGCTGGGGCCGGTGCCTCCAGCATCCGAGGCTCCTTCATAGCACCGAAGCGTCCGGCCAGTTCTGATGCAGACACTCGGACACTCCATACACATCAGGAAACTGCAATTCCTGATCTCATTCAAAATACTCTCAAGTGCCTCTGTGCCAAATAACAGTCAATACGTGGCCTAAGCCAGACCAACTGTTATCTTGTAGTGTAAGCAGGGTTATCCCACAGGCATGGGTAAAACTTGTCTTTTGTCCTTTCTGAGTTTCAGTACTTACACTGGATACAGACCATGCACTGAAACCTCACAAGAATAACTCCTGCAAACTTCACTTTTCATAGAATCATAGAATCATTCAGGTTGGAAAGGACCCCTGAGATCATCGAGTCCAACCTGTTAACCTAACTGCCTGGTCCACCTCTAAACCATGTCCCTAAGCACCGCATCCACACATTTTTTGAATACTTCCAGGGACGAAGGATTGACACATCCGACAGATAAACCCTGATGAGGATTTGTTTGTAGGAAGCCCTGTCTCCCAGCCTCGGACAGAAAGGGCCACTCTAAATATCCATCCATAATCCGCGTCCTTGCAGAGTGGTGGGGCAGAGGGAGGAAGGGCTCTCACTGCCGCTCCCAGGACGTCAGCCTGAACCCTCCCGAAGGCTCCCTCCAGTCAACCCGGCGGAGAGTACCGACTCACACGGGCTCAAGCAATCCCACCAACCTGCCACCATGCCATTGCCTGCAAAGCTCTCCCTTATGCTCTCCCAATGGATCTAACAGGACTTTGACAACAGGGTTCCCAGTTATACTGCAGAATAAATTATCCCTTTTTCCGCTATCTGCTGTGTGATGACTTCCCGCTATGCCTAGGAGCAAGAGGTACTGCTATCATTATGCACATCCGCAGAGCAGAATAGCCAGTACCTGAAAATGTGAAAATGATGCATAGACCAAATCGGATCCAAATCTATATTCCCAGTTGTAATTGCAGAAGAGTTTTACTAGTGATTTAGGAGATCTCTACCTCTTGAATAAGGCTGTCTTCTAACCATTTCTTCAAAGGCACATTCTTTTTCCAGGCAGAATTATTGGTCACGTGGATTTTGAGGTTTGAATGGGATTTCTGGAAACCTCGTTCTTGATGAAGGATCCTGACGAACTTGTATGCAGCTTACACATTGAGCATGACCTCTCCATCCAACCATGCCTTCAGCCCCACCTTCCGCCTGCTGAGCCAATGCAACACACCAAGTTCAGCTTCACAGCTTTCCAGCTGCCCCTCAGCCTCACCAGGCCCATGCTTCCTAGCTCTGATGTTCTGGGGAGGAGCACTGCGCTAGCTGTGCTGGATGGTTACTCTGTGCATGCACAAAACGGAGCCGGTACCCAGAGAGCATACAGGACGCCAACCATCAACAAAACATCCTCTGTCCTGAAGCTTTTTGGTTAAACACCTCTCCAATCAGATTTTTGGCTACTTAGTCTTCTGCTGAATTACAGGATGCGATGTACACTGTAGTGAAGAGAAGTAGGTGGAGGTTTTCTATGCAAACATGCAGCTAGATAGATTATTAGCACAGGCCAAAACGAACTATGTTATCTTTTCATGTGTCCCCACCACATTTTCAGGGTCTACCCCTGAAATGCCCCCAGCTTTGGTTTTGGCTAGCAGTGCTCATTCCGTGCTTAGGCAACATGGAACATATGTTCAAAATGCCTTGAAGAATGTAGAAGTTACTATCCCCATTTTAAAGGAGAGGAGAAATAAAAGCAGGAAAGAGATTAAAACCAGCAGTCACATAGTGGAGAAAGAGGTTTCCACTGTAGAAGTCCACTGTCATGCTGACAGCTTTACCATTGAATGTTGTCTGTTTGTGCAAAGGCTGTAGCAGTCAGTCTTCTTTTTTTCCAGTGCACAACTTTTAGGTCAAGACCGTAATTGTAACAGTTTTGTCCAGAGTCATGACAGAGCATCAGTGAAGTAGCAGAGTAAGAGCATTCAGAGCATCAAGGGGCCTGTTATTTTCCTTTCAGGAAAGATATACAGCAAAACAAGATTGAACATTCAGCTAAATCTGAATTTTGGTTCTGCCGACCATCAATACAAGTGTAAAGGTGAGATTCCCAGGTAACTTTTACTCTAGCCATCCTCCTCCAGCCACTCCTGATTTCCTGAGTATCAGTAGCAGGTGGTGCAGGAGATACTGCCAAGGCTTACTTGGAGGATATTTTTAAAAGTATTAAAAAAAATTCCCTTGAACTATTCTGAGCACTGCAGGCAGCACTTTTCTGCCTCAGAAAGGAATGTGGAAACTTGTATTTCCTCACTAAAAGCAAAATACCACTGCCTATCTCTGGCGCTGCATGAGCCAACTAAGCCTCGGTGTAGAATAGGCAGCGTGAGTTGAATTCTTGCCCCAGGGAAATCAGAGCTGAGTTATTGTTCAGTGGCATAAGGATTCGATTCAGTGTGAATGGGAGAAGAATCAAGGCAAAACTATGAGATCCCAGCCAGCAATATACTTAAACCCACATCTAAGCTTAAGGTCATGAATAGTCCCAAATCAAATACCAGTACTGGATGTACTGGTCGTAAGTGAATAAAAATGGGTTTATGCATGCACAGTAATAAATTTTAAGAAGGATGATGGTTTAAGTTGCCTAATTCCCTGCAGCATTTTGGATTTTCTGTTTCTAGTTATCTTAAATATCGACACCACAATGAAGAGAGAGTGACAGGATCAGCATTGCCGCAGTGTGGTGTGGAGCAAGCAGGAGCTTCACTTCCCAGGCCAGCTATTCTCCCTCTCTGCTCCCTGAGGGAGTCCCGCTGAAGGGGGAATTTGCCCCTGTAGCGTCATATAAGAGAAGCGAGCAACAGTTTCATATGTCACTTTACACTGAAACATTTGTTTAATACCCAGTGTAATGTAACTTTTAATCTAATTAGATTAGCAGTCACAAAATACTTTGCTAGTTCTGTTCCCAGTGCCCTGCCAGTGAAGTTAATATAATGGGTGATATGGCGTTAGCTTCCCATTTGACACACGTGCCTGTGATGTAAAATCCACTTTTGACAAGAAAAGATTATTATATTGCTGAAATTTTAATAAAAGCAGAGTACGAAAAGACCTCAAGAACCTTCTCTAATCTATTCCTGTGTAACAAGAAAGGATCAGATGTACGTTTTTTGTTTTTAAAAGCTTTCCATTATAACCTTCTCCAAGAGCTTATTGCAAGACTGTCCGCACAGTTAACGTATTTTTCAGAATTCTCTTGGTCAGTACTTCTTGACCTGTCCACCACGGACATGAAGAGAAGATTATGGTGTCCCATGCTGGTTGACTCTTTCATAAGCTGAAGAACCCCCGCATGCTCACTTTTCCATCACAGGTCCTGTTTTCGAGCTCTCTGCTCCTTGCTTTGTGCTACTCTGCACGCTTCTCAATCAGCCCCCATGGTTCTTGCAGAGCAAAGCCTAAAGCTGGGCTCCAGCTGGTGCTTCCTGACAGCTAAGGGGAGAGAAAGGGCTCCTCTTCATGCTCTTTTCCAAAGAACTCCAGCTGTTCTCCAGTTGTTCTCCAGCCTGTATTCGTGTTGCTGTTGTTCCTTCCTAAGCCTGGCACCTCGTGCTTGTCCTAATCAAAGCATCCTGCCTTTCTCAGACTGTATTTCTGACTTTTCAAGATCATTTGCAACTCTGGCTCTGTCTCTGCAGTCCATCCTTGCATGGTTTTGCCTCCAAATGTAAAAAACGTCCTTTCTAGTCCATTGAAAACACTGAATAATACACCAGCTCTCACACAATGTCTCTTACACTTTACTGGCGAACCGCTGAGAATTATTCCCTGAAACAATTTGCACTCAGCCATTTATAACTTCATATATACCATGTTTCCTTGGCTCGCTTATGAGAATGTCCCATCAAAAGTCTAACTAATGTCAAAACTTACGACTTGAACTGTTTCTCCTCTGTCTCAAAGCCTGTTGCCCTGTCCTGTAAGGAAATGAGATTGGTTTGACATGATTTGTTCTTGACAAATCCATGGTGACTGTCGCTAATTTCCTTGTTTTCTCTTAAATGCTTACAAATTGTTTGATTATTTGTTCCTGGATTTTTCAGGAAATTGAAGATAAGCTGATGTGTCTGTAATTCCCTAACTCCTCCTTCCAACCCTCCCCTTTTTCAGTAAGTTTCCACTCCCATCTTCTTCGTCCCCCACAGTTTTTAAAGGTACTTACTCCCCTAAATATTTCATACCATAGGGAGTCTATCAGCAAAAGAAAAACATCAACTGGCAGAGGACCTTATAAAAAGATTATCATACTTTAATGACCATATGCTAAATCATATTTTAAACAGTTTTAGGTAGATTTTTCCAAAAGACTATAGTGTTGGTCTGTCTCTGTTCCTGCTGAAGTAAATAAGAGATTTCTCATTGGCTCCAGTGGAGGCTTACAGATTTTGAAAATTTATTTCCCTAAGTCCGGAGATGTTCAATATACATTGGCATGGTAAATGGTGAATATGGTGCCTTTTGCACAGCTTTCAGCAAGCTCATTTAAAAGGATACAGAGTCACATGATTTTTTTAATATGCTGTAACTATATTCTCCTTTTGCTTGACAGCTGTAAACCAAACCCAACTGAAGTGGTCAAACTGAGCCTAAAACCGTTGACGGGTGTTATTGCAAGAAAGTATGCCTGAATTTCCTGCCAGCACGCTCCTTTCACACAATAAAGTGGGATGGGTCAGAGCGTGTGGGTGAGCAGTTCATGCAAGAAGATCAACATGTTGACTTGCTCAAGTGAAAATATCTCCTTGTGCAATACTGAGAGCACCAAACAATGACGGAACGGGCAACCAGCTGGATGAGAAAGCCAAACATGCGTAATTCTCACAGCACTTTCCCTTCCGTGCCAGGGACTGTTTTCAGTGGAGTTGGGTCTGTATACACCAGCTGAGATCTTAGCTACCGACTTTAGCTTTGCAGCTGTACATTGAGCTTTCCCGTACATCGCATTTGCAACTTGCCCTTGAGCCCTTCCTTCTCTGCCCCTTCTCGATAACGGGTTGGGAAGAGGAGTTGTCTCCGGCTGTTTGCAGTGCAGCACATGATTTTAAATTAATCATACCCCAAGAGCTTAACAGGCCAGATGCCAGGCATAGTGGAATCGATCCTTCTCTATGAAATCATCCCTAAATAAGCATCTCTGCTCTTAAGTACATTTTCACTGGGTTTCTAAGCACACATCAAGCCCGGGTTCAACAGGAAGGCTGGGAGATTCCCTCTGCTCTTTCTGTTGTTTCTTCCAATACTAGTGAGGGCTGCTGTGTCCCCATGAGACCGGGAGAAGTGAGAGGAGTCTTGGTAGGGTAGCAAAGACAGAAAGAAACTCTTCCTGAAAAGCTCAAGAGCTCCTTATTAGAAGGAGCATTCTTGAATGAGGTTACCAACACACCTACTACTCCTCCTGCTGAGCCATGATTTCTTCCTGCCATTGAGAGTAGGCATGGATACAAGAAGTCAGCTTTAGTTATCAAGGAGTCACACGATTTCACCTATAGTAGGGAAAAAAAAAAAAGGTAAGACCAAGAAATGGAATAAATATTGTCAGGATTGACTCATCCGTCACAGATCTTTGCTTTTTTTTTTAATCTGTCAAACCTATCTTATTGTCATTTCACACTTGGTTTCAATGTAGCTAGAGAGGTGGAGATGGCAATTCTGCTGCTGTATTGATCCTGACACTACAAGTCCTTGTCTCGCACGGAGAAAAATGTTATCCTCCCAGGGACTGCTGCCAGGAGAGACGCAGGTAGTGACTTTTGTTTCTTTCTCCGGTAAAATAAACTTGGTTTATGGCACAGGGTCAGTGCTGTGGGAATTGCAGAGAGGCTGGCGTGCTGTACAACACTACCCCCTTGTGATTTCTCTTGTTACAACACCTTCTAAACCGCAGCTCTTCCAGACTGACCATTTCACATGGAAGATTCCCTCTCTGAGCACAAATCCTACTATTGAACAGTCAGCTTCCCCAGTGGGAACTGAACAACACTATTTGATACATACATATACATTTTGTTTTTACTGAATTCCTCTTTCCTTGTGCCTACAACCTTGTATAATTTTTATATGATTCTATATTTGCTGCTTCAGGAACTTGGACAGACCTGGTATTTCCACCTCTCCCAGCCCATGTTGCACTTCCTCTCTGAATGCAGAGTTCAGCACAGAAATTTCAGACTTGCGTGTACATCTTTGCTATCATCTTGTATTTATTTGAGCTGCAGAGGACCAAAGCCAAGCTGCCTTAGTTGAATGACAGCATCTTTGCCCACACAGTTCATGGCTGGGCTCTGAAGAGATCAGATGCTAGAGCAGCCGGTGCGGCGCTGGGGAGATGCTTGTTCAGCTCCTGCCCCAGTGCGGGTGCACAAAGGCAGCACCCAAAGTACTAAAGCTGCGGACATGTAGCAGTAGCCCCGCTTCAGCTGGCTTCACGAATCTCAACAGCCTGCCAACTGTTCGTACCCTCTCTTTATCCTTAAAGCATCACGAAGAAGACAAGGAAATCAGCACAGGGATCCCTGCTCTCCATCGCGAGGTGCAGGCATGCTCTTACACACAGCTGTCAAGGAACAGAGAAGTTGGACGCTGCTCCGGCAGGGAAGGGGAGCCGGGGACAGAGGGTGACAGCAAGGTGGGCTGGGTGGAAAAGGTGAGGACAGCGGGGTGGCCTCACGGACAAAGGCACAGCCCAAGAGAACCTGAGCAACAGTGACCAGGTTCAGCCGAGCGTCCAGGTCACCAGACAAGTCCATGGCGATGGGGCAAGTGCAAGGTGAAGCAGGCATGGTCATGCTGGTCAGCCATCGACGGCACTACCTCAAAGCTGTCCCTCAGTCCAAATGGGCAAACCCAGGAAGGGGGATGCCCTCAGGGCCATAACACTGACAAGGCTGATGAAAAACTTTTACCTGAAAAATCAGATTCCAAAACGTCTCGTTTATTTTTGACTTGGACAAGTGGAAGGGGAAAAGAGACATAATTTTATTATTGCTTTGCTGCTGAGCTCAGAGTTCAAGTAACATGGTCACTGTTACGTGCTGGGTAACTTTTTAACAGAATCATTGTTGATAAATGAAGAACAATGGAGAACATTTTAGTTGGAAGGAATTCTACTTCCATGTCAAACACTCATGTCAAACTACTTCCCCTTCTTTGAGAAAAAAAAAAAAGAAAAAAGAATGCTTCTTTGTTAAGCATTGACCTGCTCCTACGGTTTATTGCCCAGATTAAGTACAACTCAATACTCTGTCTTCAGCATCCTTGTTTCTGGTGCAGCTGGGATGTCACCTTTATTATGACAGAGAACACGGCATGTTTAGATGTCCTTTCCACCAAGGTTTCCCTGAGTTCAGATCTAATGCAGGGCAACTGTGAAGCTAAATCAATGTGTAGGTGCTTGCCTTAAATACTTAAGAGCAAAAGAGGGAGGCCATCAATAGCTCCCTTTCCTTTCGCAGATAACAGAATTATACAGAAAGAGTTTCCTAAGTGTGTGCTGTTTTCTTAACAAATAAACTAGCCATTGAAACCCCCAAGGTCACAGAGTTACTGAACAAAGAACTAGAAACAATGAGGCTTGTGTTCAAGCCCCATCCCTACTTCAGAAGGTGTGGTTTGCAACGGCACAAGGGTGCTCAGGGCTGCTGGAAGTTCAAAAAGCAGTGAGAGGAAATCTAAGGAATAAAATGCACCTAAAGCTATTAAGAAAAAGGTGCCACTTCTGGTTCAGAACATCCGTTTGAAAAGCAGCTGTTGTCACAATAAAGACAAGAAATAAGGAAACTATGAGGCACAGCAGGCACTCAGACTAAGAACATCTCAACAGCGGCCATAGGACAACTTCCAGCTAACTCCAGAGAGTGACGGTGGGGGTGTCCGCCCGAGGTGAACAGGTTATGCCGAGTTACATTTAGTTAATGGGATGATGGCACCTCCAAAGCACAATTCACCTGACCTGCTTTAGAAATCTACTTTAGGATGAGCTGAATCCCACCACAGGAGTGCCTTTTCCTCTCCATTGACATTGAGGGCAACCAAAGGCACCAGCTCAGAGGTGTCTGTCCTACCCATGTCTACCTTTGGTCAGACAGATCCTAGCTATGGACAATGAACCATTAAGATCAACATCAGAACTAAGACCTTCCGAGTTCGGAAGTGGTTCAACAGGTACTGGAAGTGGAACAAAAAATGTTACCAGTGTGTTAGAGAGCACAAAAAAGAGGCTTTTTTCCATGGTACCTGTAGCCTCCCTGCAGGTAACACAGCGTTTTCATGCTGTTAGATCATCTTCACCCTCTCTAACAACGTTTTCTGGTGCTGGATCATCTTCGTAACGCAGATATCACCCTCATATGTGGCTCAGACGCTCTCAGTCGCACTGTTGCAACATGGGAAATGAGAAGCGAATTTGGGCCATCCCTACCCTGACAAGACATTTGTTTGCTCTTTCTGTTTAAACTACCCGAGGACGGTGACCTTCACAGCACTGCCGGTGTGCCAGGGCAGTTCCGATCAGGCCCACAAATGTCCTTTGGTGCCTGAAAACACACACAAAAACCCATTAAACAACAAAATTATGTACGTGAACACCTTTGTAGATAGAAGTGTCTAAAAACTGATCTGCAGAGCAACTGCAGGACACATAAAGCCAACATGATTAGAGATAATACGCATTCATCTTCCTGAATGGAGTCTTGGAAAAAGAAATAAATCTAAAAGGACACAGAGACCCATTTCAGTCTCAAAAAATTAAGTATTTCTGTCGTTAGTTACTTTGAATAAAAGCCTTGTAATTCACTCGCTTTCAAAGAGGTGTTTTACTCTTTTCCTACTTTACTTCAGAACTCAGCAATTCATAAACGGAAGCCTGTAACCCCGCAGCCTATTTTCTTCCTAATTAAAGAGCCCTGTTAGGACACGTAGAGAAGTTGCTGGATTTTCCTTTTAAGTCCAGACCTGTCACTTCCTTGAAAAATAACTGTAGCAAATGAAAATGAGCAAGCCTTACAACGGCCTGGCAGAGCTTTCATGTGAGAAAAGGAAGAACCCACTGTATTTTGAGGGGCTGTGTGTGAGTTTTGATAGAATCCTCACATCGGAAGGACTTGTTTGGTGCTGTGGTATCGAGTAGCATGGCCTTGAAACAGGGATTATTTAACGCGGAACTGTGTAGAAATGGGATTCTTGAGCTACTTTTCAGCTTTGCCGAGTTTCCACTGCTACCAGTTGCACGAGGTAGCCTTTGCCTACCCAGAGGAGGAACGACGTCCCTCACACTGCTTTGGAAAGGAAGAACAACTCCTGCGTTCTTCCCTGACCTGCAAGCAAAGCCCTGCTGGCAGCAGGGCAGCGGCTGTGCCCGGTCGGCTTTGGGCTGATCAAACGAAGCACAAACACGAACGTGAGCCTCTCCTGGGGCGTGACTGAGGGCAGGCGAGGCAGCAAAGGGAGACGTTTGAGGGCACAACGGCACGCCGGCGCCCAGGCAGCGCGGCAGCACCGCGGCCCCGGCCTAGGCCGAGCGGGCCCCACGGCCCGAGCCTGACCCCAGCGCCGGCCGCACCCGAGCAGGCCGCGACCCCCAGGGCACCCCCGGGACCGGGTGCCCCGAGCCTCCTGGGCTGGCCAGCGGGGGCAGCGGGTCCCTGCGGGGCAAAGAGGCCTGGCTGCGGGCGGCGCGGCCGGGCCGGCGGGGTGAGGGCGGCGGGGCCCCGTCAGCGCTCCCGCCCCGCCCGGGCCCGTAGCGGGGCCGCCCCGCCCCGCCGTCGCTAGGCTCCGCCGCCAAGGGAGGAAGTGTCGTAACGGCTGACAGGAAACTTGGCGGCGGGTTACGGCAGCGGCGGCCGCGCTTGGCGGCCGCTGGATGAGCGGAGAGTGGGAGCCGCGGCGCTGAGGAGACGCGGGGGTGAGTGGCCGCGGCGGCGGGCGGGGAGGCCGCGGCGGCGGCGGGGGGCCGCCCGGGGCCCGCAAGGGACCGGGGAAGGGCCCCGGTGGCGGCGGCGGGGGGAACGGGACAGCAGGAAGAGGCGGCGGCGGGGCGGCGAGGCGGGGCCCGGGCACCGTCTCTGCCTTTGTTCGTGCCCCCCCCCTCCCCGCCGACCGCGGCCCGTGAGGCCGCCGCCTCCCCCCCCTCGCCCCCCTCTCGTCTGACGCCCTCCTCCTCGGTGGGTTTGTGTCGGTCTCTCCCGTAGGATATGGCCGAGGTACCGCCGGGGCCTAGCAGCGTCCTCTCCCCGCAGGGGGACACGCTCTCCCCCTTCCCCGGAGGAGGAGGAGGAGGGGGGGCTGCTTCCTCCTCCTCCTCTTCCACCTCCTCTGCTGCCGCCGCCGCCTGCACCGGGGCCCAGGACGAGGAGGCCGAAGAGGAGGAGGAAGAGGAGGGACCCGCGGGCGGACGGGAGCAGCAGCAGCGAGGAGGAGGAGGAGGCAGCGACGGCGGCAAGGGGGGGCCGCAGCAGCAGCACCGCCTCCACCACCACCACCACCATCCCCCGCACCACAACCACCAGCTCAACGGCCTCATCAGCCCCGAGCTGCGGCACCTGCGGGCCTCCCTCAAGAGCAAGATCCTCAGCTCGGAGGCAGGGGCAGCCCCCGAGGGGCTGGAGAACAAGCGAGCCAGCAAAACAATGGGCTCCGGACAGCAGCAGCAGTCATCGCCCCCGACCACAGCACCGTGCTCATCTCCCCTTACCAACCACCTCCCTCCCCAGGGAAGGACTGCACCCTCTCCTCCTCCTTCTCCCCCAGCAGCAGCAGCAGCAACAGGGGACAGGAGCCAGCCTGCTGCCACAACTACGACTGCTGCTAAGACTGCAGCCCGCAATGGGCTGGCAGGAGGGACTGCCTTGGAGGAGGAAGAGCAGGAGGAGGGGGATGAAGGAGGGGAGGAGGAGGAGTCCCTGCTGCTACTCTCCAGGTCCTTAGGAGCAGCTTGCAGTTTGAAAGGCTCGGGAACGGACTCTCAGCCCGAGGAGGACCTAACGATACGATACGTCCGATATGAGTCAGAGTTGCAGATGCCCGATATCATGAGACTGATCACCAAAGATCTGTCTGAACCCTACTCCATTTACACATATAGGTATTTTATCCACAACTGGCCACAACTTTGCTTTTTGGTAAGTGCCGGAGGGGGAAAGGGAGGGCAGGAATTGGGAGTGGTTTGGGGTTGGGGAGGAGAGGATTAAAGGGTTGACATTTGCGGAAATACTTCTGATAATCTTTTTGTGGATAAGGCCAAGCTTTTTTGGAAGTACCTGCCTTCCTAATGCAGTCCCCTTGTGGCCTGTGCATGTATAAGTAACGCATACGCCTGAACTTCCTACGTTTGTTAATGTATGTTTTAAGTGGTGGGGAAAGGCTTTGAGCACAGGGCTAGGATCCAGGAATTCAAGGCTTCTAATCTTGGTTTTGACATTGACTTTTGTGACCTTTCGTAGCTCATTTTATCATTCTGTCTCAGTTCTTAGGTTTGTATTTAAAAAAGAAAGTGGTTAGTCCACTAGTGTCTTATGAGTGCTTAGTAGTTCTTGCACAATGGTTTTAAAACAGACTTCAGCGTGGGTAGCATATAGATGTTAAGTGATATGTGGAGAGAGACTGTTAAAGGTTTTGTAGACTTTTTGATCTACTAGCTTTGAAAAAGACAAGTACAACCGTATTGCTTCTTACAGATGTGATAGTGTATGCAGCGTGCAGAAATTTTCATGCTGCTTAGATTGTCTTGCTGTACTAATCATATATTTAGTTTTATATTCTTTCTACTGCACTATTGAAAAGATTGATTGACCTGTCACCCTGTCTTTCTAAATGTTTAGCGCTTCTTATGGAAGAACTTGTGTCTCAGTTGAACAGTATGCTTTTAGGATGATAATCCATCCACAGGTCTATGAAGCTGAGCATAAGTTGGCCTGAGGGGTATACATGCATAGTGGGAGCTTAGCTGGGTTTGATTTACTCATAAGAAAACTTACGTCTGCAAAACAGAACGTTTATGGGAGTGTATGGCACTTCCTCGCTAAGGTAAATGATGAATTCGTCTCTCTTGATGTTTTAATCAAGGCTGGACACTTCTATGAAAGGTATGATTTAGCCAGAGCCAGGACACCCTTCCATTCAGGAGTATTTCTGTAAAATTTTAATAGGATATGAGTACAGGAGGTGAGGCTAATGGAATCCATCTGGTCTTAAACTTCCTGAATGTTCTTGGTTTAGGGTCTGGTATAATTTATAGCGGGATTTATATGATTCATAGGATTTTCAGAACTGTGCCTCTTAAAACCCTGAAGAGGGAATACAGTAGGATTATAGAAAGTTGAGCAAAGCATTACCTTCTGGAACAAAATAGAAATACAAAAATATTTGAAAACATTGTTTGATGCAAAGTCATGTTTGCCATTATAAGGATGCTGATGAGAGCAGAATGGTATTTTTCAAGCACTGAGCTATGTGTGTGACTGATTTTCCTATTACTGAAAAGAAATGCTTGTGAACTACGAATAAATGTCTGTACTTTCAGCATCAAGTGCATCGCTGGTAATGCCAAGGCAAGGTTGGATACTATTAGATCGCAATGCATCCGTTTAGACTTTAAATCTTTTTTTTTTTTTTTTTTTTTTTTTTTTTTTTGCCAGGGAGTAACTTGAGAATTTTCTTATGCAAAGAGCAATGGCAAGTTGTTTGACAGAGCACTAAAACAGATGATTTCTAATATTTATTTTTAACAAGTGCATTCAAAGAATAAGATATCACTCAAGGAGAAGAAAGTGTCTTAAGCTTATTTTGTAGTGACAGCTTCTTTTTTTAATAGCCTTGAAGAATCAACAAAACTTTACTTGAACTCTGTAATTCTACTCAATTTGCCATTTTTTTAAAGCGTGGAACAATGTAAAGTACATAAAACCATACAGAAGAAAATATGGCTGTGACTGTCTAAAGCTGTTAGCAAATTGTCGTCTACTTAATAATTTGAAGCTCTTGAAGTATGTTGAGTCAAATCTGATGGGTGTTTTTTGTGACTGGTTTTAGTATTTTTAAGGTTTGGTTTTTAGGGGTTATCTTGAAGACTTTCTGTTCTATAAAATTTAATTTGTCCTGCAGTTAATGGATTCCTGAACTACTTCTATCTATTAAGTCTCTTTAAAATATTTATCTTCAGTCAGGGACTGCATATTCCAGTTAGCAAGAACAGTGTCAGGATGGTGAACTTAAGCATAGAGCCTGATCCCACAGAATAATTTGTCTTTAATGCCTTGTGACCTCGCACCCTTCTGGTTTCAGGTTTTGATTGGTCTTGGGGAGAGGGGTTAGACTGCAATTTGATTGTACTCGAAAAAATATCTGTAGGGGCTCAATCAATTCCTTTACTGAATTTCACCATCACCATTTTAAAAATCTTCCAATGCATGCTCCCCTGTCTTCATTGCACTGTTGGGGCCTCCTTTCCCTTTCTTAACATGTGATGGGAAAGCATTAACACCACTTAAATTTGAAGGTGGGATGTGTATTTTCCATAAATGATCAGCAATTGTCCCTTGCTGATAGTTATTCAATAAACCATCTTAAACACCATAATTTTGCTGCCTAGCGTTTTGGATGGCTGACAAGGCAGAGCTGTTTTCTGGGGGCATTATCAACATTATTCCTGTTGATAATTATCTCATGGGTTTGAAACTTGCTGAGTTTTGGCTTGGCCTTCCCAAGGTGCACCGTTGCTCTAATGGCTGGTGCATCCAAAGGGCTGCTTGCTTTTCCTTTCTGTTAACTACCTCTTCCTGGCTTGTGCCAACTCTTGTGTTTCTCTGATTTGTGAAGCTAAGATAGCCCTCCCACCACCACCATATATTTGTAAGTGTATGTATGTATATGTTTTAGGGTCAGGTTTCTGTTGGTTTAAGGCTCCAAACATGTTCATAGTAGGCTGTCACAGGCACCGGTGTTGGTGCAAGGGAAGAGGTGAGAGTGCACAGCTGGAGGGAAGGCATAGGACCAATCCTAACTAGTCACTAGTGTGGTTTTGCTGTATCAAACGAGTTCCTAACTGTACACTCAAAAAAGAAGATCATAATCCACTTTAAAAGGACCTGGAGATACTAGGAATCTTCAGAGTCTCTTCATGTTAACGTCAAATTCATCTGTGTAACTGTCGTCCTGACTTTAGGGCTAACAAGTTGGGAACACTTGATGATCAATTCTGAAGTGTTACACTGCAGCATTATCTGACTGAGCTGTGGCAAGGTAACAACCTTCCCCTCCATAAACTGCAACTGTCTGCTTTAACTCAGGTGTCGCCTGTCTTTGGAAGAGCAGGTTCGCACTGTGTGCTGGGTGTGGATGCTCTGTAAGTGCCTGGTTTTTACTTACTCCCAGGAGCTCCGTCAGCCCAGTTTCTCTTCAAGTGACCTATGATAACCACTCCTCTGTCAAAAAAATGACAGAGGAACAGGGTATCTTTTGTTTCACGTGAAGCATTTTTAAGCACCGCTACAGCTTTGTCCCCATATGGATTGTAAATGCATTTTCAAAGTTGCAGCTTTCTTTTAAAGTGTTTTTTGCAGTTTCTAGTCTTAGCAGCATTAAAGTTCTAGAACTTCCATTTAGAATTGATACATTAAATATTTCAGAAAATTGTTTTCAAAGTACTTTATCGTGGGAGAGGTGAGCTTAGGAAACCTGCTCTCTGCCAAAGTTTGGATAAGACAGGATGTAATAAAAGCAGAGTTCTGGCTGAGTGTTGTAACCTCTCCTGCAATTCACAGTACTGCACCGTTCAGCTGCCTTTTATGAAAAATCTGGAAAATCTGTGCTTTTATTGGCTTCTTAACTTTGCCACTAGCTATAGCAGCATTTATAATTTAAACTTTCACAAGTTTAAAAATAACCTATTAATTCCATGTAAGTGGTATTAGATGTGTTGTAAATCCTAAAAGACTGCAGTTAAGGTCTTGTTTTATACTAATGCTTTGCCTTTTTTTTTTTTTTGCATTGGATTTTATTCAAGAGTCTAAGCATACTTCATGTTGAAATTAAGACTTGTAAGACATCGTTCCTGTTTTTTGGTTGCAGAAGACTTGGGGCATAAAAGAAGAACCAGAAAAGTTAGGAAACTGGGAGGTCTTCCTAGCCTCATGGCAGACGTAGGAAGAAATTCTGTTAACATCCACTCCCAATTTGCAAACTCTCTCTGTGTTCCAGTTTCCTCTTAGGAATGATCGTGGTTTTAGATACAAGCTTGCTGTGCTACTTCTCGCTGTCAGCGGCTTTGTGAAAACTTCACTCATTGCAGCATCTGAGTACGTAACAACAGCTAGTGTAGTTATTCTGGCAATGCCCTTGCACAGGAGGGAATTACTCGTGTCCAGTTTCATAGAGTGGAAACAGAGTGACTTTGTGATTTGCCCAGTATCATAAAGAGCTCTGACTGAACCGCCAGACTTTTGGTTAAAACCATTAGCCTAAATGTATCCTCTAATGGCATTCAGTAACATGATCACTAAATGTAAGCCAAAGGATTCATACAGAGCTGTTTCTGTGATACTTTGGGGTGGATTTTGGTGCGTGTGTGAAAGGGAAGCTGTATTGCAGTAGCGCAGGTTCTACTGCATTTGAATCACAAAGTATTTCTCTTTCAGGGGCTAGTTGGTTGTTTTAATCTTCCTCAAATGGGAACAAATGTCGCAGGATCTGGGTATGAAATGCATACTCAGACTGTGGCTGACAGACTTAATGCCATCTTTGCTAATGAAATTAATGCCAATTGTTTAATTTTGTGAAAAGTCATGTTCTTGCTGATTTACAGACACTTCTGTGCTAATTCTTCTAGCAATACGTGGGTGCAATACAAAGATACTAAAATCTAGTTCGTTTTAAACACTTAGACTTATTCATAAAAACAAAGTTGATGCAAATAGTGGATTTGAATTCATGTATGTTCATCCTGCTAATGACTTATGATTGAAGTAACTCTTATAGTACTCTGTGGGGTTTGTAATATATAATAGTAACTTGGGCTGAATTCTGTTTGCAGAAACTTGTATGTTTAGAAGTACTCTCATATACCTCAAAAGAAAATTTGGCCCATGATTGTCTTTTCATAAATAGTGTTGTGTGGGAACTACTTTTTCTCTCTCCTCCCTACTCTCCCTATTTCAGTCTGTTTTTTTTTTTAATTTATTTACACAGTGTAGCCTTCTCTGGGGAATTAAATTACAAAGTTTTACATCACTTTTGAGGTTCATTTCCAGCTTTAGATAAGGTTGGAGAGAAGGAGAAAGGAGAGAAAAGGCAACAAAAAACCTCAAATTGAGGTGGAAATGCAGCACTCCCTCTCTAAGTGGAACCGTCGATTAATTGGCAGACTTACCTGCCTAAAGACAGAGAAATAGGTTTAAGTGTTTGGGGAACCGGTAACAAAGTCATACTTTATTCAGCTCTCTGGCAACAGTGGTAAAACCAGTGGGTATTTGCTGCTTTGATCACGGAAACAAAATTCTTTGCTGTTCATTTAGCGTTTTAACTATATGATTCATGAACATAGCTTTTCTGAAAAGTGCCCTAAACAAGAAAGAACACAGATTGCAATGTCTAGAATGTCACTACTCTTGAAGCGTGTAAAAAATATATCTTAAAAATTCTCTGCATGACTGTTACGATCAACAATTTGCACGTGTTCACTTCAGGGCAAAGCATAACTATAACATGCTAGTTTGTGGTGTGCCTTTTTTTTTTTTTGTGAGGTATAAGATTACATCTAGGTACTCTGCATAATTATAGCAGTGTTATGAACAGTCTGTCTGATGATACTCTTTATTTAACTCCCTGGTTTTCTCAGGTCTGAGCTGAGACACAAAACTTGCCTTGAGCTGACACTTTGCATGCACAGTTTTAGTATAAGTACAGCTTTTCTTTTCTATGGAATAAACTGTGTTTTAGAACGAGTGAAAGACTGCTTAGAGGCTGTGTATTTCAGTCCATTTAGATCATGCTACAGTTTTTATTTTAAAAACCCACTTGTTCAGATTGTTCAGGGTTGTTCTTGGATACTGCTAAAAATGTGTTTTCTTGCCAAATAAAAATTTAGCAATAATTATATTTATAATATATAATTATATTTGCCTGATGAGCTTAAACTATATTAGAAATGGTGTTAGGGTCACACTGTATCATAGAGCTTTGGAACTGCAGCTCATAATTTTGGGCTGCTTCATTTCACCTTCGCTACAGCTCCTGTTTGACAGTTAACTTGGTTAAAAACCCACCATCCAGGTAGAGATGCTAGAAGACATTATTCTTTTGGGGGCAAAAAACCTGTGCGTCTGTGCCTACAATGTGGTCTGCGTGAATTAAACTTGTATCCGTAGTCTTAGCCTACAAGCTGTATGCAGAAAGGTTCAGGTGGTTGGAGACTATAGAGTATATACCATAGACTTCGGAGAAGCGAGCGCTGGGTTCCCAGGTGGGCTGCACTGAGGCTTGGCAATACTGGCTCTGGCAACTCCTCTTCATTTGACGTGTCTTACTGTTGTAAATTTGGATTATCCAGAAGCGCTTGTGCCAGCACATGCTTGTGCCAGTCATGTGCTGTAGTCCCGGTTTAGTTGCTACACTTGAGCCGAAGGCTAGTTCCCCCCCTGCAGATACCGGTCTGTCAGAGTCTGTGGATCCATTTATACACCCATACGTACAATTATGAGTTTCTTTTTTATCTCTGTCAGTCTTTCCTGAATGAATAGTAATTCATTCTCCCTTTGGATGCTATCCTACTCTGCAGCATTATTCAGCTTTACTGCTGCAGGTTATAATGTCACTAATCTCTCATGCTGCCTAATCCTTCAGTTAACATATGACTTAGTTTTTCTTACACTCTTTCTCTAATGTATTTCATGGTAAAATTTTGGTGCAAGTGGTTTGATAAGCATTTGGGGAGGAGTTGGGTTCTGTTCTTTTTAGGTTTTTTTTCCCTTAATATTTCAGAATAACTACATCTCCTTGACCCCACTTTTTGTGACAATACCATTGGGATTAACTGTCAGTGCATAGCTCTTAACAAATGAAATCTCTGAACAGTTAAAATGTGTGAAATTAACTGTGTGCTTTTTCTGTTTGTTCTTTGGGTGTCGTATGGCTGAAAATGACAGTTTCTGAAGATTAAACGCAGCAACATTTTTCTGTGATCCATTGTGGCCTTGACATTAAAACCAGACAAAAATTAAGCATGTTATCTACCACAGCCCTTGTACAGGAAAATTCAGATCACTATAAAACAGGAATGGACTTTTTTCCCCCTCTGCGGCAGCCCGTGTGAAAGGGTGACTTGTGCCTTAACCTGGTCTTTTTTTTCTTCCCCCCTTTTCTATCACACGTGTTCTTGCCTGTAGACTTCATGGAATAATACTGTGGGTCTCTCCAGGACAATTCATTGGTTGTTAATTGACTGTAACTTTATTTGAATGTAATAAAGAAGTAAGAGTCCTTTAATCTTATTTATACTTTCGGAGATGTTTTTAAAATTTATTTAGTTATTTTTTTATAGCTTTATGCAAACAAATTTTGTGTGGCTGTTTCACTTAAAATGAACTGGTTTACTACTTTTGGTAGCACTGTAGATCACAAACTGAGAATGCATACGTGTATGTTTGTCTTTAAGGCCATGGTAGGTGAGGAGTGTGTAGGTGCCATCGTCTGCAAGCTGGATATGCACAAAAAGATGTTCCGCAGAGGTTATATAGCCATGTTAGCAGTGGATTCCAAATACAGAAGAAAAGGAATTGGTAAGAATAGCCTTTTTTGTTATTTCTTACTTAAGTCCTCTAGTTGGGATAACTGTAGCTGTCATAAAGATTTAAGCAGAACTGAACTTCTAGATGTGGTGGTTTGTCTGTCATCCCCACCTTACTTGTCCACACAAGCTCCCCTGGCTTTTTTTCTGTTGTTAAAATAATCCAAAATGCCCTATGAGATTTACATCTGGGATACGATAAGCTAAAAAGAAAGGCAGCCAGCAGCCCCTTACCTCTGCCTATTACCACTGTCAAATAATAACAGTGGGAATTGCTTTGCGTTTTTATATGTGCCTTCATCACTGTATTTCTATGTTATTTTCTGTGTATCTCTTTTCAGCAAGCTTATCCCCTGGCTTTTCCTTATCAATTATGCATATATTACCTGTTGGTGAGAATGTATGTAGCTCATTCTTGTATCAATAAGTGAAGAAAAATAGTTGTGTATTGCTACTTGAATAACTGAAACGGAGATCTGTTTTGTTGGGAAGGTACATGATAAAAGAAATCACCCTTGGCCCTCCCTTGTTGATCAGTTTTGCCCTGATGAAGGGATTTTCATTCTAACACCAGTTATCCTAGTTGGCTTAATTAAACATTTGTTCTTATGGAACTTATTTTTTTGTGTTGGTTATTTTGAAATTACATTTTGTAACATTTTTAACTTAAAACATGGACATCAGCTTTAAAGGCTAGAAATGTGCTTCACCACTCATTCACACTGAACAGCTCATACTTTTGTGATTAAAGACAGAAAATTACTTGCAATGGGGAAATACGGTGATACGTTACAGAATGGTACCATTGTGTTTGTTCTCCTCTTAAAAAAAAACCAACAAAGCCTCCAAAAAACTTGAAGCACTACATATTATCATGACTATTCAAGCATGTGCAGATTTTTTTTTTTTTTCTTCAGTGCAATTCTGAAGCCATTGTTGGTTTCTGTAGTGGAGCAGAGGGAAGAGGATACTGAGAAATCACTCTCTCTCCTTTCCTTTTAGCTGAGTCATGAAGGAGCTTGCCATAATTTAATTGCAGGTGCTTGGATTCATAAGTAAATAAGAACTAATGCTGCTGTTATGAAGATCTCTGCAAGATTTTTTCCCCTCGCTTTAGTCAGTTCATTATTTTAGAATTATATAAATAGAATTTATATTTAAAGCCTTGCTTACTTTAGCATTATGTATGTTGACTTTTTCCTACACTTGCCACCTTGCTGTTTCTCAAAGTGTGCTGTTAATCTGAAGATTTGTTTTAAATGTAGTACAGTTTTGTCGTGTGTTCAATGAAAATCTTAATTGATTAAAGTTTTGAGAATACTTTAAACCATTCTCTAGATTCCTTGGGGTTTTTTTTCCTTTTCCTTAGCCTTCTTATGGAAGTGAGATTTATGCAATTTCATTGAACAGCAGTTTTTTCCACTAATAACTTTGAAATCAACTTTCAATTTCACCCCAATTCTACAGACAGGTAGGGATATTACATTTGTAGAACTGTTGTGAAATAGATGAAAAATAATGATAAAGAATTAAATTAATGCTTGACTGAGGGGAAGGGATGGGCTTCAACCATATTATTAGATACTAGCAAATCCAAATGGGAGTGAGCCACGAGAAAAGTGGTTTCATAAGTTCTGTTACTAATAGAAGTATTTGTTTTAGTATGAGGAAATTCCCTTGGAAGATGAATGTCCTTCAAGTGCGTGCTAGCAGATTTTGACTTTAAATGCAACAAAAAGGAGTGAATCACATCTTGGAAGGCTATATATAACACTATGTTAAACATAGAAGCCTGTTTCTAATATCCTTGTGTTAGAAGAATCTTGCGCTCAAGCTGAGTCTCTGGATAACTTTACGGATTATTTTAATGTTCAAACTTGAGACTGCAACTTGACTGCAACTTCTTGTTTCTTTCTTTCTTTCTTTCTTTCTTTCTTTCTTTCCTCCCTGCTTTCTCCAGGTGTCACGTCATGTAGGTAGCACACATGTTAGTCATATATAAACTAGCATCTTTTGCATTGCAACTCTGACACTTAACTGAAATCTATATTTCAGGTACAAACTTGGTTAAGAAAGCTATTTATGCTATGGTTGAAGGAGATTGTGATGAGGTAAGATTTTATAATCAAAAACTTTCATAATGTAAATGGTTTGCATTCTCCTATATGTGGATTCATTTTACAGGTTTTTCTTCTACAGGACTTTTTTTAGGTGGGGAGTGGGTTGGTAAGAAGCTATTCCTTTTATAATAAAAAGAAAAATAGCCTCGGAAAAATGCGTGTCACAAATAGGAGAAGGATTTTCTAAATTTGTTACAAGGGCTCAAATTCAGTGTTTCAGGTTTTGTTTTACTTTGCGAATCTGCCTCAGCCTTTGGTCACAGGCACGTTTTTCTCCAAAGACTCTAGTTGAAGGTGCTACTGACCTGCGTAACTTACGTGTTGTGTGCAATACTTCCGTACTTTCAGAATACACAGAGATACTGGAACAATACGTGCTGTAGTATTGCAGAATATGGCTTTATCACAACAAGGCGTCAGGCTGTTCTGACAGTGCACAGCTATATGCCGTAGCACTACCCGAACTCTCATGATTTAACACGTCAATGAAAACTTGGAAGGAAAGTGACTGAATCATCGTCGAGCTTTCTCTGGCCTATATGTTATCAGTCTTCCCTTTTACCAGATTACAGTCCCTACTTTTATATATTTATGTATAAAAAGCAACTATGTGCCATGTTTAACTTGTGAGGAACTCTCCCTACGTCCATTCTCCTTAATCTGGTTATCTGTCCCTTTAGCTTTTATCTGCTTGGTAGAATGCAATTGTTAGCTTGTTCCAGTATGTGAGCACTGTGTCATTTCAGTGTCTCATAGTTAATGATCCTTTGATCTCTCTTTTATCTCATTTCAACTGCTCCCTCAATTGTCCTGCTGCGATGTGGTGAAGTTTCTTATGCAAAACTACAATTTGTGTCGCAGGACTTCTGGCACGTAACTCTGTTTATTTTTCCACTTGTTGTGTTATGCTTCTTGCAGCATCCTTGCATATGTTCTCACTTCAGTCATTGTTTGAGATATTTATTCTTTCCTTCAGATTCCTTCATGCCTCTGCTTACTGGTGTCTCCCCCCCCCCCCCCGATTTACGTTGTACTCAAGCAGTGTAGTGCAATCTGATAGTTCTGTAATTCTTTAAGTTCTGTGTTTCAGCTTGTTGCTTCTATCATCATATGTAACATGCCTTGCTCTAATCTGTTTTACTACTTGCTACATTCAACTAATCAAGAGAAGTGTTTTTGGTTGTTTTTTCCATTGCTTTCCACTATGGTCTTGAATTCCTTTGCCATTGCTAGAGTATTCAAGATTAAACAAAATTAAAAAATAATTGAGGAATGGTATCACACTGTTCACATCGCAGTTGGAGAATTGAGATGCAGGGAAGTGAAGTGAATTGCCTGCTGTTGTTAGAGAGTCAGCAGTAGAACTGGCTATTTCTACTCAAGCTACTGGAGTTGCAATAATTACCATATGATTTATGAGTGTATGTACTACTTCTCACATCACTTCATTTCTAAATTGGACTGTCTAACAGGTATGCGCATAATGATCTCTCCTGTATCTTTCTTTTTTCCTACTGCTGTAATATTAGTCCAAGAGTCCTTCTCACTGTTTTTTTTATCTTTGTAAGAAAGAAATAAATGTGATAAGGATTGCAGGCTAGTCTGCAGTGACACCTCATTAAGTCTTAGTCACAGATTTTCATCTATGGTGCTGCATAAATGCTTTGTACTAAAAGCAGAAGACATTTTTCAGAGACCGTTGCTATCCCTCTTTAATCGAACGCTCTGCAATTCAGGCTCCTTGAAGTGCGTGCTGGACGGGTGCAGGCATGTTTCAGTTCCAGTTTGGAAACTGTGGAACTGTGTTTGTGGGATGATGATTCTGAACTAATTATGCCCTGCTTCTTGGGGGCTTTTGCATCAGCTGAGTCTTGTGCTGGCACAGAGTGTTGAAACAGGAGCTTATTATGCCCGGGCAACGTGGAGTGCAAGCAGAGTATGTTTCTGACTTTCTACGCCAGTCAGCAGAGGCATACCCATGCTGATTTGATATATTTATGTTGTTCCTTTTCATGCACAGGTTATCTACAGCCAAATAGCCGATGTTTTCATGTTTCCTTCTTTTCTTTGCCACCAAGCATAGGTTTCTTCCAGACATACGTGGTATGAAATAACGATGTTGGTTACTTGTACCGCATGGTGGATTGCCGAGTTTTTCAGTCATGACCAGAATTTGAAAAATCCAACTTGCCACCCATTAAAAGCTCTGTCTGACAGAGCCAAGACACGTACCCTCACCAGTTTTTACAACATTTGTTGGGAGAATGGTTTCTGGCTGTCTGATTGATGCCTAGAGCTGGTCAAACATGAAGTAGTGCATCACAGTAATTTGTCTTCGTGAGGTGTGTAAATAGTTTAATCATCTCTGCTGCTCTTAAGATATTTTTCTACATCCCCTAATAAAATCAGAAGCATGATGAAAATAAAAAAGATGCTGCTACTTGATATAAGATGAACTGCAATTAAAAAAAAATGCTATTTTCTGAAACTTGCTTGGAATACGATTAAAAACATGAATATGCAGCTGTGGGTGTCATGAAAAATTTCCAAAGGCTGTTTGGAAACTCTTCCCTTCAATCTAATTATGGAATAGATGCAGTAAATGTACTTAATTTCAATAATTTGTGGCATATAATCTGATAAATGCTTCGTTCAGTGTGTTACTTTGAAAAGTACTGTAGATTGGACTTTTGAGATAGCAACATTGAGTCCTGAAAAATAAAGGATTTATGTAACACCATAGATGAAAATCTTGAAAAATCACTACTGATGTGCTGGCATTTCAAAGTATGCTGCAATATTTTAGGGATTAAGGACATTCCCCCCCCACCGCCCCGTAAGCTGATTTAGTGGGAATGAACTAAGCCAGGCCTATGCAACAAGTGATTTACAGGGCAAGCTTCTGTGGTCAGTCAGCTGCCTAAGAGGTAGTTTATGCTATATGCCATGCTTCAAAGCCGAGAGGCACTATCCTTCCAGCCAGGGGTTGTTTCCCGGCTTGAGGAAGCTGTGGGGTGAGTAGGTGAAGGAGTGAATTGGCTGGGGTGGAATCTGTGGGGAGGGGAGGAGGTGGCCATGAAGCTGGCCGTGGCCTGTTAGAATAGAAATGAGGGAAGTGATCTGATGTTGGGGGTGGGTGGTTGGACTAGAAATTACCTTCAAGCCTGAAGAAAGTGCTCAACAGCATGCTTTGAGCTGGAGTGTCTGAATATAACATTATAAAATTTGAAGGATCTTTGATTATTTTTTTTTTTTACCTTGGTGACTTTCTCAGGCATTTGATGTTAATGAATTTTAATATTTGGGCTAGTGAACTGAAGGTTTTCAAGGTTATAATGGGCTGAGTTTCCAATAGGTCACAAAGATTTAGAATAACTTTATGGGCTGATTGCATAGAAAATGTAAAGTATGGAAATAAATCAGGTGAAGGTGAATAGTTTTTCTCCCATCTCCAAAGTTTTGAAGATGTTATTCTTCCAGTGTAAAAAGGAAAGTAGGTGCTAACTTCAGCAAGTTGGGCATCTGGCTGCTTTTTGTACATGTGCTTAGTTTTTACTGACAAGCAATTTTCAAAAATGGTACTGCTTAAGACCTTCATGTTCAGGGAGGTGATGGTGCCCCCGTACTCAGCACTGGTGAGGCCGCCCCTCGAATGCTGTGCTCAGCGCTGGGCCCCGCACCCCACGAAGGCCATGGAGGGGCTGGAGCGTGGCCAGAGCAGGGCAGCGAGGCTGGGGCAGGGGCTGGAGCACAAGGCTGGGGAGGAGCGGCTGGGGGAGCTGGGGGGGCTCAGCCTGGAGAAGAGGAGGCTGAGGGGAGCCCTCATCGCTCTCTGCAACCTGGGGGGGGTCGGTCTCTTCTCCCCAGGAACAAGCGATAGGACCAGAGGAAACGGCCTCAAGCTGCACCAGGGCAGGTTTAGGTTGGATATTAGGAAAAACTTCTTCCCCCAAAGGGCTGTCAGGCCCTGGCACAGGCTGCCCAGGGCAGGGGCTGAGTCCCCATGCCTGGGGGTATTTAAAGGACGGGTAGACATGGTGCTCGAGGACATGGTTTAGTGGTGGGCTTGGCAGTGCTGGGTTAATGGTTGGACTCGATGATCTTAAGGGTCTTTTCCAACCTTAACGATTCTATGATTCTGTGTGGAACTGTCACATCCCTTAGAAAGGAGTTGTTCATTCATATGCAGGGTTTCCATCTGTAACAAATGACTGTTAAATAATCTTCGTATTACTGAAATAATGTACCATATAACTGGTAACTAATCAAAATAAGACTCTAGTAAGTGGTACTTTTAAGAGCTTTTTTTAAGCAAAATGTAGAATCTGAAAAGGAGTTGCAATGTTTCATGAGAATTTCCATTGAAACTTCAGGGTGATTTAAAGTGGGTTTTTTTGACCACACCAGTAGGTGTGTCATTTTAATTCAGTACCACACTTGTAAAAATTAAATGTATATTTTTATATAATCCTATTTGAAATTATCAAACTATTGACACCTTAGCTTTTTCTTAATCTACAAATCATCTAAGGTATTAAGTGTCATATTTTGGGTACCACCTTTCTTTAAAAGTTAAGGCGGTTAAACTGATTAAGGATGCTGGACCAGCACCCATAACTTGAGTCTGATGATACGCCCAGACTTACAAGTAAGAATAGCAACCTCTTCTGTGAGTGCTGAGCAAGTACTTTCTTCATTTGCTTATTTGGTTTGGCTATATTCATTCTATGACTTGGTTTCTAAACTTGAGTTCATTCAGAGTTTGAGCTGAAGAAGCAAGAAAGCTTGACCTCTCCATTTTTCTTCAGTTTAGGAATAAATTCTAGATATGAAAATGTAGTAACAAGAAACATTGCACTCTGCTCTCATTATAGAAGATTTCTTGCTTCTAAACCCAGTTAAAATAAGAGAATTGAGATAAAATGTTAGGTTTATGAAATTTAAGACCTAAGAGAAAGTCATAGCCTTCAGAAAGTTGCAACTTGTGCAGAAAATGTTGTTAAATCCAATCAGACCTTTGCTGGTCTCCAGGGGAGGATGCGATTGTGTTATTAGAGGATTTAACAGGCATATGTGTACAACAAAATAGACCCTATGAGACCAGAAATAAGTGCAATGATGGAAGGTTTGGAGCTTGATTAAAAACCTCACACAGGAAGAGATGAATCCTTCACAAAACGAAGCTAATGAAATTAGGATAAAATATGACTGTGTTTCCTTCTTAGATAACAGAAACGTGTCTTCAGCCCTTTGAGCTCAAAGCGATATGTTGAGATCAGGGAATTATTTTTCATTGTGCTGAGTTTTCCTTAGAAATACCAGAGCAAATCGCTTGCATTTGCTTTCAAGATGAGCATTCACTCAGGCAGTGGGATTCCAACAAACCTGAATTTCAACATTTAACCACTCCCTTAAATTCAATGATCTGCAGTGTTGGAAGTCTTTTAGCATTGCAAGATGTGCAAGCTTACAGTTGAATACAGACTTGTTGTATCATTCTGCCAGGTTACTAAACTTTTATGAGAGTGAATGCCACTTGTAGCTAGAGTTCAAATAATAGTCTCCTGCACTGTGGATTTACATGGGTCAGATTTCCTCTTTGGCATAATGCTTTGTTTTAATTTGGATTAAGTTGTACAATGTGCATAATTGTGTAGAAAATAGCACTCTTCAGGAAAACTATTGCACTTCCATAATTTTGTTATAAATTAGTAGTTATCCATTTTAATGGATTAAGGATGTTAAGCGTACTCGATCAAGCCACAAGACTTGATAGTATTCTATGTGGTGCCAGCTAGAGAAATTCAATCTCTAATTCTTGCCATAAGACTAAGAATTGAATTAGGTTGTCTTAAGTGTGCAGGTACAACAGACTGTCCTGCTGTAATTTAAGAGCTCTGACTATTAATATTTTAATGTGTGACTCTTAGTTCCTTTTCAGACAATGAACTTCTTCTAAGCCTTATGTTGTTCATTGGGTTGTTAGCCCCAGGTTTGCTGTTCTTTCAACACTCTTACACTGAGAAGCGCAGGGGGAATTATCCATTGGAATGTAGTTAGAGTGGCTTGAAACTTCAGTAATGGTCAAATATATATATAAAATGGATTTTTAAATCTTATTGAAGGTGACCAGTCTAACTGCTGGCTGCCTGCCTCTTTGACATTGGCTTAGCCACTTCTCAGACTGCAGAAAACAAACCTGATGGAGAGGAAAAGGAAAGGTTCTCTACCAAGTCGCTTTTGAAGTAGCTCAGCAGTAAGCCTAGTGAGCTGGCAGAAAAGGTGAGTGGGAATGGAGATGCAAGCCTGAAGGTAGTGGGGCCAGAGAGTCCCTGAACTAGATTGACTTAAACTGCTCTACTAATAACAGACTAATACTTTGTTCCTGGTTTTAAGGGGGTAGGGGGATGTTAACCAGTTTTTCTGCTTTTTATTGGAGGAGAAGGGATCCTGGGTTTTGAGGTGGGGTAGATGACTTTTTTTGGACTAAGGGAGTTTCATGTATATAGTTCTAACTACACAAGTGGGTATCAAATGCTGTTTTAGAAATAGCCATTAGCGGACTTAATACCAGCAGTGATCACTGGTTTGCTGCAGAAATTGCTTAGGCTGTATTTTCATTATACGGTCTTTCTACAGTGTCCATCAGCTCTTGTTTAATATGTGAATGTACATTGTCATGGGGCTGTACATCGTCTAGTCAGCTTATTAGTTCAGCCCGTGTCCTTGTGCAACAATGATCTGTCCTTAATAGCAGAATCCTTAAATAATTGAGTTGGACGGTAAAGAGGCAAAACAAGTTTTTATCATTTGGAGTGGGTGCACGGCTTACCAGGTATGCCAGAGCTCTGCTCGGGGCATTTGGGGAAAAGAGGGGAAAACAAGTCAGAGGGACATACTTCAGCAGGTTTGTATTTAACTTCTTCTTAATGCCAGTGTAGTTTTTTGCCTGTACTTGAAACTTCTAGGATAATTTTGAGTCTTTGCTTAATTTGGACTACTCTTACAGTTGGGTTTGGTCTGAGCTATTTATGACAGGTCTTCCTGCAACTGGGATCTTATCAACACGGGGAGAAAAAAATGGAAAAAGCTGCTCTTTCTTCCTGGTGTGCACTCTGATTTGAGGTTGGGATACTTGTGTTGAGCACAAATATTCGTTGCAAACATTGGGTCTGACAGCTAGTCGTAGAATGCTGAAGTTTGTGTCTAGGTCTAAATCTATTGAATTAGAGGGCAAAGATATTAAATGACTAAACAAAACCTCATGTGCCAAGTTCTTGTGACATGCAAAAGTTCGGTTGCTCATTCAAAATTCAAAGTATGTTTTGGACCCTAACCTGTTTGGTAGGTTGGTTTGGGGTTTTTCTTTTTTTGGGGAGGGGGGTGGGGGGGAGATGTTGGGAGGCAGGGGTTGTTTGGTTTTTGTTTGTTTGTTTTTTACCCTAGCTATTAGGTAATGAGTTGAAATACTGTTTATAGCAAGAACTAAAATCTTGATATGAACGAAGGTTGTTTACAATTACAATTGTTGATTAACTACTTTTTTTTTTTTAAATGTGAGAATGGAGGGGTGTTGCTTGAATAAGTCAGGACAGGAAAAAATTAATTCCAGTCATTGCTAATAAGTGTACCATTAAATAAAAACTTTGAAATTGGTTCAGTAGTCATGTAATTGCAACTGCTCTAATATGCTATGCTTTTTTCTTCTTTTTTTTTTTTCCCCTTAAAGGTTGTATTGGAAACAGAAATCACAAATAAGTCTGCTTTGAAACTTTATGAAAACCTTGGTTTTGTGCGAGACAAGAGGCTGTTCAGATACTATTTAAATGGAGTTGATGCACTGCGTCTTAAACTATGGCTGCGTTAAAAGAAACCATCACATCAAGCAACTGACGTCCCAACAGCGCAGAGTTGTCCTTTGCATGCAATGCAATTTGTACAAAATTGCTTTGCAGGTGGACTTAGTAATTTCCATGCAGCTCTTAATCTGTCAGTGTCTCATTGAGTGTCGCACATATTTGTTGCACTTTGGCATGGCGCATTTGTTCAGAATTAAAACCGATTGTTTCAAACTTCGAGTTCTTTTGGTACCAGCAAGATGTGCCAGTTGATAGCCAAGATATGTTCATTCATTTGCAAGTCTACTGACTGTATTACATACACAGTGAACATTTTATCAAAGAACCTGTATGTGGAACGCGACTTTTGGTTCCAGAGAAAAGCCAATGTAGATTGTAAAATTCTATAAGTATACTAACATTTCATACAAAAATTGCCATAGTTTTCTGGAAAAAGGCTTCAATTTTAGGTTTTATTTTTCAATATTGAATTTTCCATTCTTAAATATTGGTACCTCAGTGATTAGTGAATGAAAAAATGTATTGTAGGGTGGGGTGTGTGTTACAATGAGTAACAGTAACAATTAAATTGCGTCTGCCAGTGCCTGTATAGATAAGTATATTTGTCTTCACCTCTAAGTTTGGAGTGCATGCTTTTATTCTTTTACTTTCTTCAATTGTCTTTGCAAGAAAATTTCTGCTTTTATTTAAATTCTGGATTTGATAATAAATTATTTCAGATTTTTATAATTTGGATACTTCTCCCAAACGAGGGTTTGGAAGGCCCTTCTTTTCTTATAGCAAGAAGTGTAAGCTATTTTGAAAACCTTGAGTAGCTGCTAAAAGAGAACCTGATGTCACCAGTAAATCTCTGCTGGTTTTGGATGCACTTTTTTTTGTTAAAAGAGTGAGGGACTTTTAAAAGAAGATATAGAAAATTAATGTAAATTGGTATGATTTTATTTAATCAAAATTATTGCTAGAAGCTCTGAAAAACAGCTATTTTCAGATAGTTGGAACAATTTTTTTTCAGATTCAGATTGCTTTGCTTCAGTGTTCTAAAATGCTTCAATCTTTGGTTCTTGGTCTTGGAAATAAATTTCAAGGTGTATTGTATGCATTTTTAGCTGCTCTCATTTTCTCTAAACTTACATGAGCTAAATTATTGGGGGATTTTTTCCCTGTAAAATCAAAGCAGCAGGGAAGGACTTTCTCTCTCTCTCTCTCTCTCTCTCTCTCTCATTCGCCCTTGCTCTGTTTTTCTCTTTTTTTTTTTTTTTCCTTTCTCCTTTCTTTAATTGGGCTTACATAGGTTTTACCAATACCGATCAATTTTTTCAGTAACTACAGTGTCTAGGCTTTCTTGTTCAGTGTGATTATATAGCCCAGTTCTATGAATCAGTTGGGTTTTTTTTTTTCACTTTGGCAAAAAAGGTATTTCTTGACTTGTGGAAGCACCTATGTAATCTGTGGGAAGGATGAACTCTCAGTGAATCCGCTCTTCTGTAGTTGAGCGTGCTCTTCAGATTTGCCTTACTACACTTTTTTTTTTTTTTTTAGGGTTTGGTTTGAGTCATGGGTTTTTTTTGCTAATTACTGTACACTTAAAAACAAAACCAACAAAACCCCTACCTCCAGTAACATTTGGAAAAGAGCCCTGTGCAGGAAAACTGGATTTAAAGGAAAGCCTTATTTTGCACAGACCAATCGCACATGGTGATGGACATTTCTTACCATGTACAAATTATGAGTTGTATTTGAAAATAAAGATTTTTAATGGAAATTGGCCCTTCTGAGTTTTCTGCTTGTAGACACCATTTGTGCTTTCGAGGGGGTTTGTTCCCCTCAGTAAAGAAAACTCATTTAAAATGGTGCCCAAGACACGGCGTTACAAACTGGAGTCCATAATTCACAGGAGACGTTGGAGTTCAGCGTAAAGCCTGTACGTTGTGACAGGATAAAAACTTGTGTTCACGTTATCCCGATCCCTCAGGTTTGCCAGTTTCTCTGGGTGGCTTTTCAGGCGGTTTCGTTCATAGTTAAGGCTGAAATGTTGGTAATGTTAAATCAATCGAAACAGCCTTCTCTCAGGCGCGTTCCAGTGGTCCAGGACGTAGCGACCGCTCTGGCTTGCTTGAACTAAGGAGACGGATCAGGGAGGTTTCATGCCTTGTTCACAGCTGTTGGACTTGTATCGCAAATTGCAAACTAGGCTATCTTGTGTGTCTGCTGATGTTTAAAAACTGAAAAGCCAGACAGGCAAGTTTTCGATTGGTTAATATTTAAACCGTGGGTGTCTTCAGATTCAAAAGCTGACTTAAAAGTTAGCCGAAATCACTTTTCATGAAGGCACTGCCAAAAGCATCGCTTCTGAGCGAACTTCAAATACAATTCTGTTTGTTTATTGTAAGAAGTCATTGTCGCCATGCGCGTTTTGAAAATGCTGCGCAAAATAGGTGCACGTTTCTTTTAGAAGAGCACATTGCCCGAAAGGTTCTGACATTGCTGCTGTGTAACACACAGTTCACTACGGAAGATACTGAAGCTGTATGTGTTGGTTCGTATTAAAAGAAACAGATTTGTTCTCTGTGTTGCTTGGGATCTGGATATCAAGTGGGAAGTTCCAAATTTGCAAAGAGACGAAAATAGGTTTTCAAAAGAAATACAGCAATGAAAAGTTGGTTATTTCTCATGTCTGTTGCTAAAACACAGTCCTCTCCCCCTCGCCTTTTGCATTGACAAATCTAACTAAGGAGTTGATCGCTTTTCTGTTTAAATTTGCCCGAATGTTGCTATTGGCTGACATGTCGGTATGGATGTTTGCATTATATTGTTTTTTAAGAAACGATCAGGTTCATCACCTCCAAGAAAGGTAGGCATAATCTAATTGGCGTTGCATAGTACGTCACAAACTATTTTTCAGGGCACTGCAAGACATTGCTAAAACTGAGTGCTGTGTTCAAAAAAAAAAAAATTCAGGTCTTGTATAAGCGTTGCAACCTATATTGGAGTTCAGGTATCAGGTGGGCATCTATGAAAATATCAAGTGTATCTCAAAATACTGGACTGCTGTTTTGAGTGGATTATATTCTTCTGTCCCTTTATCCTTTTTGATGAGAACAAAAACAGTGGGGTTATGAAATGTACAAGCTGTCTAAATACAATGCAGTCAAATAAATGGTTAAGTTGTTTATCTATTTCCTTTTGAATGGAAATGTTCTAATGATTGTTTTGCTTTGTCTACAAAATACGAATACGTGCTTATTCTGGAGAGAGAAATGGTGGAAAAATTTTTCCAAGAGAATTGTTTATTGCTACATGATTTTCATTTCCATGCCTCTGTTAGAAGCATCTTGAATAACATTTATATGAACATCAGTGTCATGGCTGAACTAAGATGGATCCTTTTTTTTCATGTCTATTAAGTTATGATCAATGTAGTCATTCTGGACTTTCCTGGGAGATAAGGGTGGGGATTTTTTTTTTATTATTTCAGTTGTAATAAGCAAGAGTTGAGAACTGCTTGCAGCCCTTGCAAAGCTGAGAACAATCTCTCTTAACAGTGTACGGCAGAGCCTATGGGTTTTGAAAATCCTTTGCGCTTTATTCCCTCTACGATTATGTTCAGGCTCCTAAAGCTTTCTAAGAATTTGCCGGCAAGTGTTGTGCATGTTTGGCTGCGTGTTTGTTACGAGGTGTGCAGGTGACTGAGAGTTGTCACCAACTCCTGCTAGAAATCGCTGGTCGCCTGACGGCAGCTCCAAGTCTTTTGTTCTTCCAGCTTCTTTTCCGATTCCTTACAGCCAGGCTGCCTGATTACTAGAGTTCAGTGTGAATTAAGGCTTCACAGACGTTTTACCACTTCTTGCACTTCTTTCTATTTGTCCTCGTAGTAGGAACGGTTGTAGGTAAATGGAAATTTCTTTGCAACTTCAGGAACTGGATGCTGGGTGTTGTATGTAGCTTTTTATCTGGTCGTAAACCAGCAACAAACAGCCCTGCTGCTTTTTTTACTCCTCCAAGTATTGAATTCTGTGCAAGATAAGGGTTAAATTCTTTGTCTTGCACTGCCATGTATTTATAGCCCTAGTATAGTTAGTATGCATGGGCTAAAATAGATTTGGAGAGGCCTAGCATTTCTTTTAATGTGAAATTATAAGAAGTCATCTTCTCACAGATAGTCCAGACTATACAAGACTGGTTAGGTAGTATTTTTAGGAATGAGCGTTTTATGTGTTGCCCACCAATGCACACTTCAAAAACCTGTGATTTCTTTAAATATGCAGTGCAGAGGGATCCCGAGCTATCACCCGTACAGGGAAAAGAGAAAGATCTGTAGGTCTGCAGCAAGGTTTTTGGTAAAGAAGCTGAGGCTTTTCTCCTTCCATTGCTCTCCGACTCCCTGCGGGGAAGACAGGACTGTGACTACGCTTTACTCTTGATCATCGCTCTCCATTGTAAGGCTCAAGGGTAAGGTAGAAAAGAATGAAATTCAAAAGAGTTTAGAATAGATGAAGTATTGATCTTCTAAACTTGAAGTGCTCCACAGGAGGACAGTCCCCCTTCCATGAAGTCTGTGTGAGCCCTCTTCAAAGGAAATTGTGGATACCTGCAGTTTCTGTGGATTCAAGGTGAGACTGAGCAAATACTTGGAAAGGGGGATCTGTTGAGAGGTGCTAGGTAGACAAACTGTAGGAGGCTCAGGAAGCTTCCAGAGCTGAAAAGCCTCAGCAGCTGGGAGACCACTGGGCGAAGCATCACCTGCTATGTGTACTTGCCCCAGCCTTCCTTTTCCCAAGACATCTTGTGGCAGTTGTTCCCGTATTCCCGTTTTATGACCAATACTTGAAATTAGAGACTGGACGGGATGGACTCTTGGTCTGAGGCAGGGTACCAGCGCAGGACAGAGCCGTGCAGCCACAGGGCGGGGAACTGGCCGGCTCACAGGGGCTGCTTCCAGCTTTGCAGGCATTAGAGGCTGAAGAGGCTCTTGATCGGTAGACTTTGGATCTGGGGCTCTGTAGGGCCAGTGGTGCTTTTATTCAGTAATATTCCTTTGCTCTAATACAGTGCCAGGAAAGCTGCCCTGGGGATAACCGGAGTTTTCTATGCATTTTCCTACCAGACCAGGGCTCTTTTCTCTTATACAGTCAGAGAGATAAGTGCAATACCTTGTTATAAACTAAGAATTGCTTTCTGACCTTGAATTTTTTTAAAATATGCCTCATTAAACGATGATCAGTTTTTGCACCTTGCTAGTAGTACAGTCGCTGAAGTGCAATTGTTTTCTTCCTTCACTGAACGTCTGTTATAGTTTAGAAAAACACAGCTAAATAAAAGAAACGTCCCCTCTGTCTCGCTGCCAGCAATCCCTATTGATCTTTCTTCAGCTGCATAAGATCAAATCCAATTTATGATTTATGGTCTGCACAGTCTTCTGCCACAGCTCAACAGCAGGTCACTGCGTGCTTTTGTCGTATATATTTGTATTACCCATAGGCATTACGTTGACGATTCCTTGATTTTAGGTGATTGAGTAGGAAATGAGAGATCTTCTTGGTTTTAAAAAAAACCTGAGTAGAAACAAGAACGTACTGAAAAGTTTTAATAAGACTTTTTCAGAAATTGTAAGGTCCCTGGGACACACACATACACACACGACCCCTCAGATTCAGATTTTGTTAAATCTCAGTATTTGAATTCCTTTTAAGCAGGGACGGAGAATGGTTCCCTGAATTTTTAGCCGTTGCCTTGCAGGTGGCTGGAACATGTAATCTCCACGTGGGAGAGACGGATTTAAATCCCACCCTCTGCATCAACCAGAAGTTCCCTCCTGGACCTAAGAAATTCTCCAACAATCAAAACTGAACCCAAAGAGCAACAAAAAAAAATTGTCCAAAATGTTTTTTGACCTTCTCTGATAGACGCTCTTCCTATTTTTTGCCCCAGCTAATGCCTTGAGGTTTGGGGTTTTCTTTAAAAAAAAAAAAAGATGCAAAAGCAGGAAAAATCATTTCTGCTAAAGCGAATGCTTCTCGCCAGGTGCTGGAGAGTGGGAGAAGCTGATAAAGAGGAGGTAGTGGCTAAATATGTAATATGGCAGCTTAATAGTAATTGGTTTCTACTTTCTTGTTTCTGTCTGTAATAAGATACAAACAAAAAAAGGAAGCAGCAGGTGGTAAAATACCAATAAAGATGAAGGCTGAAAAAGTAGGCGAGAGGGCAGCTTTGCTAAGGTAAGAAAGCTTTATGCCAAGCTAAAGTTATTACTGATTTTATAAAGCAGGGGGCCAAAACTGTTAGCCGTGCAGCCCCCTTCCAGACAGCACTTTGAAAACACACGTTCTGTCCGCGTGAACGCACTCCTTTCCATGAGTAATTTAGAGCAGACAACTAACTGAATGCTCTCGTGTTGCCACGGCTCCCTCCCGAGGGATGGTTGCACTGGAAAAGGCTCTTAGTCTAAATCAAAATTAGTCTTTAATATTGGAAAGAACAAACAAACGAGCCCTCCGAGTTTGATGCATTTGATGCAAATGGTTGATGTGTCACTTCTGAATTGCGCTAAGTGTGCTTCAGCCTCATTGACTCAAAGCATAAGGGCTTGCTGGAGGAGCTAATTATATTAAGAAGAAAACCAGCTGCTCTTCAGCCAAATTAAGGATGTCCTTCTTTCTCGTCTCCCTTCTCCGCACAGCGACATGCTGATCTGAGGGGCCTGCAGCTTTCCAGGGAATAAATGGCAGTTTCAGGTGATACAATTTGCCACAAAATCTGATTTTTTTTTAATTTTTTTTCTCCACATTTTTTGCGCAGATGACTTGATCCAGGAGCCTTTAGGTTTTCTTAAGTCTGAAGTCTCTCGTGTCTGGCACAAAGTGCGTTTTTGCAGCTTTAAAACAAGCTTGTTGGAGATGAGTGAGCTGGGCTGTCTGAAAATGTAAACAGCCGCAAAAAAGTAAATAAATTGGGAAGTGGTTCAAGCCGCAAACGGCAGTCAGATTCTTTTCTGCAAAGAGCAGAGATTTTTATCTCGCTATCTGAAAGTGACATTCAAAAAATTGCTCTCTTGGGGCTGGAAAAGAAGTTCATCACTACAGAAAACAGGGCTGGATATGATTAAAAAGAGAAAGTGTTCTCCTTGGGGTTTTTTGTTTTATTGAAGTGAAAATTGAAAAGCTGGCAATCTCTGGGCTTTCAATGAACCAGCAATTACTCGAACAGTTTCATATATAAGCTAATAAATGGAATATGTAGAAGGCATCTACATAGGTGCTACCTTGCATTGAGCACCCTGTTAAGGGACGGCATTTAGTGGCTGCTATGTAGTCTCAGGATAATCAATCCTATATATCTTACCGAAATATGCCAAAAATACATTTACTGAAACTTAAAACTTCAATGTTTTGGCTCTGTCTGTGTAGAAATAGCTTTTCTATCTCTCGACAGCAATTCTGTAGTTCTCTGTGAGATTGTTTTGAGTAAACTATGCGTTCTTGGAAAGTCCTTCGGAAGAAGTGCGCTCTGAAAACTTTTCCAGCTTCAAAATCCCAGGAACATTTTGAAACCTACAGAAAGAAGCCTTTTTCTTTTGCAGATCCTGGAAGTGACTTCTAGTTTTTTGCTCACCAGCTGAAGAGCTTAGTAAATACTTTCAAGCGTGGAAATAAAAATCAAAGGTTTCAAAAAACGCTTTTTAAAGATCTTTTGCCAGCTTCAGCTTTCTTCCACTCCCGTTTGAGCTTAGCAAACTTCTAGTTTTCACCTGTTCTAACACTGAAAGAACATATTGCTGTGAGTAAGTTTTCTTTAGTAAATAGTTTCCAGGGAGATTTACATCTCTTTAAGCTGCAAATTTCTGATCCTTGAAATTCAAAGATAATTTTTTGAGATTTCTTTCAGTTGTATCCCGCTCCAAAACTATCTTCTGTTAGTGTGCCTCAGAAACCCAGCAGTGTTGCTGGGGCTATTTTACGCCGCGTTGCTTCTGAAGCATCCCCCCTTGTCCTACGGTGCTTGTGGAAGCTCTCGCTGCTGCCGCGCAGGGCAGCATTGCTGCAGGCAGGGCAGGGAGCGCCCACCCCATCACCCACGTGCGAAGAGGACGGTACAGCCGTGCGTTCACTTGGGCGCAGTCAGCATCGGACAACTGGTTTTAGGGCAGGTTAGGAAAGAGCTGCAGTCCACGGGCAGGGAGAAAAAGAGGAAACTGAGGCAGGAGACTGGGTGTGCTGGCGTCCTTCGGATGCACAAATTCTGGAAATTAGGATTGCTGCTGTTTTGGTGGCGAGTGCCGTCATCGTACCTTGGAGCATGTGGATTGTCTGGGTCTCGTACAGATGGGAGGGCTGGGATACACCGTGGGTGTGTATCCTCAGGAAACCTGCAATTTTCATCCTCCGCGCCTTTCTTCTCTCTGTACAAGAAAGAATAACTTCAACAAACATTAGCCTGCTTGAAACACCGGATCATACATTGGTGGGGGAAATGCATGAAAAAACAGAAAGCAAGAATTTGGTTTGGGAGTTACCCTTTGTCGGTGCTTAGTTATTACAGGAGCCTGATCTCACGGGCTTGCACCAAAGCAGTTTTTGCTGGGAACTTTATGCAGCCACGGGGATTAATCCTTAAAGCTGGTCCCGACACAGGATAGGGCCTCCGACTCCTGTGGCTCAGATGAGGCTCAAGGGTTAGACTGAGTCATTTCACCAAACAGAACCCAAATTTTTCTTTAAAATTAGGACTTTAGGAAAAAATGGTGAACCGCAGTTAAGTTATAGCTAACAAAACAGTAATAAAGCAAACCATCCTTTAGTGGTCACCTGAAATAGCAGCTACATCAGAAGCTGTCTCAGCCTGGGTGGCTCTTGGAAAACTTTGGAACAGGCAATAGCCTCAGTTAGGACTTCTGACGCCCTGCCGCCCATCCCAGCCATCCTGGCTGTAACCCTGCCTTGGGACGCTGCTCCCCGTTACCCAGCACAGACAGCAGAAGGACCCCCTGGCCGTGAAACTACAGCCACAGTCCTACCCGCCGGTATTTTGGCCATTTTCCCCATTTCTTGCTATTGTCCAGCAAGAGGTTTCACCGGGGTGCCCGCAGACCTGGGCAGCAAAGGTGTTGAAGCAGGTACAGGGAATAGGGTTGGTTTCAAAAGATGGCGTGAAAAAGTGCGTGAAGGTGAGTAAAACGGAGAGTTTGGTGGGTTATTTTCACCATACACGTATCGGGTGTAGATAAATGTGCAGATCCTCTTAGTGGGAAGTCAAATCTCCTTTACAAATCTGCTAGTTTCCTAGTACATTTGGCAAGCTGAATTTCATCCCCCAAATTTGCGTATCGCGGTGCTGCCCTAACCTAGGCCAGCTCACCCCTGCGCACACATGGATTTAAGCAGTGAACGAAAGCTAAAACCACCTTTCCTAAACCTCAGGCTATGCATGATTTAAATGGTGTTCACAGCCCACTTTTCCATAGACTGGCCCAACTTGCTTAGAAATGAATAGAAAATTATTATTTTTTTAATTTAGAGGCTAAGGGAAAGTTGCAGTTCTCAGACACAGCGCCATGTGTTCACTGGTCTCCGACTGCTTGGCTTACTGCAGATGTATGAGTCAATTTTCAAACTGTTCTTTATCATGGGCTTACATGTTTAATTTGGTTGATTTACGCTTGTCGGACTCCTCCGACCACAAGCACACTTGCATCGATTTGGCTGTGAACACCTGGATACAGGGCTGGGGGGCTTCAGACTTCTCCATGTCCTTGCTCTGAATTCATGGCGATCACTCAAAAATCTCAAGGTACGGACCCCGTACAAAGAATTTGTCCTTTCAAGAGAAATGTTTCATTCAGAGTAGCGAGTTTTTGCTCCATGTTAACATCTGGGCACCTTTTAAAGACAAAATTTACTGCAGTTCAAGATTTTCCTCCTGTGAAAGTCTCTGTAATGCTTCCAACTGCTTTACAGTCTGCTGGCTCCTACTCTGTGCCCCACGCTGCTCTTTATCTAGTTCGACAAGTATTACCAGGCTGCTTTCCGAAGATCTGCAGTGTCTACGGTGCGTCTGGATTCTGCTGGGAGTCTGCTCCACCGCTGCCTGCACGATCCAGCTCGTGTGTGTTAGGTGAATAATCTGCAGCAGCAGCAGTTTGGGCTTGGTGGTGTGACTGGTAAGAGCTTTACATAGAAATGAGGCAGAAGAAGGGTGGGATACACAGGTCTAATCTCTCTGCTTGGTTTTTAATAGGAAATAAGAGGAAAAGCAGGTGGGCAAGACTGTGTGGATGGATAAAGCAGTACCACAGGGCAGAGGATGGAGAGCAAGGACACATAAGTCCCATATTTTCATGTACTTTACACGCTAGGGCTAAACCAAACCTGGTTGAACATTTTCTTCCTTGACAGTATGTGCTTGGTTACCCATCCCTCAAATTACCCTGCAGAGCTGGGGAAAAGGGGTAGAGGCTGGGGAGTGATTAGTGGAAGAAGAAGGAAGAAGAAGGCGCAATGAGAGGTGTGGAGCAGATGAACTGTCTCCTATGCTCAGGTGTGCTCAGGTGGCCAAGAGGGCCAATGGCATCCTGGCCTGTATCAGGCACAGTGTGGCCAGCAGGACCAGGGAGGTGATGGTGCCCCTGCACTGGGCACTGGTGAGGCCACACCTCGAGTACTGTGTTCAGGTTTGGGCCCCTCACTACAAGAAGGACATGGAGGTGCTGGAGCGTGGCCAGAGCAGGGCAACGAAGCTGGTGAAGGGTGTGGAGCACAAGTCTTATGAGGAGCGGCTGAGGGAGCTGGGGTTGTTTAGTCTGGAGAAGAGGAGGCTGAGGGGAGACCTTATTGCTCTCTACAGCTGCCTGAAAGGAGGCTGTAGCGAGGTGGGGGTTGGTCTCTTCTCCCTAGTAACGAGTGATAGGATGAGAGGAAACGGCCTCAAGCTGCGCCAGGGCAGGTTTAGGTTGGATATTAGGAAAAACTTCTTCACCGAGAGGGTGGTCAAGCACTGGAACAGGCTGCCCAGGGAAGTGATTGAGTCTCCATCCCTGGAGGTATTTAAAGAACGGATAGATGTGGTGCTCGAAGACATGGTATAAATGGACTTGGCAGTGCTGGGTTAATGGTTGGACTCGATGATCGTAAGGGTCTTTTCCAACCTTGACGATTCTATGATTCTATCATTCTATGATTCTATGTCTCCTGCATGGAGACGGGCACTCTGGCTGGCTTGCAGGGGGGTTTGGCAGATTTGTGGGTGAAAAGCATGAAAACGTGATGCCTGTTGCAGAGGGTTCAGGAGGTTCTGCACTGAAAGGGCAACCCTTAATTCATCTGAGGGGCTGCATGTGGCCAGAAGGAGATACCTGAACAGGTCAAGAGGTGATGTCAGGAAGACTAACCAAAAAACCTTGAACTCTGGTGGAGAACAAACCACAGGACCCTGTGGAAAAACAGAAATAGGGTGAAAAAGCAGTCCTAACTGCAGACCAGATGTGTGCCCTCCTCCGAGAAGATTGTGTCCTCTGGCAAGGATATACGTCTTGTGATGTGTTTCTGCTGGGTTCGTGAGCTGAACCAGCTCCCCGAAAGGTTCAGCTAGCAGAGGAAAGGCTGGGAACAGAGGAAGGGAGAGGTGGACCTCCGTGTATCAGCTGTGATAAACCGAGAGCAGCTCAGCCATCATGAGTAACTTCCCTCGGAGACAGTTCAGGTCTCAGCAGCAGGTTAGCAATGCTGGCAGCGCTAACTGTCCTCTCTGGGTGTGTTTCCATTGAGTAGCTTCCAACTCAGTTATACCAGATTTTAAACCCAGATTAAACCCTGCTCTTGTGCACATCTCCTCTAGGAACAAAAATACCTGCCCTTGAGCCTCTGGGTTTCCAGCCCCCTCTGATTCACCTTTCTTCCCCCCAGCACGATGCAGCAGCAAGGACTCTCCCGGAGGAGAAGGAAGGCAGAGGGACTTCTCAAGTTGCCCCCAAGTTCTGTGTCCACCGTGTCCCCTGCCCCAACATGCACGTGGCCAGGGAAGGACCACGTCCTTCTCATACAGGCACGCTCTGGCTGCTCTGACATGTTGCAGAGCTGAGCCTCCTCTGGGATGGTTTAAGCAGGCAGATCATTTTTTTCATGTTTAAGAGCAGGGAATTAATCACACTTGCCAAATCCTTCTTGGTAAACAAGATTAAGCTTTACCAAGGAAACTTGAATTATAAAACCTACTTTTCCATTTGAAAATTCACTTGTTTCCAAAAGGAAACTAAAAAGTAAAGCTTTTTCTTTCTTAAGAATGCTTTTGGGGTTATTGTCTGGTTCTGGCCAGTAACTGAAATGGGAAAAAATAATGAAAATTTGTGCAAGAGCCCTTTCTCCTTCAGGTAGGAAGAGCCACCTTAGAAGGTGTGGGCTGCGTCCCCCTGAGCCAGCTGCGTCTGCTCCGAAGCATCACAGGGAGACGGATGCTCCGGGCTCCCTGCTCAGAGCCTTCGGAAAGGCCACAGCTTTACTTCATCTGCTTCAGTACCGAAATATGGTGGTGCTCAGGTCCCTCAGGAGGCCCCTGAAGGGAACTTGAGCCCAAGCCCATGTAATTCTCTGAAAAACCACCGTGGGGAGAAATACATTGGCTATAAATGACTGAGGAGCTACGACTCTTAAACCTTTAGGAAATGTATTGCTGCAGCAGAAGGTGTTGCAGGTTGGGAACCTGGGCAGAAGCTGAACAGCCTCAGCTAAAGTCACCTCAGGGGATGGGGAAAAAAGCCCACGTGGTTCTTTCAAACCAGGCTCTGCTCTCCTGATCTTCCAGCACATTTCACTGGAGATATCTATCTGGGAGAAAAGGCTGGGTTTCATGTTAACAGGCTTTAATTGTGTGGGTAATGCACTTGCTTCTCCAGGTGTTGGGTGATTGGCTGTACTCTGAAAGCAAGGACATTTCTCTTTAAGGTTAGGAGCTTCATGGGCATTTATTTGTCTGGTCACTAAAGTAACACCTTTCTTCTCGTGACAACAGGAAGGTGGTGGTGCTTTCTGTGCTGTGAAAAAAGCATCAGCAGAAAACCTGAGATGATGTTGTTCTCATGTTTGGGGGTGGCTGTGTGTTTTATTTTTCTGTCTGGGATCTTTCTGTTTGTCTTTTAAAAGAAGTCATCTTTCCTGGGCTCTTTGAAATGCACCGAGTGGATGATTAAGTGCAGGAAGCATCCAGTCTCTGGGTGTGATTTGTATGCTAATCAATGAAACCAGCACCGCTGAATCGTATTACACTTGGACATCAAAGCGGGTCACTAGGGAATGGCTAGAAGGTTGTAGCCGTGGGCCCGGGAGCTGGTGGCGGTGGCTGGAGGCATCCCCGCAGGAGTGGAAGTCCCGGCGGCGAGCAGGGTAAGACTCGACTTTATACCTGACTCACTGGTGTTGTCTAATAGGGGAATCTGCATATGGTTGGCAAAATCCACCACTGAAGGGAAATAACTTCAGGGAAAACATTGCCCTAAAAGCATTTCATTATTTTTCTTATGACAGAAGCCGTCTGAATAGAAGCACTTTGGTACACTGAGCCAAATTTTATAATGCCCTCCTCCTCGATTTTGTGCAACCTGCTTTGCAAAAACACCGCAGTTTCAAAAACAGCCCTTAATGACCATCAGTCCCACGAACCCCAAAGGCGAAGGACTTCATTCTATACAAACAAGCAAAACAAATAGGTAGGGCTGCCATAAGCGGTGTTATTTTCTCAGTATGGGGCATGAATCTGAATACATCTGGGTAAAGAGTAATGATTTTCTTTGGAGGTTTTTGTTAGCACGGATTCACTCCCTGCTCCAAATCTCAGCACCACTCTCCAATTCCTGGTGTGAGCACAAAGGCAGGTCTTATTGTGCTTAACTAGAACATCAGTTACAGAATACGAGCACTTGAAAGCTGGGAAATGAAGAGGTAAGACCTCATTCATTTTAACTATTTCCACATCATAACCACTTACATGACTTTTCTTGACTATATACAAAAGCCTTTTCCATCTCTGAAGCTACCTAATTCCAACTCAGACAGATACTTAGCAGTCTTCTCTGGGTTTTTTTTATAATAGATTTTTTTTTTCATTTTTTAGTGTTTCACAATTATTTTTCTGCTTCTTACACAGATGAAGACCAGGCTGCCGTAATTTAAACACCTGGATCAGAAAACTCATCGCTGCATTGCATCAAAAGAGTGAAAGCGGCGGCTAACCTTGTGTTATGTGCAGCTGAACCTCTGTTTTCCCACGGTAAGTGAAGATGCATCGCGCTGGCTGTGCCCCATCCAGAAGTGACACCTTTCTGCAGAGGCCACAATCCTACAGAGAGGAGACCAAACATCTGATCCTACAGCTGCAAAATCATACAGTCTTCCAATTTACTTGAAGGGAAGCCCTCTGCCACCCTCACAGACCACCATACCCATCAGGACTGCCGTCAACCCTGCCAAGCCAGGTGCTCCCACGAGGCCATAAAGCTCGTTCCTGCTCTTGCACATCATTAGCGACCTCCCATCGACACAAGCTGGTGCACGCGTTCACCCGAGCCCTTGCCGTACCGAGGTCTTTAAGAAGGATGGGAGTTTTGAGAAGGGAACTGATGAAACAATATCTCAGTATCACTGTCTTGGGGTAAAACCCCAAGGAGATTGAGGTGTTTCCCCAAACTCAGCAGAGCCGCTCTGCTTTGCCTTTAGCCTAACTGTGGATTTGCACTCCCGGCTGTTTTCCTGGCTGACACGGAGGAAAACCTCAAGTTTGATATGCCAGAGATGGGGGGCTCAGACAGCGGTTCTCGCCATGGGATGGTAGAAAGGAAGAAAACAGGGATGGCAGAAAGGAAGAAAACAGGGCAGAGCTGGGAAAATAAGTCAGAGCAGCGTGCATCTGGCTGGCAAAGTAAAAGCTGGGGCTGCCTCCAGCCCCATATACCCTCATTTTTGAGCCACAGCTGCCAGGCTGTCCAGGTCTCCAGCACCAGCAGGACCACGGTGGCTTTACCTCCTCATCACACTCCTTCCCTAGGAGATGGCTTATTTCGCCTATGCCTGAAGCCATCCCTGTCTATTAGATCTCGATGGGAAATCTGGTTGCTTAAGCGTGGAAAAAGTCCTCCACTTGTTATAGTGCAAGAGTAGGTGCCGTGGTGTGAGATGCTGCAAAGGCCCGGGCAGGACCGGTCCCCTCCATGGGGAGGTCGGCGCAGGCTCCTGGGGCCAAGAGCAGCGTGTGGGTGTAACGGAGTTGGAAAGGGAGGAACCTCTCGTCCTTAGAAAATGTACAAGGCTGGCTGCCTTCAAAGCAATTTCCGAACATTAATTGAGCTGCACAAGATCCCTGCAGGTAGTTAATTAAGTATCATCTTCTTTTGAAAGATGGGAGGGAGGAGAAAAAAAAAAAAAATAACTGAGGGCAGAGCAATGGAACGTGCCCAAAGGATGAAGGAAGCCGTTATCAAAACCCAGAGCAGCAATGGGCTGTTCCCAGCTCCTTGCCCTCGGCTTCAAAAGAGGGCCAGGCAATTTGTTTTCAGCAGGTAATCCTTCAGCAAAAAAGATTTAGGGTCTGCAGGAAGATTTTAATCTTTTTTGCTTTATGGCCACTTCCAGTCCTTCTGCTCACAGCAGTGAAGCGGACCTCGAGAGCCTTGGAAATGAGAAAATTCAAAATAAAGGTTGGAAGCAAATTCAAAATAAAGGTTGGAAGCAAAAGTTACTGCAAAAATTGGTTTTAAAGATCAAAGATTCTAGTTTTTGCCTTTTTTCCTGCTCTAGCTTTACCACAATACTTTCTTCCACATTTTTGTGGTTATTTTTTAGTAACAGCTAGCTAGATCATTGTGACAAATTACTTTTACCAAAACAGTGACAATAACTTGTTGTGGCTAAAAATTGGTGGGTTTTCAGTAAATCAAAACCAGAGAAAAACCCCAAACCAAAACTCTACTCTTAAGCTTGTTTGGGTTTTTTTAAGAGTGGCCAATTCTTAGGGAAAAAGAGCAATTTAAAAAAATTTTTTTGCAAAGACCTACAGACACATTTTGAACAAAATTAATTTTGCTCAAAATAATATCTACTTCTTTAAGTATGGAGTTTGGAAAAACATCCAGAACTGTGTCAGCACTGTATGCTAATTCTCCATCTGACCTTAAAAAAAGCTTTAAGCATGTTATTTTATCAATCCCCATCACACTGAAGCAGTAATGGGCTCACGGTCCCCATATCGTGTGACGTAGTGAAATGAAGCTTCAGTAGCTTTTTTTTCCAAGACAGAGGAGTGCTGTCAGGGAAATCAGCCCCAGCAAGTCTCACAAGGGAGGCTTTGTGTAGCAAAAAGCTGTATTTTTAGGTCAGCTCGGCTAAACTGAAGGAGGTGATTTGTGTGTTAAATAGAAGGACAGCCTGGCTTTTAAGCTCAGCCTTTTTTTGCGGTGCAGAGTAAGTCGTGAGCCACGCTGATTGCTTTCGGGTGGTGTTTGTAACTGGGATCAAGTGGCTACCAGCGAGGGGCAAGTGCTTGGTCCTCAACGTTTAACGAAAGGTGTGTTTCTGCATGGGGTGACTGCAAAACTGATGCTTTCTTGCTCCTCTTTTCTCCCAGAACAGTTGTTGTCTAGCATTTTGAGTACCAAGTTAATAAAGCAATTTTGGATGTTAAATCATACGCTGCATAAAACCTGGTTTGATTAAATGGGTGGTTCGCAGCCTGCCTGGACCGCCAGCTAATGCCAACGCGGGTATCTGCTGTGTCTCAGGGTGACTGAGGAGGAACAGGGAAATTCGAGGCTGGATCAACAACATGATGGAGGGTGCGCATTAGCAAACCACGCTGCTAATGGGAATGAAGCAGAGGGAAACCTGCATGGACCAAAATGAGAGAAGCTCTGAGAAGATGAAGGATTCCCCAGCTGGGCTTCACTGAAACTTCACGAGGGGACGAGAGCCGCATGAAAACTGCCACTGCAGAGACAACACCTCATTCAGCATCTCTGGCAGGGCACGAACATGTGCGCTCGGCTCCCTCATGGAGGGTGAAGTCCACTCTGAGCAATGAGTTAGCACTATGAGCTTTGTGCATTGCTTAAGCATCAAAACAGGATTTAAACGAAGCTTAAGCAATGCACAGGGTCCTGCAGAGACCTTCTGTCCTCTGATCAGAAGCCCTCAGCGGAGCTAAGGAAGAAGGAAGGTCCCTTGGATAAGGGCAAAAGCCAGGCAGAGACTTTAGGGGGAGATGAAGGGGGGAAAAAAATAGATTAACTGGGGGAAAGATAGAAGGGGAAGAAGCCAAGGCTTTGTTTTGCAAGTGAGATGGCTGATTTCTCCCATGCTCCTGCTCTCTGGAATGATGAAACGAGGTGCGCAAGGGAGGGGGCAAGGAGGGAATTATAGCAAGGAACAACCGATCAAATACGTGTTGCTCTCCTGTCAGTGTGCCAAGTGCCGCATTTACTCTCGCTTTTATTTCTGTGGACCGCTCAGCTGATGCTGGATACACTATCAGACAGAGCCAGCACACCATTAATCCTTTCTGCAGGGATTCACAGGATGAGCCGTTCCCACAACATGTCAGTAGGTGGCAAAAAGCTACAACCCTTGTGCTAAGCAAGAAATAAATATTTTCCCTGTTCCTGCAAGAACAGGAGGCATCTGTGGGCTGCTCTGTCCCATCGGTGGAGATGGATCACGTACCCCTGGGCCAGAGATCCCTGCGCCAGCACTGCTGGGAGGGAGGGGACATCCCAGAAAGGGCAACATCCCATATCGGGAGCAGGCAAAGGGGCTCAGAAGAGAAACAGGAGCTGCCTCCCTCCTCTTAATTCATCAGGGGACCCTAGTGCTATCTCTTGACCTTGCTCAGGAATTATTTAAAGAAAGCTGGGAACTGTAAGGGCTTAATCGCTGTTTCCAGCATTGGAAAACAACAGGTTTAGGGCTGCTATCACAGCACAGTCTGAGGATACCTAGTTAGACAAACTAAATGTGCCACGGTTGATATTTTTCAAGCTGATGGTAATACTTTAATCTTCATGTACAGCTTGTAATGGAGCGGCTCAAGTCAATGTTCTTGGGTGCTTTTCTCTCACGGCTTTGTGTAAGCAGATTGAAGCAATCCCAGTTGCCTGTCACACACCTTCCAGTGAGCCAGGGCAGATAAAAGGTTTAATGAGGTTAGTGGATATATCCCAGTGCCTTTGGTGTTTTTTTGCTGTTTTTTGAATGTGTGCGTGTGTTGGGGAAGGGAGGATGTTGCATGATGCTGAAAACTTGTGTTCCTGAGGAGGTCAAATACTCTGAGCACCAGGTGGGACAGAGCCCAGGAGCTTTAGAAAATCACATTAATCCAGACTACTCAATGAGATCCAGTGACAGTGTGGCTTTGTTCAACTTTATTTACCTAACACCTCCCTTTCTTAAGTATAAGTAAATAATTTTTCAGCTCAGGAACAATAACAGATATTACAGCAACCCTGGCTGCACGGTCTCTGAAATACCTTCCTGCTTTTTTGAATACGGAGGTAAGGTTCATCGACATTTCCTCTTATAAGTTGCACATTTAATTGCTAATGATTTTGCTAGACATTAACCACTGGTTCTTACTTTCCCCAGCTCAGTTGTCTGCTTCAGGCTGAGCATTGTAATTTTATTTTAACACTTCAGGAAAACCGGTTCAGCTAAACCTGAGCTGGAGGAACTTGGGTTGCTCTGGCCATGTTCATACCACCAACAAAAACATCCTATAACCATTTAACTGGGAAGATCAAATGTCCTTGTGCTTTGGGGCAGAGATCTATCTGACTGACGTCTCCCATTTCTTCAGGGCTGTGCCATCTGCTGATACCCATAGCCACGTCATTAACTGCCTAAAATCTCTCCATTCTATGTCATTTTGGTGAAAACTGATAACATGAATTCTCTGAAGGTGCTGCATCTGAGCTGAGCAGCTTCTGCCTGAGCACAGCTCCTATGGGGAGACGCATTGAACCCGCAGGATGGGTCCAGCCTTGCCTCAAAGCTGCGTGGCTGGTGTGAGATAGCCACCAAAACACCTTTTTAGCCAGCAGGAGAGAGGCTTCACAGCACTTAGATAGCCAGAATTATGTCGGACAAATCCTACTCTACTTCCCTGCTCTGAAAACTTCCCTCTTGGCTTTATCCTCCTTTGATTATGCATTGCTCTGCACCACCAAAATCAAACCCCGCTCAGGTTTCCTCATTGTTATCCTTTAAAACCCATCCCACATCCGTGCCTGCCAGCCGGGATGCAGCGCTGCTCCAGCCTGGAGGCACGCTGGGGTCAAGGCGAGAGGCTCTGCTAAAACAGAGACGCTGGTTTCTGCGGTGCGTGACTTGGATTGAAGCTGTGCGTGCTCCGTTACGCTGAGCAGCAAGTTTCATCCTCTCCATAGCTGGATGTAACGGTTCAGCCTTCAAATGATGAGCTAATATCGAGTGTTTGGAATCGGGAGCTATTCAGAGAAAAACAGCTCTGTAAAGTCTTCCTTGCTGAGTTGCAGTGCATGTGTTGTGGGGATATTTCTCCATTTTCTGTAATTTGTAGAAATGTCTAAGTTTCACCTTTAGTAATAGAGAAAACATTTTCATTTCCAGCCTCTGGAAAGGATGTTAAGAAACAAGAGAAGAGGATGAGTTGCTGTCTGCCTCTCTACAGGTTATGATGGATGAATACAATTGAGAGCAGCACAGTGAAACAATTTTGAGCACCAGAAGCAGAAAGTGGGTCTGCTGGTTTTATCACTTCCATAAGAGCAAATTTTGCAGACTGTAAATTGATAAGTTAACACTCAGAGTCTCTTCTCTGCACAGTCTGTGATACGGATCGACTGGTCCACGCACTCTTCTCCGTGGGCAGCACTCTTCCCCAATGCTGGCAACATGATTATTGGAAAACTAATCAGCTCACTCTGAGATAAATTGCATTTCCACCAATTATAGCTTAATTGTTGACAGATGGGAACACAGAAGGGAGATGTGTCACATCATTAAGAGGACAGGTGTATAGACAAGTGCCAGATTAATTGTTCCAGCCCATTAAATCATTGACCTTTTCAGCATACCCTCAACATCGCATTCAAAGCTCTCGTAATATTTCCAACTCACACACAATGAGCGTGTTTATCAGCAAAGTTCTCAGGGGCGTTTTTAAAGCACGCAGACTCCAGACATGGACTCATTAGCCACGAGCAGTTCTCCTTTCTCATTAAAATCAGTTCTCCTCTTCCTTATTCTCTGTGTTGGGGTTTGGTTTCTTGGCTTTTCAGTGAAATCACGCATGGCGTGTGGGCTTTCTCCAAAGAGCAGTTTTCTCCATGAAGCATGTAGTCATGCTGTAAAGCACTAGACATTTAGGGATGTCAAAAAGAGAGAGAGTGGTGAAATCAGGACAGAGAAGCTCAGTGCTGGGCAGCTGTGCTGGAGGCTCCAGCTTTGATTTGGGGCTTTGGCTGTGATTTCCAGCTCCTGCTCTGCCTGGGATTTTCAATAAAGCCTGAGAGAGACAAATAGCTAAATACCATTGAAACTGAGTCAGCCATGGGTGTCTAATTCCCCTAAATATGTGTAAAAACGTGTCTCCTGCTCTTTTTCTGGCTATGTAATCCAGGGAGCTGAGGATGCAGTGCAGGCACATCCAAACCAGCTTTTTGGGAGGTGGCGCAGGTTCGAGATAGTGATACCGGACACGCCTCATCTGCCCTGAGCTACCCAAACCCTGCGCTGTCCTGGATAATTGAGAACTGACTCCAGATATAGTTGTTCTGCACATCCTCCGTTGAAAAATGAGGATAAGGTTTCCAGCTGAAGGAAATGAAAGTTGCTGGGATGATAATCATATTTGTTACTCCTGGAGTCCCTGTCCTGTGCCCATGGGCTGATTTGAAGATGTATTACCCTCTGGTAGGTTTTAGAGAGACCACATGGAAAGCAACCTGGGAAGATAAGCAGGAGGTACGAGGAAGAGTTAATGCCCTTCATCAACTCTGCAACTTCTAATGGAGGTAAAACTGATGCTGGGAATCAAGCAGGTCTTTTTCCAGGGCCAGGGCTGGTGGTGGGCTCTCTCCCTCCCTTGGGTAGCACCAGTCCCCCACATATCCAGTTTGTCACAGTAAAATAACTATGAGATGTATAATTGAAATCCCAGGGAATCATTTTATATATGTGCTTGAATGACTTACTATGTTCCACAAAGATAATGCACCTTTACTGCAGTGGCCTTTATGGACCTACGAAGACAATCAGATAGGAGACAAGAGAACTGGGTGAAGTTCTCAGATAACAAATGATTTTATAAGGAAAAGCAGATAATTTTATGAGAAAATACAGTTTAGGAGAGATGGAAACTGCATGGATCTCTTTGATAGATCTGGTACCCTTCATATAACCATCTTCTTCAATATACTTGGAAATGTCAGGTTGCAACAAGGCAGCTTGTTCAAATTCTCAGTGGATGCAGCAGCCTTGGCCAGCACCACCGGGGTGTGTGTCCGCAGGACATGCTGGAGAGCCCTCAGTTCCCACCGCTCACTGTGCAGCGCTGAACGCCGGGCGAAAGCCAGCTTTTTCAGGTTGTCCATAAAACTGGAGGTTAGTACTGAAGAAAGTAAATGTATTTCTGTGTCTGGTGAAGGGAAGGAGAGGAAATTCCAAAAAAATGTCAAAAAGGAATTTTAGAAATGCCAGAATATTTATTTTAAGGATTTCTTAAATGAATCATTTTACCTTTGATTTTGAACTGTGTTTTTGTGGTTTAGAAAAGGATATAAGGTTAAAAACAAGTTAGAAAGGTTGAGTAACCCAAAGGCAAGTGAAACATTTCATTTCAGTTGGAACTTAATATTTGGTGTTAACCCAGAATGTTTTCTAGCTTCTGCTTGTTTTTTTGCCAGCCTCCTCCTCTTCCCTGTACCCTCACCTCATTGTTGCTTGATCCGAGCCATTTTTTCCCCAGATATTTTGATTCAGCCACATAACCCAGGCAGTCATTAGTCACTCCACATCAGTGATCTCCTCATTTCCAGCTGTCCTTTCCACTGGCCCGTACTCCCAGAAATGCCGCTTACTGCGAACACCGTGTCTCCACCCTCAGTCCATCCATCCGGGGGGGGTTTCAGCCCCACCAGAGCTGAGGCTTGTTTCTTCAGCACATCCCTCTCACCCCAAGCCATACCACTAGAAATCCTTATCAAAGAAGTCATCGAAGAGAGAAACCCTCTCTGTCTTGGTTCTCACAAGTGTAGGCTTGTGGTAAATCTTCTTCTCTTCCCTTTCCCACTCCTCGGAGCCCGTGCTGGAGGTGTCCCAGAACAGATCCCTCGTCCGCGACTCCCTGCAGAACCACAGGTCAACCTTCCTGCTCTCGCCTGGAGAAAGTTCAGACCCATCATGCTGCCTGGAGAGTCCTCTGCTCCATGTGTTTCCTCGGGGAGGAAAAAAAAAAAAAAAATCATAATTTTGCAGAGCTGCATGCCCAGTCCCCTGGAGTTTAGCTGGAAATGGCTGTGGGCAGCTGGAGGCATGTAAAGAAGTTCCTGAGAGATCCCTGTAAGACCAGACCCCATGCACGGGGCTGGGCAGGGTAAGGTATAATATACTCAGGATTTATATTTGGTGAAACTACAGAATCTGGCAAAAGGCAGTATGGTTTTATCCCCAAGCAGAAGAGAGCTGAGGTGAAGAACCACGAGGGAATAGGAGCGGCCAAGTCTGTTCCCCTTTCTCCTGGTGAAAGTTCACTGGCAGACAAGTTTTTCACTGATTTAAGCATTTTTACCCTCAGTGATATGTTTCCAGCCTGTGCTGAATGTTGTCACGTGCAAGCAAAGCAGAACAGGGCTCGTGCCTCGGGGATGTCCGTACAAAGTGGTGGCTGAGATTCGCTTCGATTTCCACTTCGTTGGGGACAGTAAGGTCACCTTGTGTGCCCTGGCATCTTCACCCCCCCCAGCTGCTCCCCCAGCCTGCACCAACCAGTGCCGCAAAGCTTAGATCAGAGTCACAGCCAGATCCAAACCACGGCAGGTCAGCCCTCCGGATTCATGCTACGTCCATTCCTGCTGCTCGCCCATCCTTGAAGCCGTGCTCCTTCCTGTGCTATGGCGTGGGCTGCAGCAGGGAGACGTGCCCAAGGGAGGCTGAGATCTGTCGCCATCAAGTTCATTTCGCCTGCTGCGTTTTCACGTTAGACGTTGAAAATAACACAGAGCCATGGCTGGAAATCATCTAACTGGGAACATCTCACCTTAATTACACATCACCCAGAGGGATGCAAATCTGTGATGGAAATTGCCTGGCTCTGGGCAGTGGGAAGCAGTTTCCATGTAAAACTAAACCTAAAAAGTGAGTAACCTCAGTGACTGTAACGTTTACCCCATGGTCACTTAAGGATGGCAGGAGTCCAGAGGCTGCACCATGCATATGAATGCAACATATTGTTGGGCCATGCAATGATGAAGCAGCTGTTGCTCAAGCAGCTCATTCTCCATTTCCTTCTCCCGCTGAGCCCAGTTCCAACTTCCCAATGTGCCCAAGGACGCTCTGCCAGAGACGACTTACTGCAAGGTTCCCCAAAATGTATGTGGGTACCCTCCTTCAGTCCTTCATGCATGTCAAGGGTGAAGAGACAAGGCTGACTGTTCTCCCAAAAAACAATCTCACAAGGTCCCTGAAAATAACCAGCGGTCTCAAATCACCCAGCTTTCCCTTTTGCTGCAAGGGAACATCACGATTCCTTTCTCCAGAGCAGAAAAATTTGAGATGTAACCAACCTGGTGCAGAAGAGCTCTTCTGAAGCCCACCCTGCTTGAGCCCAGCTGAAGATCTGAGCTGGCTGTTTGCAGCATGTGCCCTGGTATATTTTGCTGGGGAACCACGCAGTTGTGTACCCACCGATGACTGCAGCTAGGACTGCAGTTCAGCCCTGCGCTCCCTCCAGGAAGGGACCAGCTCCGTGCCTGCACGGGGCAATTGCTGGGTTAGCGTGGGGCTGGGGCTTGGCTTCGGCTCCCCAGATGAGGGTGGATGCATGTTGTGGTGGAGACTCTGCCAGAGTAACTCATGTCTTGTGCTTGAAGGAAAGCTAGTAGGGCAGATTTTAATCAGCAACTGCCAACCAACCAGAGTGACCACTGTGATACTGTCACAGCCTGCATCCACCTGAGCACGTCCCAGGCTTGGGCAGGAGGTGTCCAGTGCTGGGGCAGAAGGCAGGGGGCAAAACCTGGTGTAAGGGTTGATCTTCAGGCAGTCGTTTTCCATTTTTTTTCTCCTTCCCCCCTTTGGCCATCATGTTGGTGGAGCTTCAGATGTTCCCCCCAGCCCATGTATGTTCACCTTCGCAGCGGTCTATACACTCGCCTCCTGGGACGCTTTTGCCCAGTGGACTCCCTGCCACTCCAGGGACATGGGACCCCAGGGACACCCTCTGTCCTTGTACCCAGTTTGCTGTGCAGGGGACATGTGGGAAAAGCTGAGACTTTTCTGCCGGTGGAGACCTGCTCCTGCAGGGGCCTGGCACTGGGACGTTGCTTTGACGCCCTTATGGCTATTCCATGGCTCTTCATTCACATCTACTCAGGTCTGTTTGGATGCTTTGCCTTATGACCACATCTCACTGCTTCCCCCCACCTCCAGTCTTTTGAACTTGCACCATGTCACAGCAGGGGATGGAGCAGTGGAAGCAGCTTCCACAGGGAAATTTCTCTGATGACATTTAAGAGGCTGGCAAGTTTTACATCTCCTTGGAAAATTATTCTACTTACCACCGTCGTCTCCATGAACACACTGATTGTGCTCAGCAGGGACGAGGTCTCGGCTTTCAGCACTGTCGCCTCTCTGGAGAGTGTCAAGGACTTTCTTCGGGCTGAATTCCTTGATTTTTTGTTTATTGATTTTTGCCTCCCTGTGGAGATTTTGCTTCAGCTCTGCCTGGGTTTGCAAACGAGTCATCAACACAAGCAGTAGACGAGCAAACATGTTTTAACAGTTCAACACAGCGTGTCATTAGGGGGTTGGTGCTGAAAAATAATTACGCAGTCGAGTAGTTTAACCAGGGCAAATGGTATTTACCAAACTGGGTATGTGGCAGAACATGACGGAGACAGAGATTTTTTGGTTTCTCCATGGGCCACGGCCAAATGAGGGCAAAGTGTTGCAAAAATCAGAAGTAATTACTGATCATGGGGACCCTGGAGACGCTCCCCACCTCGCCTCTGCCTAAGCCACCAGGAAAGCTTCATTTGCTCTTCCCAGCAGCAGGTTTTAAGCCTCTGGGTCCATGGGGGAGACACCAGGGATGGGCAGACCCCCATCCAAGAGGGGAAGCCCCAGCCTCTCCCCAAATCCATCTCAGCATTACCTCTCGGCGCCTGCGGGTCAAGTCCAGCATCTGCAGCTTGTGCAAGTGCTGCCGCCTGCCAGGGAGGTGTCTCAGGCTCTGCCCCCTCTTCTCCAGAGCCTATGAGGTGTTTAAAAACATAAATAAATACACCTGCATTTTCTGAAAGAGAAAGGAACAGCCACCAGCTCACAAATCCACACCCGGCCCCTTGGGCACTCCCCGGATAAAGGCAGCGAGCATCTCCCTGCGTAGCCAACTTGCAGAAATTTATCACAGATTTCCACTGTGCTTGCAGTTTATCTCAGCTCTGGGGCATGACGGAAAAAATCTTCATTAAAACAATGTGTACATGCTTCTGCCCCCTGAGGTGCTACCGCTTTGAGTCGGCTGTCCAAGATAATCTCATGATCCAAAGGGAAGAACCACTTTTGCATGTTTGGGGTTGCAGGGGGGGTTTATGGCACACAGCGCTTGCAGCCCTCTCCCTGCCAGCTGCAACCGATGGGTGTTCAGGTTGCTCAGCCGTTTAAAAAAAGCAGTCCTCAAACCTTTAGCCTCAAAAATATTTAAGGTCCTGGCTCTGCAGGCTCTCCTGAGAATCAAACTTTCCTCTTATTTTATATCCTTTCACCCATGCACCAGTGTTTCAGCCAGTTCCTGGGCTTAGCCAGGGATGGAAGTGCAGCCAGTGTAAAACACCAGCTTCTGCTCTGTGGCTATTCGAGGTGCCCGAACCACGAGGGAAAGGAGCCTGCAGCCAGCAACAACCCGTGGACAGGGCTTGACCCAGGCACTTACCTTTGGTTTTGGGCTTGCAGCCACTTCTTGCTGACTCCAGGGCTTTGCAGGAGCGATCGCTTGCAGAGGGCCAGCGGGTTCAAGTCTCTACAAGTCCAATATTTATAATATTCAGCATTGCTTGTTCCACACAATCATAAAACATGATATGAAACTACCTTGACATTTTTCCAGCTCTGATTCTGGCCCAGCTGCTTGGAATACAGGAAGGAGATCGGCATCTCTAGCAGATGCTCAGGGCGATGAACATCTCCTTAGGTGCTTTGGGAGTGGACAAAACTGGGGGAATCTCCTGCATTAGAGTCAAAGCAGCAAAACCCCAGTCTGACATTAGTTTCATCCCTGTAGGTATTTCTCTTTGAGCCTCAACAGTTCCCAAGGCTCCAGCCAAGATCAGAGTGAAGACAAACCCCATCCCAGATTGCTTCATGTTGAAGCTGAAGCATGGATTGGTATCATAATTTAATATAAAGTCTCCTAGCAGGTCATCCAAGGGCAGATCCCAGATACCTGAGACCCAGAGCACCATTCCCTCCGTCCAACCAGTCTCTTTTATGTTGGCCTGAGTACAACTCTTCTCTGCAGGACTGTGCATGGTACAAAGTGTCTTTCCTGGTGGCTAATGGAAGTGGCAGAGACTTGCTTTACAGACTGCCCTGAGCATGGATTTTTATGTTAAGGACCGACGATGTCTCCTTAAATTGTGCCAAGCTACTAGATGATACAGGGTCATTTTGTGGCTTGATATTGCCAGTGTGCCCTTCTAGGATGGGAGCTCAGTCCAGCTTCCATAAAAATTAAGAGGAACTTCATCAACAACTTCATCAGTAAGACCTGACTTACACTTTATGTGGGACATCATTAACCTCCTGAATGTGAAGTAGAGTGTCCTCTAAATGGTGACATGCCGGGCTGTCTGCACTGAACTGCTGTCAAAGCCTGAGCTGTAATTTTGAAGCATCCTCAAAGTCAATGCAATAACACAGGAATAAAAAAAAGTCAGCAGCATCATGTAAAGGAGGCATCCCTGCCAACCCCGAACGCCAAGTTCACATGTCTTTCAACATAAAAAAAACCACAAAACTGAATATGAAGCTTAAAAAATGGCACTAGATGGCAGCATGTGACACCACAAACCGCAGTCCGGGCTGCACATCACTCCTAGATGCCACCAAGGTGGGCAGCGTGGGGTGGCTGAAGGCAGATAGACTCCCACATCTATCGGCTCATCTCGCTGCGCCCGACGGGGAAGCCAAGTTTCAGACTTTCAGCTAAAGCTGTGTCGCAGGATGGAAAATCAAGTCTTTTCTTTCGTCTCTGTGAACCTCACAGGATTTTTCTCTGGAAATACTCCCTGATCAAAATCCTCTAAAAGTCCTTGAGAAGACCACATCATCCTGCTCTGCTGTCTTTGAAAATATTCCTGCAGGGAAAAGGGCTTTTGCTGGTGCTGTTTACACTCCCTAACAGCAATGGCAGAAGCATGGGGTAGGATTACCAGTGGTGTTGTCCAGCAATGAATATTATTAGTGTTTTAATAATAGATAAATACAGCTGTAATGGAAATAAGATCAATGACTAAAAATTACATGCTAGTGGGAGGTTTTTAAATGAGGCTGTGATTCCACATGACAGTTCGCCATGCGTAGCTCGGCTCATTCCAGGTGCTGCTGCCTCACCCTCCCACCAAATCCAGGGACACGTTATTCAAGAGTTGGTGGCCACCTGTGCTCTCTGAAGCCACCAGTCTTGGCCAGAGCCACAGCCTGGGTTTCAACTGACCCCGTCTGGTGGCTCCTCTGTTCTTTATTATATTAAAAAGACCTTAATCACAGCAAGGAAGGCTTGAGCAAAGCACCCCTGCTTCAGCAGATTTGCTGTTGTGGGACATGGGCAGAGGGTTTGCCACCAAATTTTGGGAGAGTGGAGATGCTCTCAGGGAGGAACGGGGCGGGTCTCAGAGCAGCGCAGGGAAGCGAGATGTTCACCCGTGGATTTTAATGGCAAGGGGTGATGTAGGTGCCTGGGAAGGAAGATGCCCAGCGGCAGCTGAGGGGCAGGTTGGTGTTGGTGTAACCCAGGGCAGTCCCAGGGCTGGGCCAAGCTGCACCTGGGGCTTGGTTGTCCCAGCACCTACAGGAGTGCTACAGAGAAGTTCGTAGCCTGTCGGGGCAAATACATCTCTTTCATGGGCTAAACAGCCAAGAAGCGTGTTTGCCTCCGTTTGTCCCCAGTCACCGACTGCTGAGGACTCCCTCCAGCTGCCTAATCAGGCTGCTGATGTGCTCCATGCAGCTGGGCTCTCTTAGAAAGGTCTCAGCAGCAGGTACAACATTGGCCCTTAATTGCTAATTAAAAGTCCTGCCTAAATGAGGGCACAGGGGATAGTGAGGTGGCATTTCCAGAAGCTGAGCACTTCCTTAAGCAGGATACCTTGCTGTTTGGAGGGGTCTGCTCAAGTTGTCCTCTTTCCTTATCTAATTTTGTTTTTCTGAGCCCTGTTTGCTCTCAGTTTTGGAGTCCCCAGACCTGGGCCAAGCAGCAGAGAAGAAACGCAGCCAAAAGCCTCAAGCAGGGGCTCTGAAGGAGAAAGATCTGCGGATCAAATTGGGAGAGCTGCAGCTGCGGGACATCCAGAGCAGGGCTGAGCCTGGTGTCCCTGATGGCCCTCTCTGACCCTCTGTGGGCATGTAGGGAAGGAGGGAAACTCCATCTCGGCCAAACACCGACAGCTTTGCATCTTAAACAGCGAGCAGGTAAGAGATGGGGAGTTGGAAGATATTGCTGGCTGGTTTAGGAGGGTGGGGAGAAGCAATGAAAATGCAGGTGGAGCACAGAAAGCTGTGTGACTTCTCTGGGTTTGGGTTTTAAATAACCTGATTCGCGGCAAGAATTGTACAGCCCTGGTGATGCAGATCCAGCTTAGCCCTGTGAGCACGTGATGGCCTGAGCCTCACCCAGGTTTTGTATTGTATAAAAGCATCAGTACATAAAAATATCAGCATAGAAAATGCATGTGGAGGGCTTCTTGTCACTTTTTTTTTTTTTTTTTTTTTTAAATGAAATAGCAACTCTAACCCTTGTGCAGCATGGTAGCCTAGCAGTGTTTTCTTTCCTTCTTTGCAGTAAATTAGATGGATATAAATATATTTTTGGAGCTTTAGTTGTGTTGTGATAACTCTCATGTGGGGGAAAAACCTGATCGCCAGGTCAGGCAGAGTCAAGGATTTCAGGGCTTGGAGGGGAAGGGATCTGGGAAGTGCAGGAAGGGGAAAGGAAGGTCATGGAGGAGTGAACAAGGATGTTCTATGTTTGTTTGGGAGGATTTTTATTTATATCTAGATATGCAGATGTGTGTGTGTGTACATGTATATACAGTGCTATTCTTAGAAGGTGAAGTTGTGTGGCTGAACCAAAAATAACCAAAAATAACCTCTCTGTGGTCAGCGTACCTGCTCTGCCCCGGCTATCAAACTTGGGCTGGTGATAAAGCTCACCTAGGGATGATCACCTAGAGGCAGGACCTCCTACTTGCATGCTGTAGGATATTTGTTTCCCCCATTGTGGTGCTGTAACACGTGCCCGTGTCCCCAAGAAAGACCACATCAATGGGTCAACCAGAGCAACTCATAGGGAGCTTTTCAAACTCGTCTTACTTGAGGTCTTCGAGGCGGGTGCTGTTTAATGATGCTGGTTTCTCCCTTTTCCAGTACGGTGTTGAAAGAAAGGGGCCCTTAAAGATTAGAGAAGAAATAGATGAAGTTACTTTTGGGTGATCATCAACTGCTAGGCTGTACTCAGCAATAGTTTTCTGCCCTTGTTTTTTGGTTGGCATGTCCTACTCATGTCTCTCTCGGTGGTCCCAGTAACACGTGGTATAAATTACTCTATTAGCTGCAGAAATAAAGGGAGGATGTATCTGTGCCTGTGGTTTCTAACAAATGTCTACTATGTACCTCTCCTACTTCCCTCTACAACATCTCATGGATCTATATGTGACAATAACCACCTTCCCTGTGTCCTGTGGCCTCCCCCAGGGTCCTCTTCTTCTGTGGCTGGTGACCTGATGGCCAAGAAACCTGTCTGCCCTTTTAAAGTGGAGAAGGGGCAGCAGTTTGAGTCTTTTCTTGCTGCACAATCCCTGAGACTTCATTATTATTATTTTTTTGGTTGAACTGAGAAATATCTCTACTGCTTTTACTGACTGCGGCAGAGCTGGGCTGCAGCCAGCCAGCGGGTTCAGAAGTGAGTGGGTTATGGACAGAGAAGCGGCACGATCACAGACCCTCATTGTCTTTGGAAATCAGCCTGAAATAACGTGCTACACACCAGGGATCGCCTCTTAGTTATTAAAGCAGTGTTTTCTCTGAGGCCCGAACGTGATCTGGGCTCAGGTCTGTTCTGCGCTGGTGCTCTCGGGTGGACACCGCTGCCTTTTTTGTTGGTTTTTTTTTTTTTTCCTTGCACGAATAAATGCTAGCGTGTGCAGTAGGTATTTATTTTACAAAAGAGCTTTTCTATCCCACTTATTCTCCCAAAAAACTGTCTTGGTGCGTTCAAATGCTGTTTTATACATGGAGTTGAGCAAGGTGTTGCTGATCAGCTCCTGCTCCCATGTGGTGGGAGCCCCGCGGTGGCCGCAGGGGAGGAGAGTTGGGGATAAAGTGCAGGAATTACATTATAGTTGATGCCAAATTTAATAGTTATATTAAAAAGAAAAATAATAATTTGGAGGTGATCTTATGGGGGGCTTCAGTGGTCCCTTTAAATGAGCCCTGTGGAAGATTGCCAAGGCAGGGCTCTTGGAGAAGGGAGAGAAAAGGCGATGGAGGGAGGGTGTTGGGGCGTGGGAGGAGACGATGACTCCATCAGATAAATGATTGCTGGGCTCTGCTGAGCACCGGCAATGATTAACCACTGAGCGAAGCTGCGGCTGCTCTGCACACGCAGGTATGGGTGCCTGAAGTGAAAATTTCCAGCGCAGGCAGCTGCTCTGGAGACAGACTTCAGCCGCTGGGGAGCACATGCTGAAAGAGCAGCTTGTAATAGCAAAACGGGGGGGGTTATTCAGTTATCGCCTCTCAATCTGCATGACAAATCAGTGCATAAAGAAGTAAAACGTAAGGAGGTGGCTCATGGTGCTGGGAGCATGGGACCTGGCACAGGCAAGGGGCTGGGGCTTGGGAGAAGCTTGTTCTGGCGACGTGTATGGCTTTGAGGAAGTTATTTCTCCCTTATAAGATTTACTTTTTTAAAATGTATTTAAATTACTTCCTCTCATCCTATCCACGCATGTGCCTTGTAGGAGGCTTGCCCTTATCCTCTGCAGATACAGAACGGGGAGCCAGCTGCTCGCTGTCCCCAGACCTGCTCGGTCCTGGGGCAGGGACGGTCCCCGGCACAGCCGCGCGATGCTGGCCGGGAAGGACCGCTGTCCCGCCGCACAGCCGCCGCCGTGGGAGCGCGGGGCCCAAGCTGAAGTCGTTCTCGTGACTTTTATTTTTTACCCTTGCACTTTAGTAGCAGCGGATCCTCCCGGCTGGAGGAAGCGGGATTTAACACAAGCCAAGAGGAACCCTCGTAAACCAAATAAAACCTATTCTCTTGGAGGCTTTGCTTATTTAGACAGCAGCTCAAGCTAATACATCGCTCAAGTACTCTTGAGCATACTCTTTTTATTTCTGAAAATGAAAAGTAATAGAAAATGACATTTATTGAGGGGGCTTTAAAGTTTTTTATAAAAGAAGTACATGTTTTAGAAGCATTTGTTAAATAATACCCGGTGATGATAATTTTCCAGAACAGGAATATTTGGTTGCTTTTGCTGTCATGAACTACTTGAAACCCTCTGTTGTACAGCCAGACCTGATTTGTATTCGCCCCAGGACCTCTGGCTCCGGGAGCATCACTGCTATCGTACCCGAGGTTTATTTGTTTTCACCTTCTCCTGATGCCTCTCGGTGGATTATCCTGAAGGAAATATCCAGCCCCTGGTGAAGCAGCGGTGCTTAACGCTGCTCAGTGTGTGTCCGAAATTCATTTTTGGAAATGGAAAAGACGAGAGTGCTAGGGCTGCAGATCCTCCTCCTTCTGTATTATCCTTTCTCAAACCACGTTGGTGTTCATGGGGGTTTCTCCCTACACTCACCTAACGTGGCTGTGGGAAGCCACTCGTCGCCATCCAGCTCGTTGTACGGAGCTATGCATCCGCTTTCAGATGGGTGCAAACCTTCCTTGCCTCAGGTGGGGTTTGGGTATGGATGGAATTTAAACCCTGCTGTGAAAGGCTGCGGGAGAGGCTGCATGATGCCACTCGTAGAAAAACACACACAGCTACGCTGTTTGCCTTCCTCTGCCTCTTGGCTTATGAATTAGCCCTGTGTGAGACATGGCTATAATTTATTTTAATGCTGAATTTTACCTGCTGAGCACATTACCCAGAAACTAATTCTAATTAAGCTAATGATATCGATATGCCCAGTGGCAGCAGGTGAGCAGAATGGGTGTATGACTGGGAGTTATGGGGCTGCTGTACAAGGGCTTGCTCGGATGCAGGCTGGTGTCATTGCCTGCCAGGTTGATGCTGGGGAGTGGGGCTGTTCCCAGGGGAATGACTAATGGGAGCAAGGAGCCTGGGATTTGGTCTCTGGTGACTGAGATGCTTTCCAAAACAGGCTGGGAGGAGGTGGGGGGAATTAGTTTTCCCAAAGCCAAAATGTCCTGGAAATGGCAAAAAGCTACTGATGCAGAATGGTATGTGCACAGACCTGCACCCACCCTGCACCGCAGCGAGCAAACCCACAGCCCCAGCTGATGCCCCGTGGGTCTCTGCCCTGCGCTTTGCAATAATTCATTGATGACCCCCTTACCTGCAGAGGCTCTCCCGTACCAGGTCTCCCGGAGAGGTGGAAGTTGCCGGTGAAACATGGGTTTTCCCCACTCTGCTGTGGCCAGTGGGTGCAGGCTGGGCTCCCCCGGCACGCCGGGGAGCTGGTGCAGGGCAGCGAGAGCGGGCAGGTCCTCCCTGGCATGCATCGGTGCCACCTTGGTCACCTTGGGGTGTGCCTTGGAAGAGCTCAGGCCCATTTTGCACAGCCGTGGCTTTGAAAGGAGAAAGAAAACCCCTCCTGCACTGTCCTCCCTGAACGCGGAGGGACCCTCCCTGCCCGAGGCCGGGGCTGGCTCCCACAGATGTGCTCACACGTCCTTCCCCGCTCGGTTAAAGATTGACCTGGCCCCAGCCATTCCCCCGCGGGGACAAGAGGTGGCTGCTGCTGACGGAGAAGTGGAAAGCAGCTCGGGGAGACAGCGCCAATCCCTGGGCAAGCTTTGTTTTTTACCTACAAATGATTTTCAACCAGGGGCACCACCTCAGCTGGCCATTGGCTGACCTGGAGGTATTTCTACAAGCAGCTCTTTTGCTAAATCTCCAGTTTTTGGAAGGAAATTTGGTCCTCAGAGCACCAGAATTGTTAAAGCATCTCCCACCCTGCGTGATAGAAGCAGCCTGGGGATGGGCTGGCCAAGGAGCATCCTCCACCCTGGCTCCTGTGAGCCAGTGGCACTGCTGGGGAAAAAAAATGGAGTTTTAGCACAAACCCACCCAAAAACATCAGCCAAAGTGAGTCATATTCTGCAGTTTTGGAGCTGCTGCAGGATTCAGGCCAAACACGGCAGGATCGGTGCATAAGGGAAAGATCTACACGTCTCCATTTGTTTCTTCTTTTCCATTCCCAAGGCGCATGAGGGGGTTCAGAGGGCTCAGTTTCCTCGGAGCTGTAGGGAGTCAGTCAGTCATTTCCAGGGTGGAGCGGCTGGAAAATACGTAGGGAGGATTATTTATGCAACAAGTTTACTATTGCAGGGTCATTTTTTTTGGCAGGAATAGGGTTGCGGGAGGAGGTGAGAGCACCTGTGGGCTCCACTGTGAAACACGTGGAAACCAGTAAACACTGAGTGTGTGAAGGAGAGCCCAAAACAGCATCAGAGCCGGGGTTCATTTAGCAGAAGCTCATCCCACTGGGATTCCTGGAACAATCCTGCGTAGGTTTGGAGCGATTGGGGCCTGTTTTGGCTTTTCTCTTGGGAGAGGAGTGCTGGGAGGAGGGTTGCACAGGGAAATGAGGAACATGGCAGAGCCAAGCGTCCAGTAGATCCATGGATAAACCACTTGGTTCCCCCTTGATGGAAATGGGGAGGTTTTGAGCTGTAAAATGCCACCGGACAGGGGTGGCACCTCCCAGAAGAAATCACTCATCCCTGGAGCAATCCAGCCGGTTCATGTTTTCAGCTGCGAAGCACCAACCTCACTCGTGACTTTGCTTTACAACAGGTCACACAGGGCACGAGGGAGCAGAATAGCTTAGCCTGTATTTTTTTTTTTTCCCCTCTTCTTTTCAAATGAAAACATAAAATCAACACCCTGCTTCCCTCCTGAGTTTCTCAATGCTTAATGTCTTCTAATTTTTTTTTTCCCTTCCCCCTCCCCTGCTGAGAACAGGTAATTCCAGTTAAGCACCTTAGGAAAATTGTGAATTAAATGCAATGATGGATGTGTTGGAGCAGTGGAAAACCCACGTGGATGTTAAAGCGACTGCCTGTCGTGCTGTATCTGGGTGTTTCACCTGGGTGTGATGCTGTGGCCCTGGCCCTGCTGAAGTCCTCGCAGGGTCCCACTGCTCCCCATGCCCCCAAACCCTCTCTCTTGGCCAGATTTCTTTCCAAGCCACATGGGTTTCACCACCTGCTGTGCAGGATGGCACCACGACCTGTAGTACAGTGATTTAGGGAAGGGGATTGCAAAGGGACAGACACACCTGAGGCTGATACTGCTCCAAGCACTTCATCTGGAGGAGCTCTAGGTGAAGAGATGCTCCTATTTGCATTTAAAGGTGATGCAGTATCATTCTGGCTGGCTCATGAGTGCTGAGCCCCACCTCCCCTGCTGCGGTACGGCTCTGTGGTACACATGCCCAAGGATGTTAGCCTGACAGCACTGCTCAGCACCTTGATGCTGCGTCAATTAATGACCAATATCTTGAGCAAATCCCTAAAATCTCAGCATCTGTGTACTTTGGAGATGCGCTTTTGGTCTCCACATGCCTTTACTTTGTAAAGCAAAGAGCGTCAAGAGCAGCAGCTGTGGGGTTGGGGTCAGGGCGAGGAAGGCAGGCTGCAAATGATGCCCTTCCTGGTGCAAACTGAGAGCAAGCTTGGGGTTGAACTGGGTCCCAGAAGGGCCCAATGGTACTGCAAGAGGCTCCCAAATATTATCACTTGCAACTGCTGGGCCAAAATTACCCCTTCGTGTCTTTACCTGGGCTCCCTGGACCATGGCTGTGCAGGGTGTTGGGTGGATGCTGGGGGGGGGGTTTGCCGGGTGAAGCTGTGCATGTGCGGCGGTAGAGATCATGGTTATTGGCATCATTTCGGCCTGCTCAGCCTGAGAGTGAGCGGTGACAGCCCCTGCTACAGCACAAAGTAATCCTGTGTTAACCCCCTCGCTTAAACCTGCCTTTAACACCAGCCGACGGCATTTGATGGGGGGAAGGACGGGTTGAGGCACGCCTGAGCTCCAGGCTGGCTTCGCCACTGCTCTCCTGGTGATGTGAAGCTCAGCCTTTTCTTTGATGGGGGGATTATTTAATGCAGCTTTTTACCTGTATTTAAGGTTCAGTTTGATTTCCAAGTGCTGTGCTGTAGAAACATGGAGCTGGAAGGAGCTTTGGTCCCATACGTTGCTGTTAGGGACAGCATGTGGTCCCTCCCAGGAGAGCTGAAAACTCTTTATACCTTTCTCCAATTTCATTTATTGCCTGAAACCCTCCACCAAATTCAGCTGAAACCTGTAATGATACTGATCGTGCCAGTATTGGATTTTCCAGCACATTTGTTGTACTCAAAATGAAATTATTGTCCCCTAAGCGCGCTGATGCCCTTCTTTTAAAGAAGTTACAGGGAAAAGCCCAAGGGTAGGGCAGTGCCATGACTTGGGGCAGGGCATTTTCCCACAGAGGAGCAGTTTGTTACTCACCTGTGCGTGGAGCAAGGGCGAACCAAGGGGAGGTTTTGGCACAGGGCACCCATCTAATGTCCAGCCGCAGCAGTGGATTGCCTCTGCCTTGAAACTTCTCCTTGAAAATGAGTTTTAAATTACTGTCACAGCTGTGTGTGCCGTGTGTGTTGCTTTCCACAGTGCGCACCTTGTGCCAAACCACGGGGAAAGCAGCCGCTTGTCAGAGCATCGTGGTTTGTCATGGAGAAGCCGTGGGGGGAAGCTTAAGGTCCAAAAGCAAAACACTGGGGAAAAAAAAATCCCCAAATGCCGAGACGTACTGGTGGTAGGACAAGAGGAAACGGCCTCCAGCTGCGCCAGGGCAGGTTTAGGTTGGATATTAGGAAAAATTTCTTCACTGAAAGGGTTAGTCAGGCCCTGGCACAGGCTGCCCAGGGAAGGGGTTGAGTCCCCATCCCTGGAGGTATTTAAAAGCCAGGGAGATGTGGTGCTTAGGGATGTGGTTTAGTGGTGGGCTTGGCAGTGCGGGGTTAACGGTTGGCCTCGATGATCTTAAGGGTCTTTTCGAACCTAAATGATTCTATGATTCTAAGGGTGCACGGTTGGGTAAGTAAGTGTCTCCTGTCCCCTTTGTCTTTCACCTGCTGGGAGGGCAAATGGAAGCGGTGGGTTGCAACAACCCAATGTGTTGCAGGGACTGATGCAGGTTTTGCCCTTCAGTCCCAGGAAACATGGGCACAGGAGGAGATGTAAAGTGGGCAGCACAGATTTTTGCCAAAATAACGGCTGGACTTTATGGAAATCTCTGGTGAGTGAAGCAGAAGGAACCGTAACAATGCAAATAGGCTTGTCGTTTATTGTGCTTGCAGCACGTTTAGCTAGTGAAAGCACAAACAAAGGCAGCAGCAAAGAGAGGAAAGTAATCCAGCACTGTTTCACTGCCTGGGATGCACACTGGTGTGACTAATAGATCTCGTTATTACACATCTGTAAAGTCAAGAAATATGGCTCGTTCCTCCCTCTGCTGCTTGTCGCTTGTATTAACAGGGGATGTTCATCTTATCCCAGCCAAGGCTGAGGATGCCGGTGGTGCTGAGATAACATTGTCCATGGTGCCTGGTCCCCAAGACCTCTGGAGAGGGTGCACACAGGCGGCAATGCTCAAGGTGGGTTATTCGCAGCACGTTTTGTTTTCCTTCCAGGCCCTGGCATGAAAGAGAATCTGATAACACAGCTGCCGGATCAAAACTGGCATTTTCCTTGGGGTGCAAACTGAAATGAAACCCTCACATTGCTGGAGACGATAGAAGGGCTCATCAGAGACGCCCACAGCAGCAGAAGTAACCACAGCTGATCATTCACTTGATGGGTGTGATTATTGGTTTGCATTCCTCTGATGGATCAATGCGGTTGTGCAGAATAGCCTCCATTTATTGTCTGATTTCTTGGGTTTAATGGGTTTTCTCTGGCTGAAAGGCCGAGTTCTAGGGAAAACAATTACCTTCCTCGCTTAATAAGAAAGATAAATTGCAGGTTGGGCAGCAGGTGAAAGAGGGGGCCTTAATGAATTGCTGAGCAGGATGAGCACCGCTGGAAAGCATCTGGGCACAGCGCAAACAAGGGATTAGGTACCTGCTTGCCTCTGGGGATCTGGGGCACTTGTGGCTACAGCGGTGGACGTTGCCCGGAGCCGACAGTGGGAAGGACGCAGGAGCAAATCTCTCCTGCCCACCCACAGCAGGGGCTGGGGGGAGCGAAGCAGGGGCAGAGAGGGGAAAGCCTTCTGCAGCCCCGGTTCAACCCTCGGCGCTGTTCGCTGTACAGGCAGCAACGCGGGGGATGCTCCCTCCTAGCAGCAAGCTTGGGTTGGGTTAGATGTCTGTTAAGCCTGAGATGAGGTGGAAGGTGGCTGCTGGACTCAGAGCTACACGTCTTTCCTGCCTGCAGAAACACAAGGGTGAGCGCAGGTCCCTGGGGATGGGACATGCACAGGGTCTGCTCGTAGAGAGCGACAGGCTGGCACAGTAACATGCTGTGCCCCTGGCCGTGAAACATCTCAAGGAGGGGAAAAACTGACTCAAACATGGGGATTTCACATGATTTTCCCTGCTGAATACTCAATGAGATTCCTTGAAGGATCCAGTCCTCAGCCTGAAGATGCTGCCGTGAGGCTGCTTGCCAAAATGTACTCCTCAATGCATGCTAAAAGGCAATGATGTTTGTTTTTTTCCATGTGTTCAGTTTGGCAGGAGCTAAAATTTCAGTAAAACACATCTCTAAAACTACCTATTAGTGTAAATGAATATATCAACTCCAAAATCGACTTGAGGTGGTGCCCAAGCCGCCATGTGCTATTTGATCTCAGCCGTATCATCCCATCACTATCTCCTGTTCGATATAATTCACTTCTTTAGAATATTTTTAATGTCTAGCTCCTCTTGAAAGCAGCAGACGAGGAGCTGAGCTCATCTTCTCAAATGCTAGAAGAGACTTTTAAAAGACCACGCGTGTGTGTACCCAAACCTTACACCTCTGGGTTTAGTGCAAAGGGGATGGTTGGTTGGGTTGGTTTCTACAACCCTAATTCTGCAGTTGTGTGATGAAAGAGCCCAAGGTTTGTTCTTTTTTTTTTTTTTAAATATACACAAGTATTTTGTTAGCTCTGCTGATGATTGCAAGGAACAGTTTAGACATGAACGTTAAAAGATAAAACCCATCAAATAGAAGAGAGTGAAATAAAAAGGCGCTTTTGTTATTATTTGCATGAATTGCCTTGTTTGCAGCAGTATTAAGCCCTAATGGCCGTGGGGACACGGTGGCTGCCCGCCACTGGCCACCTCTGCCCCGGGACCAGCGATGGCCTGGGGCACTTCTCCAAACCACGGGGCTCCCACGGGGCCCCCGTGCCCCAGTGCAGCACGAGGGCTGCGTTAGGAGTCGCCAGCCAGGACGTGCTTGCAGAGATGTGAGCTTGCCATCAGCCCCGAAATACATCGTGGCTTTGTGCTGGGTGTGCTTTTGCTGTTATTTTAATAAGAAACACAGTTACTGCTATCATACAAATGGTATTGTTAATAATGAACACTTCCTTTCCCTAATAATTTATTTTTTTCTGGCAGCAATGCCATCAAAAAACCCCTACTAGCTGCTAATCGAACTCACAAACAGTGGGCAGGCCAGCAGCGCTCAGCAATCTGTGTTACTTTCCAGTTATTTCTATTATAAAGAAGAAAAAATGCTTCTGTCTGCATAGCAAAGTCATCTTGCATGGTTGATCGTAGGAATGCTGTAATGGAAAATAGCCATCCTAAACTACAGAGAAACAGGCTTAGGGAAGGCACTGGGTGTTTTGGTTGGTTTGTTTTGGCTTTTGAAAGATTTTTCATGGTGGGAGTTAAGAAAAATATTTGTTTGGCCCAAAGGAAAAGCTCTAGAAAATAGGAACTGACATTTCCCAGGGATGCTGGTGATCCGCGGTGTTCAATCTCTCATGAGAAGCTTGTTATTCAGCTGGGAGTGCAGGTTTTCTGGGAGAAAAAGAGATAAATAAGGCTATTTTTGGTTTTACTAAAGGCACCTAAGATCCAGCGCCAGTGCTAGAAAGCTGGTGTTGGAAAGAGGCACAGCTCCGCCTGGCTCTGGGGGGGATGCGGGGCTGGCACTGGAGCCTGGTGCCTTTCAGGGGGGCGAAGCTATGGGTGGTTTCAGGTTCATAGGACATTTGCAACCACCTGGTCACCCAGGCTGGAGCAGACCATGGGTGTCATGAGTGGGGTCGGTTCTTTAGCAAAGGCTGCAACAAGGTGTGAAGCCAGCTAAGGCTGTAGCAGCAGTCCAGGAGTCGAGGGTGTGATCAACATCAGCTCCGTTACTCAGGTTGGGTGACTAGGGCAGGCAGCAATCCTACAAATTAGCAAAACTAGTTTGAACTGTTTTAATTGGCAACAGTTCACGTAAACATGCTCTTAGATGTTCAGCAACAGACCTCTCTTCCAACCGGACTGGGAGGCAAGGTGTCCCAGCACCCTTGCCCCCACTGATGCCCTGGGTGTTGCGTGGGTTAGGACAGCAGTACCGAGCCATGGATTTCCACTGGCGACAGGCGCAGTACGCAATAGAGAGGTGAGAAGCTTGCAGCTTGTCTCTGGGCTAACAGCACTGCAGCATGTCCAGGTTATGTGCGAAGTAGCTTTCATCACCTATTTCACAATAACGTAACTTAATGAAGAATTAACAGTTTGCACATCACAGAATATTTATTCTGATAATAATTCCTAATATCCATGTGAACATCGGCTTCTTTTAGAAATGAATTCTCAAAAATGCCGGGAGAGGTATGAAATGGCTTTCCAAAACTACCACCTCACTGAAAGGTCACTTTATTGAAAGTAAGTCCATGGTCAATTTTGAGATTTAGCTGGAAATATCCAAGATTTGTATCCTTGAGAATGGCTCTGCATTTGCCAGCAAAAGGAGATAAATGATGTAGACTTGATCCGTATTTTAAACCCATCAGTTCAGTAAGACACAAGCTTAAATGGTTTTTATTACAAAACATTTTATTTTAGTTATTTACACCCGTTCCTTGATAAGTGTATAAATGTAAACATTTATTATAGATGTATTTCTCTTATCTTACAGTTCATCCCCAGTTCAGAGTAAATGTCATTTTTAAGCATACAAGTAGTGAGGAAATTTAAGCTATATTCACAGAATATACATCTGCGTGCAGTTGAAGTCCACCAGCCCTAAGCTAGTGGTATAGACACTGTCCCGTTAGCTCTACTTCTGCTTCTCGTGTGTACACTGGAGTCTGTGATGTCGTCGGCATGATCCTCACTCTTCTTCTCTTTCAAGCTGTTGATGAACCTCAGGGTTATTTCATCCCATTCCTCAGGGAGCAGCATCAGCAGAAACCCAATGCAAATGATGATAGTGGCTCCCAGCCTCACTACGCTGAAGATCATTTTGTGCTTCAACAGATCCACAGCTGGGAAGAAGAAACAACAATATCATCAAAACTGCAGCAGGATGACCTACAGCATCAGACCAGCCTGGCCCATCTCTGTAACCTATGTGTCGCACTCTGGCTGTGATACTGGCCACGTTGCTCTCAATCCTCTAGAGTGACCAGCTCCTTGAGTTCAGAGAACAGCTTTGACCTGAGAGCGTGGTACCTTCACGCAGGCTCTGAGGAAGCCTTGTAGGGCCGGTCTAAGCCTCAAGGTTTCCATTTCTGCTCTGAGAGGGAAGGTAGGTTATGGTAACTCTTCATCTACAGCAGGTTGCATCAGCATAATGTTTCTTTGGGCTGCATGGACCAGTGATGAGGAGAGAGCAGCATGCAGGTCACAAAGCTGGAGTTGATGCCTCCAGGCCCAGCCTCCCAACTCCACAACCAGCAACAACAGCACATCTGAGCCCTTCAGCAGCCTCGTACAGGTACTGACCGTTTCGCACCTCTGACCTGCATTCCCCTAAAAATAGATTTTTTTCTTTGAAAACATGCTCAAATACCTGGACTGGTGAGGCTAAGAGGGTGGAGAAGGAGACTGGAAGAGCAGAGGCTATTCAACAAGATAGGACTCTGGAGTAAACTTCCACATCTACACCCTGCCCTGCTGCTGCATGGCAAGTCACCAGCACAGTGCCGAGCCACAGCAGCAGCACCCTGACCCCACCACATCTCAGCAGCTGCTGGCTGGGGATCAGCCTGCCCTCTCCTCTGTGTGGTGTGGACGCATCCCGCCACTCCCAGAGAAAGGAAGCAAGGCAAAAAAAAAAAAACTTTCACCAACCAAAACACCCACCATCACCAGGAACATCCATGGAAGCCAAAGGAGACTGAACTGCTTTTGAAATATGTGACAACAAATTTTGACTATTTAGACAATAAACCGCTTCTGCTGTCTGCATGCCCACGTGCTTATTTTTCCACCAACCACCATGGTAAATGTACCTGCGTTTCCAGGGACGCTGAGCACTGTGCCGATAGAGATCAGAATGGGGTATGTAAGCACGACACCAACGTTAACCAGAATATTGAAAGCTAGGGAAAAACAGAGAAAATAATACATGATTATGGGGAAAAACACTGGAGTGAGACCTTTCTCCTCCACCTTGACCCTACAAGTATGGTATATGCTCAGTATGCACACAACAGTGATGTAGTTGTCACAAAGTGATTGATTTTTGTTTTCTTATATGTGAGTGTGAAATGAGGGGAAGTTCTGCATGGGGAAAGAGGGAGGGCTGTATGTCCTTTCACAACTGTAATGCCAAGGTTATCACACTTGTATTTCACAGCTTTCTCCAACGTTTAACCAGATACCTAGTTTTGCTGCCATAAGCCATCATTTCTCTTCCTACCAGAAGGATGGTGATCCCAGTTTTCCCTCGTGGCTGAGGCTGTGATGGCCTTGTCTTAGCAGGACATTGCACTGATGAAAGGCCCCATACCCCTCTAGCCGGACCACACACCAAAGGTGACAGCAGCAGGAACTCCTACTCTAAAGGACACTAAATACAATTAGCCGATGAAGTTAACTGCGAACTAAGCAGATTGGAAGGAGACCATGATCTTGCTGCCATGTTGAAGGCAAAAGGAAAGCTGAGAGAAGTACAAATGTTCAACACCTTTAATTTACGGGCTGGATTTTTTTTTTTACGTGACAGCATTCCCAGCCAGCTCCCATTTCCTTGAGAGACCAAAAGCAAACTGCAAAAACTTCCCTTTCATACCAGTCCCTAGGGTGCTCTTCCAGCTCCTGCAGCCAGGGGCTGGTGCTGTGTGCTGTGGCAGGACCCCAGGTCACCCCGATCACCCACCACCCAGTCCTGCTGGTGAGGGCACCATGTAAAAGGAGCGAGTTTGTCTGCTCTGCAAGGTCGTTCCCTCCTGGCTGGGATTACACACTTGGCTAGATCTCTGGGTGGTCAGTTATCCCTGCTTTTTGTCCCTTAGGTGCCCACAGAGCAGCTGCGGTTCAGGTTAGAGCAGTTTCAAGGTGCTCACAGCACCTCAGCTGTCAGCCTGACCATGGATCAGGACGGCTGTGTGGATTTGCTATGTACTGGGCAATGACATCCTCTTTGTTTCCATTTAATATACTTGTAGTGGAGACAAAAAACTCTTCAATTATGAAATAATAGAGACTTGACTAAAGGAAAGGATGTTGTTATATCTGGAAATAATTAAAATGCCCCTGGGCTGAATCCAACAGCTATTCTGCCTGGCTAGAGGATAGCGATCGTGGCTCTGAGAGAGGGAGCAGTGTGGAAGAGCAGAGGGGAGGTGAAGACCACAGGAGAAGAAACAGCACCAGCTTTTGCAGGCTAACGCAAAGCTGTGCAAGCTCTGCCCGGAGCCCTGCAGCACCCACAGAAAGTTGCCCCAGCGCTGTGGGTCCCCGTGTCAGGGTGCACACACCTCACAGAGCGTGACAAGAACTACTGCCTACATGCAGCTCTGTGAAACTGGATTTATAGCAATCAAGCAAAGAAGTGAAGTGGACATTTAGTATCTTTTTTATTCTCTGCTGTTAATATTAGTGTTAAGGCTTCCTATGAAAAATATGAATAATTTCTCAAGGAGTACCAGTTGGCACTGGGATCAGATTTCATCTGTGAGGGATCTCTGATGCTTAAGGGGGGGAATTGTTTGTGCCTGAGGCTAATTTTGCACTTGGGGGGGAGGTGAAGAGCAGAAAAATGAGACAATTTTTTTAACACATACCTAACCAGAGGCCAGCTACTCCGCAGAGGTAACCCCACGGCACAGCAGAGAAGGGGGACCAGTACTCCACTTTCGTAAAATACAGTATGATTGGGGTAACAGAGATGAAAATTAAATTGAAGAAGCCCAGAGTAGAAACAAAATGAGCTGCTTCCCCGAAGTTCGCACTTCCAAGAAACATTTTGAACAAAACCTGCAAAGGAGAGAAGAGGGTTTTAGACTTCATGCCTGTCGTGGAAACCAAAGTCTTCCTGCGCAGAGTCCTCTGCTCCCTCGGGGAGAGTGGGGCACGGGGACAGCCCTGACCAGGACAGCGTGCCACAACTTGGCCCTTCCCTGCAGAAGAGTTCTGTAAGGGGAGCTTTGGTCCAATTTCTGCCCTTTCCTGCGTTTTAGCATGGAGGGGGAATACCATGTTATTACAGCAGGGATAGTTGAGTCTATACAACAAAGCTTAACGCAAAATGCCACGAGGAGCAAGTGTAACTAAGAACCCAAAGACAACACCATTCATGCAACAAAAAATTACAGGATTTGGGCTCTGCTCTTGCACTGTTAGGATGTGTGAGGGGACTCCAGTGACTTCCACAGCATGAACCTGCTGTGAGAGGAAAGCCTAGCCTGGAGGGACTCGCTTCAGATTCACAGGTAGCACAAGCCTCATGGAGGATTTGTCCTACACGAGCCTAAATTCACGCACTTGAGTGACTTGTGAATGGTCACAACAAATTTATCAGTGAAACAACCAAAGTCTAAAGCTGGGAGGCAACTTGTCATTCCACTACAACTTCTCTTTCTCTTTCTTTACATACACTTCACCCTCCCTGAGCCGACAATAAATACAGCCACCTTTACCCCAACCTATTTCTAACTCGGACACATCCCTGCTCTCTTCATCCCTCATCTTCAAGAGCAGCCACTACTTTCAAGCAGGGGCCAAAGCCCTGCGTGTCTCTACGCGTCGCCTGCAGCAGGCACACGCAGGAGCTCCCAGCCCAGCACGAGCACAGAATACGCAAGAGAGCTGCAGTGCAGAGCAGGGATGAGCCGTTCGTCCCTGCTCAGGGACAGCGGCGCTCCCTGCATTCAGGCTCTCCTCCCTGCTGCGTACGGCAAGCCCCTTCGAAATAGTGCCGATAAACTGCGGTGGCAAGGAATGATTAAAACATGATCCTCAACTCCCCGCAGCATAGTAATGGAGATTTCATTAAAGGCTCATAAAGCAAAGTCATTCTGAATATTTGGCAGCTAACGACTAATTACCCTCATAGTAGATTTCCTGACATCGTGACATTGCCTGGTCACAATATGAATGATGCAGGAGGGATGAATAAAATAACACATTTATTTTATAGTGATTCGCCTTGTACTCGTGCCTTTTTAACATCCAGTGTCAAAGAATATAAGAATACTAATAAATAGCTGTGACCTACCTTATACAATGCAGATGTAGAGGCTGATCCAACAGCATATGCTACCCCGATAATTGAATCACCCTGGAAACCATCTGCATATGCCATCATTACGATTCCTGTGATTGCCATTATTGCTGCAACTATCTGCACAGACAAAGCAAAGCAATGTAAAGCTCAGTGCAATTTCATTACACGGAAAGAGATTATCACGGCGTGGGGTTTTAATGAGTGTCACTAGCTACTTTGTCTGACTTGAAGCTTTCTTGCTTTTCCTTAAATAGGGAAAATTATGTACAGTTGGGAGAGATGTAAAACATAATGAAAGTGTATGCGCTGATAGTGATACAGATCTATAGCACTTCAAATTCTCCAGGGACCTACTAACAGAACACCCATCATTAAGTATTTTATAAGCTAAACATCCACTTTGGAGATATGACTCCAAGATCAAGAAATTTTAAGACATTATGCTCTACTATACAACAAGAGAAATATTCAGCAACGCCACCAATCTGACTTGAAATGCAAACATTTAGATGGCCAATCTTGCTGGACATCAGTCCAGCAGAATGACCCCTGTATTGTGGAATCCCAGTGTAGCACTGGGAGCTCCTCCAGGCTGCTCCAGCCATGCACTGTATTTCCTAACAGCTTTTTTGGACAGACCAAATTTCTTTATGAAGCCTTTACCTTTGTGCTTAGGTTTTGGCCTCATCTGAAAATCCCAGACAGAGCTTCTAAGGAGCTTCAAAGAAAAAGAACAGAAATAATTAACTACACCGTATCTCAAATCCTGGGTCTTGACTCCAAGGACCTTAAGGAAGTGGTGGGGAACCCAACATGTTTTATTCTTTGAAAAACTCCCCCCCTCTACCTAATTGCCCTCAGCAGGTAAATATGGAGTCTGAATTTTAAAGACACTGAATACTGAGCTTCCATGGACTGCAGAGGAAAATATGTTTCCTCAGACCTGTGGAAAATCACAGCCCTGTTTTTTATAGAGATTTTTTTAAAAATTAGTATTACATTAAACATTTTATCATTATAAAAAGGCTGTTCATGTACTAGAGCTGGGCGTAGAGCAGAAGATACACAAATGCAGATACCCAAAGCTGGCTGCTGACAGAACCAGCAGCAACATTTAAGGTACAGACCCTGTTTCTATTCCCAGATATCCATTAAATCACACAGCTCCCCAGTGGATAGGCAAGGCAGCCTTTCCCCATTCACACAAAGGAAGAAACTAATGTGGTTCACCTCGACAGCGTTAACCCCTACAAACACTGCCACACCGACTGGCTCCTGAACCCAACTGCTGAGCCAGGCAGGGCTTTTTACCTTCCTGCTCCCGCAGCCCTGGGACAACTCCTGAGCCAACACCAACGTGAGAGGGACACTTTCTTCCTGGAAAACCTCATTAAACTTCATTTGAGAAATATTTACTACTAGACAAACCTAACCTTCACATGCTTCACGCCAGACTTTAAAGGCATCTTAATCAAATCATGTGCCCTTTTGCAGAGAAGCCTGTCTTTCAGATCTCACACAGTTTTACCAAGAGTCCCAGAAAACCCACTGATACTCACACCAAGCGAATGTGAGTCAGACTGAGGCAATAAGCACAAAAATCCCACAAAATAATTTCAACAGAGCCAGTCAGTAGAGCAAAACCATGTTTCAAGGAACACATGGGGAGCCAAGAATCAACTCCCAGGGTGAAGCCAATCTCTGAGACTACAGGTGAAAATGTTAGTGCTCCTAAATCCCATAGGTATCTAGGCCGACATCTTCACTGGGGGTCTCATCTCCTGGGTGCAGCTTTAAGTACTTCCCTCTCACCGTTAGCCCTATTTTACCAGTAAGTGAGGTGCACAGGTAACCAACCCCCTCGCATTGCAGTCGCAGTGCCGAAGGCAGAGTCACAAACGGCAGTGCGTGTCTATATCCCACCTTACTTCTGTTTAAAACATCCAAGCGCCAAGATACAGTTCAACAAAGCTGCCTAGCTGTCACCTAAACCTGAAGATACCATTGATACCTCCAAATTCACCATGAAATGGCATACAGGTCCCCCAACTTAATGACAAGGGCTGGAGTCACATACGTACTCAGTCTCTCAGGTGTAATGCAACGGTTCGACGAGATCTGGAAGGGCTTTAGCCAGAGGGGACCAGATGGCTTCCTTCCCCTCCTTCCCAGAGTAACACACCCCAGCAGTCAGTTCATCCTGGGAGGAGGGCTTGAGTCCCTTCAGCCAGAGGAGGGACATGGATCCAAGACTGCCATCTCTGGACTTAGGGCTCTCACCAGTGAGCTGCTGAGGCGGACAGGGGAGCACGTTGCATTTTCCAATGCCTAAATGGGAATCTGGCCTTCTCTCCGTAAGTGAGCTGGGGTGCTGGAAGACATCACCCTCTGCTGTTCACCCTGCTGAGAAGTCAGGGCACATCTGGCACAGGACGCACACACCATCACCCAAGATGCAGCAATGCTTATTTTGATCCCTGAGCTTACATCTACCCAAGGACCTGTGAGCAAACCAAAGTTAAATTCTCTTAGAAGAATGAGTTTCAGTCCCGTTCAGCAGGAACGGTCCCTACAGAGCTTCTCCTACCTTTGGTTTAGTGAGTAGTTCGTTAGTAATTTAGTTGTGTAATACTGCTGTTCTCCTTACAGCTTATCCTAGAATACAAATACCACAGAAGTCCAGCCTTGAAGCAATGCAGAATTACACTCAGGACCTCTCAGACATCAGCGTGGCCCCTCCTATCAGTTTCCAGAAGCCCCCCCTTGCCCTGCCACACTGCCTGGCTCGTTTCAGCTCATACGTCTTGCCTTCCCCATAAATTCAGATGTAGCATTTCAGCTGTCAGCTGGAATATTTCAGCTATAATATTTCAAGCAATGTCTCCCACAAGGCAAAACAGAAAAGTCCACTGTAGTCACCCCCTTCTTCAAAGGGAAAGGATCAAGATTTAACTCTTAGTGCACCCACTCCTCAGACCCAGCAAGTGAGTCCTTTCCTTGTATTAGTGGAAATGATTAGACCCATCATCCCGAATAGGAGATTCTTCCCATCGGGAAAAACATTTTCCCAGTTTGACTACACCAAATTCAGACAGCCAGTCTCCTCATTTAATCAAATATTTAGAAAGCCAGACACTTTTTTCCTGAAACGACTGAAATGATGGACACATATGGAGCATCATCTCAGGAGACATTAGATAAATAAGACCTGACACTGGAAAATAGTGAGAACATTATTTAAGTTTCATGTTCAAAGCTCTTCCTGCAAATTATACACCACTGCATTAGCACAGTTGACCTCTGCCTAGCAATTGTTGTGTGTTTGCTTTAGAAAGCTGAGAGCACATCCTGCAGCCTTCTGTAAGCTGACAAGAAGCAGCAAGGGCACAGTGAAGCAAAGCTGGTTGTTGTAGCTGACAGCTCGTTAAACAAGGCTTTTAATTAATGGAAGAGTGTAGTAACTTTCTTTTGGAGCCTCCTAGGTAAGGAATGAAATTAGCCTGCCTCTTTTTTATTTTTTTTCCTCCCCTTTTTTCCCCTTGATGAGATCAAGGCCAACCAACATTTTACTCAGGAGCACTTTTTTTCCATGTGGAACACAGCAGTAAATGAGGTGCTGTAGTAAAGAAACCTGCCTCCAGACTACAGCCAACCTTTTGGGGGGAAAAATGTCCCCAAACCACCCCATACCTACCTAATAAGCATCAGTTCAACTTCACAGATGAAACACAACCAAGGGCTCAAACATGCAACCATTTAAGCACATGGCTAAATCTAAGCAACACAAGCCAACAGAACTACTCAAATACATTAAGTCTCCTAAATATTTGTGCTTGCTCTGAGCCAAAGCTGTCTGGACTTCCAGAAGTCCCAGTGTAACATGGATACATTATTAATTTGTGAGATGTTCAGAAATGTCCAAGCAAAGAAGATTACGGTGCAGACAGGGATTGTGCTGTGTTTCCTCGTGCAGCGCAGCAGGTACACAAGGTACCTAAGGTCTACCTGCACTACTTTTATAGGTAAATAGCTATATAGTCATTGCCGTATATGTCCTTCTCGTACAAATACTTTTTCTCCAGCTGGTGTCTTCCTCTCTTGAATTGGGTGCAAGCTCCTTCCCATGCTACAGCATCACCGCTGAGGGCACGTGGCTCTCACTGCACAGTGCACACTCCGGGTAGCTCAAACGCAGCCAGGGCAGCCGGACCTCTGCACGGAGCCTCCGGCACCACTTCCACAGCTAGTCAACGCTTCCACGGGCAAGATATGCCGTACCATAAGGTGGCCATCGAGACAGGTTTGTCTTTAGACAGTCCACCTGAAAATCCAGCCTCCCAGCCTGGCCGGCAGCTGCTTTCCCAGGTGTGCAGGAGCGGTGTGCCGTCAGGCAGCTGGGGGATCGGAGAGCCGTCAGGCAGCTGGCTGCTTGGAGGCAGTTTGGAGACTGCCTGCAGCAACACCAGGCGGGCAGGGAGCTGGTGATGCTGGAAATCTGCTGCAGAGCCGCTGAGCCTTGAAGCCTGCTGGTTCTCAAGCCCAGGCAGATGAAAGCTGTCTCAGGTACACAGGCGCCAGCTGCATCCCCACCTCCGATGCAGGCGTGCCCGATGGCTCCGAAGCTCTGAAAGAGCTGCTAGGAGCTGAGCTCCTTTGGAAAACTGGCCGTGCTCCTGGGTGCTGAGTGCTTTTGTGAAAACACTGGCTCAGAGTATATGATTAAGTCCTTATTTCTTTTCATCCATACTGTCCAAATAACCTAATTACACTTGCTCTCTGAGAGGCTGGGAGGTGAAAGCTGTAGAGGCATTCAAAGCACAAACGGCTGGGTCAGCGCTGCTTTGTCGTATTTTAGTTCTCAAACGCTCTCCTGTGTGGTTATTAACATCATTAAGTGTTACTCTGGCAGGAGGGCTGCTGGAAAATGCTGCTAATTACCTTTCCAGCGCTGTGCATCCAGAATCTGCCAGTTAGCAGCAAAACCAGTTTCTTTTATGTGCAGGATTTGCTGTTCACTTCTTCTGCCAGGTTTTTCTTGTGCAAACCTCACGGTGTTTACAGCATTAATACTAACACATATTTATAGCAATTTTTTTTTTAGTCAGTGAAAAATAACTAATAACTGAAAATAGCTTTAGTACTTTTCATCTAGGTTTCTTTAAGAGAGTAGGCTAGGAAAACACAAGAGCCATGCTTCCTCTTCTAGAAAGAGGTTGCTTTGAGACAAACATTAGCTTAAAGGGTACAAAATTTCCTATTTTTTCAGCTGGAACCTGGGATGATCAAGGGGCAGAGGAGGGAACTACAGCCTCCAAAGTTACGGTTCCTGTTAATTTCTGTAGAGAAGAACTGAGGATTTTAAACCCTGCTTATTCTTTGAGTTAGTCATCAGCAGGCTGAGGGCAGGTCACATTCACCTGATGCTTCTGTATTTTAAGTTGTATAGGAAATAGATATACAGATGTCCGGCTTTAGCACTGCAAGATGAAACATCTGTGTCCTCACCTTCAAGGGCACTATGGCTGAGGTCTGTAAAACACCAGTTCACCTTCTCCTCAACTTTGCCTGGTCTGGACAGAGCCTCCACTGAGCCAGTCCAACAAATCCCTCCTGGCAGATCCCTACCCAAGAGGTCACTTGTGTGATGGCACACGTCTTGAGGTGCTTAAGCCCCATGCCATTACTTACTGCCCAGCCAGCCCTGTCTCACCAGAAAAACTGGGGAACAGTTTCACTTTAAACAATTTCCCCTTCCATTCCCAAACCACAAGCAGAGAGCTCTGTTCAGTGTGCTGCTGGCTGCTCCAAGAGCTAGATCAGATGCCTGTGAAACAGGATGCCTTTCCCTTTCATTTCTAAACCCTTCTATCACACTATTAACCAAAAAAAGCTGCTGTGCTCATTTTTTAAAAAACAAACTCACTTGATGAGTGTCCTGATCAATCATGCTTTCCAAGGAACTTAAAAACAATTGCTGGTGGCCCCTTCTGGTCCTAGGCATCACACCTGGCCCCAGCCAGTCCCTAATGAAGTTCAAGGCTCTTGATAGTTCAATCAGGATTGTACCCAACACAACCAATAGGCCTTGAGCCATTTCAAGGGGGAATCTGCATCAGAAGAACTGGGAGAAGGCCTAGCTACGCCTTAGCCGAGGTATAAAGTCAACAGTTTAAATTGCTGCGTATTAGGAGATTTGTGTATGTAAAATATCAGAAATATATGCTTGCCTTCCCCCAGGCACACATCATTTTGCTTGAGTTCTTTTTTTTTTTTCCTTTTGCAGGGTCCCCATTGCTGCCAGTGAGTCCTATAACACTTTAGTGCAAAATACACCCTCATGCAAAACAGCTGCTGTCCCTTGTAAACTGTATTTGGCACATGCACATGTGTATTCATTTATGTGTACGTAAAAGTAATAGGGCAGCATAAGAAAAATACATTACATATTGAAAACAGCTATCTAACCAAACAAGGAATAAAATTGCTTCAGTTAGAACCTAAACATTTATCACTAAGTTTAAAATAAAATTAATTGACTGTACTTCAGCATTATAACCCCAGACAGAATAGGTTTATATGAAACTGGAAGTCCTCCTATTCTAATTTGTCAAATTACACTTAGCTGTAATAGCTTCTTGAAATCGCCACATCGTATTACCTCTGGAATCCGAGATCTCTAACTGGTCTTCGGGCTTACGTTTGCATCATAAAATTAAATGAGAAATGGTTTCATGGTATATACATACCATAATGCAGCAGTACTATGGCAGCACAATAGCTTATGGATTTAAGGGCAAATATGAAAACAAGAGAGAGTTGAAAATCAGGCATGTCATTACCCTTGCTCCCATGAACCTGTCTTTCAGCACAATCCAAGAAAGCAAGAAGACAAAAGCTTTGTTACAACAGAATAGAGCAGAGACGTCTGTGGCTGTCAGCTTCTTTAAAGCCAGTAAATACAGGTAGTTAGTCAAAGTCCACAGAATAGAAAAGGGAGCAGTCCTTTTAAGAAAGATTTTCAGCGTCAGACCATCTTCACCAAAAATCCGACTGCATTCCCTATGAAAAGAAAAGAGTTTAAAACTCAGCTAGGATTTTCCTTAGCATTCACTCCAGCACAACAAACATTCATTAGACTTTTATCGCATTCAATTAAGTACTTTTCCTAACTGCTCTGCACACCCGTAAGAATCTATTGTTTAATTCACATACAGAAAATAACCTACAATCTTCTTAAAACAGCAGTTTTGCAAATAGAAAAGAAGTAACTTACCTGGAATAATCACACTCTACGCAACAATAATCCCAGGGACTCACACACAGAAATGAAGGTTATCTGTAATGCACCGACAGTTCTCAGACTCTGCCTTCGAGGCCATGAACAGAGGGATTATAATTGCAATTTTTTTCTCTGTACCTTGACATTTTTTCCTTGCTTTGCTCCAAAACCTGTTTTTCTTCTTATTGAAATATATTCTAACACCAAGTAAGCTTTAAGAATTGCCTAAAGATACTAAAAAAATGCTGCCAGACACATCACCATGGTAGGAAAAGGATCCATCGGCCAGTGAGGCTGAGCCAGTTAAACAAGAATGTAAGGAAAGAAAGGAAAGGGGAAGGGAAGGGTATTTAACAGTTGTATTTTATTACACAGTGAAAAGTTGTGTTCGCTTGGAGATGCTTCTTTGCAGACTAAATTGCAAAGAAAATCTCTAGCTTCCTAAACACTGTGTCACACACAGCTTAAGTGAGCTGTTTGCTTTTGAGGATTTCACGAATGGGAAGGGTCAGCTCAGAAGCCACTGCTTTCGGGGACAGCGCTCCCGTGTACCTGCATGGGCTAAGACGAGACTAAGCCTGCAGCTTGACTAGAGCCCCATCACTGCACCCCTCCCGAAACATCCCTACCTTTCCCAAACTGGGAAGGATGGTTTTTAGCAACTCCACTGTCTGGGTTAAAGGGATTCCCCGAGATATGCCCTGTACCCTTCATTTCTTGGCATGGCAGGCACTCTGACACCTCTAAAACATGAGAGATCCCACAAGTGAATGCTTCATACAACCAAAACACCAATGGAGTGAACCAAGGTACCATCAAACTGCAACGCATCCTTACATGGCAACGTTAAGGGACTACTCTAAATGCCATGAGGCCTCAGGGCCTCAAAGTATTCACAGCCAAACATAGCTGTGTTTGGAAGACTGCTAAAACACTAATTATGTAGAACGAATTAGTAACTTCAAAGAATGCACTGCAATGTGAAGTCAAAAACACTTGTTACTTGGGGGCTGGTGGCGGTGTAATAATTATCCTGATTTGGCTTTGCCTTTAAAGACAGAATTGTTTTTACATCTCCTAAACCACTTTTAATAATTCTGGGGAATTCTGCTGTTAAAAATATTGCAGTTTTTTACTATTAAGAATGGAAACCATCACTCTTATTTCAAGGAAAGCAGAATAACAGCTATGTGAGACATGAGATCAGCTACGTCTTACTTAAAAAACATTCATTCCCTGCTGCCACTAAAATGACTTATGGTACAAAGCAGTTATTTCTGGCAATAATAAATTCCTTCCTCAAACTCTGCCAGGGTGTCCAACAAGTTAACGCTTGGGCAGGCGGATCTGCTAATTATCTCCTTCACTCTGGTTGACCGAGACATTCTCAGAAGTTAGCCTGTTCTCCAAAGACCAGAAATGTTACACATAGAAGGAGAATAGCTTGTATCATTTATCGGAGATGCAAAGCAAATACTCAGTGAAACAAATCAATTAATGCTTAAGTTTGACTGTAGGCTTTTGTATCACTGATTTCAACAGGAGTTAAAGGTGATGAGCTTCCTTGTCTGAATATGGACCCACTGGTAACACAGACTTGAATGTTTGTTGACATGCAGATATAGCAGTTTACGTTTAAAAGACATGTTTCTCCCCATGAGACTTAGGTGATTCTGAGCTCAGACTGTATCTCACTTCAAGACAGGTGGCCTCTGACCTGGATGCACCATGGCTGTGATGCCATTACATGACACCAGAGCCAGGATGCCCCATCTCCTGGCAAGAACAGATCTCCATGGTGAACTACGGACCTGTACGGAGCCTGCTCTCTCCAACCCAGTGGGAATGCTGCCGTCGGTTTCGATGCACGATTGGATCGTTACACGGTTGTAAATCCAACCTGTCTCAGAAGCTGTCAGGATCTGTCTTAGAGGAAACAAGCTTGTGCTGTGTTAAAACAAGAGAGAAAGGTGCTTGGGCTGCTTACAGTAATGCAGGGCACGGTTAAGTACCCCAGTGCTATGCTGGTAGTGTATAAAGGCAACAGCAAAACCATCCAAGCACGTCACTCTAGCAGAGTCTGCAAGGCAGCGGGAAAAGCTCTTCTACAAATGTGCCATGGGAAATCATACTCCTGTCATCCATCGTGGCCCCCCGCTGCCACGGAGACACTGGGAATAAGCCCGGTGCATTTGCTCCTCCGTCCATGGGGAGGGTGGGTGGCTTTGAAAGCCAAAAATGGGGGGGGGGGGGTGTGCCAGAATGGGTCAGGTTTTGTTGTCCTGCAGATCTCTGGGATGTCTGCACACAGACAAAGTCAGAGCAGAGCCAGGAGGATGCAGTCTGAAGTGCCCTGGCTGTGACTCCTCGGAAGGAGGAAGCCTCAGTGATTATTGTATTATTCTGGGTTGGTCTCTGTGGGCTGGTCAACTATTTGGGAGAGGCAGTTGTGGCAACGCTGCAAATGTCACTTCTCTCTGAGTTCCCAGAAGCAGTGGGAGGGACAAGCACAGATTCACAGCTAGGAAAAGAAATCTGGAAACACTTCACAGGCCCCAAGCAATGGACTGTTTAAGCAGATGGAAGAGCCTCCATCACACACAGCAGCGTACAATGACCAGACAAAACAGGGGCCAGTGGTTCCTCACCTCTCAATTAAAAATAAACAGCAAAGACTTGTGACAGGGTTGTGCTGAATAAGACAGAGACCTGATGAATTCACCTCCGTGCCTAGGAGAACTCCATGAATAATGCTCAGTGAGTGAGGAGATAGGAAGAATACTTTATTTTCCCAGTCATGGCTACAGGAGATTGCCTCGGGCTTTGTGAGGGCTGGTTGCTCAGTGGTTAACTCAGCCTCTTTGGCATGCAACTAAAATTAAACTTGCAGGAGTCATCACATGACAGTGATTAAAACCCTGGGCTCAGGGGAGATGGCTCCGTGGAACCCTCCCCATACAGATAATATCTGTAGGCTGTTGACTTAAAGGCAGAGACAGATCTAAGGGCAGCTGACCCTGAAACTATGACACAAACTATTTCCAAATGCACAAGAAGTCTATTTAAAACCTGCCCTCTAACATAAATAGCTCTTTTTATTTGCAGGTAGCCCTCAGCCATCAGCTCTGGGCAGTGTGCCATGCTCTCAGGAATTACAGCACCTCAGGCAGCCATGTAGCTTTGCCTCTGGCACCCCCTAAATAGCTTGCGTGCCTCTTAGTTATTCTGATGCCAGCCCCTGCAGAAGAATGGGTTTATTCACCCCTGACGCACAGCAGCCTCTGGAGTGTAATGCAGCAGCTGGTTTTAAAACAGCTTACAGAAAAAACAGAGCTAACAGACGCTACCTGGGGTAACGTGAATATGGCGAATGTAATTACATCACCCGGATTAAAACTTGGCAAGGCCACCAGTGACATTATGGTAGCAAGAAGCACCGCGGGACGTTTTGTGAGCACAAGTTGTTACTATGTCATTCGGTCCTTCTATCTAAATGATGGCATCTGCTGCAATAAAATACCTTCCAGCTCCATTTCAGGAGACAGACACAAACAGAGCAATGGTGGTTAAACAACTGGTGAATTGTTTTCCAGGACTGACCAAGTCTGAACATTAAGAAAGAGCCTGGCCAGCTGTATTTGTCTGCTCAAGAGCTCGAGCAAAAGGAAAGGGAATTGTGCGTGAACCTCTCACATAAGCAGTGTCTGGCTCCAGGGGCAGCACCACAGGAATGCTGTCTCCCAACAGGAATGGTCCAAGGGAATCCCTGTTTTTTGCTGTTGGTCTTCCTCTGTTGAGCCACTCGAGGTTGGAGCAGCTTCAGGCAACAGAGATCCTCATCTCTCCTCTGAAAAGCCCTTTGCAGTGAAGGTCTAGATTTGCAGTGCTATTCTGTAAGTGGCTGAGGAAGCTGGACTGAGCTACTGCTGCAACATAGATGGAAAGCTTTAGAAGTGGCAAACTTGCAGATGACAGATGACAGCAAATATCAGCTACTTATGGCTCTGCTTTTACTTCAAGTGATGCTCACATCTTGTTATCCTTCTTGCTAGAAAACCAACTCTTCCCAATATGTTCATATTTATTAAACCTGCACCTACCAACACTCTTCCTAGCTAGTGCCTCAAGGCTGCATAGCACCTGTAGCACTAACCTCAGGTATTACATCATGGATATATTCTGGCAGAAAGCTGCTGAATGTCACAGTGTTTGTCCTTGAGAAGCCAAGATGGCAGATGGGGAGGCAACATTTATTTATACTGGAAATATCATACACCTGTTCCAAATCATAACTCTGTTAGGATCCTACATCAAGTCTGTGGAGTGTCTTCTGCTGTAGTAAATACTGGCAGGATTAGATTTCCTATTGCTGAGTTTACTAAGCTTCAGATCATTTTATTCACCACTAATGCCAGGAGTTTCAAGCTCTTTATGTGGGACATACCTTTTATCTACAATACTGAGCGGATGCCAAGAGCGGTGTCTTCTGCCTCAAGACAATTTTACTGAAATGCAGCAGGGAGGTAATAACCTTGAGTTAGTTTCTAAGACCACAAAATTTAATCTCTAAGGTAAAGTGTGAAAGGTAAGAAATACACAATTTACAACCTCAAAGATTATAAACCTTTCAGAAAGCCAGCCTGAAGTTGAAGATTGAGACCTCTGTCCTTCCAAGTGGGATTTATTAAAGTAACAGTGGCTCTATACAGCTTTGCCAGCTTGGGGCAGTGCTCTGCAAGTCACTCGTATGATCACTGATCTCTGCCAAGATATCATAGACACTGTTTGTTCTGATCCACCAGGAATATCTGCTGGACAAAATGTCATATGTCTTTAAAGCTCCTAGTGAGTAACTACACCCTCCAGAAACACAAAGACAAATCACCTCTGGACTCTGAGGCAGGCCCGGAATCGCTACAGGATGGGTTTTATTGACAAGAATTGGCTACTCCACAGAAATAAAACCAGCAAATGAAGCAACAAGAAATCTTACTAAATGTAATAAAAAGCCTTGTAACAGGAACAATATCAAGAACACAAACAAAGCAATTATACAAACAATTGATCTAGCTTTGAAAATAACCCTGTTCTGGGTAGGAGGCTGGGTTAAATGACTTCCAAAGATCCTTTCTGAACTAAATCTGTCTGTAACTCTCTGAATTTAAAACCTACAAATTATGATTTTCAATTCTTGAAGTCATCAGAAAATCAAGCACGCATCCTGAAGAGATCTCCATTGCCATACCCAAACTGAAAGAGTTTGGCTTGTCAAGTTATAACACGGCGCAGACCAAGTAGTTGGTCCCCATCATAAAGTCAGTATTTGCCAGCAGTTACCTCCTCCCTAGGATGTGAGTTCCCAATATATCTGGAGTAAGAAATACCCTGGGAAGATTCCTTTCCATTGGCCCATCAGCTCTAACACCACTCTCCCGTTTCCACGCATTCACAAAACTACTTCACATCTCTGTGTGTGCAGAAACTCCTCTGGGCATGTAAGCATGTGTCCTCAACTTTAAAAGCTGAACTCCTAACGGCTTGGGGAATGTATCAATTATTTAAGCATACTTTTATTATGCATTGCCACAAATGTTTTGCCCAAAATTTTGCTCTGATGGATATATAATCAGCCAACTAACTGCAGAAGACCTGTCTGCAGGGATAGTTATTCTCGCCTTCTTCCTTATCTGCTGTGCATTTGTTCTTTCTTTACCCCATACCCAGACACCAAGCCGACACTGTTAATGTTCGCACAAATACTCCAGCAAGAATCTCAATGAAGGCATCATTAATGTACAAAGCACCAGGGTTTTGAGAGAAGCAGTTAATTAAGTGCAACTGTTCAATTTCAGTCACGCTGATTTGACAGAAATGATAATTTAGGGCCAAATTACATCCCAGATCCTGGCAAAAGCAGACGAGGGAAGAATTTGGCCCTGCTATGCTCCAGCCTGACAGTCACAAATTGAATTCCCTGTGTGCTCAATGACAGCTGTGCTGAACCCCCTGTCAGCGGGAACAAGGTACAGGCCACATGCTGGTTAGTACCGTGCAGAACAGGTAATTCTGCTGAAGTCAGTAAGATTGCTTTCAAAGCAAGTCTGCACTGGAGTAACAGAATTGGGTCCCAGCTCAAAATTATCCTGTGAATTTCTTGCCTCCATGGGCAAGGTGTGTTATCTCTTGGCAAGCTGAATTTAGCTCTATCCTTTAAATCAGCTTCTACTTCACTGTCAGATTGGTAGAGCAATGGAAGCAGAGGAGGAACTGTGAAATTAATTGTCCCAGAAGGTGGTGGTACTTCCAAGCCCTAAGGACAGGTTAGAAACAGCTTTCTTAAGAAATGGCTAGGGTGAAGCTAAGCCAGCTTGTTCCTGCTGGAGTGCTGGTAGTGGGACTGGATGATCTCTTTGGGTTTCCCTCCAACCTTGTATTTCTGTGATTTCACAGTGGCTACTGAAGAGGGATTTATAAATTTCCACCCCTGCAGACCAATGCTACAGTTAGTGCTACGGACTCCTTTGCACTTGAGGTTGACAGTCAATTACAACATGCAGCCATGTGGCGTAAGGGAAGGCTGGGGTCAGAGACATGTTTTCCCCTGGCTTTCACAACACAGAGTAAGAGGTATTTCCACGTGCAGCCTGGAAGACGATGGGACAAAGCCTTCACATAATTTCCTCGGGATGACAGCCACTCGGCTATGCCAACTTAACCCTCAGAGCTACAGGGGGAGGAGAGCCAAGAGTCTGCAGCCTGCTTTAATTCCTACCACACGTAAAAGAGAGCAGAGAAGGCTAGTAGGATGCTAGTCCTCCATGCTATGATCCAGGAGGAGGAGGAAAGGGCAGTTTTCACCCTGCTATACTTGCTGAGCATAGACAGCAAGCCTTGGTCGTCTTCATGGAAACCATCTCCTCAGCTTTGAGCACCTTCTCAACTATGAGTTGTTTGGGTTGGACTTTACGCTACCGTTCTATCATAAATGGACCAGAACAGTTATAATAATGGCCAGTGGAAGCCTGATCCAGACATGAACACAAAATATAGAGATATTAGATAATATAATAGCAAGAATATAAGCAAATTGACCTTTTAATATCAGTAAAAAAGCCCTCTAACAATCAATTATGCATTTATTCAAGCATATATCACTCATTTGTTAGCCTTCTGTAAGCTATTTATGAATGAGATTTTCTGCAGCATGACCTTTATTCTGCCTTCTGACACCACGGGTCAAACTGAGAAGAACAGTGATCTCAGTCCACAGAAATCAGGTTGTTTAAAGGGATATTGCCACGATAAAGCCTACCTGAATTTTTTGATTGGAGACTGCTTTTCCTGTGCAGTTGCAAGGTGCCCAGAATAATAAATGGGAAAAACCATAATGTTCCAGTTTGTTGAGAACCAAGTCATGAAAAAAGGACAGTCAAAGGTCTCATACGTGATTTTGACAAACTGTGTGGTCCCGACCCAGGAGGAAAAGACGGACAAAATGATCAGAAATCTCCAGATAAGCTTGAGAAATGTGGATGTGCAAGACTGGCATCGTGTCTGTCCTTCAGCTTCTTGGGTGCCGCTCTCTGTGTGTGTTTGTGTTCCTTCTTCTCCTGGAAAAAAAAAAACAACAGGAAAAGAGAAGAATTGTACACATAATGAACACATTCAGAACAAGTCTTGTCTTTTCCCTGTAATTCCTCTATGCTCCACAAACACTGACATCCCGCACAGAAATACTTCAGTAATACGGTCTCTGTCATTTCATGGGGGATAGGAACAAAATACAAACACAGTACAGAGGCCTGAGGTAACAGCGTTACGGTTAAGCTGTTGCCACTGTTTGCTTTATCAGCCCTTATTTCCCTCTGTCAGCCAAATCTCTAGAATAGAGCTACATCCCTTGGAACCAACTGCATTATAAAGTCAATTACCGTGCATGTGTGCAACATAAAAGCTATCTGAGCCTGTACATCTGATGCCAGGAACAAGTTGTTATTATTCAAGATTTTAACTGAAGAATCATTTTTTTTATTTGCAAGTTGGGAGGGGAAAAAGAAACAGTTTAGTGGTTTTATACACCCAAGCAGAGAAAGGCGTTTTTCAGTCAAGTTAGTGTATTCACATTTTTGAAGTTAAAAAAGGAAACTGGACAAAACTGAAGCTTGGCATGCCTAGAAATAAACCTCTACACATAAACAAGGAGGAACTGGGAAGTTGTCATTTCCCATTTTAGCACAGCACTTTTCAGACCTGATCTGCAGACCACTGCAGATTTCCTATCAGAAGTGTGGGCTGTGTAGAGAATTTAATCTTGCTGACTGATGACTCGCTCTCCAGACACATCTTCCAGAGATGCAACCCATGACTTCACAGATCCCAGCTGAAAACAACAGATTGAACAGCGCTGGATACTGAGGAGCACTAACGCTGTTGCCCCACGAGCTCATGTGGCAGCATTGAGCTCCAACCATTTACCCCATTAGACCATACCACATCGGTTTGATAGAAGAAACAGGAGTTCCTTCTAAAAATCTTGACCTGCAGCTATTCTTATTCAATTACCAGTCGCATCAACACATGATGTGATATATATAAGAAACAATGTAATTGTTGATGTTAAGAGGAGCTATAGATCCACCGCAGTCAGAGCATACGCTGTCCTACATTCAACTTAAATGTGAAAAAAGTACCCTTTCAGACTCAGGTTTACTTTCCTTTTCTATTCCTGTTTCTGCTACAGCCATAAAGAAATGTCAAACTGAGGTTCAAAGTTATTACGTTAGACCAACACTACATCTAAAAAACGATTCATCATAGCAGGGACCGCATTTGCAATCAAGAATTTTCCTAACCAGGACATGGAGCTTTTTGTAATTGTAATTGTATGCCGTATTTTTTTCCTAAAAATAACCAGTATTCAGCGGCTCCATTGTTTAGTGGTGAAACAAGAATTTAAATAAAATTACAGGTTTATTAAAAACATGCAGAGGGTAATCAGACACAGCTCTGAAAGGGCAAGCATCATTTTAGCATTCTCTTTGGCTGCTGAGAGAAAATAGATATTTTTATGGTACTAATAATGACTGACATCCTCTAATAAAAGGTAAATTACAGTTTATTTGGAAATTAGAATGGCTTAAAAAGAATATATTATGTAACATCCACTTGCAGGTTTTCCTGCTAAGCAGAACTGCCATGGAATTAGTCCTTCTTCAGCTAACAGTTAAAATAATCATACAATGACAGAAGATTAAAGCACCTTTATCCATGCTTTCTATTTTTCAGTTACCAAATAACTATGTAATTGCTGTTACTATGCATGACACTACCATTAGCATTTGACTTGGATTTTACACTCCCAGGTTTGAACGTTAAGGAAAGGCCCAGAAACACATACTTGTTGCAAGTCCTACCTTGGATGAAAAGACGTATAGAAGTTTTAGCCTCATTAAATGTACAGTGGGGAGTTTTCGTAAGTGCTTAATGGGTAGGATTCATCCCATGTAATGTAGTTAGGAAATAATTGTGTACTCAGACTATACATGTTGTCTAGGGCCCCTTTATATTTAATGATAATGGACAGGCATGGTGAGAAGGTAGCTGATTTCATCCTCATATATCTAAACCCACTGGAGGCGTTTATCTCTCCCCAGACGAGATATTTACATTTAATTTAAGTGAAATTGAGATGGCTTCCCGGCCAAAGTGACATAGTTGCTTGTTGCTTTCAAAATCCGTGGGACGTGCACACTTAAATCTTGGCCAAAGAATCAAAAGGACAAGATAAGAAATATCTTTAAAAATAATTACAGGGCTTGAACTCAAAGACACACAACAAGCAGGCAGACAATTCATACTAAATAGGTTTAAGGATTTCCAAGTCATGAAGCTGGGGCTGGATTGAGCTAGAAAGTAGCACTTGTGTTCAGATACCAAACGATATGCTAATGAGGAGAAAACAAATTCAGCCCAAGTGGTTGGTAGACAGCATTTTACAATTAGCAAGATGGTAGAAATCTTTGGTGTCTGCATTTATTTTGGTCTGAAACAAACCTTATTTACCCCATCAAGAGCACAGAAACAATCTGAGAAATGAACAAGGATTAAATGACAGGGAAAGAATGCAGATGACACTGCAGGTGACACATGGAGATGACACTGGTCAACGGCAAACTGTGTTGAAAAGCAGCTAGCAGAAATACCCCTGCATGGTCCTTTTGTCTATAATATAATTCTTGCCTGTGATGTCTCTGTGACAAGATGGTAACAGAAAAGCCTTTTGCTTTCGTTTTTCAGAAGAGTGAGATGAGGAAAACCAAAACCTACAGCTTTTCTTCTGAACTCTTTTGACTACTTGGCAGCTACATCCTAGAAAATAATATTCATCATATTTGTTTACCTACCTGTCAGGTCAGTCCTACTTAGACCTCACTGACAAGGAAGGGAAGATCAGGATAAAAAGGGAAATTAAAAAAAGCAAAATAAATGTTTAGAAGAGTATGATGTCAAGGCACTACACTCTTTTCTCAAGGGGACTAAAGTCCTTTCTTAGAGAAGATGGATTCTGATTTTGGATGTACCCTAGTGCCAGCATGCAGAGAGTTATTTCAGGCCAATATCTGAAAAAGTGAGAATAAATTGGTTTTCTGGTATCTTAGGTATGATCTTTACTGCAAAATGCTGTATCATCCACTCCTTGCAGAAATAATCACCTCTGATATTTTTCTGAGGGTTTCCATCAAGAGAGTACTCCTGGAGTACGAGATCCCTCCATTTTCCAACACAATAAGAAAATGGCTGACTCCTGCAGCCATCAGTGGTGAAGCGACAAGAGGAAGGTTCATCTCCCACAGTTCCAGTGTGCAACGGAGATCCAACCTGTTCTTCCTCCCCTTTTTGCTCACAGTATCTAGACAGACAGTCTTCCCAAGAACTTGGACAGTTAAATTATTTCAGTCATTTAATGGCTCTCTCCTCCTTAACAGTGCAATTCAGCAGACTCAAAAGCCTGTGGTTGCATATTGTAATTGCTCCCATCCCATCCCTGATGGTGATGGATGGACATCACCGTGAAGAAGTCCGTGTTCACGATACCTACAGGTTCATTTGAGCTAAACTTCTGCAGTAAAATGGGTGACACATTCCTGATGGAAGCCCTGATGTGCAGCTGATCGATGATCTGAACTGTAATGGTCTTCCCTAGATATCCTTCCACCTGTTGCTCCTTCTCGTCTTCTTCATCAGACCATCCATAGCATGAGCTGAGATTGCCACTGTCTTTGAGAAGGAACATGGCTGGCTTTTAAGGGTCCTGGTCTCTGGCCAGGCTGAAGCTGAGGAAACATAACCACTTCGTAAAAACTAACTTGTGTGCTAACGTTAATCATCCTTTCAAGATCCTCTGTGCCTACTGGCCTTATGATTTCTCAGATATCTAACATATTACATGTTCCTACTGAGGCCCAGGCTTTTTCTTCCCATCCTTGCTTCCTTCCCGCCTAACCCCAGTTTGCACACACATACAGGAAGGACTTTCATGTGGCTTTGCTGTTTGCAGCACCATAAACGAACGTCAACATGCTCGGACTCTGTACCATCTTTCAAAAGACAGGCGAAAGAGGCCTTTCGCAGGCATGCTGTGACGCCGGGAATGCGGCTGTTATGCCTACCTGATCTGCTCTGCCTCTCGACTCTGCTGTGCCGACAGATTCCCGAGGGACTTCGATTCTGCAGCTCAAGAATGGGAGCAGCAGAATCTTCAGCAACAGATAGAGGGGAGAGCTGCCTAGTCATGCCTCTGTGTCTGCTGGGGCAGTTGCCTCCTGGCTTGCATTGGATGACAGATGATCGTGAGGCACCTGAGAAGAAAGAGTTTGCATCAGTTTGGCTGTAAACTCCCTGGAGGAAAGCAGGGCTTTCGAACACTCTGTCAGTGAAATGCATACAAACGATTCAGCGGGAGAAAGGAAGCATACTGCAAAAATCAAGGTTTCAGCTCTGATCAGAATAAAATAAATAAATAAAGTAAATAAATACTTAACTGTCTCCCCCCTTATAGAAAAAAAGGTGCTGTATGAAAACCAGTCTTTCCCCTGAAGAAATGAGAGCCCTATGCTGCCGTATATTCTTAGCCCCACGGCTCCATCCATAGGGTCTGAACAGGCATAGGAATTTGTACTCACGTGGGCCCCTTCCTGAGCACTGAGACTGAATCGGGCAAAAGGAAAGATCCCCGTTCTCCCTTAGGGTGGAAAGGAGGGCTGAGGAACTGCTGCCTCCTGGGGTCAGTGATGACAGTCTCTCCAGAGGAGAGCTCCCCCTTTCCATCCTCCAGAATGATCCTTGAGACTCTTGTATGGAATGAAGCCATGACCACTGATAGGTCTTTTGGATGAAGACTTCTGCTAAACCATTGAAGATGCCAGTTTTTAGCCGTTACATGCACCAAATCAGAATCTCCACATCTTCAGAGAAGTTGCTTTTTCTTCTGCTAGGTGCAGACAACACCAAGATGCTGCATTTCACTTAAAGGCTGTATAGAGGCACAAGGCAGCAGACAAGACGCAGGTCCCAGAAATACCAGTGGTACCAGGTGAAAAGTTTGCCAGTGAGAAGGACACCACATTTTACAAGTAAGAGCTTGAAGGACTGGATTAAGAACCAGCAAACAACAGAAAAGAGTGCAGTGCTGGAATCTGGCATAGTGAGCCTGGTGATCTTGCATGTACTCCCGAATTTATTGAAGATGTCTGTGTAAGAGGTCAACACATGAGCAGCACAAGAGAGTCCTCTTCTCAGAAAGTCAAGATGACAGGCCATTTTGGTAAGTATAAACGTGCGTTCATGGTCAGTTGAGATCACCCACTGCTTGTTTTGCAGCTGCTACTTCAACTGGTGACCATCTTACCTAAATTTACGGAAGACGTATATACCCAGAGCAGCCGCTCACCTTGCCATGACTTGGAAGGATTTAATTTGACAATCACACCTATTTCGCATTGTAAAGAATACAAAAATATACACAAAACCCATGTGTAAGGTGCCAAATGTGCAACAAATACGGCAGACATGTCAGAGGGCAACATTCTTCGTTGCAACATGAGCCGTTCAAATACACTAGGTGCAAATAACTCCATGCCAAACAACATAAAAGTATACTCTAAAGCAAGGACTGTATTCAAGATTCAAGAGACTGCATGAATCAAGTCAACACTCTTTTGCCAGAGGAAGTCCAGAGGGTTCATATAACCTTCAAGGAACTTAAAAATATGTTTGATTCATGAGGTCTAACTACAAAGACTGGAAAGGAAGACATGTATAGAAAACGGTATTATACAGAAAAATCCTCTCTCAGCCTATTTAGAGCCTCCAAGGTCAGTTTTTACTCACCAAGTAGACGAGAAACTGAACCAGCAGCTAACCCCCTAGAGATGATCTTTCTCAAAGATGCTCTTCCCTTTCTCCTCTGTCCAGTACGAGGGAACTCTGACACAAGGAGGATGCCCAAGTCCTGATCCCACCTTGCCACATAATTCTACAAATTCAATCAATGCAGTATACAAGCCACAGTCTATGACAGTAGACCCACAAAAGTCGACTTTGAAGGATTAAGACCTATATGATGTCTAAGCACTGTATCATCTCTCTTCATTTTTTGATGAGCATTACTCTCTACAGAGCTTTTTAGAGCCTACCGGATATTTTCAGACCTTTAAAAAGCCATTTACCTTCATATATTTTCTTTTTAATGGAGAAAATCATGATCTAACAGCCACACAACTCCCCCCATGACTTTGTTCTACTCGTTTCATAACTCCAAGCCTTATTCCTCCCACTTGTAACAAACAAGGGTAACATTACCTACTTCGTAAATTTTGTAAACATCTTGCAAGTCACTCTGAGGTTGGAAAGTACATTAGAAATGGCAGCCCTGGGCCATTCACCCCGCCAGAAGCAGCATAACACCTTTATTAGGCAGCTGAAAGTTAGTTCCAGCCTCCACGAGATTAGGACAATCAGTACTTTTTGGGCTAAATATTCAAAAAGGCACTTACGAATGTTCAGGCCCCTGACTTAAAGAAGTTTTATTTTCAGAAAGCGTTTGCTGACTGCCTGTCCTCAGAGAATCAGCCACCAAGGTGCCTCGACCCAAATCACTACTCACTTTGATATGCATCACTTAAAGAGATTTCGTTAAGTTGAAAGTCACATGCTACATCTCAATTCAGATATAATTTAGAACAAGATCAAGAGTCACATTATACTCAGCAGAAGTCTAGCAGATGATCCTCAACCAAAATTTCAAGGAAACCTATTTTTCCTCACATGCAAAAAGAGGTCTGAGTTATTTATAGCTGGTACAACAAAGCAGCATCAATCTTTTCCTGTACACCGAGAAACTCAGCAGTTGAGACCAAAACTGCAATTCAAGAGATTGCATTTAATCGAAAGTCACTGCTTGATTTATCGAATTCTTCTTCCCTTATGCTTGAAAGCAATCAGATAGCATGACAATTTATCAATATTTCATTGTTACAGCTAGAAAGCCTGGGCCATCTAATGTTACTGAAGCTGAATATATTTTAAGGATATACTTTGACAGTGAAGGTGAATAGATACATGCTGGGCTAACTTATCCAAACCTGGTATCAGCAGCAAGGACAACAAATCACTGTTTCCACAGTACAGTAATGAAACCTGTGCAAAGCTACCCCACGTAAGAGGAAGGGAAGGCAGAACTCGCGTAACTCCAGTTCTTTGTCTCACACAGCAATTATCAGCTATCACGCAGGGATCTGCTAACACCCTCCAAATTTAGAGGAATCAAGTACAGCATTTTCCATTGAACTTCCGTGTACCTTCATAAATCCCACAGGCTTGTGGAGACCTCATGGTCTTAGGCAGTGAGACCATGTCCTTTCCAGAGAGGACAACAGCAGGGTGCTGCCACAACTTGCCATGTGCAGATGGAGAAGCAACTATGCACTAAAAGGGTACCGTAATACACCTCCTCCATAGCAAAGGAGGAGTGACGCTGACTGGGTCAGATTCATTTGACTTATTTTAGATGTCAGCCTTAGGATGAGAAGAATAGAGCCCTGGGACTATCGGCATCTCCCTCTGACTATACAGGGAATAATAGAATCAGAATGGTTTGGGTTGGAAGGGACCTTTAAAGGTCACCTAGTCCAACCCTCCTGCAATGAGCAGGGACATCTCCAACTAGATCAGGTTGCTCAGAGCCCCGTCCAGCCTGACCTTGGACAACCATCCTGAGCAGAGATGTTTACACTAGGTGGGACTTTTTACCTGATTACTTTACGTGACCTTCTTTTAACCTGACTACTCAATGTAAGAGGTTGCAACAGGCATCTGTAACTCACTTGTGTACAGAAGCCTCATCCAGTTTCTGTAGGCTGATGCAGTCAGTGCCGGCACGAACACAATTCGTGGCTTCAGCAGAGATGAATCACAGGTTGAGGATAAATCTACATTTTGAGCATCATTTGATATTTTAAGGGAATGCTACTGGAAGAGATCAGGAAAAAACTAAGAAATAGGAAAAACCTTGCCAGACTGCCAGATCTTGCTGGTAGAAGTGCTCCTTCATTACTTGGAGGTTATAATCAAGTGTCAAAGCAACACTCAGCCCATGGGATTGACAAAGGAGGGAAGGGAGAACTGGAAAGGACCACACATGATTGTATCAAGCACGTCTCAATGCGTCAAATCCATCTGGATGACTTTTCATTATTGGATAAAAACAAACCCCTGCTCTTTCCCATGTTTAAGATTATTTTTAATTTATTATTCTGTTTCAACAAATCTTTTTCCTTGCCCTGCAAATGCAGGTGCTTTATAGCATAACAAGTAAAGCCATTTCTCTGCACGTGGAGACCAAAGGGAAACCAGCAAGGGGAACCTGTGGCTTTCCACATGCTTCTAACAAAGTCTGTCCTTGTCTTGCATTAATTATTATATACTTATTCCAGTGTGCTTCAATTTAGCAAGGTAATTATGCTTGTGACTAACCTAAACCACACGATTAACATCACTGAAGTCCATGCCTTGTCACGTTGTTGAACGCCATTCTGAGTCCCGGCTGCGGGAGGAGGCGACCACCACGCGCTGCTGCTGCCGTGTCCATGCAGACCAGGAACCAGCAGCACATGCCTTGTCCTGACACCCATTTTCACCATCCATCTGTAAACGATACGCAGCTCCCTTGCCCCTTCACCCTCTGAAAGACTCAATACGTGACTTGTGGCTTTTTGTTCATATACAGATTTCCATGTGCAGCTCACACAGTGAGAAAGTATGTCCTCACCTTGGCTAGAAAAATCACCTTGTTATTTAGCAGGGGGCTTAGAGAGAAGGAATTATGCATTGAGGTTCAAAAACATTTTTTTTCAGATTATCTTCATGCATATGACATATTTAGCATGTGACAGCAGTGCTTGGAATACAAAAAAAAACCCATGCCATTTCATTTGGGACAACTTTTCAGGTCTCGGAGTTGTTACTAAAAATAGATTGAATGGACTGCCAATAAAATAATCAATGCAACATAAAAACGCAGCCCTGGAAGTAATTTTTATGGCCAGGTCATCACAGAAATTATTTTTTCTTTTCTTTTTTAACCAACTGCCCCAATGGAAATATAGAACCTCTCAAACATGTACCTGAATTCCCTTCCAAAAGCCATCCGTGCATTCACAACACTGGACTGCCGACTCGAAGTGTTGGCTTATGTAGAGACAGCAACATCTGGCTTGCTGGTATGCGCCAAAATACATACTCTTTTTTTGATCACACAACTAAATCGATGGTTAAATAGGTAATGTAAATGAGCTCGACAGCTTCTTTGTATTATGTTCCCAAAGCCCTGCAGAGCAGTGGTCACCTGTGGATACCACTGCAGTCAGGAGAGAGCCCAGCTTTTCCAAAAAGTCAGTCAAGGCATCTACAATCTACCTTTTACTCATTCAGTATTAAAATATGCTTATTTTACTGTGTCCTGAAAATCTCAGCTCCTAATATGTCATTGTTTTTGCATTGACAAAATGATGTCTTCATACCACTGCTGCAGAAACAATTGCTGGGTTTTGACAGATGGATGGAGGTAGAAGCCAGTCTGGTGTTATGTGGAAAGTACGTCAATTCAATGTTCCTGCTAAATTGGGCACCGGTGAAAGAGTTGACAACGTCCTTTACACTGCAACGTTACCTGTTGGCATCCGTGGCGATGACGGACTCGCTCACACATCACAAGTCTATTGTTTCCAGCAGCCTGTACACACACTCGCGTTGATAACAGTCGGTTCACGATCATGAGGGCTGAAGACTTTTGCAATGAAATTCTGGTCATAACACCGCACAGTAAGGAGAAGATGATGTGAATTTTGTGGCCAGGGAAATATCAGACACACATGGACCTACAGGAAAGGGGACTGAGTTGCACTGCTATTGGTAGAGGTGAAGAGAGCTTATTCTCTCCATTTTACAACAATAAAACCTCATTAGGTCGGATTAGCCATGGCTTTAATTGGATTGTTTGCTACTGTTAGCACATAACTGGAGGCTGGGCTATCCAACACCGTCGATTCAATGGCAAGTTAGGTCCATAGCTTATTTTATTTCAGCCAAAGAGACTGCCTGCAAAATCAAATCCTGCCCTTCATTGAACTGGTGTAAGCCCACAGAAACTCAGTACAATCAGCCAAGCTTTCTGGGCATACACTGACGTACCTCAAGATAATGGCTGACCTGGGAAGTTAAAATTGAAGGGCAAGCTCTCCCCATCTTTTAATGAGTTCAGAACCAGCAGTTTGACTCAAGACATGAAGCCGTAATTACATTTACTAAAACCAAGCAAGCAAACAATAGGGAGGGTGTCTTTGCAGACAGCGTTCTACACAGGTTTGAGGAATAAGCGTCTCTTGTTCAGTGAAGAAAAACCATTTCACCGTGTCTCAGACATTTGGAGATGATGTTCTCCATTTAAACACACTCTTCCAAGACACTGCAATGGTCTCTGTGTATTCGTTATGCACATATGTCCGTTCAGAGTAATGCCTTGTTCATTTACTATTTGCTTGTTCTGGAAGTTTTTGTGTTTGAAGGAGATGAGAAGGTTACAACAATTTTTTTTTTTGTCCTAGGGGAAAAAAAGATTTTCAGATTTTAAAAACAAATGACTCAGTGATGGTGCACAGCATTTCTCTTCTACTATGATTAACTATTGTCAAGAGCAGAAAGCAAAAAAGCAGATATTTTTGTTGTAGTTTAACAGTGACATCCATCAGCAATTTCTGCCAATTATCCCTTCAGTGTCTGTACACAGCCATTCACTTCAAATCAGCAGACAGCAACTTTACTGACAATTAGAAATTTCAACAACTTCCACGTGCCCTCCTATCCTTGCAATAAAGTGAACAAAGAGGCAGCAGAGGGAGTAAATAACTTAAATTTCACATCCTATAACTAACTTAGTGCCTGATCGAGGGATGTGCCACTCTACACCCTTGCACCTAATTACCCTTCCAGATGAGCAGTTCCAGCCTAATTGTCAGGGGACGAAATCCAAGTTAGACAGTCAAAAAAATCCCCCCCGTACACACCAGTCATGTCGTGTGCTTAGGTACCAAATCTTACCCACGCGGCTTCCCACCTCCCACTCCTCTGACCACCGCCAAGGCACTGCGCTCCAGACTGGCACAGACACTGCGATGGCAGTGCCACGGTCTCTCCCTGTTACACCATCCAACATCTGGCGAAAGACCACCCTCACATCCCACAGCACACAGGGGGAGAAGGAAAGCTCTGACCACAGTGACCATTAAGTGCCTTGAAAAATGGTCTCACAGAAGAGACAAATGACAGAGATACCTGTCAGGGATGGTCAAGGTGTATCTGAGTCTGCCTTAGAGGAGGGACGACACTGATAACTTCCTGAAGTCACCTTCCAGCCCTCCGTCTCCTTGGCTTTATGATGATAACGGTGTTGGGACCTAGTCCCAAGGTGCTAAGTTCTCTTCATTTAAGATCCAGACTGCTGAACAATAAGGCCAGGGACCTTGATTCCACTTATAACTAAGATCTGGAAAAGAAGCACAACAATCTAAACCAATATATAAACAGCAAGAAAACCTGACAATAACTGAGTAGACTGCGGATGCGCCATTAAATCAAAGAGAAAAGATGTGCCCAACTCTGCCAACTGCAAGACCGTAAGTCAGTTTTGAGCAAAAGAAATATGAATAGCTAATGAGAAGGAGTTGAGTGCATCTGCATCTAACACTATGAGATCTGGCAACTTAAGGAATTCAGAATTAAATTAGAACAACTGGAATCGGGCAGGACCATCTGTGCATGGCCAACATCAGTTGTGAAAACAACCTGGGATTCCACTTGGTCCTGGCACCTGCAGCATGTATTTGCTCCCAGCTTCTTCGGTTGCCACACAGAAGATGGTTTTGGACTGCACCGCTAATATGGAAGCTACATCATGCTACTGTCCCAGTGCCTGATATGATCTGTTAGATGAAATCTGCAGTCAGAGCATCAGTGACATCTGTCCATATAAACTTCAAGGTCTGTGAAAGGCCCCAGCAAGACAAGGTGTAGTATTTGTAGACGCTGTCTGTGCTTGGAATGGAAAGACGGTGAGATCTGTACACAAAGTACATGCAAATGCACCATGTTATTGCTAGAAGTAGTAGTAGTAGTAATAATACTGAGATTTAACACACATATATTGAAGAGTCACGGAGCTTCCATTTATGCTCAATACAGCCAGGTCATATGGGTGTATATATATATGATTATTCACCTTTTTCAGGTAAGAGAAGTGGGAAATAGTTGCTAAATAAGTTGCACAAAGGCATCTACTCCTGCAACGGTTGATTCTCATCTCCCCACATCCCCACAGCTGGCTGCTGATCACTGAGACTGGGGTTCCCATATTAATTGCCACATGCTTGATGCCTTCGCTTCTGCATGCAAACCTGATAAACACTTGCAAATCTGTAAATCCATCTTTCTGCACATCAGCTATGTGTTCTTCTCATGAAGAACCTTCTCTGAGATGGATGCTTTCCAGGCAAACCGGGGAATATGATGTGCATGGTCTGCATCCAATGCTGTATCCTAAAACCTCCGACTGGGGACTGCAGCACAAAACGAATCCAGGCTGCAACATCCATTATGTTCAACAGCTACAACCATTAAAAAATGGAGAAAAAAAAAAAAAACAAACCACCAAAACCTTTGCAGGAAGCATATAAAGGCTTTGCTGGCTGTAAGCAACCGGCAGACCACCTTTTCGGGAGCCCCGATGCATCAGCGTAATGGCCAGCTATCTCTGGAGGACTTCGCAACTTGTTTCTTACTGAAGTAAATGGCTCCTCTTTGTATTGCTCTGGATCGAGACCCTTCCTCAAAACACATAAAGACAATTATTAAAAAACCTGAATCTCTGTTCAAATCTTTGTTCCACTTGTTCATCCATCTACATTTTACTGAAAGTATTGTTAAAAGCATGGAAATATTTTTTCCCTGACTTTTTTTCTTCCTTCCTTACTTTAAGGCAAGAAGACTTTTTTTCCCCATTTTCATTTCAGCATAACTCAAATTTATCACTGCCTCTGTTTAAGCACTGACAAGGAATTCCATTGATTTGACACCAAAAATAATACACCAGCACCAGTCAGACAGATCTTGGAAAAAAATTTTGTTTGAGAGCATCTGTAGTGGAACTGGCAGCTGGAGTATGTGTTTTGAAACATACTGGCTACATATATTTTAATGTTACTGGGCGTGGCATAACATATTTAGAGTTTGAAGGAATGTAGAAGAAAGTGCTGCAAATTAAGAATGATTTTTATAGGTTGGAATCAAAACTTCTACAACTTATACACAAAACGATCTACACTGATCTACAAAAAAAGATTTAAAACATCCATTTGGAGTGGAATATTTTGGACTGAATTCTGCTGTTGGGAAACGTTGCTGGCATCTCCATTCACCTTGAAAAACAAACGCTGTGCCAAAATCTCATACTTAGCTGTGACAGCTCTGGAGTCAGAAAACCCTGTACCCCTAGTAAGGGTATGAACATCTCCTCCTTCAGCACAGAACTTTTCTCAGAGGCAAATTGCCGCTGCTTATTCCTCCTTCCTTACCCATCTGGACAGGGTATCCAGAACGGAGCCTGGGAAGGGCAGGACCTGGCACACAAATACACTCCCTCCACTACCTATGCGACTCGCAAAGAAGTTGTGTGAAAGATGGTAAGACCCCTCTGCACCATGAACATCTCAGAGGGCAACTTTCTGGCTAGGCGCTGCTGGGGAAAGCCAAGCCAAGCTGCCCCGGTGCTGCAGAGGAAGAGGAGGGCAGTGCAGAGGCATCCAGGAGTACGTCTGCACCCCGGTGTCCGGCCAGGCTACGCCCATGCCAGCAAACAACTCCAGATCACGGGGACTGATCCAATCCCCGATGCAGCTCCTGGGAAGACCAACTGATTTTAGTGGGCTTTGGCTCAGCCTCCGAGGAGGGCGACGGGGGTATTTCCACACCAGAGTACTCTGTGAGGAGGAGGGAGCTGGACCGTCAGATGTTTTTATTCAGGTGAAGCCAACACATACCTGTCTGAGGGAACAGCCCCCAGGGACTTACAAGCCTCTGTCCCCTTATTGCAGCTCCAGAGCAAGGACTTTATTTTAAGCTTTTCCTTACATAAACAGTCCCTATGAGACCACCTCAGTAACTTCTGAATGAGTCTCTTGCACACACATTTAAAGGGATATCCTTTGCTGCAACAGACCTACGTGAGTTTCTTCTCCCCAGATACGCTTGACCTGACACCAACTCAAGCCAATCGCAGGATTTCTTGGCCTGGGATCAGACCAGCTTTTCACCGCTTCAGCACTGACTGAGCAACAGATAAACACACATCATTTCATTCAAAGCTGCACACCATCCCATTAAAGAAAACCTCTGTTACAAACTTTGTAATAAATTATACCAGATGCACCTTCAATAGTTTCACAATTTATACACTTTACTCCAAAATAAAAGGTTATGAATCTCTATAAAATAATCCTTTGAAAATGAATCCTGTCATTGCTAAAATTTAGTGACATTTCCAAAAAGCAACAGATTCTGAGTTAAACTCTCATTTTTACTTTCAGTGCAGTACATCAAGAGTAGCTTCAATGAAAGCCATGAGGCTGCTTTGACATAAAGTTGTTGTGAAAGGAGTTTAGACTGAGGACACTCTAGAAATCACTCATATGCATCTCATTATTAAATAATTATGACACAGCTTCTACTTTCAAGAAACACTGGAATAAATCCAGGCTGGTTCATGGGTCTCCTAGGATCCGAGCGTAAAAGCAGTCAGCACACTGACACACAACTCAATACCAAATTGCTCGTATTTATCTCCTACACAAACTATTGCCTCTCCTGTTTGATGGGTGCCTCCAGAGAGTGATTCATTCCAGCTCCCTTAGATACCAATCTTAGGAGATGAATCACCGCTCAGAGGTGTCCAGCTCTCCTGCTGACTCCAGGCTGCTCAGACAACTTTCGTAGTGCTTACCGAGGCTTACATTTAGATGCATCTCGATGAGTCCAAATCTGTCTTAGGCTCAGCCCATGGCAGCACTGTGGTACATGCATTAAGCACGTGCTTCAATTTCCTTGCCAGACTTAGAGCCTAATTAAGCACATTTGAGGAAGGGTGGGTTAAAAAGAACATTTTACGGGTCAGCAGCTGGGGCAAAAGTAAGTATTTATCACTGAATTGCCGCATTTTGTAACCCCAGGAGCTACTTCCGACTGTTTTCCCCACTGCCCCTGGGGTAATAGCTCTGACAGGTCTCACTCCTGCCTTTCCATGATGGCACATTTGGGATAAGTCTCCTCCACGCAGTGTCCATACAACCCACCTGGCTCAGGCACTCGCATACCCACAGTCCTCTCGCTGTTGCTGATGCCGTGCTGGGGAGTGAGGGCTGGGCAGACTGAGGTGAAGACACGTTCTCAGAAGTGTTTGGTGGCTGTGGTCTCAGCTTGATACACCCCTCACATCCTCCAGAACCACTCAGCCCACATGCCAACCCTTCTCGCCAGCTGCCTCTGCTCCATTTCTTGCCACATGAGCAGCGTTTTCTGACCAGTGATCTGCAAACATCTGGGTGCCTCTTTACTACTGAAGGAGTCTTCTTGCCTGGATTACACTCCACTCTCCAGGAGTCAGCAGTTTCTGTGGTTCTACCAGAAGGTATCTAGGAAGCCACAAACCTCAACTGCTTTAAAGCTGCCAACATAGAGCGCGCTGCTCCCCTGCTCTCCTCCCAGCACACAGACCCAGCGCCCAAGCTGCTGCGGCATCTCTTCCACGTGCCCTCCCCATGCCTGGGAAGGAAAGGGGGGACAGCCACAGTGCTCCTGGGAAGCTGGCTGCCCCACCCCATTAGGATTCTTTGGGAATCCTCGCTAAAATCTTTGCTGATCTGTAAAACTGGCTGCACACACATTTAATGTATGGGTCCAGTATTAGTTCAGCTTGGCCAGCTTCATCCCTAGCAAGAACCTTTCCATTTTCAGCCTGTCGGATCAGACAGGTGCTGTCATGTAGTCACTTCCAGTCTATTGCCCTTTCTTCCTACGACGACTGGATTTTCCCTGAGGAAACAGGCAGTGCAATATTTGACACTGCTGTTGCAGCCCAGCGTGGGGAGAAGGTTAAGACGGGACTGAAGAGAGGCGCCTGACAGCAGCCGGACTGGTTAAGTTGGAGGCAACCACAGCTTATGAGTTGTCTTAGAGCCTATGGGGCAGGGACGGTCTTTAATCCTCTGCATTCGCTGCCTGGCGTGACACGAGCCCGGTCTGTGCTGGGAGCTCTCAGGGAATAAAGAGCAGCAAACCACCCCGTTAACCAGCAAAGCAAGCCAGCTCACCCGGCCGTAACGCTGCTCCTTTAAAAGTAGGTGAGTGTACGAATTACAATTTCACACATCCTAAAATCCAGTGCTGTGCAACAGCAATGGACCGACATAAGCAGCCAGGTCTATCAGCTCCTTCAACTTTCTTTAAGGCATTTTCCCCTTGAGAAAGAAACACCAGGTAACTACCAAGCCTGCAGAATACTCGGTATCACACATATACTCCCAAGAAAAATGACACAAGCTATTGCCTGCTCTGTCAAAACCCAGCCCCATTTGTAATTTAAACCAGTCCAACCCAGGTAGACTGAAGAACTGGAAGTCATGCTCTGCTGACAAGCACTGGACCGTGATTCTTGCTTTGTTTTTATCCTGGATGTAGTGCTGAATTTAGCTCACAAAAAGGAATCACGTTTTCATTGCTCGTCGGCATAACAAAGCTCAAACCAGAGACTGCACACACCTTGCAGTTTTATGGCTTGAGTGTTCTTAACAACGTACCACACCTGGTGGGAAAAGAGTTCATTCCTGGCAGAACAAGCAACTTCGGAAAGTACTACTCAGCTCTTTGAAACATCTGACACTGAATATAATAAACTTGCAACACTGCAGTTAAAGCCTGAGATGTCTACAGACATTTAAAACAAAAGCTTGAACCTGAACATTAGGAATATTTTTAGAAAGCTTGCCTTTCGACCTTTGATTTATATCGCACATATACCTGCTGTATATTTTCAGCATGCCGAGCTTTATATCTGCATCACAGCTATCAGCACAGTCATATCTCATGCTGGACATCACCACCGCATTTCCAGTCGACACAAAAGTGTGATGTGAAGTTGGTATGCACTCTGCAAGGAATGAGGCTGTCACGTCCGATCGAGAGCACACAACAGATTTCACAATTTCTGTCTTGTGGTTTTGTATTAAGGAATTGCTTTAGAGCTGACAATTCTGAAAATAAGGGGGGAAAAAACAGTTTAAGGGAATAATTGCTATCTCAAGCTGAGGGACAGCAAGCATGAAAAAGTTGGTGCCTCTGTCTTTAAAGCAAAAAAGATAAATCTAGAACACTATTAAAATACTAGAGAAAATTGGATAGCATTATATGGACCTAATTTCACATCATTTTAAAAGCCAGAATTGAAGTACAACAACTTTATCAGTTGTTCATATTTCAACGTTAGTTTCTTCATCAGAAATCATTCACGCAGCAGTTGAACACAAGCAATAGAAATTTAACTGCACTTATCCTGGATGATATTAAAGTGCTAAAAATGCTAGCCAAACATTTGTTACTTTAAAAATACACATACACACACACACACATTCATGTTACTTTGCATGGAACAGAGCAGGAGGAGCATGCAAAGTAAATTCCTGCCTAGGGTTAGATATACAGGGAAAAAAGCATTTACCGTCTGGCACAGGCGAATTTAATTCGGAAACATTGTAAGACGGTAACGGTGCCACTCTTGCCGAATGTTTCTTCATCTTTTGAAATTGCTCTCCTACTCACACGCTCACTTCGTCTTTAGTCTGCATCGCCTTTGGTCCCGAGTACTCTAGTAAACACTCGGCTATGGCTGGTGGCTAGATGTTGTTCTGGAGATGCTGCAGTAGGCTATGAGTACTGATTTGCTGTTTCCCTGGGAAACCATTTGCAACACATTCAAACAATGCTTGACCTCTGCTAACACTTTTCTTTCATTCAATTGTTAAGCGCAGCAGATAAAACATAAATTTATTAGCTATCGCGCCTCGTAAACTTGAAAGTGCGGCAGCCCCTTTGCATGAAAGCAAGGATTTCACATCAAATATCTGCGCTGTGTTAGCAAAGCAGACGGGAGATTTCTCAGACAACTGCAAGGGAATTATGCAACACAATTTTCTGGTTCCTTACACTGTGACAATATATGGTTGATTACAGTAATTATTTTTAATAAACTTTGAATAATGTAACTCCTATAGAGCTGCTAAATCAAGAATGCCTTGGGCAAAAATGCCGGTAACATCCAGCTCTCTATCTGATAATGAAGCAATGGTATTGCAGGAATCTCTTCTCTTTTAATGCCCTACAAAAATTGTCACAACCAGAAGATATATATAGGCTGGGCTTGGTCTACATTTCTTCCTCACTTCCCTTGAGGCAGCTAGGACATTTTTGTCCCTCTTTCCCCGACATCTCCTCTCTCTTCTACTCCCTTTTTATTATTATGATTATTTATATTATTGGAAGTTGTTCCCTTGGAGCAATGAGAAAGTTTCATTGAGCAAACCAGTGACAGCCCGTACAATTTTTGCAACGCTTGGCAAACCCCGTTCACTTGCCAAACCCAGCACTGTGCTGGGAGTTTTCTTTGCCAGGAGGTGGTTACCAAAATCTCTTAACAGCCCTGGCTTCAGAGCTCTTCACCAACAGAACTAGCATCAAGTCTTATCCAAGAATTTGTAGGTAGAAAGCTTTACCATCGATATTCAAGGTATTTGCTATAGGAACTATGGGAAAAACAAAGGAAAGGGACAGAAAGGCAGCTGAGCTCTGCCGGAATCTGCTAGCAAAGCTGTCGAAGTTTTAAGGGCCACAAGTATATACATTTCACCTCTAGTCTGTGCCTTTGGTAGCAACTGAGAGTGGGGATTCCTGGCCTGGGGCTTGGTCCTCCATCCACTACTATACCACCAAACAGGGAGAAGTTATCAGCTGTAAGGAAGGCCATAAAGTGATTTGAAAAGGATCAAGAATCACCGACCTAGAATGTCACACGCTGGGCTTCCCAAAGCAGCCTGCAGGGATCGCACGTGTTTCGCACAGTGCCAAGCACCGTGATGGGGTATGTGTGCAAGGACTGTTCCCTTCGCTCACCCGTAAGGGGCCAGGACATGTGGAGGAGCAGAGGGGAAGAAGCAGAGTCCTGGCCAGATCATCCTTTGGATCCAGCCACAGAAGAGGCTGGCACGTGTGGAGAGCTGAGCAATGGCATCCTAACGGATGAGGCAGCCTGTGACTCCACGGTACCCAGAGGGGTAGGGAGTGACCCTTAGGTCTTTGGGGCAACCGAGCCAGCAGCATAAGACATTATGTGAAGCACACGATCTTGCCCTACACGTCCCTTTAATGCTGCTCTCTTATTCCTCTTTGGGAGACAGCGTGGCCTGCACTCGTCATTATTAGGGTGCGGGGACACAGTAAGGAGGAGACAGTGGTCCATGAAAGTGCAGGAGAAAGGAGAGAGTACCTCATCACCCCCTCTCCCAAGGCCATCCCACCCCAGTGTCAAATACCTGGGACACACTACGGAAGAAGTACAGAGAAAAAAAATGGTTACAGCTGCCTGGTTTTGCACGCAGCATGTCCTCTCCTGCAAGGCTTGGAGCTCTCCTTTAGGATCTTCATTATATCCCCTGTGACTGATAAGGCTCTCCACCGTGACGGTCTTTTCCAAAGCATCACACTGCATCGCACAAAGCTAACCGGCTTTTACTGCTTATCTGCATGCAGAGGATTTCCAGCACTGTGTAACAACCACTATTCCAAAGAAAATTATCTTCCCAATTTGCAGAAGGAATTTTATTCTCCCCTCCAAAGTGCTGAGAGTCAGCAGACTTTGTGATAGAGTAATCACCAGTCAAGTAATTGCTGGATCCACAATCACAAGGCTATCTATTAATACATGTCTAGTCCTTGAGCATTTATATAATATAAACAACATAATAATATAACACAGAGATTGTTTTTAGAAAACCATTTCTGCAAATAGAGGCTTATAATGGAATCATTAACGAACCTTAACAATGGTGAGGATGAAACACATGAGACAATGTCAAGCAATTCGAGACGTTTCTTTCAGACAATTTCGACATTAACGGCAGAACGTGATTGCCTCTAAAAGTTGCTGCATTTTTTTTCCAAAGGAAAATCAGTCATCATTTTAACACTAACTCAGAAGCCGTATTCAAACCCACAAAGCCCTCTTTCAAATATCTACCCCAGCAATCTCCGCTTCATACAACAGTTAGAAGAGAAAAGCAGCAGATACAAAACTGTTTTAAAAACAGGTGTGATTGGTACCTATAACTCCCATCAAAGACTGCAGCTTGAAAAGCATCAGCTTCTCTGGCTACACAAGGAAGAGCTTTGGCCATCTGTTTCTGCTCCTACTATGAATAGCTGATTGCATTTCTGTATGAGACGCTATTCATATAGGTCCTCTGATCCTTCCCATGTACTCTCTATCTCCACTCTAAGTGTGCTGAAGAAAAGAATAAAATGGAGTAGAAATGAGAGAAGTAAGCTCTGTCCCTCTCTCCTGAGCTACAGCATACACAAATCCATCCACAAGTGGAATGTGATGTCCAAATTTACGAGGACGGCATGACAGTTACTCCACAGACTGCAGGTCAACATGAAATCTGCAGTCCTGTGCCATCTTAGAACCACAGAATCATAGAATGTCCTGAGCTGGAAGGGACCCACAAGGATCATTGAGTCCAACTCCTGTCCCTGCATAGGACAACCCCAAAGATCTTACCTCATGTTTATGCAAGGCACCACAGTGGGAAAATAAGGGTTTTTCCCCCCAAAATTCAACAGTAAACTAGTTTCCAGGTACCTTTAAAACAGATCTTGTTGCTTGCCTCAAGTTCTGCACTTTCAGTCTGCAACATGTTAATTTTTTCTCATTTGCAGGGGGTGGAAGCTGTGTGATACTTGGAAATCTGGCTCTCGATTTCCCTGATGTGCTGGCTCGGCAGTCTAGAATTAACAAAACCCAATACAATACAATGCCCCACATAATCAATCTACATATCCAATTATCTTCACTCAGGGAGTCCCTATTTGTCAAGGAAACATGTAGTATGAATTATAGCAGTGTAAGTTATACAGCCTGTAACTATACAGTGTAAATGATAACCTAGGCTGCAGGCTCGCAACCTCCACATCTGTTCCTAGTTAAGGCAAACACTGTTAAGACACTAACCAAAGCTCTCGAGCCCAACAAAGTCTCCATTCCCTTGCACCAGTTTTATTGTAAAAGATAATAATTGGATAAGGTGTGTCTCAGGAGAGATTGCTTATCCTCGGCCAAGAGCCCCAGCAGTCGGAGGTCTCTGAACTGCATCCAGATTCCTTCCTACTGCCCTCCCTGCGCAGGCACAGTGCACGCTGCCTGCAGCAGTCTCTGTCCCCTGGCTCAGTAAATACTAATCCAGACGAGAGCACGGGGAAGCTGCAAGTTTGCTGACTCGCTAACCAGACAGCAAAGCAGCACTGGAAGCAGAGTCAGAATTAGAGAGCGCTGAATCACATCCACTAACAAGTACTCCACGCTCACAGCAGAAAGGGGCTGATACCGTCAAAACATACACCGTTCTCTTGGCTTACAACTGTTTGCAGTAGTTAGTCATACATATTTACGGGATCTACTGCAAAAGTAAAGGCTATTTACTCTTCTTCACCAAAGTTGCAACCTACATCAAAAGCTGTAGTTGAACTCCAGGTAACCACAGGTTAACCTTAAGTGTCAGCCCCACACGGATGGATGTTTGCTTGCAACAAACTGCACTCCAGCCTCAGATGCACTCAGTTTCTGCTGACAAAATTGGCAAGAGAGAGTAAAATCTTTTGGAGGTTTACCTTGTAGTAAGATATAAGGGATAAGGTCCCCATGAAGGACACGACACCATCTTGCGTTGCTAGTTGGTTATGGTATCTATAGTCCTAATGAACGAACAAATTGAGCTATGTCAGGTTCAGTTTGGGGAGCTTTTTTCCCCTATGGGAAACAATTAATAACCAAAATTACAATATTAATATAATCCCAAGGGGGAGTGACAGAATATCTGATCCAGAGAAGATGACAAGCATGCTATGGCCCCAGGGAGACAGAATCATCTCAGCTAAATAGGAAAATAGTTGCATAAGATGATAAAACACTGAATTTCCACATTGATAAAGGGATTCATCTCACTTGACTTTGGACACCAGTCTGAACCAGCTATACCAAAACCTTTTTAAGGTGAGGGGTGGGGAACTGATAAGTGTAGAAGACAACTCCCCTGGTCTCTCTATTGTAAACTGAGATTGGTAACTCTGAAGGCACCCACCTCTTCCCGCTGACTAGGATGGCAGTGAGGTGACTTGCTCACACCTCGTCATCTGGCTTTTAGACACCCTAGTTAGGGCAGATGCTCCCAATGGGAAACACTCAGTGTGAACACCTGATAAAGACATGAAAGGACTTTCTTTGACTCTAATCAATTTTGGAACAGTGTTCACATCCAAAACTGTAGTCTTTGTTTGTTTTGAACAGCACTAGTTACAAGATCCCTATGAAATCCACTTTGCATACGTCCCTGCAGCCGACAGGTCAGTCCATTCCCAATCACTAGACTATACGACTCTCATAAACATGACTTTTATTGGCTCTTCCAGGCTGAGCATATGTTTTAAGATGACAAGCTAAAAGGCTATTATCAAGTTCATTTTATCCTGTTAGAATATAAAGTAGACGCAAGATGCAGAAGAGACAAACAGTCAAACCGAGATGAAAGCAGACGTATCCTACAAAAGGGATTTTTATTTATAGCAAAGTCAAGGCTTTAGTTTGAACTTGTACCTTGTTTCTAGCAAAATCAGAAGCATACAGCAAATGTAACTTGATTCAAACAACAAACTCAATCCAAAACAACTTCCAAGGCTCACAGAAAAAAGAACCGTACATCTCACTGCTGTGCCCAGTCATGCCATATGGATTTGGAAGAATCAAATCCTGAATTCCTTACTCTGTCTTAACCCTTGCTGGCTTAAATACTGTTGGATACTCCAGCTCAGCAGCCCAGAATTATCAGCTCTGTTCTGCTGAGCATCCCATTAACACCTACCAGACAGGTCACGGTCCTTCAGCCCCACCAGCGTGTGCTCACACACCTCGTGGTGTGGACACGACTGCGCACACCTTTTCTCTCTGTGCTGTCTGCAGCAGCAACAACTGTCTCTGCACACATCCAGTGGCTACGCGACCAAACACGTGACTCCACCACAGAGATATGGCAATTAATCATTCCCCAAGTGTAAATTAATCAGTGTCCACAAGCCCGTACTCAGGTGGTGAATTCCGGATTCATACACCCGCAGGAGAAGCAGGGCTGCGCAGTGCAGGGCAGCCCCAACTCAGTGTTTAAGTGCTTAGAGGGTCCCACTCACTTGTTTAAAGCAATGGTGTTCTCCATCGCCTTACCGATGGATAGCATAAAAATCACCATATCAGGAATGGCGAGTTCCTGCCTGTCTTCTCCAAATCTTCTGTCCAAAGAGCTGGGGCCAGGTGAGCGATCCTGCAATGGCATTTCAGCCTGGGAGCCGCCGCTCCCAGCCATCACTTGGCTTGTGGAAGAAAGACTGCCTTAACCTCGACTTCCCTAATAAATACGTATGATTTGTTTGAGAATATTCGTATTGAAGGCACACTAAAGTCTCATACGTTTTGTTCACTGAGGCAGAAACTGAACTTTATCCAGATTTTCTGGTATTCTGCAAATACCAGGAAGCAGAGTTCTCATTGCCTGCTAAAATCTCACCTGATAACTGCAAGAAATACCGACTAAATCTGAAGAGATTTTAATTCCCTTGGGGGCTGGATGTTTATATACTGATCTCTAGTTCATGTTAACATGGGTTGCTATTTTCAGTGAATCAGCCCAGGAATTCACTCTTTAATACCCACTGTGGTTTTCCAACAGAAAAATGCGATGCGGTCTATTTTTAAGCTACCCAAGCAGGCAATTTCCAGAAATAAGATTAACAGCACCAGCTAAACATCCACTGAAAGATGATGATGTGAAGATTTGCAGTGGTACTCAGCTGTCATCCAGGACAGGAGAGCTTCTCCCTGCTGCCACAAGCAAAGGCCTTTTCAGTCCACCGTGTCCCACCAGAGCTGAAGGAGCTGCTGCTAACCAGCCGACAGCTCGACTCCGCAGCCGGCTCCCACACCGCTGTGAAACCAGTTCAAAAACACTCAGATCGCTGACAGCCAGGTGCGTCTTGGCAACCAGAGACCAGATCCTGTATGCACCTGAAAAGCTCCTAATAGTTTTGACGCTACCAAGTGGGTAAGTTGTTACACGTCATGACAATGATATATTGCTTACTAAGAAATCCAGAGTATCTGATGATTCCTCCACCGCCATATCAGCACCACTGCCCCCAAGAAGTACTCAACTGACTTTAAAGTACTAACATCTAAGCTTTTTATTTGCTATGTGATTGTACAGACCTGAGAACCAGTGCTTCCCTGGGAAGCACAGGGATCAAAATTTCAATTAAAATAAATCTCAGATTTTCTTTAATCATGCGACTTTTGAAACATAAACCACCCACCCGCAATGATCAGGAGATATATGCTAATGTCTCCAGAGCTGGCAATGCAGCTTCTTAGGTTTTTTACTCTGTTGTAACATGAAAATACCATATAATAAGAAATATTAATCTTCCAATGCAATTAAAGATATAAGGAAAAAATATTAATTGTGGGCATGGAGAGCTGTTCTTCAATCTTAATAAAAGTCATTCAGCATTTCATGGAAACAGCAAATATATCAACTTAGACACATCTTCAATAGTTTGACATTATAAGAAACAAGACATGGATTTCAGGTTGACAAAAATGCTAAAAGTTACCTCCAACATTAGAAACTCATTCATATTTACAGAAGAATCCAAAGAATAAAAAAAACCTGCTCAATGAAAACCCAAAAAGGATTCAAGGGGAACTTTATTTCAGCTGCACAGCGCACACAGTGTTACTGGCTCAGAGTCTCTGCCAGGTTGAATGGATCCTGCTGTCCTAATCCTGAATCAACAAGACAAGACGTGTTTCGTACTCCATGATAAATTTCAGCTTACGGGCTTTAGTGACGGCCAGGCATGGTGAAGAGCAAGAACCTCATGGGGAACACACAGAAATCTCATCTGTAGCATGCACAGACCAAATTTGAGAAACCAGAGCTCACCAGACTCCCTACAACACAGCCTACCTGCTTGAGGTGGATCTGCTCATTTGAGAAGCGGTGCTGGCAAAATGGTAAGGCTACGAGACCATGCCATGACTTTCTGAAAAACTACCTGGGTAGCTTTCAGCTACCCAGAGTCTGGGCATCCCCCATCAAAAGTCACCTGAATTTCAAACTCTTTCAAAGTGTAAGAAATTAGGAGAAAGGTTCCTACTCCAGTCTGGCCACTCCAAAACTCCCTGGCAGTAAAATGCAGCACAAGTAGACAGTCAACACACAGTCTGCTCAACAACAAAGAATAAATCAGGTATCAATTTCAAATATCCTATACAGACTTTCCAGACAGAATAATAAAATCAGATGCTCAACACTTATATTGTTTTTTTTTTTCCCGAGGAAAACAGCTTAGATGTAATTGCATGTCAGATAATTATTTGCCTTCCCAATGTTTTATTAACAAAGCTGCCACGAATGAAATAAGCTGTCTCCATTTTCTGGTTCTGCGATTATGAAGTGTCTCTTCCTCACCACAAGAGAGCATTTGAGTTGAGAAAACTTCCATTTTGTGTTTGTCATCATGACTGTAGAGCATGTCAGTGAGACAGTAAATCACTTCTCATATTTGCTATCTTTTGGGTAGCCAGCAGTTAATTAGATGGCTTAGGGCGTTTTTCAATACCGTAATCGGAACAGCAGAGCAGGCTAGAAATCCAGGGCTGGCTAGTCCCAAAACGTAGCCACCAGCATGTTCCTGTCTAGGCAGGTTCTGTGGCAGGGGTAGGAGCTTGCACCATCCGACACTGCAACCCCTACCACCCCAGATGGCACCACAAAGTTCCTTGGATGAAGAAACCTAACCAATTCTTAGGACAAATAACAGCATGAGATAATGTTTGTTGTCATGTTGGTGGTGCTGCGTTACATTTCACAGCCCCTCTAATTTGAAAGGCTGGGTGCAGAATTCACAGAGCTTTTGAAGCAAGATCTGAAGCTTCAGAAAAGATCTGAAAAAGGACTAGAGCGATCAGAGGTCTAAAAAAAAAACCCCACAGTCTGTGTGTGAAGATGGAAAGAACTGGGGTCAAACACCTTAAAGACGACAGAGGAGAGGCAGCAAGTCATCTTCATGTGTGTAAAAGGTTCCTGCACAAAAGAAAGGATTAATTATGCATGCCTGTGTTGACAGGGCCAGGAGCAAGAGACTTTAATTGCATTAATAGAAAGTTCAGTGGGATAGCAGGCCAGCTGTTAAACAAGAGCAGTGAAACACTAAATGAGGTGATGCCAGGTAGAATATTCCCATTGCAGGAGGGTTTTCAGATCAGGCTGTCTGGCATGGATGCAGTGGAGCTGACTACCTCAGAGCATTGAGGACAGAGTAGGTCCACTTTCTATCATAAAATGATTATGGTAAATAATTTTACCTCCCAATGAAGAACAGATCTCCAGAAGGTGCTAAACATACTCAGAAATACCAATCCTTCAATATGACTATATTTGGGAACTTAAGCCCTCCTGAAAGTAAAGGCCTTGCATTTCATTTAGCTTGTCCCCTTCATTCACTCAACCTATATTCATCAAGCAACACTGAGCTAATAATAAAAAGGTGCTAATAATAAAAACTAGCTATTATTAGCTGAGCTAATAATAAAAACCAGGGTGAAGGAACCATACCATGAGCTCAGAATAGGTGTCAGAAGTAGGATGCTCTGCAGAATTCCCAAATAAGCCTCCCATCACAACATCCAAATCATTGCAAGTGGTGTTTTCCAACCTGTATACCACAGGCAACTCAGGACCGCTGTTAAGGACAGGCATGAAATCTTAGAAAGAAAAGCAAGCCTGCTGCTAGCAAGTACCACTTATTATTTGGGCTTCTGTGCCTTCTTTGGAAGGAATTTAGATCTCTCAAAGTCAAAACAGTTTGACACCCACTAGCATCAGACACTGGATTTTAGAAGATTCCTGAGGGAGATGTGAAGCCTTGTGGAAGACTCCTACAACAGAGCGTCAGGGCTTCACAGGGCAGCAACCTCAACAAGCCACTCTGTGTCCCAGCTTGGCCTTAGCAGCTGAACACAGAGTGTTGTAGCTTTTGAAAGAGAACAAAGTGACCAAGTCCGGATTCAACGGGTGATTCTGGTTTAGGCCCTACGATAAGATTAATTTCCAGTAGCTCTGATGGTTAGTCATAAAATCTATTACCCCTTTGTTTCCACTATTTTATTTAAAAGCATTTTTATTTACATTTTAAGTGCTGATCTGATGCCCAGGTGGCTTTGCCTCTGCAAAATTACAGCTACATTTATTTACTGACGATGAAAGCAGCCCAAAATCTCAGCTGCAGGACACCAGCCTTACTGCACCGCAGCCAGTCCTTGGAGTTAGCAGTTAAGTAACTGTGGTTGTAAAGGCTCAGCACAAAACGTCTTCCAGCACCCACAGAGCTCCTCTGAAATGAGTGATCTCTGCTGAGTTGTCAAAGTCCACCTGCACTCATCAGCAGGGGTACCACGGAGGATGCTCATGGTATACCTGGTCCAGCAGAAGAGGGATCCCACAGGAGTTTAATTCCCCCTCTTTTTTCCCCCAGAATTTGGGTCCACATTTAAAACAAAAAACAAAAAACCAACCAAAAACCAAAACAAAAAACCCAGATGACAAATTCAGCTAGTACTAGTCTGAGAAATAACCACTGCTGAAGTTCAAGAGGATTCTTTTGAACAGTAGCAACTTTTTGAATTTTCCAGCAGAAATTCTCTACAAATTCTTTGAAAAAGAAGTAAAATTCTTGCGCTATAGAAATTAAAAATTTGGGTACTAAGAAACCTCCAACCTTTTGTGAGTACTTCTTGTCTAATCTTCATATAATCCTCCCTAATACCTTTCAGTGTAAACCTCTGTTATGTGCAACATCTTATTAGCAAGACAATGAAGATAACACAAGAAAAGTCTACTGAGCAGCATTAGGGGATTAAGGAAGGATTAAACAGTCGTGACACAATGAAAACGTCGAAGCTGTGTGTTCACCATAATTACTCTGGTTGCTAATACTCTCCCTGGGTCAGTTACTGAAGTCCCTGGACTGTCCCGCGGGACTGTGCTTGGTGTGACGAGTGGTGGCACGACCCAGCCATCATCTCATGACTGGGGATGGTTTTCCAACGTAAGAAGAGAGACACGGACGCTATTCTCGACATAGATGAAAAGCTGAGTGCGTATGCACCAGAAAATGGATAGTAAAAATGAAACAGGCTCTTTCTAGAAAAAACAGCATCGCATTTCTTTAGGATTATGATACCCTTTTAGTAATGTGGTTTTATGGTTACCGGAAGAGTCTCTTTTCCAGAGAGGAACGGGGAGCCCCATGCACCATGAACCTCTTTCAGGGATACTTCGACAGCTCACCCTTCCCACACATGTCCCCATCATGGGCCAGGGAAGTAGATGCACCACCACAGCAACATGTCCTGGGGCCCAGTCCAACGCAAACCCGCTTTACCTGGTGGAAATGGGAATTATTTTTATGAGTAGCCTCCTCAGGTCCTCACTCCACTTACAGAACCGACCGGTGGTTCAAAACAAGATGGTTCAAAGTGAAATTGCTCCAGTCAAGGGTACCCCTGAGATCTCTGCTGCCTTGCCCAGGGAAGAGACGTACCCCTGCTTTCACCGGCTCCCCCAGCAAGGCTTTGCAGGAGCCAAGATCTGGACCCGCGGGGGCCAGCAGCCATCCACAGACTTGATCTGCTCTTTACTTGAATGACCAGTGCGCTCTAGCCTTTAAAAATCAGACCTTAATCTGAAATAAATTCTTACTCAATACTTAAAATCAAGCCTATTTACTGCAACAGAGCACAGTATTGATCTGGTACTGGTTTAATTTGTCAGAGGTAAATCAGAGTCCGCAGCAGGATTCTATTAAGTTATTGGAGAGCCTATCTCCTCGTTAGGCAACGCACTGTGCTATCAGCACTCAGTCCCCAAAACAATTAATCTGGCACTCAAGCGTTCCCTTACGTCCCTTGCTGGTTAGTGGCATCTTCAAGCCCAAGATAACCCTCTGCTTACAATAACTGTGTGTCAGCATGGCTCATTAATGGGTAGGAACTGGTGGATCTGGTCAGAGCAGGTCAAGCACACAGTCCTGGAGAGACTCAGCAGGGAGCCTGTGGGACACAGTAACCCACTCAGAGGCTTATTTCTAACACCTCAACATTCATGTTAAATACCTGAGGAGGTGTTGCCCCACTTTTCTAAAATCTTTTAGTGCCTGGAATCCACATCAGTGAAAAGATGGGGGTTTTTTAGACCTTTTTTTCCTCCCTGATGACTCCCTTGCAAATGTTTTGCCCCAGCCATGCAACAAATCACAGCACAACAGCTGATTTCCAGCATTCCTAAATAAGCACCGCACCCTGCCGACTGCACCAGTGTACAAAAGGTCTACTCTCAGATCCCTCTCTAGAGGGATCATGATTAATCCTGGCTCTTAAACTTACACCGTAAGGTTCCTGGTGCCATGTGGACCACACAGAGCAAGCACCAGCCACCCGCTGGCCTTAACACACAGCTGGTGTGTTCAGCCTCTCAGAAAGTAACTGTATTTGCTGGCAGTCATGGGCGCTGTGGGCTTGCCTCCCTGGCACATCCCACCAGCCCTCCTGGGCTCAGCCTCCAGGATAGACAGCAGCTTGGACATCTGCAGACTGGCACTATAAAACAAGGCTGGCCCAGCACACCTGTGACTAAACTGATAACTTTGGGGGATGAAAAATGCAAGCGTCCAAAACCAGGCAGCAGTGCGTCGGTGAGGAAACGTGACCTTGAAAAGAAACCACCCTCCTTGGCAGGAGATTAAAAAGGCCACAAAATTGGGGTACACCATAGGGTGCTTTGTGGCAAGCTTCCCAAGCCTCAGGCTAGGGATGAACCGATCCAGATAAGGGCAAGGAAAGAACAAAAAAACCCCACTGCTAGGTGTGGTGCGCTTCCCTCAGGTGTGCTGGGTATCGGGGAAGGAGTCACCCCTGAGATGCAGCAGTACCAACGCTGCTGGCTTCTGCACAGGTGCCCTTTTACAGCTGGATGCTGGGATCTGGCAGAAAGGGGTCCTTTGGGAGCAGCGCTCCAGGGATAATGGGAATGTAGCGTAATGGTGCAGGGGCTCTGGCAGAGAGAACAGATTCTTCTGCTTCTTACAGATGCATCTTGGCAGCAAAAAACCTTTGCATTAGTTTTTCATGCACATAAAATGCCTGTAGGCCTCACTCTGCAGGAGCTTAGTACAAATGCAGTTTCCTGGGAGAGCTCAGGCAGACTAAGAACCTTTTTTCTTCTCTCCACCAAAACTTCAAGAGTCTGAAGAAGGAAAAAAAAAGGCGAAAACAGATTTCCACGTGTCATGCCCACCCGAACCTCTCCAGCTTGCAGGCTCGCACCGCTGCGGCTTACCCAGCGATTCAGATCTGCATTTACTGTGCACGCAAACTGCTCTAATGATGCAAAGTACCCAGTGAACTTACCCTGGGGAACCACACAACCCCTGTATCGATCGAGCTCCGTTACAAGTGGAGCTAGCCTGACCTCTCTCGCACCATGCTCTCATTTGAACAGCAGCTTTTCCCTGAGGGATTGTCCCACAACCGGTATTTTGAACCAGTGTTACTCTGCAATACACCATCCAGGATGGCTTTCCCTGCTCTGAGGAACCCTATTTCAGGAGAGCTTCTCCAGCTATTATCTCCTGGGGTTTGTAACAGAAGAAAAACTCAGTGTTAACCTAACTAATTACTTCAAAAGGAGGTTGCAGAGGGTTTCATTCCACTTGTTCTTTTATCTTTCTTTTCTCTTTTAGATATATTCCCCTGCCCCCTGCTCTTTCCATTGAGGGATTCTGGGTGTTTAATACAATTCTCTCCTGAATGCCAAAAGCAATAAAAAAAGTGTAAAAGAAGAGAGGCACAGGACAGCCTACCCGAGACAGGGATTTTATGCACATTAGCAAGTTGGTCTTTAAAGCAATGTGGAGTAGCACTCTAGCTAATGAAGTTTTGGCTGTGTTTTCTTTGGTCTGTGTGTCTGTGCCATTGTGTGTCTATATATAGAGGATGTGTGTATAGCCCTATATATATATATACACACACACACACACACACACACACACACGTACATATACACATAGGCTCTATGCTCTGTCATTGCAGCACCGTGAGGCCGCCTGGCACGCAAGGACACCAGCAAGCAGCCCAGGCCAGCTGTCCCCTGCCACTGCTGGAGGGACACAGCATCTCTGCCACGAGGAGCCGGGGCAGAGGGATGTACTGGCTCACACAACCGCTCTGCCTGTCGTACAGCAAGGAACAGGCACAGGGTTCAAGCCCAGCCCATTCAGGCAGCAGTGCCAGTCAGCCCTGGGGCTTGGCTTGTGCTGTAGACGACACCCAAGTGTCCCTGGCATAAGCCTGGACAGCTGAGATTTCCCTGCCTGGCTCAAGTATCCCCAGAGCTGTGGAGTGGTGCTGAGCTGGGCTCCGACATGGGCAAAAAGAAAATTAGTTTTAACCTGGTCCCCAAATGACCTTGTGATAGTTTTGCTGTGGTAAGTGAGGAGCTGAAAAAACAAGACAGGAACAAACGGCTAAGCATACAGGGGCCAGGGACAAGGCTAGACCAGCCCTTTGGCATCATGGCCTAAGTTTGTAAACTAGTCTTGAAACTTAGTCCTCATTCTTTTCAGAGGAGCACAAGCTACTGAGCTCCAGGCTCAGGAGCTCTGGGTCCCCACCAGACCAGGCACCACCATGAAGGACCCCAGAAGGATGCAGCAGGAGGGGGCTGGCAACGGAGGAAGCGATGCGGCACGGAGGCAGCTCTGGGGTGAGGGATGGGAGGCAGCTCTGGGAAGACGCTGGGCACGGGCAGGATTGAGAAGACAGCTATGGAGATGAAGGTGGAGGGCAGCAGCCCAGGAGGAGAAGCAAGGAGGCAATGAGGAGGGAGGATGGCTGACTGTGGGCAAGCTTGAAGCTACACTGATACTGTGGCTTCACACAGCACTGATAGGAGACCAGCTCTCCAAGATAAAACTGTAAGAAGTCACATAAGTCAAATTCAGCTTTAACTTCCTCTTCCTGTAATCCCTGCTTGTTTAAAATAGCCATTTAAACACTCTTCCCAAAGAGGAAAAAGCTGTGTTGGGAGAGGGCATGGAAAACGTAGACTGAAGCAGCTGCTCTTCTTCCAGCAAAGCTCCGAGCGGTGGAGCGGGATGCCAAGTACTCGTCTTGGCGTACGAGCACACAGGAGCCTTTGGAGGGAGAAGTTGGAGGCTCTCGAGCTAACAAAGAAAACCTCTTTGTTTTGGATGCTCTGCATGCAAACATCTTTCTGCTTGATACTCCATCTATGTTTTGGTTTTTGCAGAGCAGAGCCCTGGGTTACATAGCTGTAGAAATGAGAAATCCAGCAACCACATCCTCTGCAGCTTTTATCATCTTCTACCTGTGCCTTCCTAACCAGAGGCTCAATTTAATTACAAAAGCTGTGCTAAGCACAGCTGCCAAAAACACAGTAAAAACCCAAAACTAACTTCCTGGTGGCAGGTGAAGCATCTATCTGTCTTCACAGTGTCAACAAGCATCCATCAAACTAGCTCCTCTTCTGCCGTTCCTTCCCTTTGTCACTCCAGCTGCAGCTCACTCCGCTTGCAGGCAATCAACACTGTTGGGCTTTTTTCTAAAGCACAAAGCAAATTAAAAGACAAAAGTGATGTCTGCACTCCAGTGAGATTTGGCCATTTCTCCCACTTGCGGAGTCCCTGTTTTCCCAACTTGTCCTGGAGCAAGGAGACCCTATAAGGAGACTCTTCAGAGCCATGAGGACCAGGCACCCAACTGGCCGGTCCAGTTGCAGCACTAGGAGCCTGCAGATATACAAATGCATCATCTCCCTTGATGACGCTCTCTCACATGAGCTTCTGCAGCATGGGTAAAGTAGCCATGGGGTCCACTTCCTTTACGGTCTTCCTACAGTTTACAGGTCTTCATAAACTAGAATAGATTAATTGTTTCTCTGCCCATTTTCCAATGCCTGCCTGGGTCAGCAGGCCTTGTAAGCGTGAAGGCTCGGGCAGGCTGCAGAGCTGCTAAGCAATACATCCTTTGGTTCTCAGCAGCACGGCTCAAAAGAGAGGCTGAAAGCACGGGGCAGGGTCCCCAGCATCACCTCGGTCTGTCCTAGCTTTAACACGTGGCAGCTGCGCTGGCCATAGGGGCAGCCCCAGGAGCCAGAGCAGGGCACAGGCACGTACTGGCTGCCTGTGCCACCAAGCAAGGCAACTGCAGCGGTTTAGATGGCATTCGTGAATGCCTCCACCCTGGGAAAGAAAGATATACAGCTGCTATTTTCCCCAGCAGTAACAGCCGTAATTTGGTTGTTTAACGGCAGGGTACCAGCTCCTTGATACAGGAAGCAATCCGTATGATAATCTGCACCTCAAAAGTATTTTCCTTTGCATTAGTGGAATACTATCTGGAAACTGTGAACTCAAATAGCTAAATCACTGGGATAATGCCAGTATGTTACACACTCTTAAAACACAAACTGCGTTATTCAGCAAGCAGCACCCCAGCAGAGTGCATTTTCACAAGCACAACCAAGCCATCCCTGTTCTGATTTTCATTGCTTCTTTGCGTGTCAAAAATCAAAGATCAGGAAATCTATCTGTGGGCATTTCTAGTTGTGCTCATTAGTGCGGTAACTCGGTGCTATACACTCAGCTGGGTAATCTAATTTGATCTGAAGACTAACCAGAGCACTGCCGTGATATACTCACAGCTGTATTTTTCCATGTGCCTAAATTCCAGATTTTATTTTCTTATAAAAAAAAAATTCTCACTCAGTCTCCTGACTGAATCCCATTGTACTCCCATGGACAGCAATGCTTCCAACAACCCTAAGAGAACAGAGCTGGCACCACATTAGGATAATTACAAAGAAACAAAGTTCTGTGGTTAACCTCCAGCCATAACTCACCAGCAGCATTCTTGCAGCAGATCTGCAGATGATCCCCTTTTGGCAACGTTCAGATCAGGGTAACGGTTCCAGCTTTTGACAAATGCCTACAACCACATTTCATGAAAGCCAAAGTGAAACGACAGATGTGAATTCAAGGACTTGCAGTGTTTCACTGCGGGGATGTAAGCAAGTCTACGGTCACTCATTGAGAATCTCACATTATCCCTTATATACGGAACGGGCCTCCCTCCCAAAATCCCCACTTCACTCTGCTGCTAGGTAAGGGACTGACCTGGCGCAAGCTTCCAACCTTTTCATGACTTAGTCTCTCCACCAATAACACAGTGGTGATCAGGCTGTTCCATCCATGCTCAGGACACAAATATAAAAGTGACCTGATTTCCAGGAGTCCTGAGCATCACAAATTCCCATTGAAATCAAGGATAACAACAAGATTCAGCACCTCAGAAAATGAGGACATGTACACTCCGAGGTGGCTAGGCACAGATTTAGAAGCGTGTTTGAAAATCTGGCCTGCTAATTTTACTTTCCAACAAACTGCTTCTTATTTATAGCTCAGACTGTATCAAGTATAGCACGTAGTATCCACCCAGGAACTGGGGTGAAAGGCAAGAATGAGGACAAAAATGCAAGAGGTGTTTAAAAAGCTTTAAAGGAGAGAGGGGGAGGGAAAGCAGCAATTTTCTTTGAGCAAAAATACACTGGATATTTGAGAAGAGGCACAGCCCAACAATAATCAGATACCAAAAAGCCTACAAAGTCCAGCAGAAATAAGCAACTTCTATTTTTTCCAAAATCAGGCCTTAAAAAGGAAGGAGAATTAAATACAGATAAGTAGAGTCTCGCATCTTGAGCGGTCGGCTTGGACGAAGCCATTAAGACAATGACTCTTACGTCCTGGGAAGTGCTCTAACTGCTACACTACAGTGCACGTAGGTATGCTGCTTCTCCGCCCTGGCATGATTTTGAAGCAAAGCATTGTGCTGCATGTAAAGCATGCTGCTGTGAGATGAGCAGGCATGTCCCTGCCCGCTCTGAAGATGCTGGCTGGCCTTACACGAGAGGCTGTGGAGTACCGAGTGGTGGTGATAGCCCTGGACTCACCCGCAGCTGACCTGAAGCCTCTGGGAAGCTCTGCTGATGGAACTGGTGCTTACAGAACTAGGCAAGGGTTTGGAGGAATCCCTGCCCAGGTCTCACATCCTAAATTCCCCCTAAGTCTCATCTCCAGGTCGAGGCCTGAGCAACATACCTCACGCAGCCCACAGGGTAGCCTACACGGATGAGCAGGGAGACAAACTTTGGACTCCTGTGTCCAAGACTAGCATTTGCCCCTAGGGCCATCCTTTTTTTTGTAAGCCAAAGGCAGGAAAAACACTTCACACAAAGCAAATTTAAAAAGCATTGACCACTTATCACACGGAATTACAACCAGGTGTAATTTAAACACTAGAACAGGTTTCCTAGAGAGGTGGTCGAAGCCTCAAGCCTGTCAGTGTTTAAGAGGCATTTGGACAATGCCTTTAACAACATGCTTTAACTTTTGGTCAGCCCTGAATTGGTCAGGCAGTTGAACTAGATGATCATTGTAGGTCCCTTCCAACTGAAATATTCTATTCTATTCTAAAATAAACAGGTGTGAATAAGCAACGGACCTTAACATTTGGACAGCAACTGTAATTCCCTGCATCTCACTCACATGTCCACAATGGTACCAGATTCAGGAACAACCATCTCTTATTTTTTATCTGTATTCCCCAAGGAAGAAGTCTTCCCTTCCAACTTCTTCTCCAGATCATTTCGGGTTAACTAGCAGTCAACTAACCCTAGAAGTACAAGCACAACAGATGTCCGGTCTGTCTTTCCAGAGGCTGCTGTACTCCGAGATTTCTTCTGCCCATTCACATGTGCCTTTTATGCTTGGGTGAACCCTGCTGTATCTCAGGAGAGTCCATAGCTCCCTCTTGTGTCACTAAAGCATTGCTAGTACTTGCACCTATGAACTCCCTGGCCACCCTTTGCATGTGGACACCTCACCTCCAAGCACAAACTCACCCCACTTGCACCATAAATTCACTGGAAATCTGCAGTGCCTCCGGTTCAAGCTGCAGTCTCTTATTTTTCATGCCTCCTGCTTGCACATGACGCTTTCCAGGCTGCAAGGTCATAGATCAGTATCTCAAGGCAGTGTCAAACGGAGCGGGGCGAGCAGATGAAGTCAGCTTCCCACAGCTTGCTCTGGGGCAGACACTGTAGCTGGATATATTTGCAGGAAGGCAAGAAAAGTCTGCAGTGACATACTGCTGTAATTCTGCACCTGATGAAGTGGTTGGGTTTGAGGTTTCAAAGTACATTTGAAGGCAATCTGGGAGAATAGCGTTTCTTACATTTTATAAGCCTAAATTATTCATTATTCCAAAGAAAAGAACAATTTAAAAAAAAAATAAAATTAAGAGTTAGGAACAAATTCAGAGAGAAAGAAATCAAATAGAGAAAGATGCCCCAAAACACCCTTATTTGAAGGGAAATGTGTTAAGCATCCTGCTTTTTGCAATAGAGAGCTGTCAGATTGCCTGACTGCAGCTACATTAAGACAGTATATTTTCACTGGCACTCTCCTGATGAGGGTTTTCACACACTGTCCCTTTCTAATATTCCTCGTCAAATTCAGAGGAAGTCAAGGACCAGCTGAATCAGAGCCAAGATGCATTTGTATCCATTTTTGCCCATTTCCTCTCAGTTTATATCACCAATTAAGTGTTACCATTATGTATTAAATGGAATTAGCTTGTTGTTGAAAGGTGGCGACAGAAGGAAAAGAGATTTATACGCTGTGCTGGTCTCCGCTAAGCAGCTTGACTGACGGATGTTACCAGATATTAGTCACCATCACATGAACCTAATTGAATCACGTGGCCACACAGGTAATGAACCCTGCAGGAAGAACCACTTTTTAAGGTGACCCCATCACAAAACAAGTAGGGAACACTATGCCAAACACATTTGAAAGAATCAGTAGCTGGCAAGCCAACAGTGGGTTTCTGCCTTTGATCTCTGCCGCATCAGGAGCCGGTCACTGCTAGGATGCTGTGCCCTCAAAGCCAGTGAAGGAAGACACAGAGGTGCAGTGCAAGAACACCCACGTTGCCGCTGCCATCAACCCTCTGCAAATGGTTGTCCTCACCGCAGGAGGTGCTCTGTCACGGAGGCAGCAGCAAGTGGAAGTAGGAATAGCCTCCTTGCGGTATCACCAGATCAAGCTGGGATGCCAGGTCTGCAGCAGGGACACCATGCCTCCATGTGGACCAGTGCTCTGGGGGAGAGACCCTCCGGCGGGTCCCCACAACGCCACTAACAGGGAGCATGCCTGGGTGACAGAGCAGGGCATAGGACAGGAGCACGGGTGTAGGCACCTTCATTCACTGATCTCCCTTGGGAGCTTACCCCCTCATCACCCACAGCCTGGCTGTGATCTTCTTTCCGTGTCTGCTTTATTGCTTGTCTCCTGCCACCTATTCCTCAACCCCCTCTCCAACCCACGAGACACCTCCCAGCATAACCCAGGCACTGGCTGGCCCGGGCTAGCTGCTTGTTCAGGCACAAGTCCTGAATAGCAACCTACCAACAGGCCCCAGAGACCTCAGGCCAACTGAGAAGCTACCAAACCAAACCCAACCCTGCAGAGACCTCCTCCAAGGCAGACCCTACCTGGGGCTCAGCACCTCAGCAGCCATAGGGGAGTCAGTGGACGTACACACAGGGCACAGGCACCTACCCCACCTGAGCCCCAGCGCTAAGATGGGGAACTCCCGAAAGGAGGTTTGAGTCCATGGGAAACATAACCCTTGGGTGCTCCTCCTGCCTTCACAGACAAGTCTCTCCTTCACTCTTCCCCCTGTGCAGAGACGAGGCAGTCTCTAGCTGAAAAAAAATGACTTCACTAATGAGGCTAGACTTTCAACTGATATTAAGTGACTTTATTTTGTTCCATCCTCTAGAAGCTCTTCTCAAACAGGGATTATTCTTGCCAACTCTTTATTACCATAAGCTGTTTGTTACAGTTCTGGAGCATTTGGAAATTTCATCCAATTTCCAGGGGTTTATCACCTTCCAAAACTGCTCCCTTTCAAGCCAATATTTCTTACGCTGGCTTTCAGCCTGGAGGTGAATTTCTTTAGAGAGCCTAAGTATAATCTGCTCAGTATTTTCTTTATGATAATCAGCATACATAGCAGTACAATCTTCTGATGACATATTTAATCCAAAACTGTGCTCTTTGTTTTGCTTTAAAAGGAAATCTACCACAGAAGACAGATAGGGCTTTCGGTGAAAGCAAAATCAAGGCCTTGAATTGTACAACATCAACAGACAGAGATGTAAAGCTGCAGCACCAACTCCAGCTCTCTCCCTTCAAGTATTTCATCCCTATGCAGCAGCACAACAGAAGCAAAGTGATGCATGCTCAGAAAAATACTACGGAATGGGAAAACACAGTTACTCCTCCAGGAAAGCTAGATATGACTTCTAGCTTTTATACTAAATTTTACCTTTAAACTGGACTTTCCTCAGAACTTTCTGGATACACATGCAGTATTTTGAGTCACTGCCTTTAAAATGTATAATCATGAAAGGAGATGAGTGTAACCAGGGAGACACAGCTACAATTTGCTCTGGGAATCTTAACTGAATTACCCAATTTTGCTGCAATTAAAATCTTAAATTGACTTAGAAGGAGGCTGGGTTTTTTCTCAGTCATTTCAGTGGAAGACTCTGACTTTACCAGAATCTCAGGAGGTTAGGTAATTATTTACCTTTCCTTTTCCCTTTGGGAATTTTTAAAGGATGATTTTTATTTTACTTTCTTTGCATAGTGCTTAGTCTTAGCCAGAGAACTGCTGTAAACCAATAGACAGTATTAATTATTCACACCCCATGTTAAAATTCCCTCAAGTATTTAGCAGACATTGAAAATTAAAGTATAAGTTTAATTACTTCCAGATTTAGGACTTTTTCCTGGTCACTTACCCACTAAAAATTCTGTGTGGAAATCGCCTGGCTCTGAGGCTGTACAGAGACGCAGCGTGATCCGGAGCATGCAAGCAATACTGGATTGGCACCTAAAGGGTAGAGCACCAACACTACAGCTCATCTAGACCAGCTTCGCGGAAGGCTGAGAGCCAGCCTTGGGAAATATTTAGTGTGATGGTTTGAGCAAATCTATATGGCAGTTAAATTTGGACCACTGAGTTTGGATGTTCAGCCAAAACTCCAAGTAATTGAGTATAATCTCCCTAATACGAAATTTTCCAATAGTGACAACATTAGTTTGACAGATATTACAATTCATGCTTTGGAGTCAAACCATAAAAGTGATGTGAAACACATTTTACCTCGCCTCTGCGTTCTGCCAGCTCTGTAAGACATAAGCGGTGGCCACCACTGCTGAGAGGGTATGGAGCTAAACGGCTCGGCACCTGAACCACCCTCGCTATTCTTCTCTTCTATAATCCTCCTGCAACCCAGAACTAGACCAAGCCTGTAAGGAGCCTTAAGGGCAATGTGTGCAGTATAAATTTCATGCAATTGCCAAAAAAAAAAAAAAAGTTATTCTTCAAAGCTACAGCTTTGAATCACATGAGAAAAGGCTAACAAGACACCTCCAGAGGTCACTCGATCCATTTCTCTAGCACAGTGAAGGATCCACTCAGCCTTGCAGGAAGATGTGTGCCTGACCTGCTATTTAAACCCTCCAGTAACGACTCCACAATCTGCTCGAGAGATTCACTGCCCTGAACAGGCACTGAACTCCAGCTGAAGCCTATTACTTCTTGTCCTGTTCCCAGTGGCCACCACAACTAATGCAAGTTGACCACCTCAATCTGGGAGAGCTTGCAAGCTTTTCAAGCTTTACTGTCTGCTCCAACATCTTTCCATGCTCTGAGCTGCTGAGTGTGCATCAGATTAGAGCTATGGCAATTCTCTCACACGTGGCCACGGGCAGCTTATAGCTGTTCCCCTGACAGCAGCAAGGGAGAGATTTTCAGCTGTGCTGCCAGTAGCATCGGAACAGATGGGTGTAATGGTCACACTGTGGGTTTTGATGGCAAAATCCAGGAGGGAAACTGCTGCCCTTCCATAAGCAAATACGCTATGGAAGTTTGACAAATGTAGCTCAGCTCATCCTAAAAGGTATTTCCCTGTAAATTAATTAATGAGGGAGGGACACATACTGAGGAAGGTTTGCAGAACTTGAAGATGGATTTACCCACACAGAAGACAGCCCTACAGGTGGTGCTTAGTCTGCTCTGGTTAGAAACAGGGAGAATCATTAGTATTTGAAGGAAGAAGGGTTGTGAGGTTTCCCAGTAATTCTCTTTGCCATCTGGCTATGCCCATCCGAACGTCTCTCGATATTCCTGCTGAGGAAAGCGCAGTACAGCTGTGTTGCTCCCTCCCTCCCACCCGCACAGCCCGGCACAGGGCAGCTCACGCCATCCCGCTGAGGCACCCTCTCTTCGTTGACCATGGAGGGAGACGGGTTCCTCTAGACGACCCCTCCGGGATCAGGTTTGGAAGGAAATCCTGTCCTTCCTTGGTTTCGTGCATCTGATTAACAGCGCAAAGACTCCCCTTTTCACGAACAGACAATAGCCAGCTTGCAGAGACATCGTATTTCCTTGCCAGCATGATTCTCACAAAGCCATTAGACTATCCTAATACTCACCAACATCCCCCCTCCCCAACCCCATGCTAGTATTTGTGTGTTTAGCAAATAAATCCCACGAGGCAACGCAACTTCCCGTTTGACTTCTTCAAGGAAAACATCAAAGTGCTGTGCTCTGCTTATTACCGGAGGGTGGTGCTTCACTCTGCCTTTCATCATTAAGGTTCAAAGGGACCTCGCGGTGCTGCTGCACTGACACGGATACCTGATTATGGAAAGGCTCCATCCGATGGCAGTCGACAGCAGAGAGCTCACCGCGCAGCAAGGATTGAGCTGAGCTCAGCTGTTCAAGGCACTGACCGCTCCTCTCTCCAGAAACCAGATCCCTGAGTAGTAAATGGTTCAAACTACTCGTTGTTGTCTGAAGCACAGACACTCCAATAGTCGCATTACCTAAATTAGGTATCTGTTGTAAGCAGCCTACGTGAGATCTCGAGTCTGTGCATCCCATCCATTGGGATGATTCAGCTGGCAGATGTGCACATCCTATTTATCTGCCTCATATGGGTGTAGGAAAAAACAGACAACTGATTCCTGAGAACTGCTCTGAGATCCACTGGCAGAGAAAGTCAGAAAAACAGTCCATCATCACCACAGCTCAGTCCCTTGGGAAGGAACTGAATGTTGGTAGGTTTATGGAGATCAAGGTACCAATAAAGTTATAAAGCATCATAGACCTGATCTTTGAAAACACAGCTACTGAATGATGTTAACCACATTCATCCATCAACTAATGTGTGTACAGGCCCACTACTTACCACTATTCTAAATGATCCTAAAAAAAGTCAGCAGGAACAGTTTCTTGCCAACTCTGCTGGCATTTGGGGAACCAAAGTCTGTACTGTTTTCCTTCCAGTTTTCCGGAGTAAGAAGCACTGGTGCTTGCAAGCCCTCTAAAAGCCATCTCCTCTGGCAGTCCTGACCTTCTCTGCTCCAGGGGCCTGGCTCAAAAGCTTCTGGATTCATTTGTTTCACTTATCTCTATGCAAAGCATGCATCAGAAGTGTGTCAAACAGTGCCAGGTTAGGAAAGTGCTTCACAGGCTTTTTGAACAGGTGTCACAAATAGCAGCTACCAGAGAATAAAGAACAAGACTCTGGTCCAGGGTATTTTTAATCATTCAGGTTTTGTTCCTATGCAAAAAAAAAAAAAAAAAACAAAAAAAAAAACAAAAAAAAAAACCATAAAAGTCTGCCCCACTGAAATCGATGTTCTAGTATTCACCTTGCTGGGTTTAGAACCTGACCCCAAATATCCTTTTTTCTGCCACCCAATGTACCGCAGCAGGCAGTATGCTCCCAGACAAAACATAACTCGTCTTCAGATTCTGTTTTTCAGGAAACTTTGGGAGTGGGAGGGAAGACAGAAGAAGTGCCTCACTACAATTTATACATCAGTCAGAACGACAGCCAAGCTATCCTGGGGCTCTCAAACCCACAACATGAGGGAGGACAGCACGAGGCTTTGTGCCCGAGGTGCCTGTTTTGAAGAAACCTCAGAGGGTAACACAGGCAGAACCACCCTGCACCGCGAGCCCGACTGAGCGGAGTGACCCTTGGCTTCCACGCCTACGGTACAAGCAGTACCATTAAGACTTGAACCCACTGTCTCTTTTCTGTTTTTCCTAGAAATCACACTGGCCGCCATGCTTTAGGGCACTGTATGTCAAGGCCAACTCTTTGTCGACAGAAAAGAGCCATGAAGCTCCGCTTCACTACTGCTTGTATAACAGCAGCCAACCCTGACTGTAGTTGGCACTGCAAGTATACCAAGAAGAGCTGGTTCCTGGCCCAAAGAGGCTGTGTGCAAAGAGATACAAGAGAAATACTTAAGATGGAAGAGAAAGGAGGTATAACTGTTTTCATGCACCCCCAAAGATATCCATGCACTTTATTCTCATCAGCTGAGGTACCACGTACGGTTGCAGATCGGAGTCCACACATGCTTTTCAAGGATGAAGACAAGTCAAATGTAAAACTGAACTGAGACCTCAGCTGCTGCCCAGTAACTTCATCACAAGCCTGTCTTCTTCTTCCTCCTGCTCTAATGGCTCAAATAAAAAAACCCAAAACACAAAAACCCAACAAACCACACCAAAAAAAAACCCCATACTAGTCAGTTAGTCCCAGAAAAATATTCATAGTTTAAAGGTCAGTATGAAACTTAAAATTGCCAGAAGAAGATGACAACTACAGCGATAGCCAAGCGAACCCTGTAAAGGCTTGAAGTAAAACCAGCCTGACCCTCAGCACTGCACCCCGGTGCGCTTCATGGCAGGGAAGAGAGGTAAACTGCCTCTCCCTTATTCATACACTCCTTGTTAAAGTAAGAGGGAAGACATGCTCCCTAGAAGACTTCAGAAACTCTAATCACAACATCCAATTCCACAGAAAATCCAAATACAAACACCTTATATTAGGAAAAATAAAATAAAATCCTTTATACTGGAGGCATCGTTGAAACAATGTGATTACACTAATTAGGAGCACATCAGTAGGTCGCTTTGCAAGCAAGAATGTTTTACAGATGTCTCAGGGGACATTTCCCAAGACAGGCTTTGTTAAAAAAAACAGCTGATTTGGGGTCTATGTATTGTGAAAGCTGAAATGGGCCTGATTTTCAGAAGATAAGGGAACATTACCTCTGAAAAAGGAATAGCCTTTGAAGTGCAACACCCCAAAATCACCAGGCAGTTTGAAAACTATTGCCCACATCCGCATCCTCCGCTCTCTACGAAGCCATAACCAGCACGTTCCACTCCCATGACCATGGGGAATCAGGACCCATCTGTGCCCCAGCCCCATACGCCAACAGCAGATTGCTGCTAAGGACGGCCGCTCATCCATCCCCTCCAGCGACCCACAGCACGGCCAGGGCAGGAAGAAATAGCACAAACCTCCGAGCTGTTCCCTTCTTCCAGCCCGGGCCCCAGCCTGCCAGATGCCTGCAGCCAGAACTAGATGCATTTTTAAATCAACATACCCAGTCCTCGACTCAAAACCTCATGGATCAGTGCTTCAGTGAGAAAAATCACTGCAATTTGCGGGGGTGTACATTCAATCCTTCTTGTTTATTCATTTCAGTGCTTAACTCGGTAACAGCTAGTACCTTCTGCGTTGATCCAACCGTCTGAGCAGCCTCCCCGCATATCATATAAACATTGCTTTGACTCTTCATGCCAGGGAGCAGGGACTGTGGATGCTAACCAGAAGGGAGGGCTTCATTTTTTGCTATTTGCAGCTATTGCAAGTTGACATGAACAACAACTGACAGGGAAGTGCATGAGGAATTAAGGTTTCAACTGCTTTGAGGAAGGAGGGGCAGAGAGAGGAGGATGACCTGGCTGGAAGCGTTTGGGAAAGGGATGGAGCCGGACAGCTCAGCTCGGCAGGTCAGGGAGAGGTGATTGGCAGGAGCGGAGCCGGAGATGTCCCATGATAGCCATGTCCAGACCATGCTCTGCTCTGCAGAGTCAGAGCTCATTTCTCAGTCTTCCTCCTCTCTTCCCCCCCCCGCCCTTCTGCTTCATTTGTCAAAGTTTCCTCCCCGGCAGAATTTGATGCTAAGGTTTTAAAAATCTGCCTTGCTCCAAGCTAGATACCTCAAACCATGTTCCACCAGCAATCTGAAGGCACCTACTGGAACCCTTTGCAGGAGAAAAGTACTAACAGACTCTGACTATTTACCAGTTCCAGAGACTCAAATAAGGTACCTGAGCTCAACAAACATGGAATATTTCAAGTCCTGTTGATATTCCCCCCCCCCCTTCTTTTATACCTGTGGAAGCACAACCAAGCCTATCCTAAGCAGGCTGACATGCCACAGCATCAGCTGCTCCTCCTCTCCCTGCTCTGTGATCTATCATAACATTTACTCCAGCAGGTAAAAGAAGGAAAAAGATTTTAGGGTGATTATCCTGGAAACAAGTCAGCATGCTCAGTACCTTGTACACAGTGGTGATCCAGCTGCAGAGACGGGCGAGTTTGTGTTTAGCAAGGCTTAGATCTGTGTTAGCTCCACTTGGGTGTAACTACGTTGTACATGCATTGGCGTTGTGCATCCAGTGGGCAAAGACCACAGCTTCACTTTGAGAACAGAGATGCCATCTGAAGGAGAACATGCCTCTCTGGTCCATTAAGAAAGCTGTTGGGGTTTTTTGGGTGGGTGGGGTTTTTTTGGGGGGCGGTGAGGTATCCTTTATGGCCATGAATCCTATTTGGGTCTGTAGATACCATTACAACTGACCAAAACTACCAGGTCTCTGCTTCAACACCTTTCATGTATGGTACGGTTCAACAGCATCCCAGGACAGGACTTTTGTCCTGCTCTGGATGAGCTCCAAACTCCAAAGCAAGGGCTGTTTAGACAGACTGTATGACCGCATATTACATTTATCCGTCTGACAAGCCAGCACCCCACTGTGGTAGCCATGGTCAAAGGAAAAAAAAAAACCAACTGAAAACACTTTCTCCTTCTGATTCAAAGCATTTTGCATCAAGGGAGAGAGAGTATTTCATAGCAAGGTTTCCCCAGGGTGCCTGATGAAAAGCAGGAGTTTTGGGTCACTTCTGCTGACATGGAGTGAAAATATTCAGGAAAACTGACTTTTTTAACACGACGGCTTGCTGTGGAAGTCACCCAGCTTAGGGCTTCTGTTCCCACAGGCAATAAGAACAGAGACACAAAGCAGAGCATCTGGTCAGTCCTGAGAAACAGTCCCATGAGTTTGCCTTTGGGTATTAGGTGACGGCTTACAGGACTTGCTGTGGAGGTTCGGAGGCACACCAGGAGATGAGATTTTTAAGCAGCGATCTGAGGAACAAGCAGAAAGGATGTGACTGCTTAGAGGATGCCTCCCTCGTGCAAAGGGCAGCAGAGGTGAAAGTATGAGGGTACTTTGTGAGAAGTTGTCTTAAACGGGCAATGAAGAGCATCTCTGCAGAGCAAAGACAGCCAGGAGACTGCAGACAGGACATGGACAGGTCAGCAGAGCCCCTAGAAAGGCAGGTACATCTGAGCAGTGGAGAAGAAAGGAGGTAAAAAGAACAAAGACACAGAGCAGTTGCTTGGCAGGAAGGCACTGAGAAAGAAAGATTGTGGATTGCAGCAGGAAGAGATAAGGAAAAAATTCCATCTATTTGGGACCCGAGAGAGGTTATGGTTTGGCCAGCAGGTCGAGGGAGGTGACTCTCCCCCTCTGCTCTGCTCTGGTGAGACCCCACCTGCAGCCCTGCGTCCAGCTCTGGGGTCCTCAGCACAGGAAGGACATGGACCTGTTGGAGAGGGTCCAGAGGAGGCCACAAAAATCATCAGAGGGATGGAGCACCTCTGCTATGAGGAAAGGTTGAGAGACTTGGGGTTGTTCAGCCTGGAGAAGAGAAGGCTCTGGGGAGACCTTATTGCGGCCTTTCAGTACTTAAAGGGGGCTTATAAAAAAGATGGGGACAGACTTTTTAGCAGGGCCAATAGCAATAGGACAAGGGGTGATGGTTTTAAACTAAAAGAGGGTAGATACAGACTGGATATAAGGAAGAAATTTTTTACAATGATGACAACACTGGAACAGGTTGCCCAGAGAGGTGGTAGATGCCCCGTCCTTGGAAACATTCAAGGCCAGGCTGGATGGGGCTCTGAGCAACCTGATCTGGTTGTAGATGTCCCTGCCAATGGCAGGGGGGATGGACTAGATGGCCTTTAAAGGTCCTTTCCATCCCAAAGCATTCTGTGATTCTATGGTGATATCAGAGGGATTAGGCGGTGAAGAAACAGCCTCGGAATGGGAGATGCCTGCTGCAAAAGTCATCTTTCCGAGACCCTGTAACTGGCGAAAACAGGAATTTGTGAACTGGACCCAAGATGGTATCTCAGGGCCGCAGAACTTCCAACTTTGAGAAGGATGAAATCAGTAACAACTGGTTAGAATTCTGTAGAGGCATTCCCCACAGAAAGCTCATCACGGCGTTACAGCTAAGAGCTAATGGCTACTCCACAAGAGAATTTTTAGCAAGGGGCAGACAAGAGACTCGAATTAAATTATGCCGACATTGTCAGGCAGAGAATGAGACCTGTTCGCGTATCACTGGATACTGCCCAGCAGTACAGGACGCTAGGATTAAGAGACATAACCAGCTGTGTGAATCATTGGTGGATGAGGCCAAAAAGTAGGAATGGGTAGTATTCCAGGAGCCACTGCTGAAAAACAAACAAAATGAACTATATGAGCCAGATCTGGTATTCATTAAGGGAGATCAGGCCCTAGTAGCAGACATCACAGTCAGCTACGAGAGTAAAGCAACATCTGTGGCGGATGCAGCAGCAGAGAAAGTTAAGAAATATCAACATCCAGAAGATGAAATTCAAGAATTGACGAATACCAGTACTATTAAATTTACAGGATTTCCTTTAGGAGCATGTGGAAAATGGTATCAAGGCAATTACGAGTTATAGAAAGACTTGGGACTCTCCAGTTCCTGATGGGAAAAGATCGCTCATCATTTATCGAATTAGGCTTTATTTTCTTCAGTGGATATTGTACATATATATGCTAGTCAAGCACAGACTGTTTTAAGATCTTAATGAATTAATGAATTGTAATTGTATTATTTAATGAACTGTCAATAAACTGATTCTTTCTTTCTATCTATCTAAGGCAGGAGCCAGACCCCCCAGGAGAGTGCCGAGGGCGACAAAATCTTAGGCGAAAGGGCAAGCATGACACAATAGGGTTGTGATAGTATGTAAGGACGATAAGGGGCTTGGAGTCATGACACGTCATCTATCCTGCCAAAAGACATTAATTACCAGTCTTTACCTAGATGGACGGGCCACCTTTACTTAACCCGGGAAACAAACATGTATAATTTTAGATATGTTCAATAAATAGCCGCACCACTCCAGGGCAGCGAGCCTTACAGCAACACTTGGATGGGTATAAAGGAGGCAGAGGGGAACAGGCACACACAGGGATCCATCAAAGCTGCCCCTGGATTTAGCTCATGTCCTTTCAATCTGAGCCAGAGAAAACAGGAATGGCACAACAGCAGCTGCTGCAACTGGATTTTCTTATTCATACAGTTTCCCTATATGTCTCTCCACCTGCAGAGCTGTAACAGTGATGCATTTCAGCTCTAGGCACTTCATTTGTGGCCAAGGTTACCCACGTTCTGTACTGTTATTTTTTTTTCCCCCATGTGCTGCTCGCACTGGCAGAACATGGCCTTTCTGCACCATAGTACTATACTCCCTCATGTGTATTCCCCAGTTTGCTGCAGTTTATTTTTTCATGATGGACAAAATACTAACGTATCTGGCATCTGGTGACCAGTTTTCATACATTTTTCTCTGACAAATCTGAAGCTGAACCCAGCTGAAGACAAATCGCAGGTCTGATCTGGCATGCCTTCTTGTCCATACGGCAGTTAAAGCTTGCTCTGGTCTCTGACTGCAACTCTGAAGAGATAAATAGCGACAACTCCTAAACTGCAGTGCAGAGCCCCTACGCAGACTCTGACCCTGGCTCTGGCTGCTTGGTGCATCTCCGCTGTCGCAAAACAGCCACGGAGTGGCAGACGAGGTATCCTGTGAGCACATCAAAACACCCTCAGACAGCTGACAGCCTCACAGCAACTGTCTGCAGCACGAATCTCCCTGCCCTCGGTGCAAGGAGCCCGAGCAAGGAGTCAGCAGTGTCCCAGCCTTGCTGTGCTCCTCAGAGCTAGAAAGGATCATTAGGAGCCCTGGGGCAACTCTAGATTTTGCAAAAAGCACCTGTTTGACTGGCCAGCTAGCCTTGTACAATCCCTCCCTATAGACGATAGTGTTTGACCATCCCATACGTAACTCTGTAAAGCCTACGCAAAACAACTCCACCGCAATTAAACGGCAATGAATTACCACAGGGAGGCCAGCGCTGCGGGCAGCATATCCCAAGCTTCCATTTCGCTGAGATCCAGCCACCGTGTTCTTCCGAGAGCAAAAGACAAGGTGATCTCCAGACAGGGCTCACACGCAGGGGTCAGCAGCTCCCCAGCACACTACAGGGTGATCACAGAATGGCTTGGGCTGGAAGGGACCTTAAAGATCATCTAACTCCAACCCCCCTGACATGGGCAGGGACGCCACCCACTAGACCAGGGTGCTCAGGGCCCCGTCCAACCTGGCCTTGAACACGTCCACAACCCCTCTGGGCAACCTGTTCCAGTGCCTCACCACCCTCATAGTGAAGAACTTCTTCCTTATATCTAATCTAAATCTACCCTCTTTCAGTTTGAAACCGATGATGGTGGGCTGGCCTTGCTGTTGCGGCCTTGGTCAACAGTGTCTTATCTCCCACTTCATCCCATAGGACCTCCTTCAGCATAGATCCACTGCCAGCTGCATGAAGCCACCCCATTTGTATTAGGCTTAAGCCACATGCAGCTCAAAAGCCGCAGGTTGGCCATGCTAATTGCAGAACTCAGCTTTGCATAAAACCCAGAGCAGAACTGGGCCCCTTTCTCCCTATCACACTGAAGGCGGATCGCACGTATAAGCCCGTAACCCGAATACCCTGGCTTTCCACCTGGAGTCGGCAGAAAGAGCTGGCTTCAAATAAAAGCTACATTATCTTCTGGGAAATATCTGTGCCATAATATGCATGAGCCAGAAATAGACACTTCAGTAGAAGAGAAACTGCCTCCGGTACCAGCCAGCCATCGTCAGTCCCCTGCTCTGTCTCTGCTGCAGTTCTCTGCTTACCCACTAGTGCTTCCCTCCTCGGCCGCCCCACGGTAATAGGAACAGACTGGAATGTGTTTCTCACCCAACAAACTCGATTACTTCATACACTTTAAATCACTGAACTATAAATATTAGGAAAGATGCATGAAATCTTACCTAGCTCGCATTTCAGCGCTTGTCTCTCAATGGGAATTTAATAGATGCCCAAACTTCTCATTTCAAGTCACGTAAACAGAATGAGGGAACGCAGGCTGCTCGTTTCGACACAACCACCAGAGAAACGCTAGCGAAGAGCCAGATTGCAAATGTCAAAACAAGTGATTGGTTTTGAAATATGGGGAAAAGTTCATTCTAATGATCCTGGCAGCTTACATCCTTATGTAATGTAAGAAAAGAAAGCAACAAAAGCATTCTTCAACTTCCCTTCATTTGATGGGGTGATGGCAGACATGATGTGCCTACAAAACGTATCCTCCTCAGCCCAGCCCGATGAGACAGCGGCCTCCCTACAAAAGGTACCGTGGTCTGCAGCGCAAGGGAGCTCGTGAGGATTTTGTTTAGTATCTGCCTCTGCTACAGACACCCTCATGACTTTGTCCCAATATTTTCACCTCTCTGCAACTTCCTTGTCCACTTGAATTGGATGCCCTTGGGGCAGGATCTGTCTCAAAATTCAAGCATATGAAGAGTGCTTTAGTGCAACAGGCTTCACATTTCAGAGACAGCCCCTCAGGTGCTACCACAAGAGAAAGAAGAGTAAATATTTGCTGTAATTCTTCAGTACTGTGGGATTTAAGCCTGTCAGATACTGAAGCAAAAGCAGGTAAAAAAAAAATGGAAACCCTACAGGCCACTTAGCTGATAGGCTCCCAGATTTGATCTCATGTCCCTGTGGGGAAACACTGAGTTGGCACTTCCAAAAAGCAGTCAGACCTAGAGATGGCCCCGGCAACTGGAAACATCGCTGGCAGCAGCAATGGGCCCCGCAGGGGAGCCCAGAGGCCAGAGCTGGGTTTGGTTGAGGAGCTGGGTCTGAGGTCTGGGGAGCTAAACTGGGAGTTGACCAGTGCTTCCAGTGGGAAGGACCTGGCTCCTGCTGAAGGGTCACACCACGCTTCTGCCACAGGAGTGGTCTGGAAAATCATGCCTGAAAACCAGCCTGTCCCTGGTCAGTCACATGCCAAGGAAGATGAAACTAAGCTGAGCGCCAGAGAGAGCGGAGGGGCTTCAGGATAACACAAATCCTGGGATTTGAGAAGCGACTCAGTGACCGCTGATGACAAGGTCACTTCTATAGCTGGGACTAAATAATCTCCAGATGGCCAAGGCCACCCCTTGCACAGCTCGTTTTTTGAGGTCTGGGTCTTACCCGAGGTAGGTCGTGAATTTGAGGACCTTGAAACCAAGGCCAAGAAGATCAAGAAGCTTGTAAGCCCAAGCAGAGCATGGGGAGATTTGAAAAACTGATGTCTTGTCTACACTGGGACAGTAAAGAGGGTCCCCAGTTGCATACCACAGCAGAGACACAAGACAGGAGGAAGGGAGCAGATCCCAGATCAAGAACTGGACTACTTTACTGGGTAAAATTCCAGCACATCCTTCATTATTTCTGGTGAGCCTAGTAGCTCCTCAAATTAGGAACTGATCTGGGTTCTTATGGCTCTGCAGAAATAAAATTATTTAAATTGATGGGAAGAGTTATTTATTCTTCTTTTTACACATTTTTACTTAATTTAGTCACTTTTCACCCAAGCAGTACATTGCTTTTTAAAACAGGACTTCGGAACATATTTTTTTCATTGATTAATAATGGAGTAAATTAGTTTTTACTTAGTTTTTGCTTAATGACCTAGCAAAGGCCTCAGAATTTGGCCTAATAACAGTGCTGCAAGATACTTCAACTGATGAATTATAGCATAATAATTAACAACCTTGCAGTTGTCAGGCACAACGCCCAGTGATGTACAAAGCCTCTGCATACACAGGCTATAAATGATTCCCGTAGCCCACAGTTTGATGTGTTTATTGCTGTGATATCATAGCTGATATTCGACATATCTGTAAAATATCTCGAGACTATTCTTTCTTTCAGTTAAAGAAGCTGTAAACATATTTAAGCTCCAGAACATCAACAATAGATTTAATACAAACTGTTAGGAAACAAGCCCTCACCTAGACATTTTTGTCTCAAGAACCCATTAAAAACATCAAGTCAAATTTTGCTTCCAGAAGAATCTTCTTAGAACAAATCAGGAAGCTGCTCTCAGCTCCACAATTCTCTAAACATAGTTGATCTCAGCCTGACCTAAGCCAGAGCAATTTATAGCAGCTAAATGGCTGCTCTAATTTATGTGACCCGGCGTGGCTCTTTAGAGAGTACCCACCAGTTCAACATACATGTCCACTCCCTGCAGGTCCTATGCAAGCAGCACGCTGTGCAGTGTTTCATCTCTTCTAGCTTTTGTCCAAACAGCTTATAATAGTGTGGAAAACTCAATTTTCAAAAAGGCAGAATAATTCCATCTGGAAAGAGGGAAACAATACAGCACACTTGGACGAAGCCAACTGAAAACACAGCCTGGAATCTAATTCTCTACCCATGGCATGAGCAGACTGCGAAAGGAGAAGGCAAGCTACTGACCTCCCTGCGCATTAGTAAATAACAGGGCAGGAGATTCAGGTAACTCTCAGTACTCCAGCACTCAGATACCGCTTTGCGAGAAATATGCTTGGGAGCTGTGGGCTCATGACCAGAGCTATAAATGATCGGTCAAAGCAAAGGACTTCCCTGCCCAGCTTCCCCGTTCTAGCTGTGACGAGGACTGTAGGAAAGCCCAGTGGGACCAGAGGTCCTCAACTGGCACAGCAAAGACTCACCTGGGTGTTTCTATCGTGTCGCTAAACAGCCCAAGTAAAGCCAAAGATGGCCCAAGTTCCACTTAAATTGATAAAGATCACAAGACCTAGTCAGTCAATAAGAAAAACCAGCACAGCAACATCGATTTAGCGTAAGTTGTCTGGATACGGCCATAAATATCCAACATGACAATCAAGTCTGTTTGAAAATCTGCCCTTCAACAATGGACAAATGTGTCCATCTTCAAAAGAAGAGCAGCTTATAAAAATCGTCGCAGCTCATTTAGCTGTAAAACAATTGTGTATGTGCAGTTGACTGGGCTGCTTCATCAGAAGTTGTACACCTCTGAAACCTCCGAAATGCTGCTCTGAGCAGGAGTCAAGGGCCAAGGGACTTTTTGCAGGGGCTGTGCAAGTTGTCTGAGGTCTTCTGATCACACTCATCTATCTTCTCTGGAGAAAAGAACCTGTGAAAGTGTCTGTGAGGTGGGGAATCTAGAGCAAATGCTATACCAAGGAGACATTGAAATCCATCTGTTTTATCGAAAGCAGCAAAAAATGAGGAAGGCAATAACACACTTCCTAGAAACTGGTTCTCTTATAGTGTTAAGATACCAGTCAAAGCTTCAAGACAAGGCTAAAAGAAGTGAAGGCTTGAGCTGTGACTTTAAAATGTATTTTTCTGGCCAGGTAAGGTTTAGCAGTTTCAATCACCTGGTTCAAGGAGTTACTCCATTGATATTGGTGGAATTGCCCACCTCGACTCGATACAGCGGTACCCATCCCCATCAGCAGCGGTGCAGCGAGCAATTGCCTGCACCTGCATTCACCTTGGCCTGAAGAAAGGTTTAAATTTAAGAGTGCAATTTCTGTAAAAACAATTAAAATGGAAGCTTTGCAGCAGCTCAAGCTGCTGGGGAAGCTGTCAGCCCTCATGACACCCAAGTACAAGTGATCTCTCCGACTGCCAGGCTGTCTAGCCAACGTGGAAACAACTGCCGAATTCTTGCTTCACTTACAAATAGGACTATATTGGCCATCAGCAGGAATCACAAACTTTCAAGGGCAGAGCATAAACTTGCTGCGCAGGCTCCACCATGTACCTGATGCCACTTTGTTTCAGCCACTAAGTTTATGCATACTGAATAGCAAGTGACACTTTCACAAAAAGGATCAAGTTTGGCAAAATTCAGACAATTTTGAATGCTCAAGACTGAGCTTAAATAGGCACTCTGATTTCTTAAAAGAAGTTTTAGGAATGAAAAGGATGTTTCAGCAGAGAAGATGATCCAGTTTTGGTAGCACTTGCTTCACTGAGCACACTTAAGCAGAACATTTAATCAATCCATTTAACATAAAGTGACGGTTTGCCTGCACATGCAGAATTGAAAGCACTTTTATTTATTTATTTTTAGGCTCGAGTGGTAGAACTTCAACCTGACAATGAAAAACATCACAGTGATTTAAAGACCACATCATTTTGGCCAACCCAGCAGTTTGCTGACATGCTGTCTGTGAAAGCCTGGGAGCATCTGCTTTGATTTTTTGTAATGATTTTTAAAACCAGAGGTTTTAAATGTACCACATGGCAGATTTCAGGCCGAGGACTGACTTTAAAGAAAAGACAGCTTTACAAACCCCACCTCAACGACTGTGGATGTAGTCAGGAAATGATTGCAAAAGCTAGCACAAAAGACACGTAGTACTTGGTCGGGAAGGAAGGAGATACCAGAGGACACAAGAAGGGAAAAGAAGAGATACCACAAAAATTCACTAAAAGGCAGGTGAGAAACAGTGGAAATTGGCACGGAAGAAGAATACAGAATAAAAGAGGGGAACTGGAAAGGAGGAAAAACGCTGAGGAGAATTAGCTTGAAGAGCAAGAGCTCCAGCAGAGAGCGTGCATTGGCACAGGAGCTTTGCCTGTGAAGATCAGAGGCAGAGCATCTCAGAGCCAGCAGGGCAAGAGAGTTTTTTGAGACCAGTTACCATACCTGTGTGCTCTTCAAAGCCACCCAGCATAGCACAGCAAACAGCAATCCTGTCAAGCCTCAAAACACTGGCCTGCCACTGCCCTGTATATGGTGCAATATACCCCGTCCAGGGTGACACCGCAGGCAGGTTTTGTACACCCCAAAGAGGACGTCAGAGAGATCCCACAGGAAGAGGATTCGCTACAACCATACACTGCACCGTACAGATTTCACAATAGCCCTGAAGCCACCATTCCTCCAAAGATGTAAAGAAAGCCAAATTTTTAAGCCTCCCTCCTCCATAAGGGCAGTAAGTTCTGAGAAAGGGTTTGCTGGGTCCTGGTGCACTCCAGAAGATGCCAGCAATCTTGTGATCCAGCATCTTTCCGATAAAAATCAAGGAGCTTTTCGTGAGACTCTTGCTCCGTTCTCATCCCTCCTGATCTTGGTCCACAGGGAGAAAGCAACATTCAATCACCAGCACTGCCCCATGTTACAAAGCATCACGCAACAGCCAGAGATCACCTCCCTTGCTGAGCACAAAACGTTCTTGCACCAGAGCTAGCCACCACAAAGTTCAACCAGATCTCTCCCAAACAGGACGGCTTGAGATGTCTCACACCACGCCAGCTATTTGGCTGGAAGATGTAAGGATGTTGTCTCCTGATGACTGCCCTGGGGGACAGTCAGCTGAAACACAGCTTCAGCTCTCATGAGAGAAAGCTGCGAGGAAGTGTGGGCAAAGGAGTTTGTCCTGACAACACCTTGTACTCCAAGGCTATCCTGGTTCTGGTGTTCCCAGCAGGCCTAAGAGCTCTCTGCAGATCTGCCAGAAGGGAAGGGCAGGGCAGAAGGACGAATGACAGCTAGTAGGGACCCTCTTGCTGCCAGGATACAGGGACAAGCCGTAAGTCCACAGAGGAAGATCTTTGCATCTTCTAATGAGGTCTCAGAGGAGATTAGCTGCGACTGTCTTTTGGGAAATACATGAGGTTATTCTGCAGGTAGCAGACTGGCTGAAATGCCACAGTTTGAAGGCTTTTGAGAGCTCTAAGACCTCAAGTGGCTTTGGACTAAGGGGCTCAGTGTCTTTGAAGAGAATTATTTTGGCAGCAAGCTTTATAAGAAGGGACAAATTGAAGACCCAGAGGCATGTCCCAGAGAACTGACTGCTGATCAGAGACCTCACAACTCTATCAGGTACACTGCAAGAAGTCCATGGGGAATACTGTGACTCCAAAGTTTTCTTAGCAACAGCTCTGGGTTCAAAGTGAAAATAACCACCAAGCCGCAGACACTGATACTTAAACTCCTCAGAGAGAAAACTGCAAAATGCTTCCATGCTGCAGCACAACAAATGACAGGACCCCTTTTCCAAGAAGAAAATGCTACTTTGCTGACAGCAGGCTTATCGCATGCAATTGAGAGTAAAAATTAGTGTAAGGTGGGCTGCTAACATCATCACTCAAATCCTTCCTCGCAGGTATGCTGTAGTATAACAGAATTTCTCAAACGTAAGATAGGAAGAGCAGGCATTCTGCTTTGCATGAAGATTAGCTAAAACGATGGCTTAATCTTTCTTTTGGACTGCTTAAATCCGTGCTTCTCTTCAAGAATTCAGAAGGCAAAGTTAAATGCAGATAAGGTCACTGTCAGCATAGGCAGGACCAGTGGGGAAAAAAAAAGCCACAAACCCTTGAAAGTGTCTCTATTAATTATAAATCACTGAAAAGCGTTCAGCCAGTGAAGGTGGTGCAGATTACAGCTGGCAGAGCTGAAACAGCAGAGACACCTTTCCTGGCTGCCATCAGAGCTGTTGGAGTTTATATTGAAAAGTTACAGAAAGGGACAAGCCAGGGCCTCTTGGCCATGACCAGCCCGTCACCAAGAGGTTCAGCAGCCCCTCTGATTTCCCACCGTAACCAGTGGGAGTAGACAGTAGCAAGCTTATAGAGCAGCTCCAGTCACTGAAGGATGAGACACCATCATCAAACCAAAACTGAGAAAGACCCAAGTGCCCCAGGAACAAAAGGAGATAGACTTAGTTGAACTTGGTCATAAACAGACACTACCAACCCATAATCACTCCCCATCTAAATGACTGCAGCACGTAAAAAGGAGACATGTTGCCTAAACTTTACAGAAAGCTTAAGAATATTCCCAAGGTCACATGAGGAGCTTGTGGAACAGCAGAGAACTAAAACCAAACCTCAGATCCATTTCCAGTCTTAACCCCCAAGTCATCCTTCATCTCCTCTACAAAGGCTCGGCTGAGGAGACCCAAGATCATTCGCAAGCTCTAAATAGAGTATAGAGAATGGAAAAATGACTTTCGGTGCTGACAATATTGTCCCTATTTAGCTAACAAGTATCGATTTTTTCCTCAGCCACTGGAAAGCAGATGAAAGCGGCACAGATTTGGTTCTTTTGTTTAATTCCCTGAATCCAATCAGTGTTACTGATGCTATCACCAGACTCTGAGGACTGATTACCCATGTGCTATTTAAAGTCAGAGAGGTGCTTACATCTCATTTTATTTGGGACTAGCGGGAATTGTGGGTTACACAGAAAGTTTTAACTTTTTTTTCCTTTTTTTTTTTTTTTTTGTTGACAAAGCTCTCCCATGTGAAGGGACAGATCTCTGAAAAAACAAGCTGTTCTCAGAGCAAGAACAGATGATGCCTTGTTCTCCGACAGATTTATCCCTTTTCTCCACAAGTGCAGAAACCCTACTTCCACTTTTGCCACAATTCCGTATCTCCATGAAATTTTGGAAAAACTATTATCTTCCATGAATCACCTTATAAAGCTCTTCCCCTGTCATTTCAAGCTGAATGAGCTCAAGTGGTCATACACAAGCTACAGCTGAAGTTTTCCATCTATGACTGAGAAAAACAGAAAGCAGTGGGGGAACAATTAGTCTATGTATCATTTATCTCTTCTCTGTAGGTAGATCTTCCCTCTTTTAATTCAGATGCAACGAGCACTCAAGCATTTGCCTGCAGTCTCACCAGTTGTGCACAGCAGTTATGAAGATGAGCCATCTTGACCAAGATGACAAATGAAGATGGTAAACAAAAAGCCCCAGAGTTTGCAGGCAGGAGGGTCACAAGGCGTCACTCCAAGCCTCGCAGCTGTACAGCTGGAGGCAGGAGCAAACTTTGGGGATTTTTACGATCTTTACAATTCTTTGCCTTTAAAGCTATCCCATTGGAAAATCTGTTCTGCCTGCTCACACAAAGCAGAACCTCATTCGGGGCTTTCTGCTCTAGTTCAGCTTCATTTTTGTGTTGCCAAATTGAAGACATCTAGTCTTGATATCAAGATCGCAAGTGATAGAGGATTACAAACTGGGCAGGTATGTCTGTATGCCTGCAACATACACATTCACCTGGTATCCCCCATATCCTATATAGGCTCGTGTACCAGATGCATTCACTGTCTCTCTGCAAAAATCTTCCCCAAAATCAGGTACAGCAGCTTATCTCTTGAAATGACTGCCAGTCCGTTTCTCACTTCCAGTCAAGGGTACAATGACAGACAGGGTCATCCTGTAAGTAAATACATTAAAGCCCCCAGAGACAGCGATCACTGCTGCTGCAGCAGCACCCCTGCATTTCTACAACATCCTTAAGAAACACGAACATGAACCAGAGCAGCAGCAGAGAGCCATCTAAATTCTATGCCTATCGCCACGCTTCTTTCCCACAGTTGTAAATCTATTATCAAACATACTCTCAGACACAATCTGGGACACATGCCTGACGCACACGGTACCAGGCTATAAATAGACAGATATAGACAATCATACTAGATATACTGAAGATTATTTGATTAAGCCGGGACTCTGCTCTGCTGAACAGCCTGTGATCAGTAGAGACACCTTGTAGAAGATGGTTCAGATCAGCACAACCATCTCCCGGGAGCAGAGAGATGCTGAAAGACTGCAGTTAAATACCCTGTGCCCTTGTAGTCTTCTGGTTTTTTAGCTCACATGACCAAGGTATTTCTAGTAAGGGGAAAATTTCTGTGAGCACTAATTGAAGAGCGTAGAGCCTACTGAAAAGTCCAGTAAAGCCTATATGAATTTTCAGCAGTGTTTTTTACTGGTCCCTGCTTGTTTTATTTGGGGATTCAGGAGTAAGCAGACACTCACTGCTTCGTTCAGTAAGTACTTGGCTGGCAAGCACCAGTGGAGACCATTTCAGCACTTGCAGCTGGACTTCCTAGAAGGCAGGCAGGCAGGCAGCAATAGAAGGTCAAACTACTCTAAATACACATTATTTTCACCTTATCCAATATCTCTGTACAACCCACGGACACTGCAAAATGTTTAGCATCAAGGGAGCTGCATTACTCTTTTAGAGCTGCCACAGCTCATACATCGAGCATGAAATTGGTGCACATTCCCACAGAAAGAAGGCAATGGGTCCTGCGTTGCTGAAGTGACATGCAAGGCATTTCAGGCCACATGAGTCCCAGCCTCACCAGGGCAGCAGAGAACAGGAGTAGATTTGTTTAAATGTAGACAAATCTGAGCACATACACTGAACCCACTCTTTGTATATCACACCCATGTGCCCATCTTCTAAGAAACACTGAAAGACAGCAGGCTGGATTCTCCAGTGCTTTGTATTTGGCATTGTCACCCACACCCTTACAAACCAGTGTTGCACTTTTCTTCAGATTAGATTCTCCGGAGCTCTTTAACCCTACTTTCTTCAGATGTGACAAGTTTTGCAAACCACGGGTAACAGTCAGACCCAAAGACTCAAGAAACTAGTTTGAATTCAGGGCAGAAGAGGAGCATTCAGAGCATTCAAAACCTGTGTTTGAAGTCCAGAGTGAAACTCCCAGCACGGAGCCATTCCCTGCTGCAGTTGGCAGGGCAGCAAGCTCCCTGCCTGCAAACAACATAAATTATATATAAACCAAACTACCTGCTGTGAACATCCGAGAGCTGTTGTGACTGGTGCTACCACGGTCATTGTCGGGTTGCTTAGCTCAGCTGAGCTGTTGGCTTGCCGCAGCGGTGACCGCACTGGGACACAGTCAAGACGAGCCGTGGCAGCTTATGGATCTGTTTTCCACATCCAGCCCAGCCAGGCTGCAGAGATCTGACTCACGCTCTAGGGACAGTTTGACAAGGTTCTGGTTTTGGCAGAAATGCCAGTTTCAAGTGTTTCCATCCCTTCTCTTCTTGTACATTTATTCATGCCATGCTCTCCCTTCTGACCGCTGCCTCCCTTCAGCTGCATCACGCTTGTGGGCCTGTTTTGTTAACTGGATCACTGAACTGACCAGGTTTAAAACAGTGCCAAGCCCAAGCAGAGAGCTGTTTCTGAAAGACAAGGTCGGACTTATCAACGATCTGGACAAGGGGATCAAGTGCACCCTCAGCAAGTTTGCAGGCAACACCAAGTTGGGTGGGAGTGTTGATCTGCTGGAGGGTAGGAAGGCTCTGCAGAGGGACCCAACCAGGCTGGATCGACGGGCCCAGGCCAACTGTGTGAGGGTCAACAAGGCTCAGTGCCGGGTCCTGCACTTGGGTCACAACAACCCCATGCAGCGCTACAGGCGTGGGGAGGAGTGGCTGGAGAGCTGCCTGGCAGAAAAGGACCTGGGGGTGTTGGTCGACGGCCAGCTGAACATGAGCCAGCAGTGTGCCCAGGTGGCCAAGAAGGCCAAGAGCATCCTGGCTTGTATCAGGAATAGTGTGGCCAGCAGGACCAGGGCAGTGATCATCCCCTTGTACTCAGCACTGGTGAGGCCGCACCTCGAGTACTGTGTTCAGGTTTGGGCCCCTCACCCCACGAAGGCCCTGGAGGGGCTGGAGCGTGGCCAGAGCAGGGCAGCGAGGCTGGGGCAGGGGCTGGAGCACAAGGCTGGGGAGGAGCGGCTGGGGGAGCTGGGGGGGCTCAGCCTGGAGAAGAGGAGGCTGAGGGGAGCCCTCATCGCTCTCTGCAACGGCCTGAAAGGAGGCTGGAGCCGGGGGGGTCGGTCTCTTCTCCCCAGTAACAAGCGATGGGACGAGAGGGAACGGCCTCAAGCTGCGCCAGGGCAGGTTTGGGTTGGATATCGGGAAAAATTTCTTCACCAAAAGGGCTGTCAGGCCCTGGCCCAGGCTGCCCGGGGCAGGGGCTGAGTCTCCATCCCTGGAGGTATTTAAAAGCCGGGTAGACATGGTGCTCGAGGACATGGTTTAGTGGTGGTCTTGGCAGTGCTGGGTTAATGGTTGGACTTGATGATCTTAAAGGTCTTTTCCAACCCAAACGATTCTATGATTCTAACTGACTGCAACCCCCATTCCCCATCCCCCTGCACCCCTCGGGGGGGGGGAGGGGCGCTAGAGAAATTGGGAGTAAAATTAAACCCGGGAAGAAGGGAGGGGTGGGGGGAAGGTGTTTTAAGGTTCGGTTTTATTTCTCATTACCCTAACCTGATTTGATTGGTAATAAATTAAATTCATTTCACCAGGTCGAGTCTGTTTTGCCTGTGACAGTAACTGCCAAGTGATCTCTCCCTGTCCTCATCTCGACCCACGAGCCTTTTGTTATATTTTCTCTCCCCTGTCCAGCTGAGGAGGGCAGTGATAGAGCGGCTTTGGTGGGCACCTGGAATCCAGCCAGGGTCAATCCACCACACCTCCCAGCACAAAACTACTTCTACCCATTACCACTTCTGTTTAGCCTGTTGTATGGTATCACTAAGTGCATCTAGCAAAAAATAACATGCACTGAACAAAGTGGCAATTAAAAGTCCAAAACGTTTAAAACCCTGTTCACAACAGGGATTAACATTGCCTTGGGCAAGTGGAAGTTAATGCAAGACCAGTCCTGCCATGTCAGACTAAAGGTCCATCTAGGCAGGAAACCCATCTCCAACAAGGGCCAACAGCGATGCCCAGCAGAAAGCCTAAGGCCAGAGGTAAGCACAGTGGAATACCCTCCCAGTTCCGTTGTTCTGTGGCTCAGTGGGTTCCTGGTGGATTTCCAGTAATAGCTTTAAATATTAGATCCCAACCTGCATTCAGTCTTTCCTTAGTGCTACAACAGAAATGTAAAACAGAACTAAAGTTGGAAGCGTTACATCCTGCATGAAGAATGCAGAGAGGACTCTGTGCCACCTTCTCACCATGGAAAAGGAGTGAAAGGCGACCCATAGGCACCACAACATACTGGAATAACTTAAAGCCACCCAAAGACTTCCTTGAAATCTGTGGGACACAAAGCAGATCCCGGGTACTGCATGTGAGCGCGTGTGTGGGAAAAACCACCTACCTCTGTTGTGCTGAGCACAGCTTTGGGATGCAGCTCTGTATCACGAATCAGAATTTAAATTATTGTTTGACTTGAACCACTCAAAAGCAGCACAGCATCGTTGTGATATGGTTCCTTGTCTTTTCCCAGGTCTGCTAAATGTGTCAGCAGGACACATGAGACGAAGAATGCAAATATGAGGCACAAAACAGCCCTAACAGCTTCTCCCAACACAGTATTCAACTTGCTCCTCAGAGAGCAAACAAACCAAGCTCCCGGTTTTACTTAACCCCACACAAAGCAGCACGAGCTGTGCTACAGCACTGGCTTCAAAGAGGTCCCTTCCAGGCCTACGTTCTGAATCCAGAGGAGTGCCACTGTGCCCAAACATCCCGATGAAATTTAGCAGCCCCATCATCCCCATTAATCACACTTACCAGTGAAATCCCAACTCAGGTAGTGAAGCTAAAAGCCAGCAACTGTCCCTGCTTCGGAGCAGGTAATTTTCAGGGCTTTCAGGATACCCAAAAAAGTCTTGAAAACAAGATGCCATCATTCAGAAGGAGGGACGGCATACCCAAAGCTGATGCTGTCAGGTTAATCCCAGCTAAATATTAAAGCAAATGACCTTACAGAAGAAAATTCCTTCTCTGGCTGCGATTTCACTCAACATCACTCGTTAGCTGCTCCCACCTTGACCTCTGCTTGAAAGAAGTGGTCACAGGCAAAGCAATGAGATGACCATAACAACCTGGTGAGTCACTGTCATTAAGGATCACGCCACAGCCATCACCCTCATGTGCCAACCATCTGACGATGAAAGCACCTCTCTCCTCAAGCTGATACGGCTCTGCTGACCATGTGTGCATACACAGGCAGGGTTCAAGTCAGAGACAGCAGCCCTAATCAAATCCAGGTCAGCTCTGTGGTGAAGAAAAGTCGCTCAACTGTAAAATGATTTTGAAGCACAGCTCACACTGCTCTGGACTGCTACAGTGGGGCTCAGAACAAGCCCTGATACGAACACAGAGAGCACCAGCCCCAGGAAACCCAGCCCTTCTCCCCAGGCTTACGCAGGCACTCCTGCACACAAGACCTGTTCCTGCATCCACAGGGATGGTATCAATCTTTGTGCTATAATCATTCAGGAACTTCAGGAATAACAGGATTCTTGTTCTTCTTACTGAAGAGAAATATGACCCACCTGCTCTTCCATAACATCACTATTTCTTCACTACACATGCATACAACTCACAAAAAGCTGAGGCACATAAAACTAACAGGGAAATAACTGTGATAGAATAAAACAAACCATTTGGGAAAACCAGAAGTGCTTTTCCCAAGAGAAATCCTAGTTTTTTTGCAGTTTTGTCTCCTGCAATTATTTTGCTTTGGTATCCAAGATGATGTGAAATCAGACTGAAGCATTTCTTGTCATTAGAAAGTGGATAAGGACCATCTGCTTCTTGTTCCTCTGATGCCTAATAAGGTTTGAGCTCACACTATAGACTTTCCCAGAGCTGGGTGTTAAGGACTGCTCTCCTCGCCCTGCCTGCTGTATGCACACTACTAGACAGTCTCTTTGAATTTGAATCTGAATTCAACAGAGATTCCAAGAGATTAAAAATTCTGAAGAAGATGAGGCAAGCACCACACATACACACACACACGCAATGACAGCAACATTACCCTCACATCCTGAGAAAATGAGGTTGAAAGAAGCATTATTGTAACTACTGTCTGAAATATGTGACAGAACAGCCAGAAGCATACAGAACAAGATTCCAAAGAAATTCAGTATGAAAGGGTTAATAAAGGCCAAACCAGAATCTATTAACAACAAAATGAACTTCTGCAAACCCACATCAGGTGGCTTCCACCATCCCTAAACCTTGGAGGCCTGTGTCAGAATTGGCCTCCATCTTCTTATCGTCTGGCAGCAGTGAAACAAGAGGAGGGAAAGGGACCAACATTACTGGTCATGTAGTAAAAATATTCATTAGTCTCAAGAGAGAAGTTGAAGCTGGCAAGTAAAACAGGATTTTCTGTCCCCTGGAGAATCCCAAAGCAGCAAGCAATATCAAACTCATTCAGCAACATTCCTCATTTGAGATAAGTCCATTTTTCAATAAGTTGCAAATCTTCTGCAAGCAAAGCTTGCTTTTAGGGAGAGGCTGTATTTCATCAGCCAAATTGATATATCATCATTAAATCTGACACGTGAGCACTACCAGCTACTAAGGGCCAAGGTTATTTTTAAAAAGTAGCATTAACCAGAAGAAGTTTCTTCAGCAAATCACAAATGTCTTCAGGTAAAGTGGCTCATTGCAAAGAACAAATCTGGCTGGAGAAGTTTCTGTGTTTCAGAGTATTAGTCTTCCTTAGTGATTAATTAGTTTATTAAAGGCTTAGTGAAATTTTATTTTTTAAATTGCATGCAAAGAATTTTCTGGCTTTACTGTGTTCATAATAAGTTTGTGCAGCTCAGCAAAGCCTATGTCCCATTCCCTAAATTAATAGGTTGTATGCTTTCTTTCTAAGGATAACAAATTGAATTAAACTGTCTGCGAAGCTGTATTCTCTTGAGAATTCTCATTGGGGATTTAATTTGAAATACTGATTTTTGCAAGTAGCTCTCAATGCTTTTGTTAAAAGTTGAAGAGAGAAGCTACATTCTAGGGATAGAAATTCATCTGACAACATTTAAGAAGCATTTGGACAACGCCTTCAGACATATGGTGTGAATTTTGGCATTGTCCTATGCAGGGACAGGAGTTGGACTCGATGATCCTTGTGGGTCCCCTCCAACTCAGGACATTCTATGATCTATAGACAGTCACAGGCTAATTTGAGTACAATTCTGAAAGCCAAGCCTTTTTTTTAAAAATGAAGGAAAAAAGTCTGTTTCAAATACTTAGTAGGGGACCGCCCTTAGGCAGAATTCCCTTCTCTTCGTTACGCTGGTTAGCTTAGATGATGTCTACCTCAGTTTAAAATCTCCAGGACAGATCAAGTCTTACGAGTAGTGGCTGAGGGAGCTGGGGGTGCTCAGCCTGGAGAAGAGGAGGCTGAGGAGAGACCTTATCGCTCTCTATAACTGCCTGAAAGGAGGTTGTAGGGAGGTGGGGGTCAGTCTCTTCTCCTTAGTAACAAGTGATAGGACGAGAGAGAACGGCCTCAAGCTGCGCCAGGGGAGGTTTAGGTTGGATATTAGAAAAAACTTCTTCACCGAAGGGGTAGTCAGGCATTGGAACAGGCTGCCCAGGGAAGTGGTTGAGTCTCCATCCCTGGAGGTATTTAAAAGACGGGTAGACGTGGTGCTTAGGGACATGGCTTAGTGGTGGGCTTGGCAGTGCTGGGTTAACGGTTGGACTCGATGATCTTAAAGGTCTTTTCCAACCTAAATGATTCCATGATCATTACTAGTGTTAGTTTCTAGCAGTATGAAAATTATTAATACGCAAATATCTGCTGTAAGAATCTGGGAATTCCTCCACAATGAAGATGACAAGTCTTGGACTGTGACAAGCACTTCAAATATTAACACAGCATCAGTCTTCCCTGTATTTGTACAGCACCTAGCACACAGGTCCCACACCCCACTGGGGGGTTAGCTTGGTCTGTCAAACAATTAATAATCTGAATGCTGCCCCTTTGCCAAGGGGTAACTGAAGCCCAGAGGTTTTCCATTGATGCTTCCCACCGGAGGAGAGATGAAGACCCCCGACAAGCCCTGAAGTTTCCTTATAGCTGCCTCAAGTGAGAGGACTGACAGCGTGAAGGACCATTTCTTCTACCAGACACTGGGGCCCAGAGCCAGCACCTGCTCTTGAGAACTGACTGCAATTAGAAACCAAGTCAAAGGAGTACAAACAATCTATATACAACGTAGGAGAGAAACCACAATCTCCAGCATTACACAGTCATGGTCCTTAAAGAATACCAGTGCTGTACAACCACCACAGACATTTCCTTTGCAATGGATTCGCCTGTGCTCTACTAATCCAGAACTGGCCTCTTTAGCAGCTGGCAGTAAAAAGAAAGTGCCAAGTCATCTATTTCCACATTTGGGGATGATGAAAAGCACTTGAAAACGCTCAGCACTTCTGCAATAATTATAACAAGCACAGTACTTGTTTTGGGAAAGTATAATGTATTCTGGTGAGCAGAATCACATCAAAGAGGAAGCTTTCAGACACTTCAAGGAGCAGAATATGAAGACATATATAGAGAGATATAATTATCACCACAGTCACAAGTCCCTTTTCGGCAAGGATCACAGGAAGGAGAAGCAGGTGAGTGAAGCTTAGTGGACATATAGCTGAGGCGTAAGTTGGTGTAACGTAAGTTCTCATTACCTGGATACGGCGCAAGATGGGCTGGTACTGCAGCAGTGCCGCTCACTCTGCGTGATTTTTTCTACCTGAGGATGAGCTATAGCTGTTCAAAAAACCCAATCTTTCTCTTGGGACAGTGCTCCACAGCTGTCTGCTTCCTCTAAAGGGCTCAAAGCTGGTCAGCAGCTCCAGCACATCTAATCACAGGCTTTTCAAAGGTCTCCATGCGAATCCCTGTTTCCTCCCCGCAACCTCCATTTTGCTACACCTGGCTGTCTAGGCATCTGTGCATGTCTGTCTGGAAGATGCCTACACCCCATCACCTAATGGATGTGAGTGCATATGAGACAAAAAGTCATGTCTGCAATTTGCCTCTCCCTATAGCCCCACGCTGGCCCACTGCAAGGGAAAGGTGCCTCAAATCAGTAGAAAACTCAAAAGGATTCAGCTAACGAAGCTGCTGGCTAAGCCAGGTATGGGAAGTTTGGCCAAGTCTTTGTTGTTTAATTGGTAACCAAACTGGGGACTTAGTTTAATCAGTTCAGTCTCATCATCCAACAACTTCTCAGAAATCTCATGCAAAGTAACATGTAGCATGTCCTAGTCACAGATGCAAAGTGGATTTAACTCAAAAATGACTTTTCTTTCAGTTTGGGCAGAATCTGGGAAATAGGAGGATATGGCCTCATTTGGAGGTGCATTTCCCAGGTGCACCTGGGGAAAAAAAAAGAAGTAACACAAAACTAAAATGCATTGGAAAATCTCCCTTGATATTTTTTTTTGCCTTTTGACTTCCAGTCGTTGCTGGACATGCTCGAGTCCCCTTGGCTCCGTCTAGCATGGAAATAAGCAAATCCAGAAGAGCAGAGCCAGCGAAGCCTGGCTCTTAAGGATTTCCCACTCCACATTGGCCTACTGCATCAATTCTCTGACTTCCAATACCAACTAATTACTCCTGGAATTTATGTGACCTTAATACTAATCATTAGTTGTTATTCCAATAAGAATAATTTGTAGATAAAATAATCCCAAGATATGCATCTATCTTTCTTCAAATGGGGCAACAGGTTCAAAAGTTACTGAGTAAGAACAAAGAACCACACCAACACACAATCTCAGCTGTCTCCCAAGAAATCATGCTAAAACGTAAGGAAAGAAATTCTCCCAACATTTTTCATCCACCTGAAACCAGGATCTATTGAAAACACTATGCAGTTTCTCAGATGCATTTGCTCTGCAACGTTTCATACAGTAACCTGTTATTTTCAGTGAAGAAGATGAAGAACTGATGTTGTTTGCTGAACACTGAGGCTCACAGCTTTATCTTGTTAGTTAACCACAGAAGTCCTTCGCCTGGAAGGGTGCAGGCATACGAGTACTAAACATATTCAGCTGAGACGGGACAGTGTTATCTTATTCGAATAAGAGGAAGGGGAAAGTGAGCACAGAATAGCTACTTGCACATTTCCATAGACAAAAAGCTCAACCCACTCCCAGCCCCTTTCCGCAGATACTCAAGAGGTTTCTTTAGGGTTTTTTATTCAAGGATTTTTAATTTTTTTTTTTTTTGCCATAAAACTTCAGCCATAGAGAGTATGAGATGGCAATGGCACTGTCCCAAGCCGAGTGCTGAGCACATTCCTCATTCCTGCCTGACCGTCAGCTCTGCTGCTTCCAAAGGGTTTACGGCAAGGCAGTGTGTGACCAGCTCCAAGATGAATCACGCCTCCCACCCTCACCTGATGGCTCTCCAAAGGGCAGGAAGGCAAACCCCGCTCCCCAGACTGCTGCCAGCACTCTTCATTAAAATTTTGCAACTTCCCTTTTTCTGGAAGCCTGAGATGCTAGTGCAACGTGCTTGTGAGACCCCCTGCTTGACTTGTGCAGTCAGAGGTGTATTTTGCAGTGTGACTACCATTAGGAAAAGTCTCTCTGTGCCCACTACCTGTCCCTGCCCTTCCTTCCATAGCAATCCTGGTTTTGCCTCCAGCCACCCAACCTCAGCTCTCCCCTGCACAGCTCACAGTGTTTAAAATTGCGAGTCTGTAAAGATGAAGACAGAAAAAGAATACTCATGCTTTTTCCCCCCTCTGTTTGCTTTCTGCCATTTTAGTGAGTTAAACCAGCACAGCACTGAGTCAGATGCACCCAGAGCCTGTGCAAAGTAAAGTGGGAGCACATAGCTCAGTTTCTGCAATCCAACTTGCAGTGTTTCACTGCTACAGGCTAGTAATGCAGCGAAAGTAATCTCAGACTTGGGATTTTTAATTTTTTTTTTTCCCCCACAAGAACCTGCTGAGGATGAGAACTGTCCCCTTAAGCCTAGATGTTGTGCCTCAGGGACTCTTTAAGCACCATGTGGACAAGGAGAAGTGTGGCTGCAAGCTGGACCCCTCCAAACCCCTTAAAATTTGCCTCAAGACTGCACTGCCAGCTCCATCCCGTCGTTCAAAAGCCCCTTGGCCCTCAACAGCAAACACAGGCACTGCAAAGCCAGTCCTGGCTGGTCACTTATGCAGCATGACATTCCCCATCCTTCTCTACCTTCCACTAGAGCAGCAGAGACCACAGAGCAGGAACAGCGATTGGCGTTAGAAATGCACATCAGTGTGCACTGGCGGTTCTGCTGAGCCCAGCTCGGCTGTCACAGCATCCCATAGCAGGAGCGGCGGTGAGAAAGGGCAGAGGAAGAGGAAGGAGTTCAAACCTGCACACAGAAAATAAAAGAAACCTGTATGTTTTCTGCAGCGGCAATTCCTCCTGCATCTTACTATTCCCCATGGGAGGATCAACAGCACCTTCTGGGTCACCTGAAACAATCTTTCTCCACAAGCCTCTTCTGCTCCAAAATCCACCTGCCGCAACAGAGCCAGACATCACTGAAGACAGTGCTGGAAGGGACGTTAGGAGTTCTTTATCCTTCGCTCAGCCTTAAGGCAGCCTCTGCTGTATTTACCATTGCTGACAAACTGCCACCCACCCAGATCACAAAAAAAGTGACCAGCAGTGGGTACTCCACAGTCTCCTGCTCAGTCAGTCTCACTGTTTCATACATTTTTCTCTACCGAGTCTTGGGAAAGTCTCTCCTGATAAAAAGCCAAACTCCCTCACATCATCTTAAGCCAAATTACTTCTTGGCCTATCCACAACAGTCCTGGAGACAGTTTGCTCCTGTCTTTCTTTCACACATTTGAAAGCTCGTAAGTGTTCCTCGGTGCTGTCTCACTTGGACTCAAAAACCCTGTAGGTCGTGTTCACCAGCCCTCTGAACCGGTGAACCCCTTAATACTCCCTGACAGTGGTGCCAAAAAGTGAGCCTGATGCTCCCCAAAACCTTCACAGCACTCCCCCAGTGTAAAAGGATTACACCAGACGGCTGACGTGATGCTCTGTCTGCTCAGCAGCGCATGGGACAGCTTTGCTCACAACAGCCACGAACCACGTAAATCACTGCACATCACTGATCCCTCTGGTAGGCGTTGCATCTTTCAGAGCCCGCACAAGCAGACAGACCAGCCCTGTACTAATCCCCGAGCGCTGCACATACTCAAAAAGCTCTTTACTGCACAGATATGTCAGTTTAACCTAATGGGAGGTGTCTGTAAGGGTGACACATGGAAAGGGAAGAAGAAAAGTTCAGTCAGCCAATACTCGACAGACAGACAGGGCAGGTTGTTAACAGTGTCCAAGCTCTTACCTTGGATGATGCTGCCTTCTCCCACGTGCTACTAAACTGCTTTGCTGAATGCTCACAGGAACCACAAACACTGAGGAATGGGTCTCTTAAACCTGCTACAGAAGATGAACAGCAGGAAGCAGCTGCTTGGAGGGTAAGAGGAAGCACTCAACCTTGCACCTGGAAATGTGTTAGGATATCAGACAAAGCAAGGCCATAATGTCCACAGGACTGCCATACTGACTGTCGGTTTAAAAGTGTGTTCTCTTCCTCGTGCCCCAGTGGTAAGACAGGAAGGCTGCCGGTCACTCTGTCACCATCCTAAGGAGAAACTGCAGGGATGCGACCTGCTGGGGTAAGGATGCTGAAACTGCCTGGGGTCGCCAGGCTGACACAATGTCAGGAAGACTGAAGACAGAGTCTGACTCTGAATGGCAGCACACAGACACCAGGACTGGGATAAACACGTGGCTGGTCCTGTGATCACCAACACACCGGGCCTGCTGGTATTTGCTGGGGGGGGAGGGGGCCGGGAAACACCCAAAAGGGGAAAGCAGAGTGGTAACCTTCAGCTATGCTGAAACTCCTTCATCAAGTCACCCAAACATACAATTACATATGATTACATGATAGCACCACCTCAGAGAGGGACAGAAAGTACAAGAAAGAGTCATTTTTCCTGCATGAATTCTTACATTTCAGTCATAGCAGGCTCCACCAGCAGAAGGAATAATGATCCAAAAGGTGTTAAGAGACGAGTTTGAATCCCTGCCCTGCCCCAGATTGCCTGGGTAACTTTGTGCAAATTACTTCATCCATCCGAGGTGCAATTCCTCATCTGTAAGGTCAGGACGACAGAGCTTGCTCCATGGCATATCCTCAGAACAGCCCAGAAGGACAGTGAGTCACTGAAGTAGAAGAGGGCAGTTTTGATAGATGGTATCTCTACAGCATCAAAACAGCCACAATAACTACTGGTATCATCACACTCCTAAGATAAACAAGGACCTAATCAGAGGAGAAGAGAAATGACCACTTCGATAGCAAGCCAACTCCTCTAGGAGGGAAAGCACATGAAGATTTTTCACTTCCTCACCTCAGCCATCCATCAATAAATAAGTCTTCTAATTGGGAAGCAGCAGAAGCAACTGCCTTTGACCTGATGCCATAAATTGGCTTTCAAATCAACCAAGCAACAATATTCCCTTCCAAAGCAGAAAATTTCTCTGTGTTTCTCTGCCTCATACTTGTAACGGCTTAGTCATCAAAACAGACAGGCTCGGGTAAAGGCATGTACTTCATTAGCGTTACAGAACCAGCTGGATGACTGACAGAAGGAGCTGTTCATCAGCAGTGCCATTTTTGGGCCTGTCACCAGCACAGACACTGTCCCTCTGTGGAACCACCAGCCCCTCCAGATGCCAGTGAGATCCAAGGAGCATATTTCTCATAAAGACACACATCTGGAACCAGTCCAGACCAGCTGGAGCATCTGCTGTGTATTTGCATCACTTCACAGGATCTTTCCACTGGCTTCTTCGCTGCAGAGATGCAAGCAATTAAAAAACCTCAAGCTGATGTCTGTGGTTCTACCTGTCTTATCTTGGCTCTCTGATTATCATTGAAATAATCACAACAGAAATTGGAACAGAGACCTAAACTCTGCTCTCAGTGAAATCATCTGCAGGCTCAGAATAAACTATGGGCTTAGGAGCTTTGCTGTACCAAGCCCTAAATAATGGAGGTGGGAAGGGAACAGAGTCCCCCGCTTCTGTAGCACCGCGAAAAGCTAAGTGAGACCTTGCATGAGCAACTCAAATAAGACAGAGAATCCAAACATAACCGCCTTGACACTTTCTTAATCAAATCATAAAAAAAACACTGCAGAGCATGACAACGCTGTAGCAATACAGGCGAGAGCACAGGAACAAGAGTGCTGTGAGCGCGGCACACCAACCCTGCCAACCTGCTTCCACCTAAGCAATCACTGTCATAAAAGCACCCTGAAAGAGACCCCCTCTCTGCTCATTAAGAAGCAAGAACAGAACAAGTGAAAGAAGCCAGACGTCTTCCAGTCTCGGGTCACAATCCTGTTGATATGTTTATCAACTGTGGAGGAGACAAAAAAAAGAGAACAAGTTGCTCATTTTAGTCTCTCTTTCTGACCATATCCTGGATGACAAAGTCACAAGTTAAAAAAATGAGGACAGCTACATTTTAGCTCTTAAAGAAAGGCAGAACTGAAGCATCCCTTTTCCTGCCTTCATCCTTCAAGAGCTTCCAAGACACCTTCAGCCCACACAAGTCCTACTTGCTGTCCACCACTGACCAGCAGCCGGTCTGCTCCTCCGATGCAAAACACATCATCCTAGAGACTCCCGAGGCACCTCAGATCTGGGGATTGCTCGCCCATGCCTCACGCTTCTGCGGTGAAGCACATCAGGCATGTGTGGCCAGCCACGGTAAAGGTGACTTTAAGATGCAAAGCAGAGGAGAATTTACACAGATGAAACTACAAGAGGGCCTTTGAGCAGGCAGGCTGTAATTATCTAGCAAGGAATATTACGCGGGACAAGGACTTCAGAGGTGACTTTTGCACCCATTAAGATGAAAATGAAATCACATGGGGCAGTCATGGGACAGGAAAGCAAATTGTGCTGAAGCATCAGCACCCGTGAGGGACATCTCTTACCAGATCCTCTGGTGGAATGACTTTGCTCGGGGACCAGAAGTCAGGACGCCTTCAAGGCCATAGCATTTCCAAAAGTGAACGCTTGTGGCAGGGTTTTCAAAGCAGCGCTGGGCCAGAATTTCAATAGGGGTTCAAACACAGCCTAGCAGAGATTTGCCAGGCTTGAGCATCAAAAGCACTGTGAAGACAGCTGGCTCCTGTCTCTGAGGGCACCTTACTGAGCCATGCCCTGGCATCACCCAGGCCAAGGCTGCCGTGTACAGACTACCGCAGCACGTATAAAGAAGGCATCTCAGTGAATGGGCGTGTGGCTCAGTTTGTCCAAACAGATGACAATAAGGAAAAATGGAAATAAATGCTAAAGGAGAACTTCCCCCCGCCCCCCCAAAAAAACCAAACAAACCCCAAACCCCAGAAACTTCTTCCCAGCTAGCAAAACAGTATGTCCAAAATACTGTAACAATAGCTCCTCAACAAGGCACTTGCAACAATAAATTCAACACATACAATCCCCTGAGCAAAGAGGCTACAAGAACACAGATCATTAATGGCAAGCACACACATTAGATGCAATTCAATCTAGACTGTCTCGTGTTTAAGTAAAAGGAGGTCATCTTTATTTTCAGCTATGTGGTTTTTTATTATTATTATTTTTGCTTTTTATTAGCGGTGTGGGACAAGTGAGAAACAAACTCCTGTTTCAATACGAGCCTTGCACATTGCAAGGGATGCCAGCACAAAGGCAAGAAGCCAAGTGACTGCCGTGGGGCCAAGAGCTGATGGAGATGACTTCAGCCTTTCCCCGTTAGATCTACAAGGGGGAGCTAATTAACTGAGGATGGAGTGTGGCCCAGGGCACAGAGCAGAGGCCGGGGATTCGGCTGCCCTCAGGCTCTGTGGCTGGCCAGCCTGCGCAGGGGTGGCAAAGCCTTTCACGTCCCTGTGCCTCCCTGCCCCTTCCCACCTGGTACAGAGGCTGAGGAGCTCCCCTCTTTTCTGCAGGAAAAGCTGAAGCCATGTCCCCAGTCTCTGTAATAGCAGAGTAAAATAGCTAAGTAAAAATAATAAAGAATCAAACCCTAATTGTAAGGAAAGCCTAGCCTGGAAAACACCTTCTTCCAGCCCCATCACTTAAAAACCCACAACAGTACAAAGCAGTTATGAAGCATTTAAAAGAACAAACACCCTGGCGGGCTGAGATCAGGAACAAGAAACCTCATCTCCACAGGTGATGGTTTTTTTTTTACTAAAGTTATGAGCAGGCAGAACCGTGACTTTGAATGAAAGAGCCAACTCAGCTTCCACTGGAGCTCCAGTACTGCTGTGCCAGCATAAATTTTAATAAAATAGCAATATAAATGTAGTCTTTTTATCCCTTGAAATGTTGCTGTATATAGAATGAGACTTGCAGGCCTTTAAATAACAGTCTATTCAAGCATTACAATGAGCTATTTTGCCCACGTAAGTAGGTACTCTATTCCAGCAACCCGACAGTGATTCAGAGAGCTGCCTTTCCCTATTCTGAGCCATAAAGCCACTCCACATACTGACAAACTGATTTGTCAGGTCTACTACTACTACAATTTTTTTTCGGCCTGTTAGTCTATGCCCTCATCGCTAAACAACTCACAAAGTCAAAGAGCATAATTTTTTTTTTTTTTTTTTTTTTTAAAGGAACAGACTCTTTCTTGGCTGTCACAGCACTGGTTTAAACCAAGATCAATGTGAGAGATCAAAGATAGCGTAAATACGCGGTGTTCCTTGTAGACGCTGATGCACCATAATGCAAACCAGCCCCTAACCAGCAGGGGAGGCTGAGAGAAATCTTATTCCTTTGAGGTAGCAATTATCATGGCGTTTCTTGCATGCTGCTTTGATGAATCCAATTGCGGCCACTGTCGGACACACAAGGCTGTGCTGGAAGGATTGACCGACCAGAGCAATTGTCACGTTCCTTCATATACAACGTGTGCGCACGGTGACTTCAGGTACAGACCAGAGCCGAAGAGGCTCTACAAAGATCCTTCATTGCCCGTTACAGCTGTAAGCAAGGTCTATACTACACAGATGCATCTTTATAAACCTATTTAATTTTATTACCTTTAAATTATGGAACAGCCACACTGATTTCACAGTTAAGGCAGGAACTAGCATTAATATTTGTAAGACATTTATTTCTAACTTGCCCCAAAAGGCTGCTTTCTTCATGAATTTTCACTGCATGCCTTTCTAACCCAAGTAGAAATTGGCTTGCAAAGTCTACCATAAATCAGGCACAGCAAAATAGAGGTGAGATTCCCTTTTGCACAAATGCTACACTCCGAGTGCTGTACCTCGAAGAGATCAGCCTAGAAAACCCAGAGCTGCCTTATTTATGACTTCTGTGTGAAGTCCAGTATTTGAGAATTTAAAGTCTTGGGGGTTAAAGGAAGAATAGCACAGTTTCCAAACAAAAGTATTGGCTGGTTTTGCTTCCTGCTGACATATTTCATTTATGGGATTTACATGTTAGATTACTGCAGTAAAACAGTGCTGAGTGACACAAGACAAGTTGGCATCACCCCCATTGGGGATGTGCTGAAAATACGGAGTAACGGAAAGGAGAAGAGAGCATCACTGAGCAGAACATGGATAACCTCTCCCCCTCAGATCAGGCACACCAGTGATCTCCACCCAGAACGGGGAAGTGAGATGTGTTACATAAAGGTGCGTTTTTTTATATCCTATCTCATTTTTCTCAGCATCCCTTTGGGCTCCTTAGAGTACCAGCGTCGACTGCAACAGAACCAGGAAAAAGCTTCTCCTTAGTTTACCCCAAAACTTGGCAGGGAGGGGAGGTGACACAAAAGCAAACAACACCGTAGGGAAAAAAATTATTAGAAAGGAGACTCCTCAGAGAGGAAACTAAAATTATTCAAGCAATGCTGCAACTGGAGTCCATCAGCAGGAAAAGGGACAGGACCTTCTAGCTACAAAGGTCACCTGGATCAACCGCTGCCCAGGGCAGACAATGAACGCACCCATCTTGAATATGCCTATGGCAGAAAGCAGCCCTGGCCCCTTCACTTTCTGGGAAGCAGCAGATTGATTTCAGGACAGAGCTGGTTTTTGTGCCGACATCACAAATCCACTTCAGAGACCTGAAGTGGAACAGCTTGTTCTCCCATCCACCTTTTTCACAACCATGCAGCCTCAGGAGCTGTCGAGCTGTCTTGTGATGGATGGCCTTGTGCCCAACACGGGCTTTCTGGAGGACAGCAGGAGCCACACTGTTTTCACCTGGACAGCTGCAAACCTGGAGAAGGGATGATACAGAAGGGGCGGTTGTGGCTGTGCCACCTGCCCACTTCCACTTTGTGCTTCATGCCGTAAAGGCGGGAGCACTCAGACATCCCTCTCTAACGTCTTTATGCCTCTGAAACAAGGAGTCCTTCAAACAGGTGAATCAGCTCCATGGCTTTTAGGGAAGACAACCAACGTGTACTAGTAGCATAGTAGTCACTGCCCTCAATGTATTCTGCTCCAATGTACATAAAACAACCAAAACATGCATAGAAATGTGGTTGGGTCACTTTATCCTCTCTTGGTCCAAGACACAACCAAACATAACCAAACAGAGGTTTGTCTAGACTAGTCTGGTAAACCACCACTCGGAGATCCATCCCTGCACCTCCAAGCACTGACCCATCCTTCCTGAAGTGTAAGCTAAACATCTCTTGTTGCAGTCTCAACACAAATACTTCTTGTTCTTGCCTTCAAGGAACATGGAGAACAGCTCATTCCCTTCCTTTTAATGTTTTGAAGACAGACACTGTACGTGACCTCAGTCTTCTCTGTCCTGTACTAAGCAAGCTCATGCTTTCAGTCTTTGAGGATATACCACATATTTGACTCAGCCACAGAGGTCATTGCCCATCTCCTTGTAGGAAGACATTGGAGTGACCTTGACAGGACACAGACATTGTGATACTGGATGTAGATGGCTGGCCTAAACAGTTTAAATTTTACTCTCCAACAGCTGGGATGTAAAGAATCACATCCCATTTGCTGAACAAACAACAGATCACAGCTTTTGCTGACGATGAGCCTTGCCAAAGGCTGCCAAGCTGGGAGGTACGCTCCATCTCCTCCAGATCACTATACTTTCCCGCAACAAAACACTTCATGGAAAGATCTATCCCAATTTCAAGCCCAGCGTGAGCACCAAGTTTATTCCCATTAACTTGCAGAATGTCTCGGAGCAGCATACACCTTTATGATGAGGCTCCTCCCTTTCCCTACAAGAGCCCTACAAGCTGTCCAGGTGATGACTGCATGGTGCAGCGAGCACACGGTTCAGCAGGCAAGGACTCACAGCCACGTCTTTACTTCGGGCACAAGCCACCTGCATGCACAGGGCCCATGATTATTGGTTCATCACCCTTCCCTACCCACAACTCAGGTCTCTCCTCTCCTCCATAGCCAAGGCTGATGTCAGAGCCTACAGGGCATCCTGGAAACACAAAATCTGCCCAGAAAACAGACATTAAGATATTCACATTAAAGTTTTTTCCACAGAGAGAGAAAGCTGAGAGCCTACAAAATTTATTATGACAAAACAGGGAGAGGGACCCTGCTCTTTTGGAGCAGGGAACCCATCCTGCACTTCAGCAGCACAGAGAAGGGTCCTACCTCTTCCTTGACAGGCTGTTCAACCACTAGAGTAGAAAAGCAGGCTCCCCTTGCTCCAACAGGAGAGAGAAAACCTCACCCTACAACAGCCATCACCCCAAAGCTGGGAGCACTCAGCAGGACTTGGAAGACTTAAAATGACAGAGTAACTGAGGCTGGAGGGGACCTCCATGTGCTTGTCCAGCCTTCTGCTCAGGCCAGGACCCCACATCACAGTTAGGTCAGGTTGCCCAGGACCTCATCCAGTCATGTTTTGAATGTCTCCAAAGATGGAGATTCCCCAACTGACCCATATTTCAGCACTTACCTGCTCTCACGGTGAATTTTTTTTCCCCGTTATCCAAATGAATTTTCCTTGTTGCAACACACATCCATTGCCTCTTGTCCTTCTGCTGTGCAGCTCTGAAAAGAGTCTGGCTCCATCTTCTATATAACACCTCTTTAACTAACTGGAGAGTGCAACTACATGCCATGCCCTGGCCTCCTTGACCACCTTTGTGGCACTGCATTTTCTCCAGTCCTGCAACCTCTCTCAAACCAGGCAGCAGAGGGTGCAAAACACAGCAGCCCAGATGTGGCCTCACCAGTGCCGAGATGAGGGAATTCATCACTTCCCTCAGTTTGCTGGTTACACTCTAGGTAACACAGCCCAGTACGCTATTAGCTTCCAACACCACAAGGGCACACATTGATTCATGTTCAACGTCTTGCTCCCTGGGAACCCCGAGTCCTGCCCAGAAGAGCTACTACCTACCCAGCCTGCACCGATGCAGTGGGTTGCTCCACCCCAGAGGCAGGATTTTGCATCTGTCCTTGTTGAAAATTCCTGAAAATGACAGGTTTTGAGCCCCATGCCCCAGCAGCACAGCCCTAGCACTGGGATACTGGTTATTCCCTTTGATCAGAATTTCTTCTTTGACCTGAAAGTTATTTCTCATTTGTCAGTTCAGATGAAGCATTCCCACAAGAATGCCATCCCTCCAACAAACTGCCATCTTCTAGCATCTGTCAGCTGGAAAATTCACAGCTGGGTGTTACGCGATAAAGCCACTGCTCACATCCGAGATGTGTCCTGCCTCAGTTGGCTGCTCTTCACACTGCACTGCTTGCTGCCCAGAACATATTGATAAAAATGCATGTCTGATATGGGCTGGAAAAGGAGGCAAAGTAGTAGCATTCAGTCAACAATATGGACACCTTCCAGTGGCAAATCAATGCCTCTAAATAGTGATGGATGATAACCAAGCAGAGCCAGCTTCTGATTGCTCTTGCACTGACTAAGGAAACAGTACTGATTTAAAAAAAAAAAAAAAAAAAAAAATTTTTTTTTGAACTTGCCTCAGCCTGTGTGGTCTTTCTTACGTGAACACTCAAGCAAAAAAAAAAAAAAAAAAAAAAAAACAAAGACATCAAGATAAATTGAGAGCACACATCAATAAATTAAGGTTAAAGTAGAGGACAGTCAAGTTTTAACATTTTTGCCACCTAAAAGTAAGATGTGATCACTATGAACAGCTAATCTAAAACATGTTCCTCAGTTTCAGGGCAATATTCACTATACACTCATATTCATCACAGGACTAGATACAAAGCAAGCATAGGAACTTCCGAGTTAAGATTGCAAATCCAAACCTGCGAAGGATATGCAGTTTTGTGCACTAGCGTAACCTTAACTCTGCCCTGCCAATCATACCGTGCAAAAGCCATATGAGCAGGATGAGGATACTTCAGCAATGTGACAGCAGAATAAAATAAACTGGGAAGCTTGGTTTAGACTGCTTTAGTTCTCTGACTCCTCTCCCCCACTTTCTGCCTGCCCTAGTGTGACACGATGGGAATATACTTATTCTGCACAGCAACAGCAGCAGCTGTAATCCTGTGGCTGATGCGCTAAGTTTTCCAAACACAGTCAAATATCCAAAACCTGGAATTGAGGTATTTCATTAACAAGATCAGCTGAAGAATTCTGAAGTGTTTAGGTGGTTTAGGAACAAGAAGCCTAGCAAGAGCACAACTGTTTCTAAATTCCCTTGGGCCGACTAAGTATTTAGATAACTAAGAAGCATGGAGAGATGCCAAACCCCTTCCACAGGCAGAACCCTGGTATTTGGGTAAAACTACCACACGACATTCAGGATTGCCATAGGTGGAGGATGCACCGGCTCTGCTGGCAGGGAACCTTTGGAGAGAATCATTAAGCTCCATTTCACTCTGAGGAGTCAGGCACTGCACTGCCCTGCCCTGCCCTACTCAAGCAGGGGAAACGTGACCCAGCAAGCGCAAAGCTGGGGTGCAAGCTTGATAGCTTGTCCTCCGCCTGATGAAGAGTCTTCATCAGATTGCACCTGCTTTTTCAGTAGCTTTTAGCACTTGTGCTATTTCACTGGACTCGCTTCGGAGTATGAAAGCCTCCACTAAAAAGACTGAACAAGCCAAACAAGAGAGGCAAGATTATTTGCACAGAGGATTTAGTTTACCAAGCCCATCTCCTCTGCAGAGTTGGCATGTAGCCTGCGCACCGCAGACAAATGAAGGAGCGATGGAGAGCTGTCCTGAGCAACACTAAGTACCAAACAGCAGCAACAAACAGCCACAGGGTGCTAAAAACCACATGGAGATGCAGAGATTTACACATTTCCACATGCAGACACAGCTGGACTTCCTCAATGTGCAATTTCTCTCTGTTTGAATTATGCAAGCTGCTGTCTGGCCCCCGTGCTCCTTTCCCCTCAATGCAGAGGTAGGTAAGGGCTAAAAAGTTGCTGTTAGCCTCAAGTCGAGATGCTCTGATTTGCTCTAGGAAAACCCCAAGGGTAGACCTGGACAGGAGCAGCCACTACAGGAAAGCATGTCAGAGATTGAGCTGGCACAGAAGAGTGCAGGTCTGCGGGATACAAGGTACAAATGACTCAGCTATGCTCGGGAGCACGGGAAAGGTCCTAAAGTCACTTGAGACATTCCCAAGTGCGCCAGAGTCCTTCAGGTCATTAAAACCAGCACATCCCACACTCCACAGGCATCAGCACTGTGCCCTTCGTCATGCAATAAAAAGGATCTCAAGCAAAATGAGATGTGCATTTGTTTTACTACCATCAAAAGCAGGAAACGACAAGGCACACTTACAGTGGCAGGACCAGAGCAAAGCCTGCTGAATGGATCACTGGAAACCACTGTTACCCTCTGCAAAATTATCCACGCTTCAGCAAAACGTTTAGTGGAATTATCTAAGGATCAAAATTACTAAATGTTCCATGAAGACCTTGGATTATCGTGCTGTTGTGTTGTGTCAACAACATGGAGATATAACGTATCAGAAAAAATACCCTTCTTAAAGTAAAATGAGGATTGTGCTCTCCCCTACCCCATTACTACACCTCCAAGTAATCAAACATGGATATAATTTTGCTGTTCATTAAAATGAAACAGTTCAGTCAAAAATAATGGCTTCTGCTCCAACCCAATGTGACTAATCCAGTGATGCACGCACCAGGCAACCTGCTTCATTACTGTTTTAATAAAAAATGATTTCACGGATTCTTTTTTTTCCTCCCCTGAGATGCCAGCATATTGGTGATTACTTAGGATTATAGCAGTGCTCATTCCATTAAGCAATCCATTTCACAAGGCATCTACGATTTAGACATGCAATTCTGCAAAAGGCTTGATGCTGCTGTCTATTTCCTTGGAAATAAGAGGCCCGAAGAACGGGAAGCACAGACTGAGAAGTTCCCTCGAACGCACAGGCATTGGGAGCAATTCTTTGCTGGCGTTGACAGGCAAATTCTGCCAAAGTCCACGGAACTGAGTAAGGGGAATTTGCTTTTACCTGCGCAACTGCCATCCACCAGAAGCACGTTCCTATCATCCAGGTGTGAAGTCCAGATGTTGCACCATACACCACAGCAATAAGCGGCTCAGATTTGTATTATGAACAGAAAGGTGAACACTGAAGCAAAAAGATACTACTTTCCTCTTTGCCTTCGCTTCAGAGCACAATCAGCCAAAACATTCCCACCATCCTGGAATCAGTGCAGATCCTCACGACAAGCATCGTCTGCTGATGTGGCCAGATGTCCATGTCAGAAGAAGCAGCTTGGTTATCACTAGCCAGCCAGAACAGTGCAACACGTCTGAGGAAAGCAGATTCTGAAAGAAATTCTAGGCCACAAGGGAGTATTTATAACCACTGTTCACTGCTGCTAGTCTCTTTTTTCCCATTTCTCAAATGCTCAATACCAAATCAAACTCACTGAGAGAGGTGTTCTTCTTGGATCAACGTACATTACTGCAGATCTGAGTCAGCTTCTTCAGAATATAACCATAAAGTTACCACAGAAGGGTCAAGCACAGCAATGCTTTTATACTGTATTTTATTTCATTTAATTTCAAGGCAAGAACAACTCCTCCAAATTCAGTTATTTTCTAGAAGACGTGCCTGGTTTTTATCAGCTTAGCTGGGCAAATCACAAAGGTTTGTGTTGATCTTAGTATCTGTTTTACAGTCTACAGGAGATTATCTGCATCCAGCAGTTAAAGAATCTTACTAAAAAAAGAAAAAATTCATCTTTGATAAACAAACACTTTGTTAGCATTCCAGCAAAAGCATAAGAACCTCACTGAGGAAAGTTGATTGATTATGTAAGGCATCGATTCCTGCCTCACATATTTTTTACTCTACAATAAAGACGTTTGAGAGCCAGAAATCCAGCAGCAGCAGTAATACGATGCAAGAGAAGTTACTGTAACTAGCAGACAATCTGATCCCAAATTTGAATTTTCTTTTTTTGTACCTTTACAAAAGCATAATTAAATACTAGGAGGTGAAAGAAAAATAAAAATCTGCTTATACACTCCAAATCATTTCACACTAGTATAAAGCAAAATTCAAGGAACTTAGCTAGGAGGAGATCGAAACAGAATCTTTGCCTGCATCAACCAAAATTGACAGCAATACTGTTAAGGAGAAAAGCACCACAGAAAACCAAAACAATAGTCTTAATTTACTGCTGAATCTTTCAATTCTGTTTCCTTCCTTTGCCTTCCTTGGAAGGTGCATGTTTTATTTATGATTAGAGGAACTTATCCCTGAAGGGCATGTCTCAGCAAGCTGATCTTTTAGGGGACAAAGTAAATTTAATATGAACTTTGTCTGCTTCAAATCGCCAGAATGTTAAATGAGCCCATATATTTACATCAGGTTCTCTTATCCAGTTGCTGTGTCTTGGTTATAAGGGAAGGAGCAGGCTCTGCTGCTAGAATTAGGAACGGCTTACTTTCACTCGATACCTCCTTTCACCATCAAAGACTTCTTACAGTCAAAATAATAATAGAATCCAGAAAGACAGGAAAAGCTTCTTTTACTGATAAACTAAGCCAAAGCTCTGCAAAAGAGCTGAGCAAAAATAGTTAAAAATCCATGTACTTGCCTTTGTCCAATTTCTTCCTACACAGAATTTCAAGAGACAGATCATTGTCAAAGGTACACAACAAATTTTTAAAATAACAAACCAACAAAAAAATAACCCACACACCACCACACACACCTCTAACCTTAAAAACACAACCTCTTGCTGTGGAAGTTCCCAAGCACCCATAGTTCTTTATTCAGCTGACCTAAAACCCTTTCTAAAAGTTATCTTGGACTTTCTGGAACAACTGCTGGTCAACTTAGGAACATCGGCCTTCAACGATGCACCCAGACAAGGCATGCTCCTGTTCCACCACTGGAGATCGCACAACAGCCGCCTTCTCACCCCAGCTTGCACGTTATCAATATGGGCAGCAGACATGGCCTCTAGAGCAAGCTCAGACTTATATTTAGCTCAAAGTACTGACATAACGAGTGGTTAGATGGAAAGTGATTAAGCTTCACTGGAGAATGGATGTTTGATTTAATTAGCACAGTTTGCACCTATCGCAGTGAGACTCTTCATCACCAAGGGCCATACCAAAACAAATGTTACAAGGTTTTAACTTCCTTTGCTCCACACCAAAGAGATGAGCATGGAAGGAAGGATGACAGTATTTTGCTCAGTACATCAGTTCATTTGTTTCCTGCCTCCAGCAGATGAAAGCAATCCTACCGTTGGCTGATGACTAAGTAGTTCAAGGGAAAAAAAAAAAAAAAAAAAGCCAAGGATTAGTCCTATGAAGCTGGCCTTTCTGGAGCTAATCAAATCTTATTTGCTCTAATTTGATCCTTATTAGACTTTGCAAGGAAGATTTTCCTCAGGCCATCTAAAAAAATTCCTTTTTCCTTTTTCATTGTCATGCTGTGTGTAGGAAGAGAATACATTTACATACAAAGAGCAAACTATCTCCCGATTTTCCAGCAACCCTGAGATACTGTTTACACAGAAAATCCACTAAAAGAAAAGAGAGCAGGACTGAGAACACCTGTTCATGCCCAAAGTGCAAATTTTTATTTAGTTCTTCCTTCAAGTGTTTGTTCATCCCATTAGAGAATTCTTACCACTTGCAAATTGTATTAGGTCCCTGCCAGGACAATCGTGCTGAGTCAAATGCTTCACTATACAAGGTAATTCTCTAAGTAACCCTCTAACTCCTTGCACCAGACGTTACTTCCAACTTTCTCACCTTTACCACATCAGCCTTAAGCTCTCTTGGCTCTACCAGAACTAAGTTAACACTTAGGTGTCACAAAATGGCCCAGAATGACAAGAATGGAGATGCCCATCAGAAGCTACAAAAAGTTTCTTGTGGTTGCTTCTGAAGAGCAAAGAGAGCCCAGGTTTTGCACACTGCTTCAGTCACAGCAGCAGAGAATGGACACAACAGCCATCAGGCAACTCTTCCCCCCAAGGACTACAGACGTTACAAGACTCCACTAGTATGGAGCTCCAATTTAATACGCTGGGGCATTTAGTACTGTTAAGGCAGTTCTCATACAAGCAAATCAAAAGCACTTCTTCCATCACGCAGGCTTTCCCACACTACACAGGTCTGAGAGGTTACATCTAAGGAGCTGAAAGATGACAGCATCATACCTCAAACTTCCCATCTCAGGACAGGGCACAAATACTTGTGGAATAAGGAATAACACAAGTAAAGAAAATACTCCAAGTGTGAAGAATGAAGTCAAGCTCAGGTCTCCAAACACCAAGGACAAACAAGAGAAAAAAGTGCTTCATTCTGAATCTTACTATTGTGGATACAAGCATGTGCTCACACAAAGTCAAGTGCAAAAGCTAAGCCTACAGAACATATTCTTGATACAGTAGCATCTCTTCTGCCTTGTTGCCCAACTCCCTGTGCAGAAAGAAGCAGGTGAAAATTAGAAAAAAAAAAAAAACAAAACACAACACAACACAAACATGCTATCTCTCAACAGCAGCAGTGTTATTGCTGGAAACCCATAGTGCTGGGCACTAATTAAACACTGCTCTTTAATCAGTTATTTATAAAAAGCAGCTGTTCCACAACACAGACTTAGAAATGTTGGAGACATTCAAAGGTCCCTTCCCACCAACCTCTTGCTCAACATGGTACCAAGGCCGGTATTAGATCAGGTCAGCCATGGCTTTATCCAGTTGAATCTTGAAAACCAAGGATGGAGTTTCTGCCATTCCTTGGGACAGCCCACTCCAGTACAGCACTACCCTCCAGTGAAAATTCCCAAAATGAACGTCCCAAGCTGCAACTTGAAGGACATTGTCCTTTATCATATTGTTTGTATTACGCTGTAGAGTTTGCCTCTATCCCCTTAGCAACACCCTTTAAAATAGGCTGCTAGGGTTCACTGTTACGTTTACCTCCAGCTGGGGCAGCAAGACACAAGGAACAATTTTAGAAGTTCTCAAAAGATGAGATTGTAGCTTGTAGATTGCGATGCCGGTCAAACAGAACAAGACCACGGAGCACTGATTTTCTTCAGGTTCCTCAGCTTTGAATGAGTGCTGAGTGACAGAGGGCAGCTTTTAAAGTTCTCAGCAGCGTTTTGTATCATGATCAGGAAGGCAAGCACAGAGCCACCGTGGCAAAAGACTTAAACAGTCAAAATTCAAGCATCACACTACCATTCACTTCCGCGCACACAGAGTGAGTGGTGGAGCCAAATGACGTCAAAACAGATCTCTAAAGTTTGGATGGCCACACAGAGACTTTAAAACACTCTTTAAAATGACAAGTGACAGTTCAGGCCAGACTCAATGCAATTCTTGTAGCTGTCTTTCAGCCATCATATCTGGGGCAGGGGAACACCATTTAGTTAACGAAGATTCAAAGCTTGGCAGCATGGATTAAGCAAACAAGATGTCAGAGCTGGTCCTATTCCCATCCCTGGTGACGATGGGTTTGTGACTGTGCCCCATCCTCCTTTCTAGTCTCACCCTCTTGTGCCTCAATAAAGGGGATGCTCTTTTGTATACAGACATTGTCCCTCGCTAGTCGTGAGTGTGTGCGTAGCAGGATGAGGCCCTGATTCCAACTGGAGTCTTCAGGCACTTCTATAAAACAAATAACAATTCATTACTGCAACAACAAAACATCCCCAAGACTCTACAAAAAGCACCAGGTATTTTTCCTTCAGTAAGTTATTGGTATCAGACGAAGCACAAACTTCTCTTTTCCACTCTTAAAACGAACATTTCTTAGGCTTTGAAGCATGAAATAAGTAAGCCCCATAGAGAATGGTATTTTTAGCTTCCAGGATCACATGATGTGCCAGTGGCTTCTGTCAGGATCATCAGTCTTGCAAATTTAAATTGATTGAAGTAATAAGAGTGCTTGGCAAACATACCAAGTTGAAATGTATTAAAGGCCAAAACTTCTAATCAGTCAGCATGAAGTAAATGCAGTCCCCTTTATAAAACTCCTAAACAATTCATATTAGCAGTGCCAGGAAAAAAGCTTACTGTGTTGCAAAACTATAAAGCATTTTTATCTTATTTTTTAATTTTATCATAACCAGTTAATTTTTTTGTCATCACTGCGTCCTTTCTTTCCAAGTGTTTATACAAATCAGTCTCATCCGCATTAAGAACTAATTAATTCAGTATCGCACAATAATTTCTACTACAAACAAACAGCTGGATTCTTGCAGTTAGCCTTGCATTATTCTGATTCTGCATGGATGTGTAAGGCAGTATGCAAAATAGGCAAAAATATATGATGAAATACTCTTACAAGCCTGGATTTACACTGATCAAAGACAGAACAGTCAGAGAAAAACTTTAGAAATCCTCCTCATTTTTGGTGTGTTTTTTTTTTCCCCATTGTGATCAGACATTAGAATAAAAACCCGATGGACAGAAATTTTCCATGCCAGCGGCCAGCCGTCCAGCCATTAGTTGGGAGGTCCACACTTGCTGAGCATCCACCAACACACATACACAAACATCCCTCCTGCAAACGCTAGAGAGGATTAAGGGCAAGAAAAGCTAAAGTAACTGAGGATGACAGAAGAACTTGTATTGGTCAAGGTCAATGAAATTACAAATGAAAATCTGCCAACCTGCATGATTTTCTAGGATTTTACATTTCTTTCTGGTTTAATGATTTCATGCTCTGGATATGATGCACTGATTGAAACACATAGCATGTGTTTGGGGGAAAAAAAAACAAACAAAACAAACACCACACAAGCCAGATTTTCTCAATTGCACCAGGATAAACCTCCAACAATCCCAGTAAAATCTGTGGGTTTCCACTGGAGTAAAACAGGTGGGACGATCTCCCCTGATTGCCATTGTTATTCTTGAAATACACTGGTAAAGGTAACTAGAATTTCTCATCAAGGCTGGTCCCTTTTTATTTTTAGAATATCAAAAATCAAAACTTCATTCAGAGATACAGCCTTGTCAACTAGAGCACATAATTATGGTCAAATCTAATTGCTAAAAGCAAGTGACTTACGTACAAGCTCCACTGACATGAGCTTGAGCTAGGACAGACACCAAGGATAAGATGTTAGAACAAGCCTGTACACTACAAAACAGTTTGCATTTGCTCACATGACTAAAAAAAACGGTACTCCCTTTTTCATTGATTGATATCTATAAATATTCACTTTGAGCCTGAAATGACTTTCCCCTAAGCAAGAACTGACCAATTTATGTCCAAACACAGAAGGTCGGGAGCTAGGCACAGTGTCCAAGTTCACACCAAGCTTAAGGCATAAATCTCCATGTTACCCTGCTAAGATCCAGAGACTCTGAGCCCAGCTACAGCCAGAGACTACACTGACTCTCAAAGGATTTCTCACAGCTTAAAGAAAAACTGACTGCTATCCTATGGTTTTAACACATATGCATTAAAATTATATTACATATATGTCCTGGTTTATATATTAAATGTTAGACTATATAATAATGTGTATTTGTATATAATGTAATATAAAAATAAAGGAGGTCAGGTTAAGCAATTGTAACTGTCCCTTCTGGCTTTAAAAACATCCATGACCCATAAAGCTTTAAGAACACATACACAGAACCAGCTGATCCAGCTGCCGGGCAAACTCAGCCAAGGGAGTCCGACCAGATAAGCAGCTCCCTGGTTCAAACATCTCTGAACTCTAAGGATGCCACCGGTGGTAGTAGACAACCAAAGCTCACGATTCACAGCGAGCAGATGGCCTCCGAACGAATTATCAGACAAACATGGTTGCCTGTGATTCTGCTGAGTGAAACTCGGCAACTTTGGAGTCCTTCTCAGCCTGCATTTCTGCCTGGAAATTTCCAGTTCTGGCAGGATTACTTTTCTCCAATGGTACCAGGGATGCCTGCAGTGGGTAAGAACCAAAAGTGGTAAAGGTTGAGCAGAGTTTATACCAAAGGCATTTTAAACTTCTACTTTCATGTTTCATCTCAGTAGACCACAAAGCACACACATGAAGGAGACTTCTGGAGCCCAAATACTAGAGAGAAGAGAACTCCTTGAGAAGTGGCTCCAGAGTACAGCCGTTCTCACAAAAACTCAGAAAGATCTCTGAGGATCAAGGACATCTAGGAGGCTCCACTACCTGTTCATTTGAGGGGCTATTAAAACCTCTTCTCCCATGTGCTTTCCAACCAGATAGTTGGAAATTCAGATGCGTTAGATCTGGGTGAACTAGATCTTGATGGACTAGTAGGGAAATCACACAGAGGAGAAATATAGAGGGTTTTGTTTTATTCATTTATTTATCAGGTTTTCTTTAACGTGTTGCAGATTAATGAGAGGAGTAAAATCATTAATAGCCATCTGTAGAGCTGGAAGAGTGCAGAGTACTTTCCATTCCCCCTTACTAGCCACCCCAGGAGGTTCACCTGTAAGTCCACAAGAATTGCAAGAGCTATTCTAACGTCTGTGTTACATCTGAGTCACTCAACACCCTCCCAGCAAACAATTACACCAATTTGATTTTATTATGCTCTTCTTAGGCAAACCAACAACAAAAAGTCAGACTGTATGGATAGCAGAATATACTTTTGTTCAAAGGCAATTTCAATTCCCAGTTACCACAAAGCACTCTGAAACCGATCCCTGTTTCTGTAGTATTTGGGTATCCAAGGGGCTAGGCAGGACTCTGATCCTGGTTACATCAGTGTAAACCTGAAATAAATCCCTATGCTGTAAAGGAGTCATTCGTAAGCAGTCACTTCAGACTGAACCCAAGCTCGCAAATGGCCACATTTCACATCTTGGAGGGGAAGGTGACAGCTAAACAAGGAAGTATAAAAAAAAATGTTTTTCAACTTGAGCAAACTGTGTGTATTCTGTATTTAAAAACTACCCCAACTGTCCACAGGAGCTTGTGTGTCAGATGCTCAAAATCTATGCTATAAATAGACTCCAGCAGTCTTCTGAAAAGCATCGAGACATAAGAATTGTCAAACACGGACAGAGCACCTAAATATTCAGTGATCTAATTTTGATCTCACTCACACAAGGTATACACTGGTGTAATGCTGTATTTTTTTTTAAAGGAGAGAAGATTCATCTAGACGCAAGATTACTACCCTATATTTATTTCTATTTTTAATCACTCTGATTAATAATTAATGTTACATGGCATGTTTAAGATAAGAACATATTGCTGCTCTAGAAAAACTAAGAGTAGGCTTTCTTGCTTCTCCAGATAAAAGAAAATAACAAAGACACAATCTTCTCCAATTTCACACAACAGTCCTGTGTTCCTGTGATCACTAAATTAACAGTGCTGCTATCACTTTGAAACAGTATATAACATTTAAGATTATTAGTCAGCTGTTTGCTTTTCTACAAAAAAAAAAAAACTCAAGCAAAGATACTCCACAATGCGGCAGACAAAACCTGAACATATCCCAAGCGCTCTGCTCTCCCACTTTGATTCTTTCTAGTTTGCAAGTTAGGATCTGCAGAAATTATCTGGCAAGAGAAAGGCAAGAGAAAGGCAAGAGAAAGGCAAGAGAAAGGCAAGAGAAAGGCAAGAGAAAGGCAAGAGAAAGGCAAGAGAAAGGCAAGAGAAAGGCAAGAGAAAGGCAAGAGAAAGGCAAGAGAAAGGCAAGAGAAAGGCAAGAGAAAGGCAAGAGAAAGGCAAAGTGCTAACAGATGAGTACCTGCAAATAAGTACAAGCCGAGATCAAAATTAACTCACTTTACGTACCAGTAAGTACAGTCTATTTGCAAGCAGATTCAAACAAGACAAAATACTGCAATGGGAAAAAAAGACCGAGGGTTGACTTCTGCAGCCCTGACTCAAGGCAGCATTCCCATTAATTTCACTATTTTTGCCTGAGTCAGGACTCCAGCTCTAGAACCCTAATTACAGCTGAATAACCAACTCACAACTCTGCCACCAAACCAGAACCTCTCTCTAAATCATGTAACAAAGAGCAAGATTTTTCTTTTCATTACCTTCGTCTCCATTGCCCATGACACCACCAATGCTCTGTGCCCACCAGCTCCAGCCAACGGGAAAGTCACAAAGGGTTTGTCACCAACGTGCAAAACTCAAGCTTCGGGGTTCAAGCTAATGCAAAAACTAGATGGTTCTGGAGAAGACAGTCAACGGGCAGCTGACTTAAGGCAGCTTCTCCACACAATGCAAAATGAGACTGGGGCACTCATTGCCAGAGGTTGTCATAGAGGCCAAAAGCAAAAACGTTGAAAGTTTTGGTTCTGAAAGTGACTGATGGCCTGACATTGGGAGGGGATGATAGAAGAGGGTCACTTCATTCACATCCTGTTTCGTTTCCTACAGCGTCTCCTACTGGCTCTGCCCCATGAGGATCCCATGCTAAACAGGCTTCTGGTCAAAGCATGGAAGATTTCGTGATCTGCCACCCTGGATTAAGAGTCCAGTTATTCTGAAATTTTTCTCAGGTGCCAGTTCCAGGAGCCCCGCAACTACACCAAGCTCTTAGCTCTAAACAGACAGATATCTAGCTTTTACAATTATTCTTTTTAAAAACAAATAAAATGTCCGACAGTTTGACCAAAAAATATCGCATAGACCACACACTGCTACAGTATCCAAAGATACAGGAACAGTAGTTTTAAGACACGAGTCATCATCCCCCTTTGAGTTGTATGAGGATTTTGATGGTTAAGCAAAAGTTAGGCCACCAGGAGTGGCTGCTCTAACCTTACCCCAGTCACTGCTCCCTGTTCAGAAGACATTCTTTCCAGCCTACTTACAGATATTCAGATTTTTCAGCCATGGGCTAGATGTTAGTTTTAAATTCCAGCCCCTTTACCCTTCAGGCCTCCCATGGGTACAGCTGCAAATCTTGGTCCAACTCAAGAGCCTTTTCATGCAGTGATGAAGTGGGAGATGTTTGGCTGGTGGACCCATCTGCTATTTTAATGGGTATTCTTGACTTCCCAAGGCCGCAGGTCAGAAGGCAGTAGGCTAGATTGTCCAATCTAGGCCATCTCAAATAATCTCCTAAACTAATACATTGTAGGAGTGCTTATTGGGACCACTAAACACTCTTCTGGTATTTAAAGGTTCTGCTTCACTGTTCGTTTGGCATCCTCTAAGTTGTTACGTAGGTGAATTGTTCAACCTGTGCAGAGGTCAGGGTGATGTCTACAAAGCACTTAACTCCAAATGGTACCTGAACCTTTGCTTGTCATATACCACATCTAACAATGTCACCATCTGTGAACAATATGCTGAGATGACTTCACTTGCAAAACGCTGGCAAAATACTGGAGAGAAAGATCATAAAATAAGTTACAAAGTTCATTTCAAAGTCACTGATAACTTTGCCAACAGTTTTGCCTCATTATCTGCCCAGCTCTGGCCTTCATCATCTCATAAACACAGGGGAAAATTAGAAATTCACCTTAACAGATAAATTAAGTTCTTAATAGAGTAATGAAATACTGTATCTTAAACGTGCCTCAGCAGTCACTGTTCTGTGGAACAGTAAATTCTGAAGAGAAACGAGGTGGCACCAAACCAAGGTCTGTCTGGAACTTCTATAACTAGAGGGATGCATTTCATATCAACAATTTGGTCTGGTATATCCAGGAAAAAAGCACTGGTCTCAGTTCTGGGAACTTAGTTTAAAAATGTTATAGGGACCTTTGACAACTCTAGATAGGCAGAAGAAATTCTGAAAGAGTGGAAAAGCACAAACTTGAATAAAAACGAAATATGAGCAGCTGGAGATAACAGGCAGCCTGTCCTCCATTCCCATAAAAATACCAGACCAAATAATCAAACAGGCTACACGTAAAAAAACCCAGAAGAATGACAGTCAGAGGTTCGTCAAGACTAAATCCCATCAGATTAATGTCATTTCTTTCCATGACAGAGTAACGGGTTTGTGAAGAGCGAAGGACAGGAGACATTACAGAACTTGATGCCAGTACTGATACTGGGCTGATACTGCCCAGCACGACAAGACAGGGAAACGATTTCACTGACAGGGAAAGTGCTCATGAGCCCAACCTGGGGCTGCGATCAGTGGCTCACTGTCAAACAGAAGGATGCTAAGTGAAGGTCCTTTTAACATTTGTTGTTTTCATAACAGGGAGCTTAATCATTATGTCTGAAATTATATTAAGCAGGAAGGCTGCAAGTACGTTGGAGGAAGAACGAGAATGATTTTAACAACCTGGAGAAATCGCCTGGAAAAAAGAATTATTTGCAAAAGTGAAAGGTTACTCCCACCTGAGCAGATAATCAGCTGTACAGACACAGTCCAGGGAATAACCACTGTTTTCTAGAAGAGCACTGGGAGTTTAGAGGAAACCCCAAGCTGAAGCTGCATCACTTCTTACACTGTTGCCAAAAATTCAGACACAGAAGTGAGATGGATAATCCATTGTACACTAAGAATGTGAAGTAATTCCTCTCTGCAAGGCTGCGCTGGTGAGACCTCAACTGAAGACCTGTGTCCAGTTTGAGGAACCGGATTTTAAGAAAGGTGTAGGCTCACTGGATAGAGTCCATTAGATAAAGAAGATGATAGGAAAATTTCTAGAAAGTATGACTGTACAGAATGAGTGAAAGAATTTGGTTTGTTTAGTAAAGATAAAGGAAAACAAGAAAAAAACGTCCTGAGATCTATAGGATATTGCTGCAGAGGAAGAGAGCAGTCACAAGGTGACTAGGACAAATATTGGGTTTGAATTACACCAAGAAAGATTTAGCCATGAGGAAACAGCAGTAAATGAAGCACTGGAACAGACTGCCTGGAAGGATGGGCAATCTCCACCACTGATGTTTTAAAAATGGATTAGACATGTATCCATTAAGAACGATATAAGTGACCCTGCTCATTAAGACACTAGCTATTTCTCCATACCTCTGACAGTTCTGCGATCCTCTTATTAGATGACCACTGCTCAACCCTCAGAGCTCACCAAAAACATTCTTCAAAAGTGGCCAAATCCCAAACATTGCAATCAGACAAAGCTTCCCCTGACTCTGGAATCTGGATCAATGGCAAAAATATCAAAGACCATGCCAGGTTCTGCCAGTCTTCACCACGTTAACTTCATTTGAGGAACAAATCATTATTCAGCCTGGGTAACATCCCCCTTGAGAAAGAAGATCATAGCAGACTGACTCACAATTTGGATGCCTGTCCATGATTGTGTAAAGTTTTAGGATTACCTTTGTGGTTTTATACTTGCGTCCGATCTCCACAATTACTTTAAAATGTTCTGCTGTAATAGAATAATCAGAGGCAATTATGGAAGGTCAGAGAAAGAGCAGGCATAATATATTCTGTTAGCTCCTTCTGATAGTTCATGATGTGGAGCTTTATTAATGTGTCTGGGACACATCCCCCAGCCCACTTCAGAAATGCCAACGCTCCCTGAGGGATGGCACTGAAGGGATTCACAGCTTTCAGACCTCTCTTCAAAAAGATAAAGATGATGACTTTCAAAGAAGTCAAAGGGAATTAGAAACCTTTTCCCCAAAAATCAATGGGGGCATGCATAGCTGTAAGAACAGGTACCGTGGCAGAAGGATTAAGGCATCCTTTCACCAACCCAGAGAGGCAAAGGTCAGCCTTGGTCCAGATTTGCACTGAAGGCTGCATTCCCAATTAATCCAGCTCTGAGCAGCTCCTTGCTCACTCAGACCAAGCACTGAAAAGCAGCTGGATGTAATATTAGCTGCTTCATAACATTATGTAGTGAAAATTATAGGCACTGCTATGCTTTAACTTCACTCATCCAACAGGGCCTAAGGTTTGAGTGAACTATCACCGTGGCCAAAATCCCCAAAAATGGTTGAAGAGGGAAACTCAGAACTTTCTTCTCTACTCATCTTGCACGTCAATGCCAGGCAAGTGCAAGTTCAAATTCATGGGCTGGTTTCCCTTCTTGCCTGATCCACTCCAAACACACAACATTTTATTTCCCCTACTTCTTGCACCTGTATGCTCTGATGGAGCAGACACAGATGCCTTTGCACCTCCACCACTGGAAGATCTCTCAGAGAGCAAAGAGTTAAGCTTCTGATGCTCTGCAACACTTCACATTAAGTGCACATTTATAAAGAATATATGGAGTGTGAATAAATTGCTAGTTATGTCTGTAACAATCCAAATCAAAAGATCACCAAATATTTTATAAAATCTATAGTCATCTAGTGATGTGCTTCCAATCACCTGTTTATATTTCTGTCACTGTAATAAGACTAATCATCCTGACTGTCCTTACATTAAATTATTACTCTGTTTAGAAATGGAGGAAAGAAACGTTTCTCTCTCGGACGTGCCCTGCAAATGACTTCCCCTGTTCTCGACACCCCTCTCTGCCACACTACAACTGACAAGTTACACACGATCACAGTCAACGCATTTACAAAATTCAATGAAGAAACTGATAAATGCTGACACACCTGCTCCTTAACCTCTTCTTTCTGTAGCCTACTCTCTCAGAGCAGTACTGAAATTATGAGCATGTCCCCAAAGTCTTTTACAGGTAGACACCCTTAAGTTGTGGCCCCATTCAGAGCCCACCACACACACCAGGGCGTATTAGGGCTAGCACAGCACAGAGCTGCCATGGCAACATAGTTTCTAACTGGGAGTTGCCTGACATCCACATGGGCCACAGCACGAGCAGAGCAAATTCAGCTCTACCCAAAGACTAAACGTACACGGCAAGAAGCTAAAGCCAGTTGCTCTGGAGCCATTGGCTCTGCCAACAAAGCAACTCATTAATTGCCAGTGCTGTACCTCTCCATCAATCATAGGACCCTTAGGACTCCATCGAAAATGCTACTCCAGTATCTGATCTTAGCAGAGGAAAATGAAGGAAGCTGAACTGATTAAAAAAAATGCCTTGGGACTCAAGGAACTTTTTCTCAAGCTATCTAGGCTTCTCTGCAGCCTCTGCCAAAGCAGAGAAAGTCAGCTCTAATCTGCTGTCCAGCTGCAACAGCCACTTCCCAGTTCCCACCAGCAGAGGATCACTGGGAGCTCCAGCCCAGCCCTCTCCAGGCACTGCAAGGACTGTGAGCAGCTGAGTGAAACAGCACCGCGAGCACTCGACCCCACTCCATGCATGTAGCCCCTGACGGCCCTTGTTATGCAGTTTATGTTTAAACAGCACAGAAATGGGATAACTAAATTAGTTTCACTGATAACTTTCAGCATCTCTCTTCTCAGGGCTCTCAGACTGGTTTTTCCTATCATGCTCCCGGAGGTCAAGAGCCAGCCCAGAGCACCCAGCAGCTGGCACTTGGATGTTAAACCCACTCAAATGGCCTCTGCCCTCAAGAAATCTCTGCAAACCCGTACGGTAAAAACAGGAGAGAACTTCATCAACCACCTTCCGTAGGTTTGCAAACATTATCTCATTATCAGCCGCTTCTTTGCACTGATGCTTATGAAAGCGAGACTGAACTTTGTATTTTACCTCCAAAGCAGAGCAGAGTCCTCCAATCTGGCAGCATTACATAAATGAGTTTCACACCAGTGGGGAGAGCCTAATAGATTTTGTAGGTCAGTGCTTCTGGCAGATATTTCTCTAAAGACTGTGTTCTGACTTAAAGGGAAAAAAACTATCCTTCAACTAGATTTTCCAAGGCACAGTCCAGTAAAAGTTAATAAGAGTGGGGAAAAAACAGAAGGAGGAAAGAGCTCAATTGATTTGTTGTAAGCTGATCTGAAAGTGTTTCGAAAATTCAGGGCATGTGAGGACAAAATAAAGAAAAATATTCTAGCAGAGAACAACTCAAAAATAAAAATAGCAGCAGTGGCTAAGAACAGTTCTTCAAAGGGATGTCAGACTTTACAATACTTTGTGCAGCAGCAGTGACTAAAGAGGCTTCATGTTGTCGCTACATGGCGATATTAAAAACCAGTGTTCATTTCTTTGGGGGAAAAAAAAAAATAACAAAAACACATACAGCAGCATAATAAAATGCAACCATAGGAAGGCTGCTTTAAATCCTATTTATAAAACCCTGGGGCATTTTTCCTTGTTCAGCGCGGTCACCACAATGCCAAATTCTAATTTTCAACGCAGGTCAGAAATGTCATAACTGAAATGCAATGGATGGCACAAATGACAAAAATAATTTCTAGGAACTTAGCCTTTAAAATAAACAAACAGAACTGGTGGCATTTCTTTATTGCCTTTTTTTAAAGCTAAGAGTTACACCAAGTATTAAATTTGCTAACAGACAAACTTTTATGCTTTATATGAGTCCTCATGTGCAGCAACGTTTTCTTTCCCTGGGCTCTTAAGGAGCCAAGATGTCTGAAATGACTGCAGAAGCCTCTGTCTCACCAACCCGCAGGAGAAAGAGGGGGAAGCTTACTTTTCCTTCTCTGGGCGCCATGACATATTTGTGAGCCTAATAACTTCCTTGCAAAGTAGATAAAATATTAAGTATTATCTCTACATTACACTAGCAAAGAAATAGAGGGCCAACAGTCAGCCACCAGTTTTCTGCAAGTACAAAATTAACCTTGGATTTATTATTTCAAATAAGAGGAGATGATCATCATGAATATTTTATGACATTTTCTGTAGCATTAATAAAACAACTACATTCTCTCCATTTTTAAAACTGCCAAGGGTTCACAACCATCATCTGCAATGCTCTACAGACCTTTACCAATAGCTGTGGTGCCAGAAATTAATCTTTTATTCACTGAATTTCAGACCAAAACCTGAAACTGTCCTGTAGAAACATCTTATGTTTTTTACTGCATCATCTCAAAGTCCCAAACAAAGGCAGGTGTACCCTGTGAGACTCCTGGCATCCCAGTACACCCTGAAGAAGGAGCCAAACAGTATGAAGCCAAGATCCCTCCTCCCAGGCTAGTATCTTATCTATGTGCTGGAAGGAGTTATGAAATAAAAGATGTGTTAGCTTCACAGGATGCTTTTTCACAGCAAACAGGCCAATGCTTTGTTTTCTTTCTCCTCCTCTGTTTCCACATATATTGGGGGGCGGGAGGGACATAACTCGCAAGACTTCGTGGGAGTCACGCTCATTCATCAGCTGAAGAGCCGTATCCAAAGAACCAGCAGCAACAGAGACAAGCAATTCTACAACAGCAAAATGGACAAAGTCACTCTCCTACAGAATGGTGTCTTCTGGCCAGATTCTCCAGCATCTAAAAGGCAATTAGACAAATTCATGGAAGAAATATCCATCAAAAGCTACTAAAATATACATACACCAAGAACTTCCCAAGGAACAGATCAATGAAGGATGGAAGCGCACCAGGAACCTGCGTTATGCTCTTCTCTGCACATCTCCTGTTGTCCTAAGTTGGATGTTAACTAGATGCATTTTGATAAGACCCCAACAATTTTATGCAGTACATCTCATCTTCAGGAGTAAGCTAATTCTACAGCTTTCCCACTGTGGGAGAACCAAGAGGGCCCCCTTTTTCTAGCTGGCCACCTGTTTTTATAAGGTCCCTCAGGGCTCCATGCCTTTCACGCTCTCTGACTCCTGGTAAGTTTGCTTGGATTTGGCCAATAGATTCAAAAGTTGCAGGGGGAGGGAGTAGGGACAGAGATATAATTTTCACATAAGCCTTGTTTCCTTGAGAAACCAGGTTGAAAAAAATCAACAGATGATGAGTTACAAGACGTTCTGTAATCTGCTTTTAAAACACCCAGGAATGAGGTGCAAAGTCCTAACAGGGCATACAAGGATGTGTTTGACAAGGAGCAAGTGCTTACATTAGGCAAAACAATATCATCTTTAAAAAATGATTCCATGATAAAAGAGAGACCCAGTAGCTACTCCAAAGAGCAGGAACCTGCTCACTCACAGACCTACCACAAGGCACAGGGCTATTCTTTCCTTTCTAAATCATCCCTTTTACTCTCTTCCAGACCTTAACAGACTGCTACAAGAACACCATAAATTATAGAGTATGAATGATGTCAAAGCCTGCTCTCAGAGGGAGGCTGGGAACAGCAATCATGTATTCTTCAGTTTGGGAATACACAGACACAATTTTTGTTCATAGCCTATAAAAAAAGGCTCTGCACACCAAAGGCATCAAATATATTTCCTTTCAGATCTCCCCTCCAACAAGCCCAGTCTGATGCCACAGACACAGGGAAGAAAGGGAGACTGATAGGATGAAAAGGGAAAGTCAAGACCAAGGAGAATGGCTTAAGCCACTGAAATACACAGCAAAAGCATAAATGCAGCAGAAGACCCCGTATCTACACACTCAATTCAAATTGCATTGTGTTATTCCAGCTGGCTTCCGGAGTGACCTGCTTCTGAATACCTGAATGTGACAGGAGATAATGAGCTAACCCTCAAATGAAGATCTATGAATCTTCTCTTCATGTGCATAAAGAATATTTGGCAATTCAGGCTGCTTGAAACTACAGTCCCAAGTAGGGAAACAGAAAAATTTGGTGAACATGAACAAAGTGGGATGACTTGTTTTACCCAGCCGCACACCATTCATCACCCACAGGGAGGACGTGAAGGGCAACAGTTATTAAACCACCAGAGGATTCTCCTGATCTAAGGTGATCTTTTGCCAGATAACACATCATTAGGACCGCTTCACCATGGGGGGGAAAAATAACAGAGGAAATGATGAGAACCTTGATGTTGTTCTCCAGAGCTGCACTCATCAGAAAATCCTAAAAAAGGGGCTTAACTTTTGTCTGCAACTAAACCAAAAGCATCCTCAGCTTGTGTGAACATCCTACACCTGGGAGCAGCTTTGGCACTAAAGTAAATCTGAACCCAGACAACTGAGGTCTGTCCCTTACTATAGTTTGTACAGCAAATCTGAGATCCCAGCTAAAATAAGAGACCAAAACCAACACCTGTTAATAATGCACACAGTGATAGTGATAGATTTCTTCTACCTTCCATTCCCCTACTAAGGGTAAATCCGAGAGCTGTACCTCCCGTTTTGTTAGCCTCCTTAAAGCAGTAAACTATAAGGAATGTCTCATTTCCACAAAGTGCTATGAAACTTCACTACACTGTATAAATGTGTTACACAAATAGTAATTAAGAGGCACATTTTCAAAGAAATGCCTCTAAAAGTTATCCATACAAAATTTGAGAGCGCTGCAGCTAAATCACACGTACACGCTCACCAGAGTGGTACTTCCAGGCACCTGCCTTAGAAACTTCGGCTCTCTGAAGGGCCACTGCTGCATCTATGCATGGTGTGAATACCTAAGTTTAAGCAAGTTCTCTCGAGTCTGCCCACACACAGACATCTTTTTCTCCAGCTGACTTCTCTAAGCCCATAGCCAAGGATGCCTGTCTTCACAAGGATGCTCAAAACAGTTGCTCTGAATTCACTTCAAAGCAGATGTGCACAAAGACACTGCACAGACCCTAGCTAGAAATAGAGTTGCCCTAATTTGATCTAATTAACCTCCTTTCCAGCACTGAATGCGTGGAAACAAACAGGATGCATTGGAAAACCCAGCTAAGCAGCCTCTTCAGCGCTTTTGCCTGCCGCAGTGCATCTACAGGTGAAGTACAACCTCAGCCTTTTAAGTTGACCCTCTGAACAGCCAGTGAGGTCTGCATCTGAGAGCAGATGGCCTTCAGAAGGGATATTCCTGGATCCACACCTCCGTGAAGACACTAGGTCAGATGACAGTTGTGCACTTAACTGCACACTGAAGTCAGTCCAATGCTCCCTGCAAGCGCCAAGCTTTGTGGCACACGACCACAGATAAATCCGTGCCCATTGCCAAAGGGTCCCCCAAGAAGAGTGACAGAAGGCAGGCCTTGTACTGGATGAATCACCTCAGCAGGACACATATGGCTGGGCACACCAACAACAGCTCAACTATGTTTTTCAGATGAAAAATGTCTTTTGTTCCTTCCTCCAAGGTTCTTTTTTCAATGCATGTGAAAAGTGGCACTTCTTTAGTGATATTCCAGACACTTCACCAGTCTGAATTTTTTTCTCAGAAGAAATGTTCTCAAAATGTTTAAAGTTTTCTTCTTATCTAATCCCTCACTTTTTTTTCCATTCCATCCCACCCTGAAAGGAAGCAAGAATTGACAGAAAATTAGAAAACTTTATCAGATGTGTTCTTCTTTTCCATCTTCTTAGCAAATGCTAAGTTCAATCATTTTCCACCTGCTCTTTGTGTTAGCAGCCTCACCGAGTACTGAGAATTGAGCCAGTGCTTTCTCACGTGTAGAACCAATCCTCCTCAGGTAGAAGTCCAAACCATGGTACAGCAACATCAAGAAGAGTTCACCTCCCTACCATCCATGCTGTCAGCATTGAAGAATTTCCTCTGGTGGAGCACTGCGAAGCATCCCACTTGCACACAAGCTGCTACAAATTCTAGCCCCTGTAACGCATCACACAACAGGTTATTTCTGGCACTGCAGAGAAAAACCCCAATCTGCACCCACACGATTCCAAGGCTGAAAACTCCACATGGCAAGCTTTGTCTAAGAAAGGATTAAAAAGTCCCAGGATTTAGACATAGAAAAGAAAAGGGTCATAACAACTGCACTATCAACTGCACTACAACAACTATGCCACCTTACTTCAAGATGCCGAATATAAATCACACCATGCGAACTAATGCAATCGCTTTTCTGTCTCAGAGCACTCCGACACAGAACATGTGTTCCAATCCTGTTTCACACTTATCTCACACCGGCACAGCAGCACGTGGTTTCAGTATTGTCCTTAGACATTCAGGTATATGATGCCCATTAGCTGGAATGGACCTGCACAGTTGTGTTCCTATGAATCATAAGAAAAATCAGTCCCCAATAGGAAAGTATTTTTTAGCAAAGTGCACAGCGTCTCCAACTACCCCATTAATAATAAAGGTGTGTGTTAGTCCTCATCAAAAACGTCCCCCTGAAGACTAACCCTCTGCAGAAGAGAGATAGCTGTACCGTATATTGCTTCAGCAGGCAATTGCTCAAGCAATACTGTTTCAGTGCCATAAACAGCCACTTCCCAGTCATAATGCAAGCACAAAATGCCCAAAACAGGAAGGAATAAAACTGGAAGAGTCAGCAGCTTGACCTCAAGCTACAATTTCTTTCTCACTCTGGATGGAGGGATCGCTACCAGGTCTATGACTGGTCTAGTAGTGGATCTGGTGGAACTGTTTTGGTGCATGAACTGCCATGCTGGTGCTTGCCTCTCCCTTCCTCTCCCCCCCGAAAATGTAATTGGAAACTTAAACGAGAATCAAAACAGGCATGGGAGCTCTTCTTGCATCAGACAAAATAGACCGGACAGCTTTGAAATAAGGAACAGCTTTAAGATTTGCAGAAACAGCAGGAAACACCATCTTCCACCCTAGACCTCAATCCTGCTCCCTTGCCTTAGCTCACAAGGAAACCAGAACAGGAGCAAATCAGCTCCTCCTTCCTTGCCTCTACAAAAGGACAGCAGAGACACCGTTCTCACTCCCTCGCTCTGCTACCCCTGATCCAGCCCAGCTGAATGCAGGAAAGGGCAAGTCCATTTTACCACGAGTATTTGCAAGTGAAGTCTAGGAAGAATCAATATGTTTTTAAAGTAATAACAGAAAGGTCGTCTTTGTGTGGCAGATACAGCGAAAGCCTGTGACTTGAACGCATACTGCACGCCTTTGAATAAATTCACTGTTGCCACTTGAAGTGCCTGGGATGCCATCACTTACAGCTCTGCGATCGCTGTGTGAGCCATGCCCTGGGTATTAGCCAGGCATAACGTTACAGATTCCACCTCTGTGCAGTGAAAGCTGCCACTCTGCAGAGGGCCAGCCCAAAGTGCAGGGCCACCAGGGAGTCCCACTTCACCTTACTGCAAGAAAAAAAGATTTTCTGTCTCACTAGAGTAGAGCTGGACCACTTACTTTTGGTGAATAATTTAACCAGCCAGTTAAGCACTTCACTTTTTCCCCACCCTATTTGCACATTTGCCACAAAGAGACAGTGACTTTTTTTGCAGGCATTTTCATTATTCATTATTGCGATCATCCAGCAGCAGGTTTGTGTGAAAAAATTCCTGCCACCAGTTGTTCAACAAGCAGGAAGCCACAAATTCACTTTCATGGGTGAATTCTCATGCAGGTAGCTGAGCAAAAGCCCATCAATTTCCAAATGTGCAGAAGAAATAATTGCAAACTTTTTAAAAACGCTGAGAAAAAAGGACTGCAAGCATGGAAAGGTTTGCTCAGAACCATCTGGCACTTTGGAATATTATTTTACCATGTTTAGCCAAGACCAGAGATGCATCTGCCTGCCTGAACGGATGGGGAAGACAATGTAAGGAAAAGAGTACTGGAAGGACAGTAAAAATAAGGGATATGTCTTCTGTGCACTCCAAAAGAATGCCAGGAGCTCATGGAATACCCAGGTCATTTCTTAATGAGCTATATGCAGCAGCAACTCTTTTAGGAAAGACAAGAAAAGAAGCTGCATGCATGGAGCTGCATGCTGCCATGATCACAGCAAGCTGAGTGAGCTTAAAGCCACCTCAGGTGAATCGGTGCAAGTGAGGCAAAGCAGCAGGCTGCCGGAGAGCCGTGCCACGCAGGAGCATGAGGCACGGCCCAGCCATCACCCGGAGGGCCAGGCAGCGAGGAAGCCTTTCTGCAGGAAGGGCTGGAGCAAATGAGCACGAGAAGGCAGAGGAACTGAAGAGCAGGCAGAGAGCATACGTAGAAAGCCACAAGGTTATTGAAAGCACCTCTACCAACCTTAGCGCCAGGCCAGGTGCAGTGCATGACCTGCTGTGCAGTCACCAGCGGAGGAAGAGATCGCTCCATCAAACATTATGGCTTGTTCTGCGCAATCTCTGGCAAATTAACATCCCTCCCCCACACCTTACTGTCTCAATTTCCCCTGCCAAATAGGAGTAATTTTTTCTCAAAATCTTGGCAAACTTCTTTATGAGGCATCTTTAAAGCTTGGGAAATAATTCTTATTTAGATACATAAGACTGGGAGAGACTTTTTGGCCATTAATTTCAGCCTTCTGCTAATTTCCAGCCTTAATTTATTCATGGCCTGTTCATGCCCATTTGTCTGTGTGCCAACACGCCGTTTCAGTTTAAATAACTCTTCTTTCCTACATTTCCCTGTTCATTCTCCCAAGATGTATTTAGAGCAGCAGCAGCCATGTTCCCATCTTGGCTAGCCTACACAAGCCAAGCTCTGTCAGTCCCTTCTTGCAAGGCTATGCTCCCCATCGCCCTGGTCCCCATGGTGTCCTTCCTGATTTAAATTCATCCCTGCTGCCCTCCGTTGTTCAGAACCGCACTCGTATGCCATGGCATACTCAGGTACCGCAGTTTCATGGCTCAGCTCCCCAGGGATTTGACCCAAAGAGACTGAATCAATCCCTGACAAGGCCCAGGACTGAAACAGTTCCCTCTCCTGCCAGCTAATGAGACCCCTCATCCTCCAAAACGCTTTGAGTTCCCAAGTGAAGGGGAGGTCCCAGGCTCCAGCCACAAGGGCAAGGCTGCCATACCGTCCCTTCCAGCACAAACAGAAATCCACACAAAGCCTGGCCCTACTCCATTAAAGAATACATACCCAGTCTTGCCAAAATTAGTGGGCAACGGAGTATTTATAAAATCTGTTTTGTTGAAAGAAATTATTTCATAAGTTATTGCTACCGGTGCTGATACACAGCCATACTTTTTTTTTTTGCCTGAACAGAGAAACAGGCCTGTGAGGGGGAAGCAACTACAACAGGACTGCACCCCATGCCGTGACATCCACTTGTGACCCAGAGCTAGCAGGGAAAAAGATTTTTAAATCTACAGTTTGCAATCCAGCCCCCACTGCGGCACACTCTCCCTCAAAACAGGGCTGGGTATAACTCTCCTATGGAAAATCCCTGTCCTTTAGGGAAAGGAAGGGCTTTGAAATAAAGCTCATTCCAGCCCAGGCCTGCATCTGGAGTCCTTGCAACCCAAACACTACCAGGTGGCACAGGAGCAGCTGGCACAACCGGTGCAAACTGAAGCAGCCCTGAGCCTTCTTCAGGTCTCGCAGAGGCCGATTCAGATACCACTGCCTCCCTCCCAGGCCCCCTCAAACACAGCTCGATGAAATCAGCCTCATCCACCAGAAATTTCAAAGCGCCTTTCCTCGACTGCTCCTTTCCCAGTCTCTCCCCTTGTGCATGCTCTGCACAGAGAAAGCGAGGGCTCTGCGAACGGCTGGAGGAGCAGCTGGGTGCCTCCAGTAAACAGACTGAGACTTTGTTCCTCTCGCTGGAAGGGACAAGCCACCAGGAGGGCACGGCGTTCAGTAAGCACGGAGATGATCTGGGTTTGCCATGTGATTCGTACTGCAGCAGAGCTGCTGGCACAGCTGCTGTAATAACCAGAAGAAAATTCCCTCCAATGTTTCGGAGTTAGATTTCCCCTCCACAGCCTTTTACTCTGCTCAGAGAGCCAAAGTGCCAAGCTGCTGATGCTGGCTCAGCGTACCTGTAATCCCAGTGTTATTAAGCAAAGCAATTAAGCATGGACTTAACTTTAAACACACTGTCAAAGCCCAGTGGCTTAGTGCAAGTTCACACTTAAGCAGATGCTTAAGTTCATTGCTGACTTGAGGCTTAACTTGCCAAATTAAACCGCAAAACCTTGCTTGAGCTGTTCTAGGGAAGTAAGAAAACACAAAGCTTATTCTCTTCAGCAACTCTGCTAACGTTAAGGACAGGTTCAGCGTTTCTTCCCAGCTGCCAAGCACCGCTAAGGACACAGGCTGCTGCCAGGGCTTTCCAGCTCCCTGGCAGACACGTCTGATCATGCAGCGGCACCAGAGGAGCGGTCACCCAGTGTCACACCAGGAACGCAGCCGACGGCCCCGCTGCGGCACCGGCACGGGACAACCCTCTGCTTCTAGGAGCTTACGCAACTCCAGGGTTTCGAGGCAGGTCTGAAGGAGAGGAGAAGGGGAGCTCGAAGCAGCATGGGACAAGGTACAAATGTTTAAAACTGCCTGCTGAAGATTGGCCTTCATGGCCTGCTGCAGTGGGAAAAAAGACACATGGTGTATTGTTCCCAAAAAACATATTAAGAGCAGCTCTCCAAGCATGATGAAAAAGAGAAGGTGATGGCCCATGTGAAGAGCTAAGAGAATAAGTGCAGCCACTGCATTTTCAGTACAGTTATGCTGTTCTTGTCCGGGCCTGAGAAAACAGCATTACAGAACTGCAGATCTGCGATGCTGAGAGCCAGGACAAGACATAAGACTCTGTGGATGGTGAAAAGAGCTCCAGCAAAAAAACATTACATAGGCAGAAACTGCTTGACTTGGAGGTGGACTTGGTGAAGCTGATGAAGATTAGAGATGAGAAACTTTGGCTGGAGCAGTTTTCATTCAGTGGAAGGCACAGAAATGGTGTTAGGACAGACTTGAAGGAAAGGAACTTTGTGGTGTGAAAGCAAAAAAGCTTTCAGTACTGAGATGAAAGGCAGATGGGGTGGCAGTTGGAAAGAGTCAAATAAAATAAAAAAAAAAAAAAAAAACAAAACCCCATAAATACTCTTAAGACTGGAGACACTAAACATGATTGTATTACCAGCAAAAAGTAAGAGAAGAACGAGAAGTTATGGCAAAGATCAGGAGAGGGATTAGGGTTTCCCACTGTTTGTATAGATGGAAAAGCTGGATCAGACCATATGAAAACGCACACATTGAAACGTGAAGCCAAGGGGCCACGAACACGGGAGCACCATCTGCAGCCCCAGGTCAAAGGCTGGAGAGCCTCTGTTCTACACCAGCACCTTGCCCTGGGAAATTATGGAGTAACTTTGAAGAGATTTACTGGAAGACAGACACAGCCCCTCGTCCTTCCCACAGAAGCCAGAGACCTCATACATACTCTGTACATTTTAGATGCAGGAACTGAGGGATCAAGCCATGCATCCAAACGTACAGGATGACTGGGATCAGGAAGAGCCCTTTTCATCTCAGCAACAAGGTGGGGGGAAAAACAACCCATCATATCGTTCTCCAGTTCCCGTGACTTACTATGCAGGATATGGGGGGTTTTTTGCAATATACATAAATGCAAATACCAGACCAAAATACACGCTTCTGCTTAATCAGATGACTTACAGAGAAATAAAGAAGCTATTTTCCTTCTCTAACAGCTTTCTTTTTTTTAAGGATAACTAAAATGATAAAAGTGCCTGACTTAAAATTAACAAAATTAACATCATATGCACATAAAATTAACATCATAGGCACACTCCCAAGTCTGAAGTAGGTTAGTGCACACAAATATAGAAGATGAAGCAAAAGTCTCTAGAAGATACTGCAGTTCCTGGTAATAACAGCTCTTGAACACTACAGATCTCTGACATTAGATTTCAAGACGATTTGTGACCACTCTTTAGCTTTCACACAAGAAACCTAGGCACGATCTCCTGTTAAACCATGGAATACATGCCAGTCCACTAAGGGAGGGATGTAAATCATCTGCACAATTCACAGAGCCTTGGGCTTTTTTGGTCATTTTCCAGGCTGCCCCGGCAGAGTGAGCAGAACAGCAGCCACCCACCCCCTGGCTTCACCTTCCCTCATCAAGAGAAATCTGCCTGTCCCTAGCTGGGCACAGCAGGCTGGGGACAAAGAGGAGCCTCAAGGAAGGTGGTGACCATCAGCAGGCTGTCATCATCCAAATAACATCCCCATCTGGTGCCCAGCCAGCTCCCTGATCAGACCCAAGGGATACCCAAGAAGCAGACAGCACAAATCCATCCTGGGGACAACAGCTCATCCGCAGCTGCCCTCTTCCTCAGGCACCCTTCAGACCCAGGCAGGACCAAGGTGACAGCGTAAGCAGATGATTGCACATGCTACAGGTGCGGGCATACGGCAGGACAACGGCTCCTCTGCCACTGGGGAGGGTAGGGATGCGACCTACCTGAAATTTTGAGCACATTGCATGCCACCAACACACTGCTCTCCAGCAAGAACCACCGGCATGGTTCAGTTGCACTAAAACTGTATTTGGATAGTGGTGACAAAATCATGCCCTCAGCATGATTAAATAAACTGAGATATCAAGTACATTAATAATTTCGTTGAACAAACTTCCCACCTTGAGTGTTTATATTTTGACAGTGCTGTAGCTGAACAATTAGCTAGCAAAACTGTCAAAAGCACTTTGAGGCAACACCACTTGAAGGCAATACTTCAGCCTAGACACAGCAATGGAGTAAGATCTCCAAGCCAGGACCTCCAAGCGTAACTCTCGCTGCCTCAGTGCCAAGAGGCTATACGTTCAAGATGCCTGAAGGATGCCTGTTTTTTCCCCAGGTAGGGGCACAACATCTTCATGAAAATCCTAACATATTAAAGCACTTTATAAACCCAAAACACACAGCCACAAGGACAAGGTAGTCATTCGCCAACTGCAAGCGCTCCAAAAATTATGGTGATGGTTCCAAAACTTATGATACTGCTTCAAAAAGCATTCATAATTTAGAGGGGGTGCATGCTTTTCATTTACCTGAGGGCATTTGAGTGTTGGGATACCTCTGGGTTACGCACTTCCAGTTTTCCTCTTTAAGCATGATGACCACAAATTTTGCTTATTTTCTTCAAACAGCAAAACCTGAGATGCTAATCACTTTTTTTTTTTTTTTTTTTTTTTTTTTGCCTCAGCACCCAGTCTACAACAAAGGCACAAAAGGCTAGGAAATTTGCAATAAAATCCCAAGAGTCAGCACTTTTGAAAGCCTTGGCCTCTCAGCACGCTCTATCTAATTTTAAGCAGATGCACTTTGTAGCATCTGCAGAACCTAGTCTTGGACTAAGACAGCTTTTCTTTGTCCGGGCAATCCTCTCCTGGCCTCCCTGGTGCACCCGTGCAGAGCCACTTGCATTGCCAACACTGAATTCAGGTCTGCATTTTGATAGAGAGTGGGAGTGTTGCTTCAGACTGAAAAATTCCTTTCTGCCACTGAAGCAAACTTGCGACAAAGTATTAAGCCAGTATCCTCATCCTTCCCTGGTAAATCTGTAGAGGTCCTCTGGAGCCAGCACAGAATTGGGTACGCAGGTCCCACCTAGCTCAGACTTAGTCCCTGGACTAATGGTCATGCAGCCATTCCTCCAGATTGCGCTGAGCTTCTTCCCAACTCCTCTGACTACAGTCAAACCACTGACCTCTCCAAATGATCCTAACACCTGCCATGCCGTTAGCATGCTATGAATAACAGCTGAATAAAACCACTGGGCTTGACTGTTTGCTTTTTCAGCTGACTGTTACACAAAGGGTTGGGGTTTTTTTAAGTGGTTTCAATGCATGACTTTCCTCTGTCATAAGAAGCCCACAGACATGTTTGTCTGAATTAGCAGTTTATTAATTGTGTTTCGGTTTATTGTTGTATTAGAGCTGGAAGAGTACTGCACTGCCTGTTCTGGAAAGCAGTTCACCTCCTCTGATTCCGAGGGGAGTTTAAATATGCAGAAGAAAGTCTGCTCCTTAGTGCTCACCTCACTAAGGTGGGGTTTTGCCTTTCTCCCCCCCCCCCCGCCTACTTTGCCCCCATTCCCCTTTTGTTTTTTAAGTTGTGGCATGTTGCGGGTTTTGAGAACTGCGAAACAACTATTAGACAATAAAACCCTAATGCATCCCTTTCCTCGGTAGTAAAAATGAATCATTTCTTTCATTAGCCTAACTTTCCCCGTTAAAGAGCTCTACGGAGCGCTGGGACAGCCACGATTTCTGAGAAACCCACTAAGGTTCTCCCAGCTGCTAGAAACCCGCTGCTCCTAATTAAAAACTTCAACAGCAAAAATAGTGGATTTCTGCAAGGACCAACTGCTTTAATTTCAGCTGCTTCTTTCAAAGGAAAAAACAAACAAACAAAAAAAAAACCCAAACAAACAACATCAAACCCCTAAACCACAAGTGTCTCGTTATTAAAATGTCACGAAGGAAAACCCCTCGGTAACTCCCCACTTTTCTGGAATAATCTAATTAGTTTTATGAGGAAGATGAATAATCCAGGAGCTCCAGGCTGAAGCAGCTGCCTCGGGGGGGGGGGGACACCCACCGGGACCGAAACTTTCCCGGTGAGCAAACCCCCCCCCCGTCCTGCGGAGGTGGCGGGGGGAGGATGGAAATAAAAAATAAACCTAAAAATGATAATGAAAGATCCCCGCAACCCGCCGGAGGGCTGGGCTGCGGGATGGAGCCGCGGGCGGTGAAGTTGCATGGAGAAACGCCGTCTTCTCCCCGCTCCAGCCACGCTCCTCCACCGGCGACCCGGTGGGTCGCCGGTGGAGGAGCGTGGCTGGAGCGGGGAGAAGACGGCGAGGGCCCGCCGCGTCTCCTCAGGGGAGAGCCGGGCAGGGAGCCGCCCTTGGCCCCCCACACGCCCCCGCTGAGGGATGGGGAGGGCATTTTGGGGGGCAACAGGCACCCTCACCCACACCCCACACCCCCCCCCCCACGCCCCTAAGGGTCGGGAGAGCGCCTTACTTTTCTGGCTGGAGTAGCCCGGGTAATATCCATAGTAGCCCGTGATCCGCAAGATCCTGTCTTCGATGGTGGCCACGCCGTTGGGTGCTGCTTTCCCATCCATAGAGGGCGGGAGCCGCGCGCGCGGGGCGGCCGGGCGGGAAGCGGAGCCGAGCCGGGCTGACAGGAGAGGAGGAGGAGGAGGAGGAGGAGGAGGAAGGCGGTGCGGGCACGGCCGCCGCAGCTTGCGGTGCCGCCGGGCCGCTCGCTCTGACTCCGCCGCCTGGTGCAGGACGGGCTCCGCAGCGCGGCGGCGGCCCGCACCCAGCCCGGCCTCCCCTCCACCCCCGCCCGCCCTTTACCCGCCCAGCCCCGGGAGGGAAGCGGCGGTGCGGGAGAAGGACGAAGCGGGTGGGGCGGCCCCTCTGGGCCGCAGCTGAGGCGGGAAGGGGGCGTGAGGGCCGCCTCGGTGCCCCCGGCAGGGTGAGGGGTCTCTCCTCAACGCGGCGAGCCCCGTGCTCAGGCGGCTTTGGTCTGTGTAAAGAAACCCCGGTGTCACCCTGTTCCTGCCAAGCCCCCCAGATCCTCCCCCGGCTGGTGACTGCCCAAGGGACGCGGTTGTCTGTGGAGTTGAGGGGGTTTACTCCCGCTTGCGGGACAGTCAGCACTTTCCCGAGCGCTGGTACCTCAGGGCTTGACATCGGCGAGGAAGATACGTCCTGAAACGGTACCTGCAAACCACAGACCTGCAGGTCCGGATCATAGAATCATAGAATCGTCAAGGTTGGAAAAGACCCTTAAGATCATCGAGCCCAACCATTAACCTATCACTGCCAAGTCCATCTATACCATGTCTTTGAGCACCGTATCTATCCATTCTTTAAATACCTCCAGGGATGGAGACTCAACCACTCAACCACTTAACCACTCAACCACAGATCCTCAGATCTGTCCTCCCAGATCTGCCCACAGATGTCACAGAAAGGACAAAGGCAAAATTTGGCTTCAGAGGACTCTGAGGAGGGAAGTTTTCACCACTTCTCGCTGTCCACGTCCCACCAGAGGAGCCCATGGCTCAGACCTCAGCGGTGGCAGCTGTGCTACCCCACGCCCCAGGGAAGTTCAGAGGAGACGGAGGGATATCTGCCCTCTCCCACCCCGGCAGGTTGTACACCTGCTCTAACTAAGATCTGTCCATAGGATGGCCTCTCAATCTTTGCCTGCATTTGAAAAAAAAGGTGAGAAGTTCACCGTTTGGCTTTGTAACTCATTGGTAAAAATCAGGCTTTGAATTACTTGACTTTTCCTGCTACTGGTCCTTGTTATGCTTCTCTGCTAGACTGAAATCATTAGTAACTAGCCTTTTTTCCTCCAAGATGTATTTCTATTTAGTGATCTACTCACTTTTTTCCAGCCCTTTCATTGTTTTTGTGGCTCTTTCATGCCTTATCTTCACCTACTCTTTTTCTGTCCAGCAATTTCCATTAACTGGTGCACGGGGAACCCGGACAAGCCGTTTCATATTCCTTGCTTCCTCCTCTGTTCACATTCATTCTTCTCCCTTCTGTGCTTGGCTAAATAAGCTGATGGCACAAAACAGCCTTTTATGAGCACAAACAAATAAGAGATGTATTAAAAATAGCCGTTGCTGTGGCTTTGCATGGGGAGTCATTAACTGGTTAGTGTTCATACGGTGCTTTGAAGAGCAACTTTTTCTGGTGTATGAATGTAGATTTAATAAATGCACTTAAGATATTAAATACTCTCTTGATCTTGATTTCTTGTCTCCTGCCACACTGCTAGATAATACTAAGGGCAGTCACAAATCAGTGATAAATCAATCACCTGTAACTCAGGAATTCAAAATATAGCTCATTTCACAGCTGCATCATTCCCTTTTAGGCTAGCTATGAAACAAGATTAGTGACTTTTAATGTTTTTCAATGTACAGATTTTTTTGTATTTGTCCAACAGAAGCACAGACTCTTGCCTGGTGAATTTACACCAACTGACAGCAGATGTTTTCTTTTTACTTCTGATCTGTGGAGTGTTATAAGCAGCCCACACCACTCTGGGATTTCACAGACTGTGGGACAGAAGCGGCTGAAAGGCAGACCATGTATTAGTTGGCTTTGAGAGGTGAGGAGGAGCTGGTTAGGCTCTAACCCCTTCTGCAAGATTAAAATTCTCTGTCCTAGTTAGGGAAGCACAGTTGATGCAAAAATCACTTGCCTGGTGTGTTGTGTGGAATCTCTGAATAAACCACAAGTCCCCCCCTTCCCAATTTCACCTCCAGTGGGAGTTGGTGTTATGAGAACATTACCAGCATTGATCTCAGCTTCAAAGTCAAATTTCGGGACTTAAAAGTGTTACTTTGCAGAGAAGGAAAGAAATGACTGGTTCATTTGAAGGTTAAACTAATATGCCCAGAAACAAGTCTAAGCTTCAAATTCTTTCCAAACACCTTAGTTCTGGCTTAATTTTTCATCTCCTCTCTTCCTTTTATCCCTAGGCTTTACAGGACATGCTGTGCATGTTTAAACATCACTAGATGATAATATAAGCAAAGCCATTCTTGAAATTTCTCCTGACTGTGGTTCCCTTCCAACACCACTCTGTGCAATAGATGCACCGTGCTACCCTCTGTCTCTTTGAAAGCCTATAATGAATTGCAGCTTCGTATTGTTTCTGAATTCTTACTATGCTGACAATTACTCTGTTAAGAGAAATCAAGCAGATTGCTTTTTCTGCAATTAGGCTTTTTGCAAGTTATGTTTAAAGGAGTGCAGAGAAAGCCTAGCTAAGTAAGATGTATGAACTACCATTTATTACCAAGAAAAAGACACTTAGTTGATTAGGGGCACATGGGGACTTATTTGTTTCATCTTTTCAAGTTAAAAGGCCCATCAAAGTCGCTAGTTGCATAAATATGCTAAAGTGATTTTGCAGAGAGATTTGTATATTTACGACTCTGTGACTAAAATCTAAGGGGTCGTCAGAAAAGAGTTTTAAAAGCAGCAATTTAACCGGAAGCTTGTTGTACAGGTTGAATTTTCCCCAGACTCCACAAATGGGTATCTTTCTCTAGAGAAAGAAAGAGACATACACCATTAATCGCCACAGAATTTGGCCACAGTTTTTCAAAAAAACATATTTAACTCCAGGCCATATGTTTGCAAAAATAACCTCTCGAGTGAGAGAACAATGTAAATGTCTCCTGATCATCTTGCTGATTCTGCAGACAGACAGTCCCAGTGCCTTTTTTGCTGCTCACAGCTTTCCCAGACAGCCTCAAATAGAAAGGAACAAGAGTCTGGGTGTATTTCACAGCTGCCTTTCAAATCCCACTGGATGGTGCTGTCATGAAACAGCGAGTATCCTCACATGAGTAGGGCCTGAAGAAGCAGACCTTTCCTTACCTGCCTGTTTTCTGACCACATCGGCTCTGGTTCTTTCTCCGTGAGGCAAGAGGCATCATTTCCTCCTTTTCAGTTCCTTATTTATGTGGCGAGGTACCCTAAAGACCCAAAGGTGATCAAAGCTCAGTCCCACACTGGACAAACGGGCCGAAGGGTTTATGGAAAGCCACAGGGCAAGAAGGATAGCAAAAACGCTTAGAGTTTAAGTGATTGCCTGAGATCCTAAAGCAGATCAACCACAGGCTTAGAGTTGAAGTGATTGCCTGAGATCCTAAAGCAGATCAACTACAGGCTTAGAGGATGACAACCCAGTTCGCCTGTTTCCCATGCCAGTTCACTGTCGTGCTCCTTCGCTACTTCATCCTCCTCCACGTACCTCCCCAGTCCACCTGAGGTAAGAGAAAGGGGCGATTTCTGTCCGTGAACAGAGGTTACTGACAATCCTGCCGTCTCATCTCTTTGAGGAGGTTCTGACCTAAGCTGTTATCAGGACTGAGCTATAAAAAAAAACACAGGCAGCTTTGGTCTGTCAGTGCCCATTTCTTTCTGAATGCAGCTTACCTATGAGCCTGTGAATATGTGAAAAAAGAAAAAAAAACCTGCCACAGTGAGGAATGTTTAATGCCAAGTGACTCTTTTAAGTGAAAAATTGATTACAAGTTGATCATTCCAAATTAACTGTTTTCATTCCAATATACTATTGTTTTTTTTAACAAGGAGGCATGTCACTTTGACTAACCTAAACAATTCTACGATTCTATGTGGTGGACATGGCAGTGCTGGCTTAACAGTTGGTCTTGGTGATCTTAAAGGTCTTTTCCAACCTAAACGATTCTCTGATTCTATGACTTGGACTGCAACTTAAAAAGGCACAGCGAACAGGACTTCTGTCATTTGGAGAAAATTATTTTGTGTGTTATGGGCCCAGTTCTCCTCTCAGACAAGTCGTGCTGCTGTAAAACCAGCATAAACATGAAGAAGCTGGACCCATAGATAGGGAAAAGAACGTCTGTAGCATTTAAAGTTCCTCTAATTGTCCTCTGAAGTGGTACCCATGAAGGTCACTGGAGCATGGCCAGTTCCTGCTCACTCTGCCTCACACGCACCAGGGATGAAGGATGGACTAGTCTCCCCGTTGACATCAAGGTCAAAGAGGATTCATTGACAATATGAAACCATTTAGCGTAAAGACGCCTGGAGCTGGCAGCTTGGTTTTAAGAGCTTTTCCCTTCTGTTTGAAAACTGGGGAGATTCCAGCTTGGAACAAAATTGAAAGTCCAGTTCCAAAATATTTCAGAGCATCACCAGATATTAAAAGGTTTTGATTTGGCAATGGGCTAGGCAGCTTTTTTGATGCCAGTTGATTTCATTGAAGGGAGGCAGAGCAAGAAACAATTAATTCTTTGTGAAACTAAGATGCAAAGATGGTATTAAGGATAGAGGAGAAAGTTGCCAGAAAAATAACAAAAGAAAAGTTGAAAAACAATGAAGAGAAATGAGAATGAGCTGGAAAGAAAAGAATGGAAAGAAGAGAAATTTTGAAAAAGGAGGAGGCTGGCAAGTGAGATGTGTCCATGCAGAGATGGGAATGGTGACAATCTGAGCCAGAAAAAAATGCCTTCCTGATCCCAAACCAGGCTGTGGGTTTCACTCCTGGAAGGGGAAGAGCCGACACCCAGCCCTTAGAGCTCACCCACGCTCCGAGCCTGCAGCGGGACTGGGGATGAGAGGAGATGCCGCCAGGGCTGAACACCCATTCCATGGGCGGTGCCTGAAGAAATGGCTTATCCGCATTTCTTCTTACTGTGCACCTGTAGTCCAGGCAGCAGCGCAGCTTTAAACAGCCCCCATGCTACAAAGCAACTTGCATGAATGTGTCCCTGCTCTGATCCACTTGGGGCACTAGGAGACAGAGGCGTAGTTAGCATTTGCCCCCAAGATGTATAAAAATGCAAGCCCCCCAGCTCTGTACATTTATTTTAACTAGAGCTAGCAAAAAAAAGAGCTTTCAGGGCACTCATCATTTTTGTTTCCAAATAGCAAAGGGAGGTAGTTATTCCTCTGAGCTCATGATCTCAAACATTTCCTGGAAACGTTTATTTAGCAGTAGCACTGCCAGTTTATTGATGCCTGTTTCAAAGAGAGGGGATATAGAGAAAAGACTCAGTTCAAATTGCAACTGGTTGTTGCAGGTATTTGCTCCCTAAGGGTCATCCAAGGCATCTCTGCTCATTCTTAATGGCATAATAATAAAAAAAAAGGAATAACGGTTGCAAAACTCCATACAAATGCAAATAGCACATGGCTACTGTGTTCTCCATCACTTAAGATGGGCTGAGACCCATTTTTTGCAAAGTACTGACCATGCCTCTTGCCTTCCTTCTTTGATGGCTAGAGTTAAGCTCATTTACAGCAGCTGATGGACTGGTTTACAGCCATAGCTCTACTTTTCCAACTCCCAATTCTTCAGCAAGATCTGAGAATGATGAATGGCCACAACTAGGTTCTTGTGCTGTTTCAGTAGAGCTATGACCATGTAGACCAGCAGAAGGTCTTTCCTGGGAGCAGTGAGAATTGGGGTGGACAAAGTCTGGCTGGGCTTTCAGATTCCAGTCTGACTGCAGAGGTAGGGATAGGGAAAGGAAATCATTGTTTGTAGAGAAAACAAGGTACTTTTTGGAATAAATCTATGATAGTATTTCCAAGGAATGACTTTCCTGCTAACACCTGCCCTTCCCATTCAAACCAGGACTGGATCTCTGAACAGTCTTCAGCATTTGGGAAGCAAGGAGGAATTGGAGTTCTATACTGTGACTCAGGAATCAGCTGTGATGGGACCCACACTGATTTCTTGAGCATCTGGTAAGATGTCGTGTACTTCTCCCTTTCCCTGGATTTGGAGGCCAGTGTCATTGGAAAGTGAACCTGCTGATGCACTGACATGGAAGTGTCTGGATCGATGGCTGTTGGGACAATACTGAGCTCATGATTCAGTGTCAGAAATCTCTGCCCTGCAATCTTCTACGCCAGTTTTTCAATAGCTTTTGACATCAGCAGGAAGCACAGCAGGACCCACAACGAGCAACACTCCATTTAACATACACAAGAAATCTGCAACACTGGGCAGTTTTACAAAGCAGCTTTCTTGCGGATGATAAAGCCCTGGCTCTTTCAATAGGTCTGCACCTATGAAGTTTCCCAGATGGTGTTTTGAGGAGATAAGAGTTCACAAAAAGTGGTATGAAAAACTCAAAAATCTCTACTACCTCCAGGTGGCAGAGATTTGCTCTCTGTGTACACAGAAAAGATGCTGATGGAAAGACGCCTGATCACCTGACATCACTGTAAAGATTTTGGTGTCTTCAGATCAGCTCTATAACCCCTAAAAACTCCCTGTGAGACACAATGTATTACCTGAGCAGCAGCTGTCTAGTCTACCCTCAGCTTTTCCTCCCCACACTTCTCCCTGCCTACAGCAAATAAATTCCTTTAGGGTGCTCCACACTCTGGCCAGTTAAACCAAAAAGAAAGATCTCCTCCTCTACCTCCTTTCTTTTGACATATCTTGTGCTGGAGATGACTTTGGAGAAAGTGATCTCCTCTCCAGACTCACTCCCAAAAGCAAGACAATTAAAACAAGCAATGTGACTTAGCCCCAGCAATAAAATTAGTCCTGTCCCCTGGCCTTCACATGTCCTTCAGATCAATACGCTATAGAAGGATAGAGGCTCCTTCTGATGTCCTCGACTGAATCTGTACCTGATGCCTAAGAGAGGAGTAGCCTTACTGATCGTCTCCTGCTCAGGAATGAGCAGCTGGATGATATGGATGAGTGTGTCCCCAGGACTCTCCAGTCCCAGCTCTCAAGAGAAGAGCTCACAGCTACTCCCCAAGGACCCTTTGTGCCCACTCTCCCATCACACAGGTTGTACTTCCACTCCAGAAGGCTCCTTAATATGAACCCACTCCACTTAATGCAAGTCAGGGCTCAATTCATTGACCTGAACGTCACCATCTGGTGTCATTTAAGATGCCATGGGGCATCTGAGAAAGCTGCAGAGCACTGGCAGGTATAACAGGATCTCAGGAGATGGTACATTTCTGCATTGGCAGCTGGAGGCCATGAAATGTTTCATAGCACATCCCAAATGGCTCCAAAGTTTTGTGCAAATCAAGCCCTCAGTGTCACCACTAAATAACTGTGTGACTTGACTTGGAAAAAAAAGTCATCCTGATGCTTCTAAAGGCAGGGATGTTTCATCCTGAGTCATGTAGACTTCCAGGAGGCAGAAGAGCAGGCTGTTGCATTGTCCCAAGGCTGACGGATTTGCTGATTGCATGCTTTGAGTTATCTGAATTGCACCTGGGAGGGTATAGGGCAGCACAACTCAACAGAGGCCAACAGCAAGCACTCAGGTTAGCTGAGTAAGTGTGCATGTGCATGCATGTGTGTGCATATCTCCCTTGAAAACATGCTGGCCAGTCAGAAGGATACGTTATGTGGAGAAAGCAAGGCCCCCAGGCTTGGGACAGTACCTTTAGCTGTGCTCTGCTTTCCCTGCTAGCCTCAGGAGGCTGGGTACATCGCCCTTTGGAGGAGTACAACTGCAAGCTGAGCCTTTTTGCTTTTGGGAATGAGGTTTTTATGGCATGAACTGCCTGTGAAGGTGAAGTTGATTTTTATTCTTTTCTTTCCATCTGTTTACCGTGCTGGGCTAAGTCGAGCAGATTGCAATTGGTCTTCGCTGCCCAGCCTCAGCACGCTGACTTTGTCACATCGCCAAGCAGCGTTGACATCCCTGACCCCTCTCCAGAAGGACCTCATGAATTCAGACTCCCTGGATTTCCTCCAATCAGGTTTGTCATGTTTTTGCACCTTTATCGTGTGACAGATCTGACTGGAGCTCCACACACCCTCCTCTTTGGGCTCATACCTGCCACATTTGTAGCCCAGCACTGTGAACTCTTTTCTGCCCCATGAGTGGATGCGCAGAACTTGTGATCTGCTGTTGATGCTGCAGATGTAGCCCCTGCAGCAGCACCGCATCACACCCAAAGAGCCTGCCAAAGGAGCCCTGCCACCTTCCCCCAACGAATGCGATGAACTTGACCCAGCCTTCTTATCCAGGTCTCATCGCATATTGCAGCCTCATTACCCAGAGTATTCAGTCCTGTTTCTTTCACATGCCTCAAATCTGGGATCTCTCGTGACAGGACATTAAAAACAAAACTGGAAGGGTCTCGCCAGTACCCTAAAAACATTGTGACCTTTTTCCATAATATTTGCTGCAATGCATATTTGGAGACTTGAGTTTTCTGCCTTTGCAGCTACTTCATAGCCATGGGAGAATACTTACATCAACTAACACTTTCTCTAAAGGAACAGTGGGTAAAGTCTGTTTTTTAACCTCTGGTTTCTCTCTGAAATCCCCTTAGGTTAGATACGTACGTAGGAAAAAGAAATCTGGTGTCCCACTCCCTCTGCTGGTACAATTTTTCAGCCATTACTTTGTACCAAAGGCAAAGCTGTTCAAGTGCTCGCTTTTCCAACACCTAACCTGGCTCTGCTGCTTGGAAACCTGTCACTATGTCCAAGGAGAAAGCTTGGGAGGGACAGCAGATCTCTTCTGCAAACAGTTTCCTAATTAAATCCAGGTTGTTCCCAGACGGCACTGCGTGTTTTATGGCTGCCGCTGAACTTTCTGCTTGAGCTCTGCTATTTGGAGATTTATTTCTGTGTCCATAGGGAGACCTGCTGCTACCCAAACTTTTCTGCTAGTATTTTTTCCTGCTTCCATAGACATTTCAAAAGTCACATGTATCACCACATCTTTACTTCAAGATCACCTAGCCTGCTGCTTGTTTCATTTTAGTGCTTCAGCCATCAGAGGTAGGATCCCAGCGTACACATCTCATTCTCCCCTTCTCATTGACATTGTATTATTTAAAGAGCTTTCCAGACTGCTAACAAGGACTGGGCAATCCTTTCAGTCTGATATTCTTATTTATAATAAAGCTTCTTATCCCATGCTTGTCAAATGCCACACATCTCTTTAAAATCGCGTAGAGAATGAGGTACGTTGCCTGCTACCACTAAGCACAAGCAGAGATGTCTCTACCAGAGACCTGGACCAGGTGTGCGTCTCCAGATACTAGTGTGCCAGAGGATTATTCCCGTCCTCAAGAGCCCCGGGGATCATAAAACCATTGAAAGCTGCATCTGAAACAGCATCTCAAGAGCTCATTGCAGACAAGTTTTCCTCCAGGTTGGACAATCAGCTCTACCCGTAGCCACTCTGTACCTAAAAAGACTCCCACAACAGAGCCCATCCAACCCCAGGGCACCAGGGAATCAGTCCTAGATGCTGCGTTGTTAAAAAATCATTTCCTTTCTCCTTCTTTATCACAATCCGCCATTCCAATTCTAGTTACTTCAGTTTTATTATGCAAGATATAATCAAATGTGACCTATAGGGCCAGAAGGAAAATGGCAATATGGTTCTTCCTTTAGCAATCCCACATATTGCATTGGAGTCATTTAAACATGGTTTTTGGTGTTTACATGATCAGAGTTTGGCTTGTGTATCTAACGGGGCTTGTCAAACATCAGCACAGACCAACATATTCTGCAGCCAGAACAAGCTGTCATATTGAAATACTGACCCAGATGACATCAAAACTGTTTGCTATTCATCGCATAAATTATTAAATCTTTCATCAGGAACAGAGCCAGCTGTTAATCTCTTTAGCTAAATATATTTTTTTCAAATTGTAGTACTTTTTTCTGTTTTCCAAAGTACTGCGACTTGCCGTGAACAATGTTTTCAGTGTCTGGTGGTGATTAATTTTCTGCTGCTGCCTCTTGCACTATTTGAATCTGTAGCTTTATGAGAACCCAGTATTTTTCTTTACTCAAAAAGAAGAAATGCTCAATTCACATCAAACACTGCTGGCAGCATCAGTTTTCAATGACAAAAATGGTACTTGGGGTGGCACTGAGATCTACTTGAAAGAGTGCGACAGAGCACTGGCTCTGTAGAAGAGCAGCTGATATGATAGCCCAGTGGTACTTGGCAGAAGTCATGCTGCAGGGCAGGAAACCTTCCCCTGTCAAAGACAGGGTGGTGCTGGGTTTCTGTTTGAAGAGTAACATAGAACTGACACATTTGCTAGCATAATCTCTAAAAGAAATAAATTTACTAATCCCAGGACGGTGATTATACTATTGAAATTTAGAGCAGTAATAACCATTTCCTAGCATTTGGCATGAAGAATAAGGCCTTCCAGTCATTTTCCTTTGTTTGTAATAAATTACCTCCCTGCTACCTATTTGATGGTGGTATAAATCAAATGTTTCCATTTCAAGGAGATGTCATGTGTATCTGAAACTTCTGTTGCTACCTCTCCATTTATTACATTGAGGACAGAGACCATTAATGTTAAGGTTACAAAGTCAAGCACTAAAATGCTCAGAAATGCCAGACTAAAGGTTGTCTGTGCCATCAGGGCTATGCTGGCTGGGTTTTAACCACCTGTTAAAATCGTGCCCCTTACCCAAACTGGCTGTTGTGAAATGGCTCTGGCATGCTCTCCCCCTTCCCTGTACAGCTGCCCCTCTTCCAAAAGCTCTGTTATTTATGCCTAGTTAAAAGGATGGCTCTTCCTCCTCATCCTCTCCTTACCCCTTGACTTGAACACAGAGCCATCCCCAGTCCTGGTCCTACCACACCCATCCCCTCTCACATCCCTAGGACTTAGTAAGTAGCACAACCTCAGAGCTAACCTCTACTTATCCCCCTGCGTTCAAGCCCATATTCTGTGACATTATTTTTCCTGCAAGTCTCTTACCTCCTGGAGGTGCTGACACAGCAGGGACAAGACACCAAGTCACTATTTTTCCACACTCATTAGGCTGTGTGAGAGCTGAGCCCCTATTTTCTGCACAGCACCAAACCTCTGCAGTGAATAGAACATAAATAATTCCCTGTGGGACTTTTCTGGGACACTCATCACAGGAGAAACTAGGAGGTTTGCAAACAAAGTGCAGAAGTCACTGTTTTGACTTCATCTTCACAACACGCTGCTAACATCAAAAGGCCTCACTGCCCTCATTTTACACACAGGGAAGTAGGTGCAGAGACAAAGGCACTAATTTTCCAGGTATTTAACTGTGTTTTAGCACTTTATATGTTCAAAGCAGAGCTCCCAGTGGCTTCAGTTGTAGCTTGGAGAGCTCAAGACATCTCCAAATCAGGCCTAGTGGGTGTCTGAGCGGACCTTACAAAATAAATCACTGATAATCACTGACAGCATGGGAAAATGTGGGATAAGAAACTTGCCCATCATTCCTCCTCCTTTTTTGGTTGCCTTGCCATGGCACACTTGGCCACAAAACACTAAGATTTTGCTTTCTTGGAGCAAATCTCAGTCTCCTTAACAGAATTGCAGCCCAGTGCTTAGGGCGCGTACCGTCCTGTTCACTGGAGAGAGCATTCGCTCCGCGCCGGCATTGCTCGGTGAGATACAGGAGGAAAACCAGAGGAAAAATGATATGCTACAGACAAAGACACATCACGACTGTGTTAAAAACAAACAAACAAACAAAAGCCACAACTGCAGGCAACCACTTGGGAAAGTAGCCTCAAAATGCAATGTAAAAGATTACAAAAAAATCAAAACAAACCCAGTTGAACCTGCAATATACAGAATTATCATCGCAGCTGAGGGAACACTCATGGCTTTCAGCATTTAGAGTTCCCTTTCAGCATAAGCAAAGATTGATGCCAGTTGTGTGCTGAGGTCTTGCCAGGTGTATACCAAGAGTCTGGACCATCTCTCCTCCTGCCCCTTCTCCACTCTGAGCCACCCCATCTTGCTCCACTCCCTTCTGGGTCTGCTTCTTTTCAGGACACCGACTGCTGTCCCTGTGCTTTTTCAGCATTGAGCCAGAGAAGCTGGCTTTTTGCTGACTTGATCACAAGTTGGGCTCATCGCCGTGTACCTGAAAGAATTTATCTTCCTACAAGTCTTGTGCGAGTCAGTTCCAAGGAGAACTTGTCAGAAAGGGCGAGAAGAGTTATCACACCTTCCTTCAGCTGTCCAAAACGTACACATCTAGCCTGAACTGAGCCTTTACGTTCCTGCTGTAATCAATAGAGAAAGATAACCAGTTCCAGAGGGTGCTTCATCCCATCCTAGTCCAAATGCCTCAGACAGGCGGCATGACATTTTTCCATGGGATTGCTAAGCTGCATCTAAAAGGACTTTTCTTCCCTGATCTTTTTGAATGTCTATAGGCTTTTCTATAAACAGTGCCTTACACCAACAAGTTTCTTGCATTAAGATGCATATTGTGAATGGACATTTGTTTTGTTACTTCGAAACCTCCCCCTTGACCACTTGTTAGTGCCCCTTAGTCTCTTCATTATGAGAAACAATGTTTAACTGCTCCCTTCAATCTTCTCCATGCTGCTTCTGCTTTTACAAACCTCTATCATATTCTTTCCTTGTTGATCTCTGTTCCAAGCTAAAGAGTCTTATTTATTTCACTTTTCCTCATACAGAAGTTGTTCCATATCTTTGGCCATCTCTGATGTCCTTCACTGTGGCTTTCTCTAGTTCTGCCTGTCTTTTCTGAGATGGGGGAGCAGCACTGCACACAGCCTGACTGCAGCCACGCTGTGGATCTGCAGAAAAAGCCAAGTGATAGTTTCTGATTTGTTATTTATTCTTGCCTAATAATCCCTCCCATGCTGTTTTCCTTTTTGAGCACTGCTGAGTCTGGAAGTGTTTTCAAAGATGTTGCCACAGTTTGAAGATCTCTTTTCTGGATGGTAGCAGCTAACTTAGAGCTTGTCCGTATGAATGTTTTGTAACAATGTATTCCTCTGTATTTACTACCTTTGAATGCCATGTCACATTTTACCACCTCATTATTGTCTAAATATCCTTTATTTACCATTTGCACTTGCTCCGCATTTTTACCACCCTGAAGAGAAGGAGCCTTGATGACACCCTTAATAGATGCCTGCCTTTGAGGATCATATCCTAATAGGCACTTGAAGGAAGATTAAACAAAAAACTTTGCAGACAAAAATCTCTGAAAGCAACACAATAATTCCATGACTTGTGACTCAGGGGAAACATCCACCTGCCAGCGTGACTTTAGGCCAAATTTCAACTCCTCTTGCCTCAAGCTTCCTCAGCTGTAAAACAAAGATGCATTTATAGTGCATGGCAGAGGCCAGAAAACGTCCCCCGTCCATTTCCACCTTCAGCCTCCCAGGCTGCCAGAGCTCGTGCGTGTTCTGAGGACGATAACCTGTCTCCCTCAGATTTCTTCGGGTGGGGAATACCAAAGTGACTTGTCCCAATAGACAGTTACTCCCACCATGAAACAATTATATCTTTATATAAAGCCTGAGTTTATTAAACTCCCTTAGAAGTTTATTATCCTTTGTAAGTAACTTGTAGGTATGCAAATCTTTCTAAATTATCAGAAGCATAGCACAGTGAAGGTTAATCAGCTTTCCTTGTAGGCATGTACTCCCTCCAACCTGATCCCCAATGTGTTACAGGTGATACAAGTATAAAGCATCACTGCTAGCTACCTATAAAAACAAACAAACAAAAATTCCACTTTTCCTCTAGAAACATGTCTAATATATTTTATCCAGAGCCTTTTCAAGAGGTATCCCATCATTTGTGAACCCTCCATTCATAGCTCAATCCTACAATAAAGGGAGGCAGACACTCCACTCCACTACATTTGGAAGTGTTTTGTTTGGGCTGTCAGAAGGCAGAGATTGCCAGCAGCATGGGCAGAGAATGATTTATATTCATTATAGGCTTTCATTTCAGATCTACAAGGAGTAAGCTCTCTACTCCAGCAGCCTGGACAGCAAAGGGTGATGCTACATGAACAGGGAATGTGAAGGCAGGAGAGACCACTGGATCTCCAGGCCAGCCCCAGCGAGGATCTTTGTCTAGCTGACACTTCGTATTGCCCAAGAAGAAATTTGCCTGTGCCAACCACCACCAAGGCTCCTAGCAGCCGATCCGTCAAGCAGCAATAACATCAGCAGCCAGAGACTGTCAGTTCCAGTCTGCTGGCCACAGGATGCGCCCCGCCAGCGGTAGATGAACGGCAGCATAAGGTGAGCAAAACCAGCAGCCGAAGGCAGAACAGCCTCAACTACTGGACAGCCACAGCCCTGGCGAAGACAGTACCTCTGCGCAAGGGGAGGAGAAGGGGCCTTGGAGCTCCGTTTTAACCCTGATTTTGGCTGAGTGATCAAAGCTTCCCTGTCATACTGCAAGCAGGAGCTGCTCTCTGTTTTGCAGACAGCAAGGCACAGATGTGAGGCTGTGCTTCTTACCTGAAAGGTGGCATGACAAGAAGAGGGAAGATCGCAGGATCATGCCAGAAAATGGCACCCAGAGAACTGTGACACAACCAGACAGTTTTCTTTGCTACAACTGGCCAGTGAGTCTTGCCTCTGCCTGGACTGAGTGTTGGGGCTGGATGCTCAAAGACTCATCAGTCCCTCACTCTTAGCCACGCTGCCACCACACAAAATCCTCTTTATGGTGCAGAGCTCCAAGGGTGCATAGGGAGAGCTGATGCTGAGAGATGGGGTGCTCAGAACCAGATGTACGATGCGAGGCTGTGCAGAGACTGAGCAAGTTTGGGTCTCTGAAGCAGGACAGACACATTAGTTCAGTGCTTTGCCCACCTTAGTTAGCCCAACATCATATAGCTGTGTCCATGGTCTGAGCAAGCTTCACGTAATGCCTTTGCAGTACACTTCATGTACGGACAATTCAAATGACCTCCACTGATCAGAAGAGAAAAGGGAAAGAAGGGGTTGAATTAAAGGGATTAAGCAACTGGTCTGGTCAAAGATAAACCACAATCCATGTAGAATATTAGGACATGACCTTTCCCTGCCTGGGATTAATCTGTTCCTCCCAGAGAATAAACTCGATACCAAAAGTAGGCAACAGGTTAGTTAATTGGGCTTGGACATGGAAATCATCCTGATGTGGTGTGGGCACCTAGACTTCCATCTCCCGTGTCCAAAGCAGAGCATCCTGACCACCAGGACAGTGATAGGACTCTTGGCCAGTCTCTTCTCTTGGAGCTCTTCTGTACAAATTAGTAAATGTTTACAGGACCCCAGCTTTGGTGTGTTTCTGATCTGAACTAAAAGACTTTACACAGAAATTGTTTGTGAATAGAGATAAAAATGACAACTACTTCTAAGAGACAGGAAGGGTAATTCTATATAGAGGGTGGGCAGCACCAGTTTATTGCTCCTTTTGCTTCTCCTGCAGTGACTCTGCCAAATGAAATCCACCACAGAGACTGTCTGTGCAGAGTTAAAGAATTTAGCCTATAACCGAAAGAAAACATCCCAGCACTGTTTGGGGAATGATGGAAAACATAAGTAATAAGAAAGGAAAGAGCTATATTATAGCAAAGTGCATGGAGGGAGTTTGTGAGTCTCCCTGCAATCAGCATCAAAATTTCTACTAGCACAAGAAAATGAACTTATGCTGAAAACATTAGTCATAGTTGAATGAGGTGCTTAGGGCAAGAGGCTGGACACCTCAAACGGGACCCCAACATGCTCTTCTCACCCAGCAATTGCGCGCTCTTCGCTATGCCAGGGAGCGTTGTAGGTACACTTCATCATATCAAACTAGTCAGAGCATACGTACTGTTTGTTGTTCGTATATCAGGAGTGCTTGGTATAACTACTACATTGAAGTTGTGAGCAATATGCTCAGACATTCTGAAATGTCAAAAAAAAGAAAAAAAAGCATTGCTAACAGTAATAGAGGCCTAAAAATAAAAAAAAAAAAATGAAGTCTCACACTTATTCCCAAGTTCCACGGTGCAGTTAGACAAAGCCAATCTTTCTAAGCCTTTGTTTCAAGATTCACTTGCACTGAGGGAGATTTGGGAGCAATTACAGTGCCTTTCACAAACTAGTAATTTTTATATTTACAGTTTAGATACTGATAGTAAATATGACAAAGGGGCACTAAACCTTTAAGTAACTCAAAATATTGCTGTGCTCAGAGTAAGGCAAACTGAAAGAGAAGCCAGAAGAATACTTACGCAGACCATGTTATCAGAAACATTTAAGGAGACTGCATTTATAAAGAAAATTCTTACAGTCAGTTATTAGCCAATAAGTGGAGCAGTTCATTGGCAAAGACACAGTAATACACAGCAGGCAGCTGGAGCTCTTAGGGAAAACACAATTAACTTGGTAACAAAATTAAATATAGTAGATCTATAATAAGTGTGAGCAGCTTATAGGAAATCCAAAGGGAGTGTTAAGAATTCAATGCATCAATCATCGCAGCACGTAACCACCCCCGGACAATGTTTCTGAAAACCTGTTTGTAATTTTATGTCTGTTCCAGTTACTATATGAATAAAGCTGATCTTTGACTGATTTTAACTGCTATGGCTCTTTGAATTTCAGTACAGAAATACTACTTCACACTAGTCTATCATTTTGATATTCTTGATCTTCATACACATATTAACTGTTGCAGTGTTGTAGCTAGACCGCTGGACTATTTCCACCTCTGCCAAATGATCTTTGACAAGATTTTCACCAAAATGTGACTCAGTTTCACCATCTATAAAATGTGGATAATAACATTATTTTCCATTATGAATTGACTGGAGACCTAAGGCTCCTTAATGGAAACGTGTTGGTAGTGCTGCAGCCAAGTCTGCTTTTACTTAACCTAAAGTAATCATGAGTAATCCTACAAACTTGGTGAAGTTATTATGGTAAAATCCCAGCACAAGAGAAGACTGCGTCTCCAATCATTCTAAAGAAAAAAGCATCAAGAATATTATTGCAGCTTACAGAAAACAATCCCGCGTAAAAAATTGCTGCCTGCTCTGTCTTACCAAGCTAATCAAGTTTAGGCTCCGGAGCGGTGATTTGAAATCACAACATGTTCACTCAACGACTTGTCATTCTTTGCAGCCTCCCTTCTCCATCACAGGGACAGAAAAACACACCCTGTCTCAGCCCTGCAATGAGGGCCCTGCTCTCAGCACACCTCCAACCATGGTAGCGACTTCAAGGCAACCTCAAAATACAGTTCAACTAATTTAACTGCCCTCACAGCCATGGGCCAATTTGCTTCTCTCACCCTGGAAGAAGCTCAACGCTGACGAGAGTGCTAGTACATGTGTACTGTGGTACTCCTGCCAGCCCAACCATTCACAACCCTGGCTAAACCGATTTTTTCCATAAGTTCCCCTGGAAAACATGATCCTCTCTTCTTCTTTCTGTTGAAGATCACATTATCCCAGGTAGTCAGAAGTGTCTTTAAGTGGAAATCTCAAGCTATGCTTCCAAAAGATACTGAGACACTGGTGACCATTCGTAAGATCGCCTTGTACGTCCAAAGCCCTCCTGGGGTGTGTAGCCCTGGCGTGTGCTGGCTCCCTTGCCCCAAAGAAACCTGGAGAAACTGCAGTTCCCAGGCATTCATACAAGGGTGGGGAGACTTGTTATGAGCCAGGACCTGCAAAACTGCAGAAAGCAAGAGCATGCACTTGAAAGCAGAGAAACACTGGTTTAAGATGCCAGCCAGTGAAACACTTGGTGCAAGCCCTGTCTGAAAAGCTGCCACTGTCTGCCTCCCCAACAGAAATGAATGCTACCTCCAGCTGGAGTGAAGTCAGTGCTGGTGGGCGCAGCGAGGGCAAGCAAGGACTGTCTGTCACATATAGCTCTTCGAAACAGCTCACTGTTCCCCATGAAAGGTAGACAAGCAATGGCTCTTGTTATGGGCAAGTATGCTGAGGCCAGCACTGCCATCTCCCTGGCAGCTTCCCAGGTCCTCACCGCTGTGTCTCTGTCGCAGGGAGCAGCGATCTGTCCAACACGGAGTGAGAGGAGACTCTGAGGGCAAGGATGCAGCAGCCTCTCACTATGCCCAGGGCAGGGCTGGCGAGGGCCGGGATGAGCCGTGGCCATGCAGTCAGCCCTGCGAGGCAGCTGCGGTCTGAGAGAGCAGGCTTGGACTTCTTTTCATACCCATCTCCATTCATAAATCAGGGAAAGTGCTAAAGCGAAAATTCCCACAGTAGGAACATTTTAAGCTCAGTCTCCACCCAAGGCAATTACAGAGAGGAGCTGTTAATCACCGAGCAGACAGGGTAACCTTTGAGAACTGTGTGATGAGAATTTGAGGAGCTGGAGTGAAAGCGTTTGCTTGAAACGTTTTGATTCCAGCACTGCATTTTCTTTGGAAATATCAATCAAAGGTCCACCTCCCCACAGTTTCCTCTCTAGGTCTATTCAGCAGTCATCCAGAAAAAAAATTATCTCCAGAGCCCACTAAACATTAGTATTATGAAATCTCATTTTGATAGGAAGTCTGCACCAGCTGCTTTTCTAGAGACACGAACCAAATGTTTCTAGTCTCCATGCCCTGTGCATTTGGAAAATGCACACATTGACTGAGCTGTCTGTGCAAAACTAAGCTATAATTTCACCCACAGGGACCAGGGGCTGCTCATGCCCCAAACCAGGGCACACAGTGAGCAGAGCTGCTATGGGTCACCCTCCAGCAAGTACTTCCAGCACCAGGCGCATGCTACAGACCAGTGGTGAGAGCAATAGGGGAAGGCGTGGACCTTGAATAAGAAGTATGCTTACAATCCACAGGATGCTGCTCCAACTCAGGTAATGCAGAGCATCCTCCAGGACAGCCCAGAGTAGTCCTTATTCACTTGAATTGCCCTGTTGAATCACTCTAAGGGCTTGAACAGACACTTCACCTTTTCTCTCTCCATTTATATGGCCCAAGGTGGCATGAGCTTGCTTCTCTTAGTGCAATCAAACCCTGTCTTCCTTTCCCCCTTTCCTCCTGCCATCACCATCAACACTCAATCCAAGGATTAGCAATAGATCCAAGGAAGGGAAAAATCTACAAGCTCAGTTCTCTCAGGTCAGCTGATGGCTTGTTTCTTACCCATTTAATTCCCTAATCCAAACGCACAGCAGTGGAGGGTCCTCTATTTGAGGCACTCCAACAGAGACTTCTCAGCTGGTGGTGTTGGAGATGGTCCTCTGTTCCTGGGAAAAAACAGACCCTGGAAGTTGTGCAGATGATACAAAACCTGGGCCAAAGTGGATTGAAGCATTCCCAGGCACGACAGACACTCCTTGACCCCAAGCTGGCCACTGCAGTGGTAGGCATGGAGATGTTCACTAGGGGTTTGATAGACCTTCACCAGGGAAGGTCTATATGAAAGATGCTATTAACTTCAGAAAAGAGGGAATGAACTTTGTTTTGCTGCCACCCTATGCAGCACTTATTCAAAGGGGCAGGCAGGGTGGATTGGCATATTTGCCATGAACAGTAATGGCAAGAGGATGGCTAATAATGCAGGGCCTACTTACACCGAGTGAAACAAGTTTGTCACCTGGGACTGTTCTTCAGAGTGCAGCTCAGGTAAAATCTTTAAGCAGAGCAGTCTTTAATGTTTAATAGAAACAGTATCTTAATCACCGAAGAGCCCCTGGGCCTTACACAAGACATTCTGATTTAAACTGCATTAACTGAGCGCTGTACCCAGCTACTGAGATTTATAGATGACCTTCCTTTTACTGCCAGCCATAAATGCTTGAGCCAACAGCCACTTGGAAGTGCTAGCAGAGATGATTCGTGTCCATGTGAGAGAGGGGGTTACACTGATTCAAATAGTCTTTGGATCATCCCCTAAATACACCTAGTTAAGCTAGCTATTTTATTAAATCATTGTGCCAGCACATGCATGTATGGATCTTGACAGCTTAGGAGAAGGGTATTAATTTTTGATGCGGAGCTGCAGCTTCATTGATAGAGTGCCATCTGTGATATTTAGCAGTGCTGCCATGCCACAGCTACCCCAGTAACATATCACCAGCTACCACCTCTCAGATTAGGAACCGGACTGCACATTCGGTGAATTATTCATTTCACTACAGAACAGTGCCAGGAGCCTGGGGAGCGACAGCCATGGGCTTTGAGTAAATATGGAAGGAGCTGAGACCAACAGCTACTTGCCCTCTCACATGTTATTGCTCTCTTCGTTGTCGATTGCTGGCAAGCTTGCACATGCCTAGTGCAAAATTCTCAGTCCTATACTAAAAAGAAAATTAAGAGGAAGGGGGAAAGCTTCTCATTAAAAAAATTTGGTTACTACTAAGCCAGAAAATCCTTTCATAGCTCAACAATTGCTGCCTTCAATATTTCTCCCATGTATCCTCTAGAGGCTGCCCAAACATTCCCTGAAAATTATGGAAAGCTGCATGGATCCTCTTTGGCACAAAGGTGTTTCATAGATACATCTAAATAAAGTCATGAAACATTGCTACTTACTGGCTTCAGAGAAAGTCTGCACTGCTGCGCAGAGTGTTGTGGTGACTCTCCTGATACTTGGCAGGCTTCTGAGAGCAGCGGCTCCTGCAGTCCTGAGAACTTCATCTGGTCTCAGTGTCTCCTCAGAGATGTCTCTTGTGTTTGCTGGAAGAGCTTGAATTCATGACAGGAATGAGCACAAGCTCAAAATAATATTAAAAGATGATCCCCTCCTGAGTTTATCAACAGAGCTTCAGTATAGCTCAAGGCGTGACCATCACTTACATGTGGTTATTGCTCCAGTAGCCGGGGTGGTACCTGTGCCACTCCGCCACGGTGCGGATGCAGAGGCACATAGTGTTCATACACACAACACACGGCATGGAGCATCTCCAGGCTCTCTGCCGACAGCAAGGCTTTTGTGAGGCAACGTTTATATTTTAAATACAAAGGCAAGCTCCCATTACAACCCATCCTTCGCCCAGGGTGCAGTGGAGCCACCTCTAGGCCAGCTCTCTGCTCAGGGCACAGCTGACATCACATAATTTTTTTCTTTTTTCTTTTTCCCCCTTCAATTCCAGCCCTGCTCTGTAACCAAGATGGAACAGAGCTGTATTTATTCTTTGCCAGGCTTGAGATAAAAAGATTGGTTTGTGAAGAGCTTACCACAGGCTTACAAAAGGGACTTAATAAAAATCCCTCTCTATTTTGTTTGGAATCTAAGAGTTCAGCTATAGCTCCTCTTCGTGGAGGAACACAGGCTGGCTGTGTTAGCCAGGGAGTCATGCACTTCTTTAAGCATCCTCTCACTTAACCAAGCGCTACTGAGACTCTTTTCCATAGGAAGCTTTCACCACCCATCTGTGGCAGAAGAGACCTGTGGTGGTATATGGACCAATCTGTGCTCCTCTAACCCACCCCAGGCACCACTTTCCTGCACAACTAGCCCAGCTGAAAATAGATGACTCAGAGGGTCGTGGGCTAGCTGGCATGAAGGCAGAACAATCTGCCCATAAGGCAGCTGAGACAATAATACCCAGCTGGATCTTTGCTAGTGTGAATTGGGTTAGCTCCATCACAGCTGATGAAGCTGTGCTTGAATAATAAGGTGTGAAGGTATTGAGAAGTCTTAGTTGTGATAAACTTTGGGGTTTTTTTGTAAGGGACGATGCCTCTGGGACTGGGTCCAAGATGCAGCTAGATATGTGTGTTGGAAGGCATCAAAGCAGCCATCAGCTGGTGTCCATTTGACTTTTCATAGCCAGATGTGGAAGCCACCTGAGGGTATGGGAAAAGGCTGTGCACTGCCACTGCTGTGAGTGCTCTCTTGGGAGGTGGGAATGGGTAGGAGAGGAGGGCCCTGCAGTAAATCCATGCATGCTTCTGGCTGGGTTGCTGTCAGCATCTCCCCCAGCTGAAGCTGTGATGCCAGGAACCAGAGGGGACACCAGTGACAGCCCAGTATTTGGGAATAGTGGATGAGAGCCCAGGGCTGCTGGATAAATGGCAACAGATTCAGAGGCCATGGAGGTAAACAGCTAATGTGCAAATTATCATTTGTCCCACGTAGCCTGCCAGCAACATACAGCCCTGTCGAGGGCTCAGGCCAGTGCCAGCAGCCCGTTCTGCCCAGCGCATCATCCCTACCATCCACGTGGCTCCTCGTGGGTTACACGCTTTCTGCAAGGACTTATGGGCAGAGAACATCTTACTTCTGTCAAAGCCAATGGCAAAAATCCAATCGCCTTCAGAGAAGGCACAACCATATTTATTTTTAAAAATTAATACTCATGCTCTCAGGGACATGTTCAGCTGTCAGAGCAGAGTAGGTCACAGCAGCATTTGATCTATAGACTCTAAATCTACTGGTGGACACTATGTTCTTTATGGTCAGTTATGTGCCTCTTTTTGCCTTTATGAAGCAGATTATTGCACCTGCAGCCATTATTTTTTTTAAGGACTCTATGCTTTTAAATAAACCATTAAAATAATGATTCAGGCTCCAGCCTCACCAAGAGCCGCCACAAATGGAGAGATGTGCTGCAAGGACAGTGTGAACAGGGCCTGTGGTTGCCCTGAGCCACAGCAGCGGTTTGGTGACATCCTGCTGCCGTGTCCCCATCCCAAATGAGAGCCTCTCCGGGAGAGCAACAGAGCATTGCTGATGGAGACAAGGTGCCCCCAGCTCTTCAGTGGCATTTTCTGATCCATATTCAGAACTGGGGTGTTTTCTGTGCCCTAAAACATGCCAGGATCCATCACTCGTGGCCTCAATAAGATTAAAGATCTCCAGGTCCACAGCTGAAGCTCTCATGGGCTATCATAGCATCTTAATGTAGAGAAGAAAAGACAATTTGGGGGGTGGGTTGAGCACTGAGAAATTCTGATTTAGGGCACGTTTGTTTATCTTCCATCCAGGAGCACGGGGGATCTGAGGCAAAAGCAGAAAATGCCCTGGCACATGTACCAGTGGTTGCAGGAGACAGAGGAGATGGGATACAGGTGGACACAAAATGTTGTTGATCTGTGTATGTAAGGAGCTAAGCAAACAGTCCTGAATGAAGTTCTTCAATTCAGCCCTCTTCAAGAGGTGAATTAAATTATTTGGAGGCAAAATTACTCAAAGAAACTCAAATACATTTTTTTCTCCAACCTAAGAGGGGGACGTTCCCTCATAATTGATATGCCAAATGTGTTAGCCAACCCCTGGGCCCCCCCGCGCCAACCCCTTTCTTTTCTCCTGGGACCTTTCCCCTTCCCTACGTCCCATGGATGGTCTCAAGCATCTCTCATGTAGAGACCATCACTTTCTAGTTATGATCATCACTTGAACATGTCAGCATGACTAGAGCTCCCATCCTCCTTCGGTGGAAGGCCAATAACTGCAGCAGATGCTGGCCTGAGCACTTTGTCACTTGGCAGTTTTGAACCTGAGAAGGCTTTTGAAGGAAGATGGAAATCAATTGACTGACTTCAGCTCTCACGTGCTGGGCAAAGGACCTGCTTTCAGCGGTGTCTCCCTGTTGGGTGCTGGTTACCAGTCAAAGGGTCCAAAATGGGTGCCAGCTGATGGGCTGCAACCGAATGGTGGAACTGAGCCAACTGAGGCTCAATTCATCCACTGAGTCTGGTGGATTTATCCACAAATTTACCCACCTGGATCTACATGGTTTTCCCCTGCATTCAGCCAAGACCTCTTCAGTTTCTTCTCCCCTACAAGACATCCTGGAGGACACCATGTCACCACCCAAAGCTGTTTGATGAAGAGGTCCTGCAGCCACCACCTCCCCACTACCTCAACAACGCGGTGGATCCCAGATCGGTTGCAGCTGCAGAAGAGTGGGAATGCCTGTCCAGGAGCTGCCAAAGAGCAAGGTGGAGAAGCAAGAGGCAGAACTGCTCTCCCTGCTCCATATGTGAGACTTGGCAAGTCTGTGACTTGCACTTCCAAGGCGCTGATGAGCAAAGAAAGGGGTCTCGCTTGCCTTGAAGTGGTGGGAGTTTGCATTATATACAGCCTCTCTTTTTCCCTTGAAAAGCATCTGTTAATAAGAGAGGAGTTGGAGGGGAGCATCAGATGAAGAGACATCACAAGTGCGATCCTTCCCGTCGGTGGAACTGCTGCTTGCCAGGAGGGTTTCTCATGCAGTCTATGCCTGTGATGTGCTATTATATTTTATGAGAAGAAGGGAAAATGTCAAGTTTAGAAGGGCTCGGCTATTTCCAGAGGATTAGTGCTATTACAGCTCTGGGATGACATGCAGTGGTGACTGCTGCCTGCTCCCAAGCAGCAATTTGGGGGCCAGCTCTTTGAGGAGGCATCTGAGCCAAAATAAAACCAATCCCAGACTACAACAGAAGCTCCCCATTTGGATCATTTTGTCCATAAGGGCTCCCCACGTCTCACATTGAAGTGCCAGTTGTTCATCGGGGCACAGGTTGGGCTGTACAGAGCAGGAGGGGATGGTGAAGGGCTCTGATCTCATCTGATAATTCCCAAACTCTGGCATCCCAAACACAATATGCCACAGGGCAGCCTCCTTCCCTGTGACCTGAGCAGCTCCCCCTGAAGCCCCGGGGAACCCTTTCAGCAAAAGGATTTTGACAGCGGCTTCCCGCTCGCTCACGCTGCCCTCACGGTGCCTTTTCTTGGGTAGGTGCATTTGATCATCGAGCTGTCATGCGTGCTGCACCCTCCCTGGGTGGCTGATCCCAGGGCTTTACTGCAACTCAAGCCGCCGCCCAGGCTACTGGATTTGTTCTCCTTTGTTGAGCCTCTCATTTTCCTGTTGCATCGGCAGCAACACAAAGAACTGAAGCCTCATCTCCTGCGTCCCAGGTCAGTCCTCAGCTACTAAATCATCATCCCCCCTCGAAAAAAGCTTAAAAAAGATCCATTAAGCCATTTGCTTTGTGGTCCTTTATTAGACACTCCAAGTTTCCAGTTCAGCATCCAATTTCTCAGGACACCAGCACTGCAACAACTCCCTTCTCATCGGGGATATTATTTTAAAGGGCAGAATAATCGAATGTCGCATACAGGTTTTCTTTGCAGCATTTGAAAAGAAAGTCCCTTTAATCTGAGATATGACACATCCTGATCAGGTACGGGGGTGGGAGGGGGGAAACAGATCAGAGAGATTTTGCTTTCATGTGGCTCCAAGATAAATCATTGTCCAGGGCAATGTGTAGTAATTGTAACTCCTCTTTGAGTTTTACAGTACATCAGAAGTCTGCGAGGGTTGAGATTGCTCGATAGCTACCTCGCCTTCCAGGCTCCAATTACCCTCCTCGCTGCTTTCAGTATCAAAGGCAAAAAATTGCTTTCTTCGTGCTAAACGATCTGCAGAGTGGAGCCAGATGGGCAAAGGGACTTGGAGAAATTATCGTGGGCTCTGCTGTGCCCAGGTCTCATCTCTTTCTTTTGGCTCCTTCCAGAGGAGGAAGCGCTGTACGGAAGTTGTGCAACTGAAGGTGCTGCTTTCTGCACCTCGCGCTCTCCGTGATGAGCTGGTGATTAGCTTTAGGCAAAAAAAAAAAAAATTAACCTGTGTGCAATTTGTTCATTGGACACTTCAATATATCAGAGAGGAAGAATCAAACTGCAGAGAAAAACCTTTTTGTCTTAAGGCACTGCACTTCCACTTAGGAAAAACACCTGCCCCTGCAACAGTGACTGTCATCGGCATGGCCATGCACATTTCAGCGGAGCCTTTTGCCCTCTTAAAAAGGGGAAACTAAAGCTGATGAAATTAATTTGCTAGTGGATCACTCAGCAACGTTGCAGCATGTGAACTTCAGTCTCTGGTGTCCCAGCTTGGGCTCGGTCTGTCACACCCTGCTGCTCTCCTAGAAGCAGAGACATCCCTTTGCCAACTCTCCATCCTGAAATGGGCTTCCCTCCTCCCATGCAGCGCAAGACCTGCCAGGATGCTCAGCCATGAAGCAAATCACTGTCAGGCACTTGTACTATCAAGGACGTGTCCTCCCCATCTATTAAATCAATATACAATGAATTTGGGCACAGGCTGGCTTGGCCCAAGCCAAGCGTGAGCTCCACCACATGCTTACATGGCCACACAACAGCAGTCTGCTACGTTGTGTTGGGCTTCAAGCACTTTGCACTTAGAATCATAGAATCATTTAGGTTGGAAAAGACCTTTAAGATCATTAAGTCCAACCATTAACCCAGCACTGCCAAGTCCACCACAAAACCATGTCCCTAAGTGCCACATTTAGATGTCTTTTAAATACCTCCAGGGATGGGGACTCAACCCCTTCCCTGGGCAGCCTGGGCCAGGGCCTGACAGCCCTTTCAGTGATGAAATTTTTCGTAGTATCCAACCTAAACCTGCCCTGGCGCAGCTTGAGGCCATTTCCTCTCATCCTATTGTTTGTTACTGGGGAGAAGAGACCGACCCCCACCTCGCTACAACCTCCTTTCAGGTAGCTGTACAGAGCGATAAGGTCTCCCCTCAGCCTCCTCTTCTCCAGGCTAAACAACCCCAGTTCCCTCAGCCACTCCTCATAAGACTTGTGCTCTAGAGCCTTCGCCATCTTCCCTTGTAGTTACATGGTCATGCAAATGTTTCCATCACTGCCCAAAATGCTGCAGGTCCAGCCAGCTCCATTACAATGTCCTGGGTTTTGCCAGATGCAGACTTGAATTGTCAGCAGGATTGGCAGTATTTCCAGTGTTAGGTTCACTTGCAAAATCTAGGCTGTCTACTGCACAACTTCCCTTCTCCACCATACGAATCCTTGATGACGTATATACTTATTTACTGTTGACTATATCCAAAATTACATATATTGCTTCAAGTTTATCTTACAAGCAGTGGCCATAGGTGTGTCACCTCAAGAACGGTCAGGCAAGCAAGAGCCCTTCCTTCAACTTCACCATTCTTCAGATCAAATGTTCAGTCCATAAAATAGCACTAACATTTTATTTCCATAGTGTCAGCTGAAATACTTCTTCTCCAGAAAATTCCAAAACTGTGGTTTTCCCATGTGCAGCTCTGTGAGCACCAGCGTAAAGGCTTGGGGTTTGCTATGGCACTGGATCTCGCAATCAATTCACTCTAAGATTTGAGCTTCAGATTTCTGTCAGACTGGGGTATCTAGAAGAGAGCCTCTGTGCAGATTCTCAGGCTCTAATAACGCTTGACCCATATGAATTTCCCAAACCACACATGCTTAAAGCCCTCTCTGGACTGTGGCACATTTGCAGATTTGACCCTACATGTTAGGTGGTCTGAGCCATCGCATGCCTGTGGATGTTATCCAGCACTGCCAGACCCAGCATGGCTCAGAGCACTTTGCTTTGTTGTAAGGTAAATGTTAAATAATAAGTCCTTCGTGTTGCCTGTCTCCTCAAAGTCTGTACTCTGCCATCCAAAAAAAACTGTGTATCTTCTGGCTTAGTGTTTCCACAGCCTCATCTCCTTTCTACACCCAGGTGTGATCATTTAAATATTTCAGGACAGTAGCATGTATTTTTAAGCCTAGTAGGCTGACTGCAAAACAAATATCCAATTAAATACTCATTTTTAATAGATGATGTACAGCTTGCATGCAGCCAAATCCCTTTATTAGCCTTTTATTTTTAATGCTATTAAACCACATTCTTCAGTTTCAATTTTAGAGGAATGTCTTCTCAAGCATGTGCTCACCAGCTCATACACTGCTATTGAGCCTTTAACAATTCACTGCCCTCTCCCCTGCTTTGCTGGAAATGAGGATAGACTTGGGTTATTTCTGTTGGCTTTTTTTTTTTACAGAAGACAAATTTAATTATAAATTCACCTTATAAATGTCGCCTTTGACTTAGAGCTAGCCACGCACAGTCACCCCTGCACATCCCAGAGATATTGTTTTGTCAAACCATCTGGAGAAGTTAAAAGCACAGCAACTTCTGTGCCACTAAGATGTGGTCTCCACACATGAGCCAGCCTCCATCCATGCAGCATCAGGGCCACCACCAGGCCCCCCCCTCGAAGACCTCACTGATGCTTCACTGCCAATTTTATGAAGGTTTCAGGGATGGTGAAGGTGATGCTCATGTGATGGCACCTCCCAGAGCAACGCCATAGACAGATCCAGCTTTCTGGTCTGCCCCATGAGCTCAGCCCAGAGGCCCCTGTGCAGAGATCAGGTAGTCGGTGCATCGCCCCAGCGTTATGTGGGGAGCACAGCTCATTCATCAACGTATTGAAATGTCTGACATGAAAGCATATGGATATGTCATCCCTGTAATTTTTTCTCACTTATGGCACCCTGGAGGTCTAAGGCAACCACATCCAGGAACTCGTTTAGCACCTAAATAGATTACACCCTGTGGAGGAGATTAAATGTCATCCTTTGGATTAAGTCTGGCATTAAAAACAATTACTTTTGGCAGATTAAAAAGTGCTCTTGTCCTGCACTGACACACAGCTGATAAAACTGAGCAGGGAGTTTGGTGAGCAATGGGCATTGCAATCAGTCGGCAGCTGCTTTTGGTGCCTTCGCCTCCCCATGCTCAGAGGCATGTGGCCCCAGCACTCTGGTGGGACGAGGACCCATGGGCACCTCCTGAGCGTTTGCTGAGCTCAGTGTCAAATATTGCAGACATATTTCCCAGCAAGGGCTGCTTTGTGTGATCTGTCGCACTTGACAGGACAGGCGCTTCCCAATCAGACCGGGATGCTCAGCAGCATCAGGTATTAGGGGAGAAATCCATCAGCAAAGCTTCTCTTGTCTTTTATAAATAGAAGTGTCTTCCATAAAGGCACTGCCAAATAGATGGCTACTCTAGCAGCAAAGGCCATATAAGATCGGGTGAGAAGACCCAACTGTGTGAAAATCCAGCCAAGATGTGTGCAATAAATCAGGGCTCCTTGTGGCTGATGTTGGCCCCAGGCTGGTGAGCGGAGGCAGAGCTGGCAGGGAGGAGGCACCGCTGGCAAAGGGGTGTGCAGCATCCCCCTCCTCCAGCCCCGTGGCAGCAACCTCCTGCCTAACAGCCAGATCCTGTAAGTGATGGTCGTTTCGGAAACTCTTTTGTCACTTACAGCAAGAACAAAACACCCTGAGAAATCTTTACCACTGTTTTGGATGCAATCCACCTACAGGCACGGTCCAGAGGAGCCAGAGACCTGACACCCATAAATAACTTTCATGTACCCAGCACTCATGCACAGTGCAGCTTTCTCTCATTCCAGCCCTGATTCAATGATGCATTTTACTACCTCCCTCCTTTTCATTTTAAACCCAAGACCAGAGTATTTTTTATGTAGGTCTCCTTGGCCACGGTTGCGCCTCGAACATAATATCGATCTCTCTAGTTAGCAATTCATGCCCAACCATGCTAAAGCAGTGGCAGCTCCGGTCTCCCCTGGGACACACGGACCAAGGTTGCTGGCGTGTCACTTAGTCTCCCAAACCATCACCCCACCAGCAAACCCCACAGCCCTGTGTGCCCATAGGCAAGGGTTTGTCACCACAAGCAGGTCCTGAGTGTTTGCACAGTGGCAAAGCTCCCACCCGCAGCGGCCCCGCTGCTGCTCGTATAACAAAAATCCAATTTCTGGGTATTTCAGTTGAATTTCAGTCTGCATCCAAGTGAGATTTAACCAGACCGGAGTGTAATGCAAAACCAATCAGCCAGTGGATTGGAAAGATGTTATTTGCTATTTTTTAATATTAAAAATGAAAGATGTAAATACCCTGAAAAAAAATATATCAGAAGCCCTGAAATTGCTTAAATAAGTGCACATAAGTGCGGAGTAAGTTATGGCAAGAAAAAAGCACAACCCCATGGGCAGACAGTCTCCAGAGGCAAATCAATAAGTTTTAAAGGGCATATTGATGAGTGAGAATGAACCTTGGGAAAAGAGCTAAAAATGAAAAAATAGCTAGTCAATCAATTATTTAAAATAAAGTTTTTCAGCTTCCTGATAAAAAGTTTGATTAAACCCAGTGTTTTAAATATTTTGACTGCAAAATCCCAGGTCAAATTACAGCCTGATGCTGGCAAATGATTTCATTATCTAGACTTTGCTTGTGTAATAGCAGCTGTTTTAATTTTACTGCAGAAATTCTTGATTTATTGCTGAATAACCTTTTATATGAATAAGGTCATATTTTTGCAGGGATTTTCTTTTCTCTTTTTTACCACATTACCAATTTGTTCTCCATTAAAGAACAAAAAGAGATTAAAACTGAAGTGCAGTGAACCTCTGTTAACATCAGCCTTGTTCTCATCACCCAGTTCCATTTCCTCGGCTTCAGATGACAATGAATTCATTAGTGAAGATCCTCAATGACTGCAGTTTATTCTTCGAGTCATTTTGTATGTAAGAGTTGGAAAATTCATTTTGCTTGAGTGAACTCCTGCTGGTCCGGGTGATGCTTGCTCACGCCCCGCCGGCAGTAGTGCCCAGGCAGCCTTGCCAGGCACCACACCGGTCCCTTTCCAACTCACTGCTGCAGATTTATTTCTTGCCAAATCCATGGGCTTCAAGATGAGGATGCTGTGAGCACGAGCTGGAAACAGCTGTGCAACGGAGCTTGTCACACCAGGCTGGATGTGGCATCCTTCCCTGAGTGTCAAGTTTGGTCCCCAAGCACTGGATTTGGAGCAAAACTTTTATTGCTTTCCCTACAGTGCCTTCATTATCCATCATACTGAAATAAATACTTTGCCAGGAGCCCCTGGAAACCTCCGGGAAGGGTAGGTAAGCTTCCACTCCCAAATGCTGGCCACAGCACAGAGGTTAACATTTCTCTTGCATGATGTGCAAGACCCAAGACCTTTCTGGGACATTTTTGGAAAGGGATACTCAAGAGCTGCTGTTCAACTCCATCAGTGCCCCTCCACAGACCCCTGTGTTGAAGCCGCATCAGTGGCTGGGAAATGCCAGCAGTTGCTTAGGTCTCTGGCAAAGTTTTATTGTCAGAGCCATTGCATCTGGGCATGGATTTGGCCAAAATGCACTTGCCAACACAAGGTATGGACCTGCCCATGAATATTCCTGCCTGGACTCTGCTAAATGTGACCTTTGAGCCCAGGAATGAAATCGTAGGTGCCAGCTGAAGGCAGCACCAGGGTCCACCAACTCCTCCCAAGACGTGGAGCTGGTCTCACACCTTGTGTCTCCCAGGGCTGTCCTTGGGGTGTCCCTGTCAAGGACTAATCAGCTTGTGAGCCATGCCGACCTCCCCCACCTCCCACACCCATGCCGCTGGCCCCCTCCCCTCCAGGCAGGAGCCCTGTGGGGAAGCCTCATAGCTCCATACGTGAAGGCAATGCTGAAGCATCCTACAGGCGACGCGGGCAGGTAGGGCTTAGCCATCACAGCTAATCTGCCAAGAGGGATTGTGTGCTCCTCTTACTGCATTGATGGTAAAAGCAGGGACACCAGAACTGTAGCTCAGCCTGTTCCTACAAGGAGCCTGGGGAGATTTTCCCCACCATCTGGATGCTAAGAAGCCTTTTGCTGGACAGAAAGAGAGCGTGACACATTTCCACCACTCTGGGAAGAGATTTTCAACATTTACCATCCTACCTTTGGGTTCTGCTTTGGAGGCTTTGCCCTCAGAGCCCCGTTGAGAGCCAGCCACAGCCTCCCCTTCCCTTCCCAGCACCTTCTCTTCTCCTCTAATTGCGAATTTCAGCTGATGCCTGTTTTGGATCCCTCTTGTGTCTCCTGCAGATTTCTGCAGGCGATAAGTTTTATGTTAGACATGGGGTAAATCTGCAGGAAATCAGACTGAGAAAAGACAGAAGTTGAAGAGACTTAGAGTAAATTCAAAAAAAGCACTGTGCCTGGCAGGTGGAAAATTTGTGTTCCAAATACCACGTGGTTCTGTGTATCTATAACCCACTGGCTAAACTTCCATATGTGCATATATCTTAGCATATATGCATGCTAATAATGTAGTGCGCTCACATGTAGGCATTTGGTCATAGAATCATAGAATAATAGAATATTTTAGGTTGGAAAAGACCTTTAAGATCATTGAATCCAACCGTTAACCTGGCACTGCCAAGTCCACCACTAAACCATGTCCCTAAGCACCACATCTCCCCGGCTTTTAAATACCTCCATGGGTATTCACAAACCCATTGCTTGGCTGGCAGAGGCAGGGACATTGGGAGGAGACAGGCTGATGGACAGAGGCTCACAGCTGGGCAGCGTGATTACAAAGAGTCATTTCCTTAGGAAAGAAACCGATGGAAAAAACCCATTGTCATTGTTTATCTTCTTTCAGCAGGTTTTGTTTTTCAGTGGGAAAAGTCAGCAATGCAGCAAACAGCTTCATGAATATACATATTGGTTTTGGCAACTACCAATTAGCAAAGAATGTGTTCATGCAATCCCCAAACAGCTATTTCCCTGGGAATTTCTTGTTTTGAACAAGCCATTTTTCATTAGAGAAAATACACACACTTGGACAAATAGTTCTTGCTGGCTCTTATTACTAGAGGACGCTGGAGAGGGGCGGGCAGCCACCGCCACGGGCCGGCTGTGTGCCCCGCTGGCTCACCGTCCCACCCTGTGGCCTCCACCTATACGCAATACGGCAAAAGGACGCATACCCAGCCCGTGTACTTGCACGCAATAACGCAATGCATGCAAGGACATCTGCAAACAGGACTGGGAAGGCAAGTACAAACCCAGCCCGTACACCTCTTACTCACTCACAAGTCTTTCTGGTTCCTCTGCTTGGATCGCAGGTCCGTCAAGGTGTGTGCGATAACGTTCACCTGCAATAGGGCTGCTCTTTTATGAAACATTTGCAGCACCCACAACTGAGACTCAAGGGTCACCAGTGCCATATTACTGGGGTCTTGAAAGATTTGTGCACAGACAAATGCACCGTCTTGAAAGATTTGTGCTCACGGGGCAAAACAGAAAGGGCAAATGAAAAAACAAAAAGAGACACCTGGCTATATGTCAAGATCAACAGTGTAAACATGTCAGTGTTGGGGCTCATTACAGCTACTGGAAACCCAGCTAAGGGAATTTGGGGTGTTACTCATCACAGCCTATGGCCGACACCAGGTAAATTCTACCCAAAAAGTCCCAGGCTGAGGCTCCCCACTGCTTGTGTTGCTCCTGCAAGCCCAGCATGAGTCCTTGCACCAACCACACAGTGAGGAGAAAGAAATGCAACACTTGAGTCTTCCAAGCGATCACTTCATAGCTTTACCTGAGAGACAGTGAATGCCATGAACCACCAATCAGGAAGACAAGGCGCTTCAAGTCAGATATGATGGACAGCTTTTTATTTCCCAATGTATTCATTTAACAAAAAGTGCTACATTCCATAGTTACAGTATGAGGAGTTGTTCTTTTCCAAAATAGAAAACCACAAGAAAGCACAAGGACTGCTAATATCGCTCTGTGGAAGCAGCGCAGTCCAGAGAAACCTCACCTAGGGTGAACATCTGGCACAGGAGACACCTTAAAAAATCGGCAGCTGTAGAGTGCGGGCGCATTTCATCAGGGCAAGAGCTGCATGGCAGGCAGGCTGGTTCCTCTCCTTGGAAATGGGGCTGTAGGTGCCGAAGCAGTTGTGTAATGCCTACAATAAATTCTGGCTTGTGCTATCAGGAAAACCTAAAACAAAGGCAAGCAACTCATCTTGTGCTGGGTCGAGAGATTATTATTGCTGCAGCAAAGTTGCCATCACAGCTGTGCCTTTGCACGGGGCCGAGGCCGCATTAGCAGTGTCACGACCCACCTCTCCGTTCAGGGGCTTGCAGTTCACCTAGCATGGAGGATGAGGAGGGCAATTCTTGGCTGTTTTTTGTCTCCTGTCTCCTTCAAAAGACTCTGCTTGCTTGGCGATACAGAGGTATAAATTAAATGAGTAGAGCATGAAGAGACTGGAGGCTTCAGCTCCTACCTGAAACCCTCCTCCCCTCCCTGCAATCTGATAATTTCAAGCAAATGAATCAAACTCCAAGAGTTGTACAGAGAATATTTTTAAGAGCCCAGTCCAAAGTCTACTGGCCTTGGATGAGAAGGGAAAGAGCTCAATGATGCTTGTGCTTTAAGGACCTGCAGAAATTGCACTGACGACAGGGGCACTGCAGAAAACCCTGTCATAGAATCATAGAATCAAGGGTTGGGTTTGGGTTGGAAGGGACCTTAAAGATCATCTGCTTCAAACCCCCCTGCCACGGACAGGGAAACCTTCCACTAGACCAGGTTGCTCAAAGCCCCATCCAACCTGGCCTTGAACACTGCCAGGGATGGGGCACCCACAGCTTCTCTGGGCAACCTGTTCCACTGCCTCACCACCCTCACAGTGAAAAATTTCTTCCTTATATCTAATCTAAATCTACCCGCTTTCAGTTTAAAGCCATTACCCTTTGTTCTGTCACTATATTCCCTTGTAAAAAGTCCATCTGCAGCTTTCTTGTAGGCCCCCTTTGGGTACTGGAAGGCTGCAATATGGTCTCCCTGGAGCCTTCTCTTCTCCAGGCTGAACAACCCCAACTCTCTCAGCCTGTCTTCACAGGAGAGGTGCTCCAGCCTCTGATCATCTTCATGGCCCTCCTCTGGACTCGCTCCAACAGGTCCATGTCCTTCTTACGTTGGGGGCCCCAGAGCTGGATGCAGTACTGCAGGTGGGGTCTCACGAGGGCAGAGTAGAGGGGGAGAATCACCTCCATCGACCTGCTGGCCATGCTTCTTTTGATGCATCCCAGGATACGGTTGGCTTTCTGGGCTGCAGGTGCACATTGCCGGGTCGTGTTGAGTTTCTCATCAACCAACACCCTCAAGTCCTTCTCCTCAGGGCTGCTCTCAGTCCATCCTCCACCCTGTATTTGTGCTTGGGAAGCACTGTCTGTGCTCCAAAGGCTCCTACAGCCTTCACTGGGACCCAAGGCTGGTTTTGGCTCCCTCTTGCCTCCACACTAAGAACTAAACTGAAGACATGGGGAGCCTCCAGGCTCTGGGGCAGGTGCTATCCAAAACCAGCTATTCAACAAACACCTCCACTTTAAATGGACATCAGCTGGGATCTCTCTGCCCTGCTGAGTGGCTCAGAAAGTTGGCCAACAGCAGTCTTCTGCCAACCAGCAGCTCCCAACCAAGGCACCTTGGTTGGTGGTGTTCAGAGCCAGAGACAGGCCTGGGAGTGAAGCTGGACCACAAGCAAAATCTTTGGGCAGCCCTTCTAGCCCACATGTCTGGCTCCAGCACAGACTAGAGAGTCAACACTGAACTGTGCATTCAGCTGGACCTCCCTTTTGGCTACAACTCTCCTGCTTGCTCAGTTTGTCCCACCATACTTGTCATATAACAGCTCCAATATTTGCAACCATTTGTCAGCCCCACTTACGGTACCGTTGATTTCCAGCATCCCAGCCACCCACTCCATGTCCTGGCCAAGTGAAGCCTGGTTCTTGAGGACATTAGGGCACACAGCTGATGCACTAAAACACTGCCTTCGTCATTCTGACCGGCAGCGTTGCCTTTAATTTCTTAAGTTCATTATGTTGGAGAGGGAGAAGAAGAGAGACAGTGAAACTGATTGCTACTGTAAAGTCAGTGCTTCCCAGACTGTGGATTTATTAGCATAATGGAAGGCCACAGCACCTCCTCACCAGCCTTCCCAATCCATCAAATTGACAACCTATCCATAAAGCTCTTCCTGCACTGCCGGAGCTGAGGTACTTACGCTCAGACCAGCAGCCTCGCTCATCCATCCCTCCTCCTCCCCCCGACCGGCCAGGAGCTCGGCATTTTATCGGTTACTTAACACAACTTGTGCCATTATCACACACTGCAGGCACAATACCATTAAGACAAAAGCAAGAGGAGCCTGTCCTTCGCAGGCTGTTATTGCACAAAACCCTGCTGATCCCCAGCTGCTCGGGTCTTGCTGGTACATCTGCTATGTTCTGCAGTATCGCTGGCAGCTCCTCTTTTCCAGTGTTACCTTGGGTCTCTCTTTCAGGCTACAGTTGCATGCAAAGGACTCAGCCAGCCCAGCTACCGTCCTTTCCGCTCCAAGACAGACTCCCTCTTGCAGAGAGGCCAATGCCCTTTGTCACTGCTTATTCTCCACGCCTCCCTGGCTGGACCAGGGTAAAGCATTTCAAGAACATCTTGCAGCTGCCTATGTAGTCTTGTTCCCAGCCTGCCTGTTGCTGTACTTAAAAGACAAGCCTTTCTGGAGATGATCTCAAGCAAACTGGAATGGAGGAGAAGTCATTCCACCTTGTGACCCTCATCAAGCCTTGCCAGGAACAAATCATCAAAGAGCCCAAGGGACAATATTTCCTGATTCCCAAAACTGCAAGACAGCCAGCAACACTCAACTGGACTGTTAACACCTCCCAATGACCTCCAAGCTCCAAGAGACTTAGGAATGAAAAGGAAATAGGGAGAGATCAGTCCAGAAGGAAAAGTTGTTCTTAGCTTGGACTGATCATTTGTTATGGAAGAAGGAGGCTTCAATTTTGGATAGGGGGCACCTGGACTTAACAGTGGGCTGCCAGTCAGTGCCTGTTAAAGACATGGGGCTGTTTTTAGCAAAGCAAAATTCTCCTGGTCAAAGTTTCAGGAACAAAAAGGGAGAGATGCAAGCACTGTGGAGCCCTGGCTGGGAAAGCCTGTCCTAGAGGGACTGGGGTATGAAGACTCCCTAACATGTTGATGGACCGTGTTTTACTGTGCCTCCCTCAGCCTGCTTCCCAGGCACTCAGCAGGATGAATGTGTGAGGGACCACGTACAGCTCTCCGACTGAAAGACTAGCATCAGTAGCATCATTTTGAATACACGTTGTCCTGCCTGTCCTTCTCCAGGTGACTCAGTAGATGTGTGGGTAAGGCCTACAGGAACGTACTTGGGCTCTGAAAAGCACTGCTTGTTTGGAGCTGAACATCACGTCTGATGACTTAATGTCCAGAGGAGGCCCTGACCCTCTCAAGAGAGAACTGAGCTTCAGGCAGGTCTTCTGAATGTCCTGCCTTGCAAACCCACTCACATGCCCACGAGACATTTGCTTACCATCATCTACATCTACCCTTCACAATCTGACTGGCCTTTTCACCTTTACAAGGAATGAAATCCTGCATCTGCCCCTCCTCAAACTCTCTTCCGACTTCTTTGAAGACTCAGTGGGATTTAATCTCAGTAGATGTGTGGTCTGGCTTTTTTTGTCTAATCAGGTCTCCTCCGGCAACAGTGTTCCTTGTATGAAGGATGATTCCCCACAGAACAGTGATTCTCACTTCAGAAACGTGGATGTTTTGCATAAATGTCAGATTGAAGTCATTTCACAACCAGATACAGAGATAAAGTAACGCAGCCCTTTTTCTAGCTATTTTGACAGCACTTCTGTGCAAAGCAACATTAGTTTCCCCTGCTCGGTTCCAGTAACATCTCAGATGCTGGCTGTCTCCCTCTGCAACCCAGTCCTAGCAGCCCAGACAGCATGGCAGCTTGCCCTCACCCCGTGCCACCCTTGGTCTTCACCTCCACAACCCTCTGCGGCCATCTGTCCTACAGCTTCCCCTTCTCCCCCATGGCCAAGGGCTCCCCAGCGTGACCATTTCACCTCTCCATAGCAGACATCCCTCCAGCTGTGGCTGCTGCTGCTTTCCAACTATTCGCCATAAATCTCTCGACACCAACAGCCAGCCGCTCCGCAAACTTTGGTGCCTTTCTGCATTCGTTGGTCTGGAGACAAGACCCATCCAGATCCCCCAAAGCTGCTGCCATTCATGCAGCTTTCAGGGGCTGAAAATGCAATTTCCAGTGGGTAAAGGAGACAGATGCTCTGCTTTCATCTCTATGTGAATGGCACCTTGTGAAACAGATAACCCAATAACTACTGTCCTTCAAACAGGAGGCAGAAGCTGAAGAAACCCCTGACCTGCCTCTTCTCTTACCGACTTGCACACTGAACAAAAGCTAAGAGATCCATGCAAGACTATCCGTCAGTACGTGAGCGCTGGTATTTATTGTGCTGTAACAGACAGTGCTGGTTGAAAATGGACTACGATTTTTGTTGTGAATCAAGTGTGGAGGCCATTCCTGTGTGTCTCCAAGAAGCGTGGAGCTGAGCTGAAGGAAGAAAGAGGGGGTGAGATTTGGGGAACCAAGTGCAGAAATGTGCTTCAAACTGTATCAACAACACTGTACTTGGGCACTTCTCAGGTGGCAAGGGATACAGTTCAAGTGTATAACTCATTAATTAAGCAGAGCAGCTAATATTAGCACTAATGAACTTTAGCTCAGGTAATGTAACATTTAAAATTAACAAATTGGACAGAAGTCATTCACAGTAAAGATTTCCATTCCCGGGTTAGGTGAGAGCTATCGTTATGATTAGATTACTGCCAGCCAGGATCAAAACAGTACACCAGGATAATAGGAAAATAATCATCCATATGCATCAGCTCCAGCTGTAACAAGATGCGCTGTGGATCTGAATGAGGCGCCGGGTGCGAATGTGAAATCTCACTACTGTATCAAAACAAACATCACTGCGTGGTACACGTAGAGCACAGCATGCCGTTTCGCCAGGGTGGTACCGACCACTGCTCGGTGGCTCGGGGCGGCGGAGAGCAGCGATGCAGCAGAAAGTCACTTGTTCTTTTTCTCCCCCTCCCTCCTTTTAAAAGTCATGGGCTATCACAAGGGCACTGCAGTTCGATTCAAAATTCATCTTCAGAGCTGTCAGCTAAGAGCATGACTCGGTCCTGCATGCTGTTAAATTCCCTCTGCTAGGGGAAGAAAAGAAACATGAAAGACCTCCACATGCAAAAAGGAAATGTTGAGCATTTGGATCCCCCCCATACTCGAACCGAGAGGTCCCGGGCACCTCAACCCAGACAAACCATAACCAGGTTGCGCTCGCTTTGCAGCCAAAATGGGTAACGGGAGAGTGGGTGGGAACAGATGGGGGTTTTTCCTTCACAGTTGTCATACCTTTCTTTTATGTCTCTTTGAGCCATTTCTCCTTCGGCGATTCATAATCTTAATGCTGTAGAGCGCTCCTAGGATAAAGAGGGCTCCGGCTATTCCGACTCCTACAGGAACCAGCATCCCCGACATGTATCCTGCCTATGTGGAAAAGAGAGAAGCAGAGCAGCACTCAAAAAAACATCCTTTCAGAGTCATCTTCCACCAGTCTAGGACTGCAATATATCCCTACGCTGCTTTCGTCAAAGTTTATTGGTTTTGAGTCCCTATCACTCACCTGCATAGGATAAGCCCTGCTTCCAGGATCGCTAAGCAAGCCCTCAGCCAGCCCCACTCCAGGACCAAGCTGGTAACCACCACGGCTCACTCACCGTCAAATTTGCTAACAGATATTGCCTTGTGATAGCTGAGACACTGCAGTGTTTGCCTGCCTTTAGGAGAGGAAACAATTTCGGTGCAGAGTTGCAAGTGCTGGGCTGAAGAGTCTGTTAATACGGGTGCACTTGTGAAGGAAAACCTCGACTGCCAAGGGCAGGCAATCTCGAGCCACAACAAAGACCTGTGGCCACCCAAACAGCTTCACTACACGCTGTGTAAAGTAGGCTGAGTGCTGCTCTGCGCTCCCCAGGTACCACCAGCATAAATCAAGGCACAGGTATACGTCTGGCCATGGTCAACAGAGCTCAAGCCGGAGAGTCGAGAGCTGCCGTTATCCGGACTAGCAGCGTGGCACCGAGTGGTGCGGTGACGAGTGCCATGGCACCGCGCTGCCCACAGCTCTCCGCAGCGTCCCGCAGCCCTCGGGGCGGCAGGAGCAGGCAGAGGAGAGCACGGTGCAGGCAGAGGAGCCAGTGTGTAAGAGCCACCAGGCGAGACGGCAGGCACCAGCCAGGGAGCGGGCAGAATGGGCGAGGAGCTGTTTTTGGAGAAAGGCTGCACTGCGAAGCAGGGATGCTGACCTCCGTTGTGGGAGGTGGCTGGCAAAGGGACCCAGCATCCTCCTGGCCAGCTCTGATTGCTGGAGTGTGTCTTACCGTGGCCAACCTGCTAAATATACCTCCAGTAAAGAGTATTACACAGCTCCCGTGCTTCCCAGAGACACATTGGCATGGGAAGGCAAGTCCCCCAGGACCCTAGTGCCATATCTCAGCATGGGGACAGCAGAAGCTGCCCTCAGCACCCACAGCTGGGTCTCTGAGGGAGCTGAAGTGCAAAGCCAGTCTGTGCTCACACCTCGCAGGGAGAAGAACCAGTTTGTCTTCTGCCTGCCCAGCCCAGCCTCAGCCTCCTCGGCTTCGTACTCAAAATCTTTGAACCAAATGCTTTTGCTTTGCACGGGAAGGGGTCACCTGCATGAGCAGGACAATGACATAGAGAGAGGCTGTGCAGACCTTCAGCTGGCCTTAAGGGAAGCACAGCAAACGTAAATCAGCTCTAATTCAATTGCTATGACCCATATGTGTGCCTTGCCCATTAAAAAAATGTAGATAGCATGACTAATTTAAAATTACACATTTATACATTTAAAATCCTTTGGAAAATATTCCCAAGTGCTCGTTATTTTATATTTCACTGTTTGAAATGAAAGTTTATTTTTAAAATGAAAGTTTTAAAGTGCCAAATTGCTTCAGCATCCTCACCTAATTGAGGCTGGGGGGCTCAATGGAGTAAGGGAGGCAGGTGCAGCCTGGCTCCCTCCCTCATTAGCGCTGCCTTCATTCACACTGCAGCAACAGAGTCCTCTGCTGTGGCACTAGCTTTACCCTTCAACATCTACACCCCCCAAAATAGATTTTACACCTGCCAAGGGACACACACAGAATCAGACACCTCTTAGCAAGCCTCAGTCCATTGCTTACAACCACTCATCTTCATCTGCGTTCCCAAACTGCAACACAACTTACAACACATGCTTACACGGTAATTGCTTTCCTTCCATAATCCAGAGTGGGGGGAAAAAAAACGCTATTCAGTGTGTGCTGCCCTGGCTTCGAACGCTTACCTGGAGAATGAAAATAATTGCTTTCATCTAGGGCAGATACAGTGCTCACAAGGGCTGTTTCGCTCTCCCAAACCCCTCCAGATCCTGCTCGGTGCTTTAAATAGTAACAACTTTGTGCCTGGATCCCAAGGCTTGAGGGATCTTCAGCTGCATCGTGCAGGTTCCCTGAACGCCCTCCCAGGAAGCCCAGCCCCGCTCAGCACATGCACTTGGAAGGGGGCTGCGTGCCAGCACCCCAGTTCCCAAAAAAGGAGGTTAGTGAGAGCACAGCCAAAAGACTATCTCTGCGAGGCAATTAAGGTGCCTTAATTGGGTGACCTAATTAGTGCAGCATGGGTTTTTCTATTTCTGGAACTTTGCTGCTGGCATGGGCGGTGAGGGGAGACTGGAAATGGCTTTTTAGCTGCTGCCCAGCTGAGTTTCTGTATCAGTAACCACTGGTTTTAATACGTGAACTCTCTAGCCCGTCCGTGAGCCTTTATCACGTGTGGCCAGCCCATGCTCTTTTACAGGCTTCCCCCAACAGATGGACCAACAATTTCTACCCCAAAAGCCTGCAATGTGAAGCAGATCCAGGACCTGTTCTCCCAGTCCTTCTGTGTCACACAGCCCAACTCATGAGGGCTTCTGCACTTGCCTGGTAGGCTACCGCATTTCACAGGCAGCTCCGAAGCCACTTTATCCCTTGCCCATGGGGAAGATGCAGCTTCTTCACAGATGCTAGGGATGCTTTTAATACACCCAATCCATGACCATGACCTTCCTGGCTCCACTGGACTTTGAGGTAACAGCAACAGAGGACTTCAGAGGCACCTCATGTCCATTATTCGGCATATCAAATGCAACGTTTGCACAATGTTTGCAGGAGACCAGCCATAAATCTGTCACTGACCTGTGCTCCTGGTCCCACACTCCCCACACCCTTCCCATCAGGGCAGGGCAGCCCTGATGGACACGGGAGGACACATCTCTCAGGGATGGGGCCATCATGTGCCAGATACTCTTTTGGATGGTGGGACTGGAAAATAGAGAGGATAAGGCTCTGCCAACAGTAAATGAGAGGGGCATGTATTATGACGGGTGCTGATAAACTCAACAAGCAAGAGGAGGCAACGGGGTGAGCAGCTTTATTTGGGAGTGATTTGCTTCACCAGCATTTGGTTGGCAGTGGGGGAGTGGTTTTTGTTGGGCTTTTCTAAGGGAAAATGTGAGCAAGGTGGTGAAAGATCTGCCTCCACACATCTGCCGTTCCCCAAAGGATGGAGGTGGCCCAGGGTTGAGTCTCTCTTTTAAGTGGACACGAGCAGATCCCCAGTTACACCAATGCTTGTGCTGGGCACTGCCATGCAATCCAACACCTACTGCAAGAGGTTCAGACCCTACAGAGCAACTCTCTTGGAGACTGGACCATGCACCCCCTCGTCTGCAATGGGGAAGGACAGAGGTAGCCAACAAGGTGCCAAGAGGAAAGAAGTGAAAGCTACGGCTTCAGTGAGAAGAAACCTGATGCCCCCGAGCTTGTGTTGTGCTGGCTGGGGTAGGTCTGTCATGAGCAGGTGACCCTTGCATGCTATGTTCACGCCAGGCACTCAACCAGTCTTGAACCAGTCTTGGTGTCTGCTTTTTACCTTCGTCAGGAAAACCATTCTCTGTCCTTTCAGCATCTGCTCTGGCTGAATCCCAGGCCAAGGTGCTCTGCTATGAGCATAGATCACACTAGACATGCCTCCTTCCTATTGTAGGCAGAAAAGGAACTCAACGAGGGCTGGGCAGGAACCCACCTTAACCCTTCCACTCCCCAGTCCTGGAAAACAGATACCCAGACCCCGTCTCTCTGTTCAGACTTGATGGTAAGGTGCTGCTGAAATTTGGTGGGGATCACGTGGGAAGGCTGGGCTCATTCAGTGACAATCTGCTCAAGCTTAGAGATGTATTTTCAGGGGCTGGAGTTTCCTATCGAGTCATTTTCCTCGTGGTGGGTTTCTTATACCAACTCTGATCCTGTTCAAGAATTTCCAAGCCCGGTTGAGTCACAAAATTCTTGTCTTAAAAACACTACTGTCACCTCACATCTAGCTTCATGGCTTTGCTGGCATCAACACAACATTTGGAAGATTTCACAACCATTTCAAAATGTTAATATTTGCCCTAGGGCAGCAGCGCATGAAAAGCCATCACTGCGTGTGGCTGGCACAACTCTTGATTTCGTGTACCATCACCCTGTAACGCCAGGCAGAAAAGATCAGGGTCTGTTATGTTTTCAGTCTTCCTGGGTTTGCTCTTTTTCCTTCCAGGAATTTGCAGCTCTTCTTGCATGTGGAAGCAGGAAAGGTCTCATCCAGAGCTGGTGGCATGGCACACAGCCTCTTGCCAGAGAGGACCACCAGATCCTCTTGACTTGGATCTAGAACCAAGCTTCGGACTTAGAGAAAAGGGGTGGAGGTAAGTTAGAGGGCAATATAAAAAAGTAACTCGGGTAGTCTGAAGAGAAGGTGATTTTCTAGCGCAGATAAGTCTATCAAATACCCCTGTCCATCCTTCTGCTCTTAGTTACTACTCATCGGGGATGTACTGTGGATTTACACCACTATATACAACAGCAGCATCTGGTTCATTTGCCTCCCAGAGAAAATTTTAAGCCCTCTCTCAATTGTCTTTGTAGAGATAATGAACTGCACTGACAAGAGTTTATTTATTCCTGCAAGTAAAAATGTTTTTCCTTTTAAAGTAATTGAAACACTGAGCCTCCTACCTTATCTTTCAGCTTCTCCATCCAGCTTCTCACTGAAAAATAAGACAAAATCATGTTACTTATGTTATATTAATTAGTAACAAATGATAATGAAAGTATTAAAATAGACACTAATTAACTTGACAAGCTGATAACACTTTTCATTAGATTTCCTCTCTCCTCATTCATGAAAAAGAGCAAATGCAGCAGATCAACACAAGAAACTCTTCAAGCGAGTTGGCAGGCAATAAGCTCGCTTTTGCTTGTGCAATTCACATCTTCAGAGTGATTAAAAAAGGAAGATGAAAAACAGTGTTTCAGGTTGTGGGTTTTTAACCAGCACTACTCATACACACAGTGGGATGAAAACCTTACAGCGTGGCTATCCTCTTCCACTGGCCTCCTCCACATCGATATTCTTCCCTCTATTTGGCATAGCCTGTAACGATGCCTAAGAAAGTATTATTCCCTGTCTTTTATTCCCCTGCTTTTCTGGAAGCAGCCACTGCCTGCTCTGAGAAGTCACCACATAATATCTGAGGACTGGGATAGCACTGGAGGTACTAATTTACTACACCAAGTAAATTTATACTGCCATCACAGAGACTTTCATTTCCTAACAGTTAATATAAGTCGCATGAAATATGACACCCAAGAATTAAAAGTCTTTAATGGCATGTACTTTGGGATGAAATATTCAGCTAATCTCAAAGAACTGCAAGCGCTTAGCAGCAGGTGCACAACTTATTAACTCCACAGGCAACTGGATTCTTCTGCACTGCACCAACGACAAAATGCTCAGCCTTTGAGAGATCCGCTAATGTTTTAACGAATTCCTGCTTATAGGTAAGAGGCAAGAAAACAGTTAAATGTTGGGTTTTTTCAGGGTTCTGCAACTGTGTTTTAAGCCCTGGTCAAGGATCCCCATTTCTCCAGGAGGACAATGCTACAGTCGCAAGGGGAGTCTTGGATGCACCAACGTCCTTCTGAGGGTTATTTCTCCCAGGATGCATTAGATCCTAAATGTAACACACCTTTTAGGGAGGGAGACCTTATTTCCAAGCCTGCTTTCTTACAGAAGCTCCTTCAAAGCTTGCATTAGCAGTACTAAAGCCTGCCTGTTGGCACATGCACATACACCCTTCGGGGTAACTGAAATGAGAGCCTTACAGTGAGTGGGGAGGGTGCAGCAGCAGGGCCATCAGTAAATGGCCTTTTAACATCTCAGATACAATACGGAGAAGCACAGCAGCTAGGAATTAATAAGACTCGGCCCAGACGTCAGCATCACTGAATTAAACTGCATCATTTTAACAAGTTCAAAGTGATTTGAATACTCCCTTTTTAACTATTAGTAATATAACACTTTCCAAACAGAAGGATCCCAAGTTACCTAGAGGTGAAAAAAGTATGAAACAGGCACAGGAACGTACATGCAAACTCGCCTATCTCTGACAGGTAGCTAAGAATAAAACTTAGTTATCCAGGAGACATACTCAGACACCCACAGCACTGGAAGACGACAAGATGTCTACTTTTATCAACTCTTCCCACCATTAGTCCTGACCTGCATGGACTAAGGCATTGTAAACTCAATTGCTGAAGGTGCCGTCACCATCATCCTCTGCCAGTCCGAGCCTGCGTGCCTTGAATTTCTGGTGTTTCACTCCCAGGGGAGTACCAGAGAGGAAGGAAACGCACGGCTGCCATGCGCTAGGTTTCTCGGCTGGGTTTCTAGGTGTAACACTAAAGCACTGGGTGTAAACATAGACTTTCAAGGAAAGCCCCTACACCATTGCCTTGCTGACAGGCATGAGAGTGACCAAACACCCAGAAAATTCTGCTTAAAACCACAAGTATTGCAAACCAAAGGAATTCATCCCCAAATCCTTGCCAAAGAGCCTTCTCATGACTCTCGTGTTTAACGATGCTATCGTGTTTTATTCCAGGCTGCCAGGAGGAGTGGTGATGGTGACTCAGTCACACAGGAACAGCCACAGCTTCAAAACCACAGCGCACATTTTGAAGCTTTGGACCGACGTCCTCCGTGCACAAGCAGACAGCTACATGTGCGTGCACAGTGCGTGCACACAGCCGGTGAAAGCCGCTGTGATGCTCGGTTGGTCCCAACTCAAACTAAGCACAAAGCCTGTTTTTACAAGTCTTTCACAATAATTATATAGGATTGATGATCTCGTCAATAGTTGACCCGCTTTATTGCAGCTGAACAACAACGGTGACTCTAAAGCAGCAATTAACTCTAGAGTATTTCTGACAAGTTAGAGGCAGGGGCTGATCTAATAATATTCTGCTATCTACTTCCAACAAACACAGATTCTGGCTTCATTCCCCTCTGCTCTACCAAGCGACAGCAGCATGTCTGTTGGGACCCCAAACACTACAGTACAAACCTTTATTTGCTATTTATACAATTGCTTATTATTAGACCAGACCTTGTTTTCAGCTAAGTAGAGCACGTCAGACACCTCCGTGAATCAGCCCAGGCAACAGGGAAAACAACACAACATGATTTCTCCCAGACGGGGTGCCTATCCAAGAGACGCTCTAACGCAGCCACAAGCTGAAAGCCTCTGACCTGTGCTAGAGGAAAATAACAGTCCCAAAGTCAGCATCGTTACCCATCATTATCCATAATTAATATTCTGAACTTGGTCTTGGAAAAGGGACATTGTGGATGGCACCTTCTCATGAAAATGCAACACTCTCCAAGCACACGAGGTGACATGCCAATGAGGCCAAGCAAATAATTAGTAACAAATACTCTAGCCCATGTATTTTTCGTCATCCCCTTTTTTGTTCCTTCCCTGATCACTGAATGTCCTGAACAAATGGCAACAGTCTCTGGGTGTGAAATTACTAACAAGTGTCTGCAGTGCTGGCTCTTCTTCCGTGGCATTTTAAGGATGGTGACTAGACCAAACTCTCTGCTTCAGCTTAATTTTGATCCCTTGGTTTCATGGGGAGCTGAGTTAGATGAGTGTGGACCACTTCTGAAAATTACATACACAATCTGACATTTCCTCAGTGATTTATATAATGTCTGCATCTCTGCAAATTAATTTTAAATAACATATAGCTTAACATTAAGCAGGTCAGGAGCACGGATCAGGAGCATGGTTATCTGGCATTGGCGTCAGAGCAGCCCAGGATGAATTCAGACAGTTACAGATGCACCGTGCTATTTTTAGTCATTTTTACCCAGCTTTCCCCTTGAAAATGTGCAGCCAGGTATTAAGAAGCCACGGTGCCAACTAAAGAAGTTAGGCTAATTTGCAGAGGTAAGCAGCAGCCTGCAGTGCCTGCCTGGCTCTTCCATGAAGGAACCTGGTCCAAAGGGACAGTCAAAACGCCCTATGATCAAAAAGTTTCTGAAGTTTGGGGTTTGCCAGGTGCAGGCTGAAGACTCGGGAGAGGGGCAATAGGTGACATCTGAGGGTCTGTGGTACATGGCACTGGATGGCCCAACACCTCCTTTCACCACTGAACTCTTCAATGCTATAAATCCAAACAAACCCTCGTGGGAGACGGCTCTTGTATTCCCATCCCTCTCCTTTGCATCCCCTACAAGAAGAGATTCAGCCAGCTTACCCAAGCTGCTCATTTGTTTTTCGCAGAGCTCCTCTTTACAAAGGGGGTGATCAGATATCATTTACAATGGTGAATCGAAGTGGAAGAGGTTTGGAAGCTGCCTCCAAGTTCGGCTGGAAAGATCCACTGACAATGAAGCGTTTGCATGATTTACATCAGGGGAAAATGGAGTATTTGTCACTTCTGACCAAAGAAAATGAAATTAAGGTAGCATGACAGACCATATTCACTGCAAGTCTAAACTACAGTCTGACACCTTCCTCCCAGGGAAGCGTCTGACCTCTCGGTGCTCTGCTCAGGGATCTCCCAGCACCCTCAGCATACGGCCCTGCAAAGTCTCTCTACAAACAACTCACCTGAAAGGAGATGGGATGTTAACTGAGGACAAAGATCTGGAAAAAGCACACCAAACATTTCTACACAGTAACTCCCATGGCTACTGTGCATCCTCACCACAGAAAAAAGTGGGTCCACATGTACTGTTAGAGTATAGGGTATCTCAAGTTGGAAGGGACCCATAAGGATCATCGAGTCCAACTCCCTGTGCTCTCATTCCCTGAACCCTTATCAGTGGCCTTTACTCGTGATCTCACTTCTTGTTGCTGTTCCGTGGACTGTCCATCTTCAAATAAGTTCCTTTTTATTAGTCAGGTCTCTTGAACCCCGCTTTGTTCTGGAAGCTGCAGGGTACTGGGTGCCAGCGCCAGGCTCTGCCTTTAAGCCTCACCATAACACACCATCAAATCTCTCGCCAAAGGCTTTCCCCTGCTTCCCTCACCACCCCCCTCAGAAATCAGGAGCATGAGTCCTCTGGGCTTCATGCTTTGCCGACTTCTAGTAATCCTAATTGCCTAATTATCCACTCCAATGCAATGATAAAGCTGCTTAATAATTCTGTTCACTTCCCATTCATTCTCTCCCTTCCCAGATAAGAAAATGCAAAGACTTTACCTTCTGGTGGAGATTTCAATCAATAATTCATGCCCTCCTGCCATCAGTTCCGTCTCCCCCTTCCCCTCTTGGATGCCCTGCTGCTTTATCTTGTCCCTTTAGTTTCATCTTATCAGCTTGTTTTAATCATACTCGCTTTTTTAATCATCTAAAGCAATTCTGTTTCTCCATGGCAAAACTGGCACATTATCCCTCTGCCCTGTGCATCTCGCTGTATTTTCAAATCCAGCATTTACATCTTCATTCCAGAACTTCATCTTGATACTTATGAAGGTACATCCAGCACCTTCTCTTTTAATAATTCTCCACCACAACCACTAGACCAGTGGTGAAAATGTGGCACCCAAGCTCCTATAGACTCCCCAAAGGGCAGAGAAAATGGCTGAAGGATGGTTTTATGGTTAAGCTGGAGCTCAGGTAACCTGACCCGACTATTACATCTGTAATTCCTTACATGCAATAGGATGAGAGAGCTGCACCAAGCTTCATTCCGAGAAATCAGAAAATATCAGTCACCCCAATATGCTCAGGGCATGAAAAGATTTTGATTTAACAGCTACTGTTAATTGCTTTCACGTCTGTCTGAAATCAGAGGCATCCCTATCTCAGGAACCAGAGAAGCTGTTTAAGGACAAGGCCCCCACTGCAGCAGATGACAGTCCCCACCGCAAGTGATCTGTGCATCAGACCAGACGCAGGAGGCAAAGACGGATGGAGCCAAGGAGCAAAGAGAGCAGCAATTTCTGAGCACTGGCAATGCCTGCCATGGATGTTGGGTTTGCTCTGCCTTTCTCCGGCCAGGACAAGGTCTTCCACCCACCCATGGCTACGGTTGTTTTAAGGCAGGAAAAGGCCGCGTTGGCATATTTGCAAGAGTGTGGAAATTGTGAATACGTAGTGAGGAGGCTTTTGTAGGTTACGGTACAGTGAAACATAACTGCACCTTCCAGCCAATGCAGCTCAGCACAGCTCTGCCATCGCCTTTTTCCCTAGGACAAATTCATTCACCTCTTCCATGTCTGGCCGCTACCCTGCTCTTCCCATTCCCCGTTGTGAAACGGCTGGGGTTTGGCATTGCTTTGGTTGGGGCTAACAACTGGTGGTAGTCAGGAGGAGTAAACTTGGTCCTTGATGGTTAGACTTTGCTAGAGACACCCCTGCCAGAGCAGCTACCTGTGTAAGCCTCTGCAGTGAGAAAACGGGACGTAACTGTCCTCTGAAGCGTCTCTTCAATCTCTGTTACATACTTTAGAGCAAGAGATTTGCTATAGTTAGTTCTCCTCTTCCTTCACTTACACGCACAATTTCCAAGCTGTATTCCTCATTCCAGCAAAGGAGAGCTGGTGAAAGTGTAAAAATTAAAGAAAAGATAGATTATTTTAAATCAGTCTGTCTACACCAAGAAATTTGCCCTATTACATTACAGATTTCATCCCTTTCTCTTGCAGGTGAGACTTTCTTTTAAATGAGACTAGTGAGAACAATTTTGCAGAAATGCTCTGTGCTTCATCTGACAAGTTAATGGCACAAGGCTGCATTGGCTCCTTTTCCTTAAAAAACACAATAGCCAATTTACTTACTAGCACAAATAAATAATACAGAAAATGGCATTTGGCTGGAAGGCAGCATATTTTTCATTCCAGAAGAAAAACTATACCTACTTGATGGGAATTTTGATGAATGCATTTCCCCCCATCCCCAACTCAAGAAGACTTGAACAGCCGGATAATCAAACAAATGTCAAATTGACAATTACCATTTAGTTTTCAGAAAAAAAAATTTGGGTGGGTGATCTTTGAATTAAAAAAGTGAACTTTAATAGTTACCATGCAACTGTCTGTCCGCCCAGCTACAACCCAAGCCTGGCTGCACGCTGCCGCCTGCCACGACCTACCCAAACCTCCTCAGGGAGGAAGGGAGATGGGGAGGACAACTCGCCACGCTCACCCAGAAAGCAGAAGCTAAAATGGGTTTCCTAACTCCTTCCCTGGCCTTATCAATCCTTTTGACACTGCCTTCCCCATGGCATTAGGTCAGGTTTCTCCTTTTCCTTTTCCTTGCACTTTTTAAGCTCTTTTTCACTTTGATCTGTCCACACTGAGTAGCCACTTGCTGAGCTTCTGCCTTTGCATTTCTCTGTAAACTCTGTTCTTCTGTGGTGCCTTGAAAACACTTGTTGGTACAGACAAACTATTTGTTTCTCCCTAAGTCATCCCAGACAGGCGCAAGATGTTAAAACAAAGCCAAACTAGAAAACATCTGGGCATCCTAAGAGTAAAAGGCATCAGCAGGACATTGCTGTGAACTGGCTGTCACAATTCGTTGCACGGTTAAACATTTACTGGATCACACCGTGTCCAAAAGCTGCGTGCACTCTGGGAGAGGAAACGCAAACCTTGCATATGGAAATGGCAACGCCTCCGCCGCAGCACACGCTGGACCGGGTTCTCCACCGCTCTGCCCTGGCACAGCTCCTAGGGCAACACACGGACTTACCAGCACCAAGAATCCACCCTGCTTTAGCTAATAGGTTTTCTTGTGTGCTGAAAATGTTCATATTCACCAACTTTCATTCATGACACAGTCACAGTGCCCATATTGGGAATATAAAGCAGCCCTATAAATTGAATTGGGATGCCTTAGCTGCTCAGCGGATCTGCCACTTGTAGCTAGCCCTCCTCCTCTGTAAGATGCACGTCATCACTGCCTGCCTGAAAGGGAAAAAATGTTTGCAAGACTTAAAGCGTATCCCATCAAACTTCAGGCACTTATCCGAGATGCCTAAATTAAAAGTCTATCTACCTTCAACTCCCAGAGTCACCGAGGGAGAGACTGGCACCTGCACAATGCCATCCACCCCACTCCAGGTCTGATTTTTCCTCTGAAGAAGCCCTTCTCTTCTGCTGGATATAGACATATGAGCAACTCTGATGCTTCATTTAGAGGCTACTGCACTAAATCGCCTGGATGTTTTCAAACAGCAGGTTTTGCTCGGGAGAAGTGCAAAGCATAGAGACAAAATGGGTGAGGGTGAAGGAGGAAGCACAAAGGCGGCGAGGGCCTGGAATGGAGCACACACAATACTACTATTGACACCTATTGTGATTTATTGCACACAGAAGCTGCCTGATTCCTGCTCTGACTGATATTATCTTCTGTCCCTCTCCCTGTAGTCCAGCCTCCGTACCATTAGTCTTACTGAACCAAGAAGATAAAGAGAAATACCTTAAAAACTCCTAAAAAGACCTAAAATGCAACGGCTGCTCCACAACACAGATGGGCCATGACTGCAAGATCTAATATCCTGAGGCTAAAAGCAAATACAGCATGGTCTCATAGGCAACGGTGAACATTTCCATTCAAAATTCCAACCCCTGGGTTCCCTTGGCTGAGACACGACAGACAGCAAACCCTGATTTGGGTCTCAAGGGCTTCCAAGCCTGCCAGAAGGTCTTCACGCTGCATTTCTTCTTCAGCTCCTCTCCAAGGGAAGCAGCATGCACGAAGCAGGGTAGCGCTTTCACAGCAGTTTTGAGTTCATCTTGTTGCTCTTTGGAGATTTTTAATCCATTCTCTGGGTTATAGGACTCCAGGTTAATACCACTCACCTGGTCCCTGCAGCGAGCAACGAGGGCACTTGCACAAGTCCTTCCCAGCCCAGCATGATTTGGGCTGGGGAAGCAGGAGCCGCAGAGGGACTGTACATCTGTACAGCAAAATTTTACAAGAATTCAGAGTGCAGGGATTGGCACAAACTCTGGAAGAGACGTATTAGAGCCCTGAAGAAAGCACTGAAGAAGCCCTGAAGGCTTTCTTTCATGGCTCTTCAATTGCCGCTTTTATGTAGTAATATTTGGATAGTGGTACGTAAATAAACGACACACAAGGGCTATCTTAAAAAGGGTATTAAAGCTGCAAAGTCAAGACACATGAGGAAAGAAACACTCCTTTTTGTATATTCAGCAGGATACCACTTCTAATTGCCCAGTATTTTTTCTCAGAGGTTTCCAGTGAAAAAATTATTGATGGTTTATTTTTTTCCCCTCTCTTCATCCACTGGAGCAGGTGAACTCCTCAAGCTAAAAGTTTCTCAAAAAGTTTGGGGCAAGCAGCACGGAAAATTTTGGTCCAAACAGTTAAAATTTATCAAGTTAAAAGTTATCAAGAACTAGAATATAATAGGAAGCATCTGACAAATTTAATGATTGGCACAGCTGTTACTGCCATGCAAGCCACACACATGTACAGATTTACACGGCAATGCCTAATGAGGGAAGCATTACCCTTCCGTAGTAAGCCCATTTCAACCTTAATGACAGGTTTTTTACAAAGCTTTAAGGCATGCTGAGACCCTTAGCTGGCCGTTACCTGATTTACAGCAGCTGAAGACGCGGCCCTAGAACATAAGTTCTTCCTACCGTCAACGGGCTCTGTGTTGTGTTGCAATCTGCCCAAGTCATCTTGGGGATTGGAGAAAACAAAGCGCAATAAATAAGGGCGCGGAGCCGCTCTGCAGCGGTTGGGAAGCTGTGCCATCTGACGCCACCGACACCGAGAGCCACAGTGCAGAAATGGTTCGGGGATCTTTGTACTTACATTAAGCCAATCTTTTAGGTCTTTCTGGCACCAAGTCCCCCTGAAATCGCCAGCGGTTTTGCCTGAGCTACGACTGTAGGATTTGACCCCATATATTTGTAGAAAAAGAACATGAAATGGAAATCGGTCCCATGCTACCTTTTAATCCCCATTTTTCAAGAAGCCTATTTTCCGCTCCATAACCTAGCACCCCTTCCCATAAGCTGGGAAAGACAGATACATTTTCGCAAATTAAAACTAAATGTCAAGTTGCTGTGATGGGGGGAGTGAAAAAGCCGGAGAGGCTGCAGATGGAGAGCACCTCACGCATCCCTCTGCTCGAACAGCATCTCATTTCTGCTGCAGGACGGCAGCAAAACAAGTGTTGCTGTTATTTGACTAAATACCTTCCAAACCTCCAGCTGAAGCCACGTGATTTTCGCCTCTACAGAGAGGAGAAAGCATTTCTCCACGCGGCTGCTCAACCCACTCATTCAGCCCTCTCTAACTGCAAGCCACATAGACCTTCATGTCCTCCTGACAGAGCTCGCATCCTTAGCTACTTTTAAGGATCAGCAGCTAAACTGCAAAATTTCTTTCAGTACTTCAGTTTATGTCTGATATTAATCAGGTTCAGAAAAGATTCTTGGTTTGTTTTTTTCCTTCCTTAAAGAGCAAATGTAATTTTCAGAATCATTTTTCTTGGCGATGCTGTATGAAGGATTTGCCTGCAGCAAGCAAGGCTGAAATATGGTGTTTTCCATTTTTTTGTATTTAAGAAAAAGAATGTATTTTTCTTATTTCAAGTTTTGGCCTTTATTTCAGCTGCCAAGATGCAGCAGCCATCATGAAATGACATAAAGATCAATAAAGTACTAAATGGTTGGAAATGAAAATGATGGAGTTGACCTTTAAGGGAAAAAATAGATATTGAACTGCATTTTCAGCAAACAATTATTCTAGTAATTAAACCACAAAGCCCTGAGCATCGATTAGATGCTAGAAATAAAATCTGATTCTCTCAGAGACTCATTTTCATGCAAATACTTAGGAACATGAGCAGACTGAGCACTGTCCAGTGTTAGTCGCAAAAGGAAAATGCACTTGCCTGTATTTGCTAACAGAAAAAGTCTGATCCCACATTCCTCTTGCATCAAGAACTGAACATCGATTCCCACGGTGATTCGATGCTCTTGTGATGAAACACCAAATGGGGACTTAAGGTTCCTGACGCTGGTTCGATAGCCTTGCAATTGACTTCTTGTGTAACCACAGGCAAGTAAATTAATCTCTGTTATTCCATTTCCCATCCTTACCATGGGAATATTAAGGGTACAATACATAATATTTAGTCTGTCTTTTCTGTTTCTCTTGTGAGTTATTTGTGTCAGAGCCTCTTCCTACATATTTTAAGAGCCCCTACTGTAACATCTCCATCTGGATGTGATGTTCTAGAAGCTAATACAGTACATATATTAAATCACAGTAAAATGGTCTTATTCAGAAACAAATGCTCTTTAGGAAGCCATTAATTTAAGTACCAAAGTATCTAGGGTGCTAAGGAAAAGCAAATATATTCTCCCTTCCCTACCCTCACTAGCATCCACTCAGACTGTATTACCTGTTCTTGAAGACAGGACATGCAGAGAAGTTTTTAACAAACGTTTGCAGGGAGAAGCAAATTGTCAAATAAATATAGGACCAAAGAGGGAAGAACTCTGCTGCTCAGAAAGCTGCTCTGAGCACGTATTTGCGACAGAAATTGAACCTGATCTTACTCGCACTGCAGGAAGGAACATGAAATGTGGGACAACAGACCAAACTCAGCCTTTCCCTACGTGCAAAACTCCGCTAACTTCAGCAGAGTTGCACCATTCCCACCAGAGGACGTGTCCTGCCCAGGTACGCTGCCACATTATACGCCTCTAGTGTCCATTGATACCTTCAATAACATAAGGAAAATTAGGCATGTTGCCCAGCTCCAGGGAGGAGGTGATACCCATAAACCTGTGCCTGCCTGGACTTCATACTCAGTGCTAATGAAGGGTCTGTGAAAAGATGCTGTTTCATTTAATTCACATAGTGCCTTACCAACTGTCCACTAAGGACAACACGAACCTGACCGAAGACGCAAATACAGTATATATTAAGCCGAAAATGGTCAATAACCATATCCACTTATGGTAAAATTCACAACTGTGAAGGCTGAAAATCTGTGAATCGAAGCATCCTTATCCAGCTGGGGAAGAAGGGAAGAAAAATGTACTAGTTTCATTAGGCAGGTGAGGGAAGTGAATGGATTTTCCCAAAAACTCTCCACCTGTGATGTTCACAGTAGACCTGTGGGGATGGGCCCCAGGGAAATCATAAAGAGGGGAAAGGGAATGATCAAAGGGCAAACCAGTGGGGAGAGAACATGGAAATGGTAGGATCCTACTAGTAGTACAGTGATTTTCCAGTGTGCTTACACCTCCCGGTCATGTCTACAAATGGCCTCTGTCACTGGCAGATTTTATTCCCTAAAAAATAGGAAAACTCCAGAAATTACAGCACTCTTCAGAGGGCAGGTCACTGAGAAGGTTGCAGGAGAGCCAGGTACCAGGAGACTGCTGATTAGACTGAGCTCCAGGAAAGCGATGGCACAAAAATAGTTCATGCCTGGAAGTGAGGCAGACAGGGAGGTAATGACACGCAGAATCACGCCAAGGCAGCATGAATGATGCCTTTTACTTGCTGTAATGCATTTTGAACAAACACCGCCACCCTAAATTTATAGCATATGAAGCGGGGGAGGGACATCCTCTGTGTACATCCCATGAAGTCATGTAAGACCAGGCTAAACTAGAAGCCAAGCGATAGGATCTGATGCGTCAGAAAGTGTTACTACAGCACTGAGTAAGCCGAAATACAAATCAGAAACATAATTCTTGTCGTACCAGGCTGCTTGGTGCCTACAGGAACCAGAGTGACCATGGGCAATCATCCAGCCACAGGAACCAGGGTGATGGATCCATTCGCAGCAGAAATCAGCCCCTCCAGTGGGAATGTGCTCCCCTCCGCGCTGCTGGAAAAACCCACACAGAGTCTGGCAGCTGTCTTAAAATTATTTCCCAGGGGAAAGGGCTCAGGTTAAGGAACATTTTGAGGCAATTTCGGAGTTGAACGGTCACCTCCTGGGCGAAGCCTTTGCGCCTCATTGTGTGCTGTGCCCAACGCTGCAGCAGCCTGAATGCAGGAGGAGCAGAGCGCCTGGGACGGGATGAAGGTCAGCGCTACAAGTCCCATCTTTTATTGACATTGTGACATCTTGTAGCTCTTTTCTGACTGAGGACTGCTGTCTCCACAGGATGCTATCCTCTTTGGTCTTTTGTCACAACATGACCTTCACCTGAACGTGGGCTCATCCCATGCCAGTGTCAGATCAGATGCTGCGCAGCCTCCCCTGGTCAGAAACGTCTGTCTTCTGATTTATAACTCCAGACCTTGGAAACTGTGCAAGGGAAAAGGCAGCTCCTGGGACAGCAGAGGCCTGACTTGCTTGCAGAGTCAGTGCTTGGCAGCAGCGAGATAATTTATGAAGTGCCACCACATTACAACAGCAATCACATTGCTGCTCCAACAGGCCAAGGCACAGAACAGTGGGAGGATGCCGAAGGCTGGCTGGGCTTTCATTAGAGCCAGCTTTAGCAGCCTCATTCAGGCCAAAAATGCTTGAATCATTCACGTCATGTCACCACCTCCCCTTTAGATGCTGTCTTTGGGCCGGAGGAGAGTTGCAGGCACCACACTCTTGAGGAGCCACCCTGGGCTCACCACGGTGTGCTTGGGGATCTGCACGTCCAGCCGGCAGACTGGTCCACCCCACCAGACCTCAGACAGCCACTGGATGGACAGTCCCTCTGGGGATGTACATATTCAGTGAGCCCCAACACACATCCAGTATAAGTCGTCCACTGCAACTAAAGCAGTTTTGTTTCCCAGCACCTTGATCCACATCTTGGCTCAAGACACCCAGTCAGTTATGATAGACCACATTTGTCACCCACATCGTAAGGCTGAAGTTAAATATAAGGGATTTGCAGTGAAGCGATAGCAAATCCTGATTTGAGCCATCGCCCACTTTCCCCTGAGATCTACAAGCTCTGGACGAGCGGCAGGTACACCTCCCACTCCTCACCAGTAAGCATGCAAGCTGTTTGGCTGATCCTACGAGCCAAACAGTCCAGGGACAGTGAAGCAATGGCATGCTGTGGGGTGGTGTTTCAGACATGGCAGTGTCTAGCTTTGCTTCTTCTGCACTACATTTTTATTGTTGCCCTTTGATAGACTGCTTGAAAACATAATCCTGACATGCTGCACTGCTAGAGGTTTAGGAATCTGTGCTTCCCTCCTGTTTCTCAGGCCTGTACAAGCCGTGGCCAGCAGCGGAGTGAGCACAAGGAAAAGCAGGCAGCACTTCTCCATCAAGGCTCTTGACCGTGCTGTTGTTTGCTGGCGAATGAAAACTCACAACTACACTGAGAGGATGATGCAGTAAGGAAGAAGAACCTGCAATGGGGAGAAAAGGCTGTCAGTGACAGCACGGGGGGCTACGGGGACATGGTGAGGGGAGGGATGAGGCTGCTCTGATTGTCCCCAAGCACTCGTATGGTGAGGTCCCACTTTCAGCTGGCTCCTAGGTGCTACCACACCGCCAAAGAGTACAAAGGGAGAAGATTTCTTCCTGTTCTCCTCCAGGCTGGGCGGGCCACAGGACAGGTATCCTTGGCAGTCAAGTCCAACAAGGCGCTTAGGGATGTTCCCATCCAACACTATGTGGATGTAAGAAAAGACGTGGTCCCAGAAAAGCTGAAAAAGGAGATAAGCCCTAAATACAGTCTTTCTAAGCTCATTTCTGAGACAAGTGGCAATTGTTCTGGCACTGCAAATGCGCACTTATACCAATATAAGCTCACTTATACCATTATAAACTGAGCAGAAATCACTGCATCATTTGAATGGCAGTGATTTACCCCCATTTCATACCGAAGGAAACAGCTCAGCCAGGCTCAAGTTAACCAAGTCCCTCCTGCTTCAGTGCTTCACCTCTGTGGGCCATTCCCTCCTGATGATTTCATTACAAGAAGCTGGAGACTCACAGCTGGGTGACAGGAGAACGTCTCTGTAGGAACACAACAGAGAGAGCACTTTCTTCTCTATTGCTGTCAAAAAGTCGCGCTGAAGCTTGTGCCCAGCTCTTAGGGACCCTTTCATAGTACAAAAGTCTATTCTCAGCCCTCTTTCTCCACGAGCTTGCGTGTGTTAACAAACAACAACTCTGCCTAAGATTTGGCCAGTGCCAACTGCTGCATGCATCGCTTCCCACTGGCCCCCCTATACCCACATCGCCTTGCTCAACCCTACCTCGGGTATCTAGGTCTACAAGACAAGGCAGGGAAATCCACGGATGCCATGCAGATGTGACTAACTCAGAGCCACCAACCAGACAGGGCTGGGATGCGGGCAGGAGCGAGGTCTTCTGTCCCATTTTGTGTTTGTGAGCCTCAGTAATGGCATTACTGCCACGGGGCAGTGTTTTTCTCACCACAGTGATATGAGTAGCAATGCTTTCAATCTTGCCGGCTTGAAACTAGCAGCCCAGGACATCTCATGTTTGACTGAAAAGGCTGAAGTGGCTCTGAGCGTAGCCACAGAAGCTGCTCAAGGATTTCAGCAATGGCATGCCGGCAGAAGTGCACTTCAGTGCTCTCCTCCAGCTCTCTCCTCTGCACTCAGCCTCCCCAAATCAGGGTAGCTGGAGCTGTCACAGGCAGCGCAGGCAGGGATTGCTGCTTATGGCAGGCACTGTGCTGATGTCTGTCTGCAGATTAGCGTTCATGCTCTGGCAGCGCTCACGCCTTGTCAGTCCTGCCATATTTCACAGGCTGCCTTGTGCAGCAAACAAGCTTGGGTTGGGATAATTGAAAGCGGTGCGCACTGATTTATTCCACTTCAAACACATTACATGCCATCTCCTGGGCCCTGAGCCTGGTCTATGAAAGGTAGGAACTCAGAGTATAGAGAGGAGTGAAAAAGAAACAGTTTGGCCTGTTTGAGGGGTTGGAGGGAGGTGAATCTCTAATTCGTGATATATCCTAACATAGAGGATCATAGTCTCACACTCGGCACTGGAACATCTGCCTGTCCCCAAAGCTTAGCACACTGGCCCACACTACTTACCAGACCCTTAAGATATTTGTAAGGCACCTCCCTGTCACTGGTGTCCCAACATCTTTCTCTGAGTTGCATCCACCTTCCCCAATGGGTAATGAAAAGCCACAGATAGGAGATGTTCATAACAGACGTGCTCAAACTGTCTCAGTGGTAGGATGCAAAACCAGAAACTATCTTAAAAGGAAAAGCAAAAGACGCTTGGCTCATTCAGCTATAGCAAAGGCTGAAAGGCTGCAGCATTGCGCTCTATAAGCACATCCTAGTGCGGAAGCACCAGGAGAGGAAGAAGAGCTATGAAGATGAGGTAGTTAAACAAAATAACCATGTTGCTCCAGGGACAAAGGGACAACAGACACTTGAGACTGGAAAGTCAATGGCTTCTCATTATCAGAGCAACAAGGCTCCTCTCATAACATTGGCCAAACCTCAAAGTAGCTCTGAGATGGAGCTTGCTGGTGGAAGAGGATGGAATGGTACAGCTGTCCATCACAGAGAAGCGACATGTTCACCAGCATCTCAAGTCAATGCGCTAGGACCTCTCCCTCCTACTGCTATCCATCAAAGCTTCTCAAAATTGCCTTTTGCCACCCCATGGAGAGAAACCCAGGCTGGGCTACCCCTGTTGTTGGACTACCCCTGTTGTTGGACAGGGCAGGACAACAAGAAGGGATGTAGCTAAAACACAGGATCAGGACCTGTGACATCTATCAATGCAATGGAAATCCACAATCACAGTGGGCAGGGGAACTCACAAATATTGCACTGCTTTTTTCCAAAACAGCAGTTATGGGCTTCCTATCATACCAGGACTTTCCAGGCCTTAGATGAGATACTCTTAGAAACCCATGAAACCCTCCCATCACCACCAATGGGAGTCAAATCCAGCCTTGATCAAGCAAACCTCTGCAATATGCCAGTGAATGGGGCTTGGGGATCATCTCCCTGACTACGATAACTAGGACAAACCGGGAAACTTAGTGCCAACCAAAATGGTGGCTCTGGCCATCTTTTGTGTTGTGAGAGTGATGAAGAGAAGATGCTGCCCAGAAGGGATCCAGGTATCAGGAGCCCTGCCGAGTGCCCCGGGAAAGTTACTTCATATCTCTGAGTCTCAGCTCCCCAAATGCAGAAGAGGGTTAATGAGATCAGCTGCTTTTGAGAAGCATCTTGCACAAGACCTGTTCTGCAGAGGGAGCTGGACACTATTATTTGTAGAGCCTACCCTGGAGCTGCACAACGAGGATAATTATTGAGCTTTTCTATTTCTGAAGAAGACAGTGCTTCACAAGCATTGGAAAATGATCATGTGTTGTTTGTCATAAATGCGTTAATTATATCTAAAACTCTTCATTAACACGGAAATGACAAATAACAAATTAGAATCAAGCATCTACAATTAGGCTAAAAAGCCATGGCAATTTATAATTCTTTGCAAGAAATAATTTTTCACATCATTTACTGTGAATGAGGTCTCATTATGTAATGATATTTAGCTCTTCCACTAATTTTCAGCTTTGCAGCTTTATTAATTGCATTCACAACAGTTCCCTCATATAAGCAAGCAGTGTTATCTTCATCTGTTGACTGGGAATCCAGACCTGAAAGCATCAATGGGATGTATTTACAGCCAAATGGAGGCAGGAAGACCCAAAGCCAGTGGAGAAAGCAGGGGCAAACTCTGCAAATATCTTCAGTACAGTATGAATCTGTTCCAGCTGAGAAGAGGAATTTGCATTTCATCACAAAGAGGTTCAGACCAGCGCTGAGCTCTTCTGCCAATCTCCCCCCAAGTCCTAGTTTACTGTCATAACAAATATTATCTAGATGACACTTGCCATTCAGTTAATAGCAAAGCTTCTTACTGAAAGTTGGGCCATGAGGCAATGAGCGTTCAAAGCCAGTGGGTATTTCTCAGTAATAATGACTCAGACACCTGATGGCAATCAAGCCAAAATGGTTTCACTGAGTCTGTACTGGCTGAGGAGAAAGAGTTTGACAGACAAAAACTGTCCTAGGAGGCAGAACGCGACAGTCTGACGCTCGGCTATCCAAATGAATAGCCACAAATGTATTTGGTAGATGAAAGGTGGAGAAGGCAGCTCCCTTTTTAGCTCGCATAGGAGGAAATGGCTGATCTCAAACAGTTTAACACTGAAAAGTCTCTGAAGGGAAATGCTTTGAAGGAGAGGAACAATTTTGGTTACTCGCTAGATTGGCAGCTTCAGTGTATGTGCCATGGTGGGACCTGGCTTTTTTTGTTCTGCATGAGGCCAAGTTCAACCCCCCGACAAGCAGACCTGGTTCCATGGGGCTGATGGTGTAAAATCGTACTGGCGGGACTCAGCACTGCACAGGAAACTGGTACAGTGCCTGGCCATCATCTGGACCCTGCAACTCCTGGTTCCCCCTCAGATTTCATCTACAGCCTGAAGAGGTGCCCTGGCTTGAGAGAGTAAACTCCAAACCAAGCAACAGCCCTGCCTCCACATCCCTCTGGCCTTGTACCTTCAACCTAGGTCCTCACATATTAAGTTTAATTGCTGTGGAGTGGCTATTCCAGGAGCTGCAGAGAAGCAAAACCTCTCTTTCCTCTGCAGCGCCTATTAACAGTTATGGGTGAGACTTTGCAGACAAATGAATATCCCAAAATCTTGTTGAAGTTTGCTGCCACCCACTGAACCTTGTAAAATTATCATTACTTCCCAGACAGCTCTGCATGGTGCTGCAAGTGAAAGGGTTAATTTATCCTCAGATTGTCTGTTATCTGCATTTTCTATTTATTTCACATATGGCACAGAGCACTGTTCCTGCAAGATTAATGTCTGCCTGACTTCAGTCTCCATGGGGTTTGCTGCTGCCTCCAAGCACCCGCACCCGGTGCTGTGGCATTCTCCATCCCAAACCTTCCGCTCAGAAATGAATGGATCTGGTGTTTCTCCAAGCAGATTAAGATAATCTGTAACAATTTACTTACACTGAAAGGGCATTACCCTGATTGGAACTGGTCAGAGACCTCTCTCTGATTAGGACAGTGATATGATGTGGCTCTAAGAAGATGTTTTGGAATATGAATGTCTCTGAATGAACTCCTGATTTTGCTGCCATCATCTGTTCAAATAATGAAGAAATGATTTGACATGAGAGAATCTTCCCAGAATTATCTGGATAAAGCTTCAGAGCTTAATCTGCTTTCAAAGTAGCAGCAAACATTTATTATCTAAATGCTGATGACCGCTCTGTACTGCTCAGCTTCCAGAGCCCACGAAACGGGCCAGAAAGTTTTCTGTTGACTTGGCAAGTGTGGTATCAGGTCCTCTAGGAAGACAAACTCTGCAGAGACAGACACATAAAGAAGACACTGACAAGCCCCAAAGAAGGAATAAACAGAGGACACTTTTTAAGCTTATTTTTGCAGTGGCCTGATTGCACTGTGGTTTTAAAGGAGACTAGATACACTGAAGAAATTCACATGTGTTTGACATGGCAAGGTTTTGGTAGCGTGGGGGGGCTACAGGGGTGGCTTCTATGAGAAGATGCCAGAAGCTTCCCCCATGTCCAACAGAGCCAACGCCAGCTGGCTCCAAGATGGACCCACCGCTGGCCAAGGCCGAGCCCATCAGCAACAGTGGTAGCGCCTCTGGGATAACAGATTTAAGAAGGGGAAAAAAGACACTGCGCAATTGCAGCCAAAGAGAAGTGAGAACATGCAAGAGCACCAGCCCTGCAGACACCTTCTGCCCTGCAGGAGGAGGGGAGGAGGTGCTCCAGGCACTGGAGCAGAGATTCCCCTGCAGCCCGTGGTGAAGACCATGGTGAGGCAGGCTGTCCCCCTGCAGCCCATGGAGGTCCACGGTGGAGCAGAGATCCACCTGCAACCCCTGGAGGACCCCACGCCGGAGCAGGGGGCATGCCTGAAGGAGGCTGTGACCCTGTAGGAAGCCTGGGCTGGAGCAGGCTCCTGGCAGGACCTGTGACCCTGTGAAGAATGGCCCAGGCTGGAGCAGGTTTGCTGGCAGGACTTGTGGCCCTGGGGGGGACCCACGCTGGAGCAGTCTGTTCCTGAAGGACTGCACCCTGTGGAAGGGACCCACGCTGGAGCAGTTGGTGCAAGAACTGCAGCCCATGGGAAGGACTCACGTTGAAGAAGTTCATGGAGGACTGTCTGCGCTGGGAGGGACCCCATGCTGGAGCAGGGGAAGAGAGTGAGGGGGAAGGAGCGGCAGAGACAACGTGTGATGAACTGACCGCAACCCCCATACCCGTCCCCACTGCGCCACTTGGGGGGAGGAGGTGGAGAAACTGGGGAGTGAAGTTGAGCCCGGGAAGAAGGGAGGGGTGGGGGGAAGGTGTTTTAAGATTTAGGTTTTATTTTCTCATTATCCTGTTCTGATTTTGATTGGTAATAAATTAAACTGATTTCCCTGAGTCAAGTCTGTTTTGCCCATGACGGTAATTGGTGAATGATCTCTCCCTGTCCTCATCTCGACCCATGAGCCTTTTGTTATATTTTCTCTCCCCTGTCCAGCTGAGGAGGGCAGTGATAGAACGGCTTTGGTGGGCACCTGGCGTCCAGCCAGGGTCAACCCACGACAACATGTAAAGGCTTTCCAACCATACACAACCTGATTTCTTCTTGATGACCACCTCCCCAACATGACTCGACCCTTACATGTCAGCAGATTGATGCTACAGGCTCTCTCCTCCTCCGTGGCCCCATGCACCAGGCAGGAGTCCTTCACCCCATACGGACCAGCTGCTTCATGCCTAACAAGTGAGACATGCAACAGGGTGAGATCTCAAAGGGAGCCTCCCTCAAGGCCCATGCCCAGTTGTGGGGCAGCCACTCCTCCTGAGACCTCCAGGTTGTTGTCGGATGATGGGATGCATCAGGCTACGTACTCCATCACACAGAGATTCGTTTGCACCCCAAGCAAATGGGGACATGCGAGATCTTTGTCCAAACTCATCGCAGGCGAGACTCACCTCCAGTCTGGAAGGTTTGTAGGACACGGAGTCACCCACAAGGTAAGGGGATGCAGCAAAGGTCAAAAAAGACAAGAAGAAGCAGCAGGAGAAGGCACGATGAAATATTTAGAGGCCTTTGCCAGGATTTTATATCTCCCGGTGTGCAGATAAATCTCCACATTACATGCTAAAAGTAATCAGCCTGGAGAAAGACACAGGCATTTCATCAGACTTCAAGCAGGGGGCTGGTCGCTTATCTTCCAACAGGTCTTGCAAAATCCTGCAAACAAGTCAGTGAGCAAGCTCTAATCTCAAAGGCAATACTAATAGCCTTCCCTGAGAAGGAAATTGTTATCTGACAGCATATTTCAGAAATACACAAAGCCGAGAAAAGGCTGGGAATGAGAAGTTTCTTTTGGCTGTTTCAAAAGTATCACAGTCCATCGGTCAGGAGAGCACTGTGCCTGAATAAGCTGCATTTTTTTTAAGTTTATAACTGCAAATATTCTGCCCAGGGAATTCCCTGAGGAGAGGCTGCCTTTTCCACAGCACAGACAAAACCTCTACGGGCCACCTAAGATCTGTAATTCTTTGTAGGTACAGAAAACAGTGAAACTGCAGAGTACTTGCAAAATTTAGTTCTAAACACGAAAGATAAATTACTGGCCTTATCCTATACTGTTGTGAATTGATTGACAGATTTAGGCAATTACTGATCAAGCCTAGTTAGGAGTTTGATTGACAGACCAGATGAACTGTTGACAAACCAATTCATCAAAATATCCTGATTTATATCCTGATTTATAAATCTGTCCCTTGCCTGAGAAATGCTATTTGTCCACACTTACTTCAACTCAAAGGGATACAGGAGCTTAAGTTTCATTTTTGAAGTCCATTTCTAAGAGATAACAAACAGATCTACCGTAGCCAAAGGAGCAACAAACCACACATTTCTGTATCAGCTGTTGGACCCATAACCCAGGCAGCTTTGGGAATCCACAGCCAATTTGCGCATACAAGAAAATTTCCATTCCAGTATCTGTGAACAGCAAACAAGACCCTGCAAAACAGAGCAGAGCAAACCTATCTGGTGCCTTGCTGAAAATGCCATTACTTTCTATGCTATCGCACCAGCTTTTCTGCATTGAGGACTTGAGATAAGATCCTGCCTGTGCTGCAAGCGGGAAATTAACTCAGCCCAACAGAGACAACAACTGCAGGGCAGAGCGGCCGCAAAAGAAAATGTGCAGAGTCCTCAAAAAGGGAGGGGATGACATAGACTTACACTGATACCTGTACTCAGCTGCATGTCTTTGGTCCCTGAGCTAAATTATCAACAGGGTCACACCTCCGATTTCAGCATAAAAAATCATAGAATCATAGTATCGTTAAGGTTGGAAAAGACCCTTAAGATCATCGAGTCCAACCATTAACCCAGCACTGCCAAGTCCACCACTAAACCATGTCCCTAAGCACCACGGCTACCCTTCTTTTAAATACCTCCAGGGATGGGGACGCAACCACTTCCCTGGGCAGCCTGTGCCAGGGCCCGACAGCCCTTTTGGTGAAGAAGTTTTTCCTAATATCCAACCTAAACCTCCCCTGGTGCAGCTTGAGGCTGTTTCCTCTCGTCCTATCACTTTTTACTGGGGAGAAGAGACCGACCCCGACCTCCCTACAACCTCCTTTCAGGTTTTATGTGGAACCTGGTGAACCTGAAAGACGCTGCTCAGATGAGCACCTTGGAAGGTACCTTGACTTACTGAGTCACATCTCCCTGGCGGTGCACAAAACCGGGCGGTTTCTGGGGTTTCTGCGCCTGGCATATGGTTAAGGGCTGTGGGGCAAACCTGTGCTGAAGGAAGAGAATGTAAGAATGGCTGTACTGGATCAGCTTAGCCCCGCATCCCGGCTCTGAAGGCAGATGCTCACAGAAAAGCCTAAATGCAGGGCAAACACGCAGTTGATACTTCCCTGCCTCACTCTCCAGCCTGTGGCAATTTACTGGTGATCCAGGGGTCACAGCTTTCCTCTTTAGCACGCTTCAATAGATATTTTTGTCTCAGCGACTGTCAACATTTTGCTTATGAGCAAAATACAATATAGGGAGGAAGAGAAGGAATTTCTTGTTAATTATTTCTGTTACTGCGACAGCTGAAAGCCCATCTGAGATGACACACTCATGTGATAAATGCTCTGCAAACATGTAAAGAGAGACAGTATCTGCCCAAAAGAACCTAAATGAATAAACCACCACAAAAGCACAAATACTGTCCCATCTATGAACGGCAGGACTCAGGCACAGGATGGGTAAGTGATTTGCTCAAGGACACATAAGAAAAAAGCAGCACTGCCAGTAATTAAAGAGATGAGGAGACGAGGCTCCGCTTACACCCAGTCTAGGTCAGACCAAAGGTCTGGCTGGCTTAGTAAGGCTGGTAGTGGCCAACAGCATCTGTCTAGGAAATGCTTATGAATGGGACGATCACACGACGACGCTCCCCTTACACACCCTCCGGGCCCCGGTGCTCTGTGGCTCAGAGACCCACGGAGCCAGATGCAGGGTTTCTGCATTTGAAAGACTGGGATGGATTTTTCCTCTGTGAAATTGCCTACCCAAATGGAAAAACAAACACGCAAACTGTGGGCATCCCCAGCATCCTGTGGATAAGCATTCTCCCACAGTTAGCAATGCACCGAGCAACATCTCCCGGAATTTGTTATGAACCTGCCTCCTCCTGCCTGTTTCACATGATGCTGCCCAGATCTGGTATCAGGGCACAGTCACTTGCTGTTCCCCTGCTCAACACCCCTTCTGATTTTACCCGCCTCGGTCAAGGTCTATGTAGTCATTCCTTGCACAGAATCCCATTTATCCTCTGGTTATTCTTGTTTTATCCTTTTGGTTATCCTCCTTCTTCCACATACCTTTTCCAGCTCTGCTGTATCCTTTCCCAGATGGGCAGAATGGCACTGAGGATTTAGGGTCAAAATGATGGTTGCTATTTTTCTCTCTGTTCCTTTTTCCCCCACATCCCACCAGACCACTGTTCCTAATGTACCATCCTCCCCTTCCTCTCAGAGGGATCTGGAGCAGAGGATTTGCTTTAATTTCCACTCTTTGCCAACCGACTCCCCAGATCACCATCCAAACTCATTCTGTTATGGTGATAGGACTAACAATAAAAATAACTCTCAGCCTAAATTTCCTCCTGGAACTTGACTGTCCCTAGGATTTTCTCCAGGATCTCTTTCAGAAACATTATCTATGCTTTCCTACTCACCCAGGCATAAATAAGTCCTGTTTTCTTCCATGACTCAGCAGGGATATTTACTCTGAGTGTTAACACCCACCCATCCCAAGCTCGGGGTGACTGTAGAGAAAACCTCTACCTCACTGCCTGGGGCCTGGGACAGGGTAGGATGGGTCCAGTACTCACCTGGGAACCCTGTTAGTAAAGCCTGGTTTTAAGCAGTGCAGAACAGAGGAGGGAAGCACGAAAGCAACTGCGCCGGCAGGCCAGAAGGAGGGACTCCAACACCCCCAGCAGCACCCCGGGTAGCTGCAGACCTCTCCCAGCTCATCCTGGGGGGGTGAGGACAAGGGGACTCTCCTGCTCGCCCACGCTATGTAATATATCCAGCGTCACCGTTGGCAGGAACTTGAAGCAGATTCAGAATATATTAAGAGTCCCACTGTTTTTTAAACCCTCATATTCATCTTCAGAGCCCACACGGTAGTGACTAATCAAACCTTAATAAGTAATCATTGCTGCTGTCAATTAGTACTGTTGAAGCGTGCTTTCCCTATAGCAGATGACTACGATTCGGGGATGCCAGCTCTGGTTTGGAGGGATGTCGTCGCAGTGCCTGTGCCAGTCCATGTTCATGCACTGGCCCAGGAGCTTCCACCGGCTGCAGTGATGGCTCCAGGAGACATCCCCGGGGACAGGATCCCCTGCAGCGCCCTGGAAGGAGCCATGCAGAGGCATCCCAAACCCCACTCTGCCCCTGAAGGCATTTCTGCGTGCTGGGTGCTGTCAGAGCCCACCTGCAGCCAGGCCAGTACCTCCTCTTGCACAGAGGTGATCTAGCATGGTTTGAGACATTAAACCTGGGCCAAATTTAACCACTGTGGCTTTTGCTCTGAGCTTGTCAGGATGCAAAGTTTGAAGTCAAACACAAGGGGCCAGTGACACAGCCCTGCTAAGCATGAAGCAAAATGGTACACCGTCCCGGAGAAGGGTCTTCACCGCCATAGCAGCTCCAAGGCTGTGGGAAAAGAGTCTCCACCAGTGCATTCACAGGAACGATGCTCAGTTTTGCCAGCTGGGATTCTGACTTTATCTGCACCATTAAGATACGCACCTTAGCAAAAAATTCTCCTGGGTTGCCTCTGTCCAGTAGAAGCTAAATTAACTCTCCGCCTCTTCTGCTCCATGCTGCAATTGTACTGGAGGTTGCAACGTGTGGCTGAACAGGGTTGACTCACCATGGAGTCACTGCAGACTGTGACTTAAGAGGTCACCGCAAAATACCTGAGCCACAGAGATGAGCCACAGGCACACTCCCAACCAACAAGAAATGTAAGGTGCTCTGACCTAGCTCAGCTCGTCTCTCTGTGGCCAGGCAATGGCACGTCACCTTGAGGTCACTGCAGACTAAGCCCACAGGCACAAGCAGCTACCGTGCTTCAGCTGATGCTCTGTAACTTGACATAAGCCTGAGGCACAACACCACACGAGCCTCCCAGGAAGGCTGCCATCAGGAACACATTTGCTGGCTACAATAAAGACAGTGAAGGGTACAGAAGTATGCAGCTGCATTTTATCTGGCAAAGAAACCCACCTCTGGCCTAGATATTACACAGCTGTACACACTTACAGGCAGTAGATGTCTATTGGCGGACTATATCCTTGCCCGCTAAGCCCCAAACCATCTTCTAAATCAACAGCATACTATTTGCACTTAATAAAATCTGGCCTTCATAAACAGCACTCACAGGAACATGTTCTGGCTACAGGAGCACACATATAACCAGAAAGCATTGCTTCATCGAGGCTATGCATTCAGTCTAATACTACACTCAACCCTCTACCAACACTCCCTACAACCGAAAAATAGAAAGAGACTGTATTTAACCAGTTCTTATAGATACAGAAAACAACCAAACCCAAGAGGAAGGTATTTTCCTGACAGGATATTTATACTCAATCGTGTCTTATAATTTTCCAAAACTTCCTTATGGACAGTTGCAAGGAACGCCAGAGCTGAGCAGGGCAAAGCAACCACCCCCCAAGGCTTAACTCGCAGGAAGAAACGGCTTCTGCCTGGACTGGAAGGGCAGAAGCCAAGATCTCTCCTCAATCCTGAACCAAAGCACGTGCTCAAGTCTGGGTTTTGGGACAGCTGTGTTGAAAGGAAACAAAATCAGGGCAACTCAAGGGGGGCAATCCCATGGCAGGTCAACAGGGTGGTACGGGGAGGGCCCTCTGAAATCCTCCACTGGCGTTAGACCTGTCCTCAAGCGTGCAAAGAGAAATGCCAGCTCAACTTGCACGTGCAGAAAAAGCGCAGAAGGGCCATCACGATGCCACGTGTGCCAGGGCTGGATTCCCGACAGGGACCTCGGAGCAGCATCCAGATCGCCTCGGCACGGGCATCCATAAGCTGGTATGATGTGACACTGCTAAACAAAATGGGGGATTCCCCAGGGACACACATTGTGGCTGCAAAACGGGTGGCTGGGAGGACAGAGCTCAGCCCCAGTGATTGCATCAAGTCCCTGGCCAAAAACAAGCACAAGCCTCAGCATCCACTACTGCAAAACCACGATTGTGCAAAAACCTGAGTGAGAAAGTCAGCCCGAGCGGTCAGAGGGAAACAGGAGGGTGTGGGGAAAGCAACCTACAACAGGAGTAAAACTGGAGAAACTCTTGGTCTCGCTTCACATTAGTAAAGCCTCAAGCGCAGATGGTGTTGCCGGTGTATTAAAATAAATGATAGGCTGTCGGGGAACAGCCTTGCTGAAACCCTTTATTATATCCCAGTCTTGGATGAGGCTGTGATTAGAGTTATTCAAAAAGGAGGCAAATAAAAAAAGAAAGCAAAAGCCTCTAGTAATTCTCACCATATCGACCCTTCTCTGTGATTAATGCTGATACCCAGCATTTTTGCAAAACAACAATTGCTTGAGGTTTGAGGTAATTATTTTATTGTCAGTCAAAGTCTAAGCAATTTACTTATTTCCAATACATGTTCCTAACTCACTCCCAGGCAGGGCAGGATTTATACGTGTATCAAGAGAGCATCCTTCCAGGAAGGAAGCTGGATCTCCTTTGATCCTCAAGTGGTCTTAATTTGAGCAGACGCCAGAGGGGAGGCAGGTTTAGCATCAGTCATTTGCAGTTTGCACTGCCCAAGCAGAGAAAAAAACCTATCTACAGACTCATTAGAAAGGAATATTTTAAAATACTTTAAAATGCTACTTGTTGCAATGAGCTCTTTTCCTCTATTTTTCTCTTACAGGCTCTGCAATGGAGCCAACATTTTAACCCAAAAGATCAGCCTCTGACGCAAATCCCCAGAAGGACGGAGGCAATTCAAGGCCAATGAACCTTTGCATTCCCTCTCTCCTTTTTTTTTTTTTTTGAGGGCTGAAATGCCATGAAAACAGACAAATCTTTCGCACCGTAGTATAGATCACTATTAGAAAATAAATGTGATTTCTCCAACATAAGGACAAGTCTCTTTTTACAAGGCAAAGGCCACCCAGACTAGCACATAAAGGAAAAATTAATAACTCTCACCCAGGGAAACTACCGCCCTGCCTGTGTTCTTCAATCAGCTAAGTGATTACTAAAATCTAAAGGGAGAGAGGGCTGAAAACCCTCTCCTCTGTCTAAACGGAGCCAAGTTTTCTGACATATAAAAACCGAAGGATAGAAGAAGAGGCAAAGCACGCTGAGATGTGATACATGCATACACTGAAATTGCAGACATGAGGAAAAAAAGGATTACTGCCGATTAAAAAGACAGTGAAGACACTATGATTTATATTACGGTAGGGCTGACAGACAAGGGGACAGACAGACAGTGCCAAGGCAGCTGACAGTCTAGAAGGATGCCTGCCTCACCACGCTGTGCAGAAACCCAGATGGTGCTTGGTGCTTGCGGATGCAGTCCAACCTTTGCGGCATGGAGCTCTGCGCAGGCTAATGGACCCTATCCTTTAATCCAGGCAAAAAACCAAGATAAATTACTTGGAGCAGCAAATACCAAGCCATGCTCCAAGGCAGACACAACCTACCTCTAAAGGGTGTAGCAAACGAATGGATAGAGCCAGACAGCTGGAGAAGGTCAAAAACACTCAGCTATGTACTTGAGTTTTCCAGCTTTGCCTTCTTGGGCCAACAAGAGCAACTGGAGGTGCAAGCAGAAAGCCTGTTAGGAGGAGTCCTCCTGTGCTGGGAAAGCCCAGGAGCTTGGTGCTGCTGCAGGCTGCCCTTCCGTGCTCCCCAGCAAGCCGAGAAGGGTGAATTTGCTCAGCTATGATCTGCCAGGCAAATTGTAGGCGACCGGCAGCTCAGACTTGAGTTCCCTTCAGCAAAGCTTCCCTAACACTCTCCACACACAAACATCACCCAAGGCTCCCCTGCCCCAAGCTGGGAGACAGCCATTTCCACGACAGAAGCTGTCGCTCCCTCCTTGCAGGTATTTCAGGAGATTTTTGCATGGCAGGGTAGCGAGGACTAGGGCATGCAGGAGTGACAGCAGCCCTCAGGCTTGGCTTCATCCATGCCTTCCGCCATCCATTAGAAATGTCCCCCAGTCAGCCAGGCCTCAGCAGGGACCTCCCATACCATGTCAGCCATGGTGAGCAATGTCCCCTCTCTCCTCCCATGAACCGGCAGACGATTTCTCCATGGCTTCACACTGCCTCACTCCAAACTGAAGAAAAAGAGGCAGAAATGCTGTGGATGGACAGGACCTCTTCATTCCCCCCAGCAATAGCCAGTAACTCCAGTTTAACACCTTGTCTGATGGGATCCCATCTTCTTTGCGGGCAGGGAGAGGGAAGGCAGAGCCAAACCCAAGCAAATGCCTCTAAATCCACCCCCAGCTCCTGAAGGCAGCCCTTAAGGGCTGGTAACAAATGGCCTTAGCCAGTCTTCCTCTGACACAGGTTTAACAAGATGCACAAACCTTGTGGAAGGGCTGCTATTTCAAAGTAATGTATCTGAGGATGTTATAGTGCTTTTGTTTCTCGATATACTCCGCCAAAAATGTCAGGCTAAAATATCAGCCCAAGTTTCCTGCTGGAGGTTTCCATTTTTTTATCACAAGTAACAGCTTTATTTCACCTATTTCTGGTAGCTTCTTGCTTTCAGAGCTGGGAATCACCAAAACACCCTCCAATCTTCTGTTTTACTCATCTCTTTTCCTTCTCTTGGTCTTGATTTCTGCTTCAAGAACAAGCGTTGAGGTGCTTCCAAGAGGAAGGACGTGGCTCCAACCCATTAGTGGTTCATGCTCCATGGCTGGAAACTCCTCATCCCGGTACACAGCAGAACAGACACACTGTCAGCTTCTCCCATTTAAAACACATGGGCCTCATTCATGAGGGCATGATCGTCTTGTGCTGGATGGAAAAACGGAAGAGCAGGGTGGTAGTTCAGGACCATGGGGGCTCAGACTTGTCCAAGTTTTGCACCTCCTGGAAGGTCCCGTTGCCAGAGGTCTCAGCGTGAGGCATAGGGCTGCTTCTCAGCATGCCACTGAGCACCACGCTGCAGAGCGTGTGCAGGACTGGTCTGCAAGGGTCGTTATCTCAGCTGGCTTCAGAGCAGAAGTAGGAGCAAGTCAAGACAAAGAAAGAAGCAATATTAAAGAGGGGCAAGAGACACAGTCCCCAAAACACCTTGGGATAAAATTTGACAAAAAGAAAAAGCCATCTCTGATGTGAATTGTTCCCTCCTGGGAGCTGCTCTGTCATTACAATAGTGTATGTCACACCGAGCTGGCAGAGAGGATCGCTACTGTTTACATGTATATGGATGCAAAATTTCCTTTGACAAGGCAAACCTGATTAAATATGAGTCTGCTCCAGGATAAAGATGCAACCATGAACAATCTCTTAAAACAGTTAAAAAAGAAGTCATTCCAAACAGAGTACACATCCCTCACGAGGAACAGAAACTTGATTTAGGCACAGATTGATGATGGGAGCTTTATTACTGCTTGGGAGAGGGAAGGGGAGCTAGCAAGGAACATATGGAACTGTATAAATTATTTGGAGCACCCAGAAAGACAGGAAAAATAATCATCTATACTTCTGAGACTGCTCATTTCAGTCTGCAGCCGTCTGGAACACAGACCTTGCGTGGCCAACGCTTTGTGCAACAAAACTCCCATAAAAATGTACGGGGCAAAGCAACAGAGGGCAAGATTGCTGCAGGCAGCTGCACTTTGAACATGCTGGGAAGAAAAATGTGCTGGCTCCGCTCCTGATCCTGGCTCCTGCCAGCCCCTCTCACCTGGGATTTCTATGGACTCAGGCCCTTCTGTTGGGATGGTGACTTTTTGTGTGATCCTTTGCACCTTTTCCAGGGAAAAATGCAGGTGCGCACATCCTTCCTCCAGCAAGAGAGAGGAAATGCCCAAGCACTAATTTAATTTACTTTGTTCAAATCCCTACTCTACTAAAGGCTCCCTCATGAAACTGGTGGGGTCACTTGGCCTCTCTGTGTTTTGGCTTACCACCTGTAAAACATGGATACCCTTTCCAGGGTAATTAAGAAGATAAATGCATTAAAGATGAAAAGGCACTCTGATGTTCCAATAACGCGAGCTGTAAGAGTACTTAAAATAGATCCATTCTGGGCAGCAATTAAAGAACATACTACTGAGTCTCAGCTTCTGTCTTCCTAATGCTGGTTATTTTTGCCCATAAAAGCATTAATCCTAGCTTCCTGTAAAAATGACATTTCAAATATTCATCATCTTCCACTACTCTGCCTCTGCTACTCTGCCTTACCATCATTAACCAGTGGCATCCGTTATATGGTTTATGCAGTATAATTTGCGACCACAGATCTGCAATCCAGCTAGAGCTATTTTCTCTGTAAGTAACTACTCAGAGCTGCAAATATTTTTTATCCATTAAAAAAAATCACATTCCAAAAGTGTGTTTATTATGCAAGTGCCTTGTCATTACCTAACTGAGAGAGTTATATGACCTTCCATTATTGTAAGAACTAAGATCCTACACACAAAAATACATGAAATGCAGACATGGTATATATTTTGGAAACTACGTGTTGAGAATTACATTGTCACACTTCATAACTTCTTTCTAAACTGCCATTTTATTTTTTTATATCTTTAATTCCCATCAACAGGGATGGTCCAAAATCCACTGTGTACAGTATCTCCATGGGTAGATGGAAACCAATAATGGATGCTGGGGAACCAGGCGACTCAGGTGACTTCTTACAAGCTACAGCATAATCACGTAGCCCTGTAACATGGTATTGCCATATGCAGGTGGATATAAACAACATGTGGTCAGTTAAAGAAATGTAGACCTGGACAAAAATGGGTTTAGGGTAAACAAGAGAACAAAAAATAGTATCTAACGTACCTAAAAGCCACTATATATAGTAAATGCAGATGTAATATGGAACTGCAGATCAGTGAAGAAAGAGCAAGGTGCAAAAGCATGCTAGCAAATACACAAAAATGACTTCAAATGGACCCTAAAGTGAGGAAGAAGAAACCATCAATGTGAACGTTGTATTCTTCCTGGCAAAGGGCTCCAGATGTTGATGACCCACCCTAATAAACTCACCACAAATCCCTCAATGAAATCACCAACCTTAGGACCCACAGAAGCAAGGGAAGGACAAGCATAACACCAGGATAAAGCACAGAAACTAAGAAGTGTGTGTGTAACAATCCTAACTGCATTACTATTTCTTTTCCTGTAATAATTAGATCTGGACTAATAATGATTAGATTCTTAAGATTTCAATTATATTAGCAATAAATTCTTGGGTTTATATCTATATGAAGCGTGACTCCTCTTTGCCCATAAAACAAGATTTTGAGCATAACAATGGAGTTTCCTCAGTTAAGGTTTCTGGTTCAAATCGGTCTCTCCTCTGTTTACTGCTGTTATCTCCTATTAGTCGTAGCCTAGGATAAGCAACTGGTTTCAGTCAACATCTTAAACAACTAAAGTCCACCATAACAACCTCTGCTTAGACAATTTGAGCTACACATTCAAAACGTCACAACCCTATATGCCTCAAGAAGCCAATGCCATTGTCACTCCCAACAACTCCATACATTTTGAATGCACGAAGCAAACTACCGCATGACCCCAAGCAGCAAAATTAAAGGCTTAGTAAATTGCCCTGGACCTCCAGCTGCTACCTTACAAAGGATAGCAGGAGGTCCCAGTTAAGGATGTCATCTTGGAACATGGATGATAGACAAGCACTGTGGCATTAATAAATAGCTTGGGAGCCTGGGGACATTTTCGTGCTCTACCACAACGTTCCCATAACAGTTCAAGCTAAGTTGCTACGACTTGGCTCACAGTCTGTAAAATAAGGAGCCTCCCAGACACTGGGAGAATAAACACTCCTAAGTGGGAGAACACCACAGTCACAGTAGCCACCACAAACGCAGAAGCAGAGGGCCTTTGTCTCCATGGAGGTGTACAACAAAGACCATCATGAGGAATAACTAAAGGAGGACCCAGAAACTGTTCACTAGGTTTGAACCAATCTAAACCAACTGCAGTTCTCCTTGTAACACATAAACACTTAATCATAAAAGAGGTAGCAGGGAAAAATGATGTATTTTTATTCATTCCCAGAAAGCCCAAGTTTCTTGCCCCACTCATGCCCCCTGAACAGTTAGCGTTCACCTACTACACATCACCCACGTAGAAACCAAGGAACAAGCAGAGAAAGGTCAAGGACATCTTGCACACATTGCAGAGAGGTCCCAAAGTGCTGCCATGTCCTTTGCTGGCAACCTCTGAAGACAAAGCATTTGAACGGGACAGCAAGAGAGATCCCAAAGCATATTCAGACCTTCCTTCTCCAGAGCTGCAGGCCATCAGAACAGTTTTTGGAGGATCAATTTCTATTTTATGAAGGCACAGACAACATAATCTTCTGCTTTAATCTTCTGCTTTCTGTCTAAATATTGCTGGTGTGGCGGATGCACTCGACCCCTTGACCAGACTGGCAGTGGCTTGGTGCAGGCTCCGGATGAGGTAAAGACCTGAGCCGTAGCCAGGCCACGAACTCCACGTGTTCCAATCTGTTCTCTGGAAACCCACAAAGGAGCAGAGCAGCACCGTGAGCATCACTGCATATGAGCTTGGAACACCTATCATGCAATTAACACATGAATAGTGGGTGGCTTTTCCAAGACTCATTTATCAAGGAACAAAGAAAGTTGTGGGTACAAGGAGTCCTCTGCATACCTTTTCTACCGCATGTAATTTGACTACAAGCCAATCACTTTATCCTATAAATATGACAGCCTAGGTGAGCCTTCTTTGAGCTCTCCGGGCTAGGCAGCGTGGCTGCATGGCAGTGACCTCCCCTTGAGCTGGGACACCTCTCAAGGTTGCTCCTCGAGGCAGAAAGACCTTTTACCAACGACAGATCTTTGGTAAGTGACCAATACCACGCATAACCTTGTAGTATGGTAACTTTGATTTTGCCTTGGTAACTTTGATTGCATGCTGAATTGATGCTAAGGAAGCATTACATAAATTTTGCATATTTATCCCTTAGACATAAACCATTGACCAAGTCTGAGACTAGGTTTGGACCTAGCCGCACCTAGACTCCTCTCTGAGTTTAGAAAGCAAGGGGGTCCACTCAAAACCTTGTGGGGGGGGGTCCTCCTGACCCTTTTGCATCCCCGGTCTCTCTGTGAATCATTCTAACTCGACTGTAACTCAATTTTCCTTTGTATATTTCTTCCCTGCAGTAATTAATAGAGTGAACCTTGCCATCGAACTTTGTTAAGTCGCACTTCTATAGTATCATATTAAAACCACTTTTACTAATACCTTTGACGGTGATTGTTTAAGCAATCTAAATCACCCATTCGTGACAGCTTGTTAGAGAATCAGCTGATGGACTGTAAAACTGACAGCCTTGTTACTGGCACTTATAAATTGCTTTTGCTCAGCTGGAGTTAATGTAGGACCATCTGACTTCCCAGAATTGATGTTTTTAATGATTCTGTTTCTCCAGCACTTTCTCACGGACCGCTACAAAAATCCAAACTGTCTCTGGCTCTGCCAAGCTGTTTGTGGATCAAGTTACTTGTTCTCTAGGGATTTGCAGTGTGTCAGCCATCAGACCAAGCAAACTCAATAATAACTGACCTGAGAATAGCTACTCCAATACTTCTGGGCTCTTCTGTACTATAGATTTCAGCGTTAAATGTCAAAATTCTGAAGGCCACAGGACAGACGCATCCCCAGGAGAAGGACCTATGCGCAAAGTATTTGAAAGATGGAAAATGCCAAATGTAAAAGTTTGGTGCTTAGATGGTGTACCCTCATTTTTTACTGCGTTGGGTACTGCTATCTTTCTTCAGGTCTTCCTTTCCTGTGCCATATCCCAGGTCCAGCAAAACAACTTCCCCCTCTAAACCATATTTCACTTGCACAAGATGGGAAATTCTTCACATCTCAGCACTATTTGGCGAAGGAAGGGAAGCGCAGCGTTCTTCCCTGGGATGCACAAAGATGCACGCCGGGGGCCGCGGCAGGAGGGAGCACGGGGCCCCGACCCAGCTGCATTCCCAACTGCAGCTCCCCCCTCCAGGGACTGCATCTGGGACGTCCAGTGGTTATGAAGCCATCTTAACATTGAAGTCAAGTTAATTTTAGCTTTAGAAGAAATGCACTTAAAGAAAATGGATTTCAAAGAGGTAGCTTTAGATGAAAAGCACTTAGAGGAAAAGCGTTTCAAAGAGAAATAGTCCATGCACATGTCCAGCAGATCTAAAGCTTTACGAGCCATTCACGGTAAGTCTGGCCTCTCCAGGCGCTCCAGCAGAACAATGTGGGCAGCTCTTCTGGCCTCCTGCCAGCTTTGGGGGATTTCTTCTGCTCTCAACAATCCACCTCCTGCTGACACAAGCTATAAATTTTTTTCACCCTTCCTGTTCTCCCTAATACACCCCACAAAGAAACACGTAACTAGGACCAGGTATGGGCATGGGTACAGACACAGCAGTAGCCCAGCATCTGCCCACGCACCCAGGGCCAGGGAACCAGGGCAGCAACTCCCACCTGGCACAAACTGGGAAGAGGGGAAGGGCTGCACGGCTGCCGCAGCATCTCAGGGAAAAGGAGCCAGCACTGCCACGGAGATGCGACAGCATCTCCCATTCCCCATGCACTCCCAGCAAAAGAGCCCTTCAAACACCTGGGTTCAGCTCCTTGCTTGGTCTCAGGTTTTCAGCGTGAGCTCATGCAAGTCCTTGGTTTTCTTTGTGCCTCTAAAACATAAATAATTTCCCTTCCTCTTAGGAGCACTGTGGGCATCAGCACATTGTAGATGGGGAAGGAAGCGATATCAAAGAGCCATTAAGGTTGTCTAGACAGAAAGAGAATAAATGTCTCTTTACATAAGTGTTTACCTGGTGGAATAAGAGGGGTGAGTCACAAGCAGAGAGACTGATCCCACCGCGTCCCCTCTTTTCTCGCCTACACCACCACTGCACAGAAGTCCCACCTAACTCCTAAAGATGAACTCAGCTCAGCCACAGCCTCATCCTCTCCCTCACAGCTGCTTGCACAGACTGCAACAGCACAAAAATAAAAGGCAATCCAAACCATTTGGATCTGGTGATATACAACCCAGCCAGGCACTTCCAGAGAACACAGAAATTCACGTCTGCCCAGTCCTTCAGGTGCCTGGACTCAGCATTCTGCAGCTGACCCAACCTGACAGACTTCACAAGGGCTCCTCCAATTTGCAGGAGGGTCAATAAAACATAAGTTAGGGAGAAAAGTCCTGCCTTTTGCCACACAGTCAATTTATTCCATGTCTGAAATTTTTGGAAAGACGGCCTTTCCGGGTCTAAGAAAGAGAGAAGGTGATGGAGGATGAAGGCTTGCAGGATGATGCAATATTAAACATCAGAAACTGAACCGGACCCATACATTCAGAAGCAGATCTCTGGAAGAAATACGGCAAAGTGCATCCTCCAGCATGGCTCTGCACTAGGGCAAGGACCCCTCATAACAGATGCTATTACTCAAGGAGTGTTAAAGCTACTTATTGCTTCATAGCCCAGGCCTGCTTATTTTTTGTGCACGATTATTACAGTCTCTCCAGCCAGAGAGGTTTACTGCACACCAGGGACAGCTTCAGCCTCTGGTCACTGCTTTCTCACCTGCCTCATTTACCAATGCATCCGATAGGCATCTCGTACCCTGAGCCTCTTCCTCCAGCAGCAAAGGTGGTAGGGCTGGAAACGCAGCCATGGCTCCAGTTCAGACCTGCATCAGCTATGAACAGAGCTGTGCCTGATGATTTATGCAGAACAACCTCCTCCGTAGCCCCATAGTTCATGGCAACAGCCTATGTCATATACAACAGCATCTTCAGCAGTCTCTAGACACCCTTCCAGACAAACTAACCATTGCCCCGCACCCTGTTCTGGGAACAGGACTCCAGTCAGAGCCCTCCGGGGATCCAAGCCAGATGACATTGCATCAGCCACCCTAGCTGGGATGATTAAATGTACCAAGATCCCTGAAGAGATATCAGTGCCATCTTCCTCCATGATGCACAACGTGATGTCTGGTATGTGGGGACATACCTCGGAGTCTGGAAAACGCTGCCTCTCTTGAACACATTACAAACCACTGACACCCTTAGCCAGGATTGACCGATTCAGAGGCAAAGCTCTGCCAAGCCATCCATCCTGGTACTTACGGTCCTGAACCAGGCAAATAGCTTTAGATGGTTAACAGCTTGATGCTGCCTTCTCACTATTACTAGCAGTCGTACAGAGCTCACCAAGCCAGCCCATCGCACCCCTGAGTGCAGAAAATATGCTACTCCTCTCGCATTTTCTCTCAAGACACCACGAAGATCCTGCACCAAGGATATGAGGAAGATGAGGATGCAAAGCTGCTGATGTGACTCCCATCATAACCCTATGTTTCTTACACAGTTTTCCTCTGAGCACTGTCATGTACCTCTTTAATCCAACTTACCAAAGCCAACCAGAAAGCCTTAAATACTTAGAATTATTCCCCTCACACAGCTCCAGTCCAGCCCGATGGGATAACAGGACACATGAAACAGATCTGACATGGCAACCATCCATACAATGGCTTTCAAGCAAGAGTTAGTGGGACCGGGAGACATCAGACCTGATGCAAATTCAACCTGCCCTCAAAGAGCAACCCTCCCACAGAGTTCTTGAAATACGCTCTTTGATTCAATTCAAAGGAAGCTAACAATGCTAAAGCAAGCTAGAAACAGCATTACAGGGGGAGGACCACCAGGTTAAATCAAAATTAAACATCCAGGGGAAGTGACAGTTCTTATAACATATAAAAGAGTTTCGGAGTTTCTTTATTTCATGAGCTTCTCAAAACAGCTAGTTCCCGAACAGTCACACACAGAGACCGTCTGTACAGACATGCTTCAGCTCCTAGCACTTCACCTGAAAGGCTCCCACTGCTTTTGATGGGGCTTGGCTTGGAAATTGAGTATGCTGCAAAATGATCCCAGTGCCCTTAGCCAAGCTGGGCAAGTTCCCTTCTAAACCCTACCTTGTTCCACACCAGCTTTGACTTGCATCAGATGGACATCACCCATATAAACACTGATAAGCTACTCCTAAGTGGAATAAATTAGTCCAGTCATAAAACACAGGACCTATACGTACAGCGGGAATAAACTGTATAAAGCTTTATAGAGGCCTTGCAGGTTTGTCTTGCTTAACATTGCCACTATATCGTCCCATGGCTGGACCATACACCCCTTAAAAATGCCAGAAAAGTGGCACTTACAAGAATGCTGCTGAAGCAGCAAATGGGCTGATGAGCAACTACACAACTACCCTACTCGCTTTGTCCTCACAGGACGTATACCCCTGCACCGACCCATTCCAGGCAAAGGGCGCTGAAATCTCCCCTCACCTGAGAAGTATTTATGTGTCCACCCTCAGAGCAAGACAACGCTAAGCTCTGGGAATGAAGGAGCAGGTCTGGTGTATTCAGAGAAGCTCTCCCCAGAATGAAAATTCAGGTCATGCTGCCTGGGACCCATCCCAGTTCAACCAGTCATCTCTGGGGGATGGGTTTGCTGTCCCATACAAAGTGAAGAGCAGGAGACATGTCCTCTGTAAGGGTAAAGGAAGAAGGGTTTTTTTCTCTTACCCAGACCCTGGTTCTGCTGCTCCCACTCGATGGTGTCGGGAACCTGGTAGGACACCCCAGCCAGCTGGGCCACAGGGTTTTCCAGGCCAACTATGGGCTCCTGGGAGGTCTCGCCTGGAAGCGTGAAACCTGGCAGCTCCGTGTCACCCTCCATGCTTTCATCCATCGAATCTATGTCTTTGTCCTCCTCATCTTCCTCTTCCTCCTCTTCTTCTTCCTCCTCCTCTTCATCCTCTTCCTCTTCCTCACCCTCTGGCCAGGGAGACACAAAAGCAACATCAGGAAAGATCCCACAAGACAGAAGGTTCGTACATCTCTATAGGTGAGCACCAAGACAGCCAGCTGATACCACTTCTCCAAAGGCAGACCAGCTGAATGAACTTGTGCCTGTTTTCTAACAGGAAGGCATCCAAAGGGGTTAATTTGGAAGAGCTCACCACCATTTGAAGTTGCTAAGTAACAATGAGATGTTGCCTTAGACTTTCAAATCCATTAGTGGGAAATACTGTTGTTTTGCTTCCTAATAGCGGAGTACAAAAAAGCATGTGCATGTGTACAAATACCTGAGTATATATAATTATAGTGCTCTCTGCTCAACTAATTTCAGCTCAAGTGAGAACTATTTCCCTGATTTCCAATCTTGGAGGCAGCAATAAGTTGGTTCTATTTTTAACTTTTATTAGGCCTTTCACAGCTCTGGAAAGGACGCTGCTTTCCAGCCCAATTAGACTGATATGGCTCCTCCTTCATACAAAGCATCTTGCTTTGATGCGTGCTGGCAGATCGGCTCTTGGGTGCAGGAGAACAGCGGTGATGGTAGTGATCCTCAGCAGGTTTATACCAGCACTCCTGTCACAACAGATTTACACCAGACCAAGGTATGACCAAGGAAGACTTAACTCAGTATTGGAAAGAAGGCAGCACAGCCAACCCTGCACATGAGAGCAGATAAATGTGACATGGAGGAAATCCCTGTGGATTCTCCACTAGAGCAGTTACCTGTCTTAGTCCAAAGCTGACTGTCCTGTTAACATATGGAGAGATAAATATTCAAGCCGTATTTCCTTGCTAGAATCTAAAATGGCAACACAAGAACAACCATACTGGATCAAACCAAAGGCCCTTTCTGCCCACATCCTATTTCTGACCACAACTAGCCGCAGATGCTGAAGAAAGACGAGAGCGGGGCACACACAGAGCCAGTCTTCCCACAGTCTCTCTTCCCAGCTTTTAGTTATCAAAGACTCAAGGACCTCCTGAGCCAGAATTTTCATCTTAGCTATTTAATAGCCACTAATAGAGCTACCCACCATGAAAAGACAGTATCTGGAATAATGACATGCTTTGAATTTCTGATGGTTAGTTTTTTCAAAGACGAAAGCTAAAACATAATATTTATGCACTTTATCTAATTTACACCAAGTTCCACTCAGCCCTGTAGAAAAACTCCCCCCGATGTACTCAGACTTGGGAGAGCCCATCACCCTGCATCTGAGCAGTTGGTTTAGCTGGGGGTCTAAGACCATGTTAAAAACTAACGATCCAGCAAAATCAACATTGTTATCTAGATATTTCTTTATTTCTGTTGGAGGTGTACCTCATATAGGTTACAGACATTGCAATAAGACAGAGCAGCTGAGGCAGGATGCCTGAGAGGCTGCACATATCATACCTGCTATAAGTAAAGCAGGTGATGCTTCACTCTTCTCCTTTCTGCTGTGGGATGCAATGGCACTCCAGCACAGCTCTTCCACAAAACACCAGAGAAACAAACTGGGGAACTTTGGGGAAGCTATTTAGTTGGTGGCTATCCGACTTGAATTAACTGGGGGGAGCTGGCCTCCTTCCTTTGGCCTCTACTTCACAGACTGGAATATCTCGAGAAATCAGTCCACATTATCATAGAATCATGGGTTGGGTTTGGGTTGGAAGGGACCTTAAAGGTCATCTGCTTCAAACCCCCTGCCACGGACAGGGACACCTTCCACTAGATCAGGTTGCTCAAAGCCCCATCCAACCTGGCCTTGAACACTGCCAGGGATGGGGCATCCACAGCTTCTCTGGGCAACCTGTTCCACTGCCTCACCACCCTCATAGTGAAAAATTTCTTCCTTATATCTAATCTAAATCTACCCGCTTTCAGTTTAAAGCCATTACTCTTTGTCCCATCACTATATTCCCTTCTAAAAAGTCCATCTGCAGCTTTCTTGTAGGCCCCCTTCAGGTACTGGAAGGCCACAATAAGGTCTCCCCACAGCCTTCTCTTCTCCAGGCTGAACAACCCCAACTGCCTCAGCCTGTCCTCATAGGAGAAAACCACGGCATTCACTGTGCTGTTACATGGCATCTCCTTTCCTGCTAATTCAAGGATTTGCTTTAAAACACTGCATGTTTTTTTCCAGCTCACCAGACAAGACAATCCTGCTTGCCACCTTTCAATTCTAGCGCTGCACTTCATACAAATGAGCTGCTGTTTGAATTTAGCTGCATCATCCTGCTATAGCGTGGCTTTCGGTACCTGGAAAGGAATGATCACTCCTGCAAACAATAATACCACACAGAGCATCTAATGGAGCTTACAGGGATGTAGTTATCCCCTTAAATTTCCATTACATTTTATAGGCAGTTTCTGTCTTATAATGTGCCCATCACTTCAAATCAACATAAGAATTTTCTCTATCAAACCACATGTTTTCATACAAAATACACAGCTTCTGTAAACCTGAGAATGGCACCTGGAGAGTGCTTGCAGGAAATTAAATTTACACCACAACACCTGCAAAGACATGTTAATGTAGGTCTTTTGCCTCTGCTGAGAGCAACACAGCTATAAACATTTCCAAACTTTAATAGCAGTGACAGTAAATAGCTAGCACACCAGAGAGGAGGAACATGAACAGAGGCTATCCCTAGATGGACTGGGTGAAAAAGCAGCCAAGAAAAAACAGGGATCAGATATTTATCTCTGAAAAACTAGTTTGGGACAAGGTTTTTAGAAGCTTCCTGTGATTTTTAGCAAGCCAAATCAGAGACACCTGCCAGGATCTTAGTTTTGAAGCAGCCGATAGCCATCTCTGTACCTCCAAAGTCTAGCAGGCAGCCAAGCTGAGCACCCAAATTGAAAGTGCCAAGACTACTTATCACGTCTGATCATCTCCAAGCTACATCAATCATCACGCAGCCACAGGATAAAGATGTGAATAATGTAGTCCCTGGAGCACAACCACCACGAGGGGAAAAGAAAGGGCTCTTAACTTGTTTCCTCCTCCTCCATAGCTCATTCCTACTTCTGAGAAGAGCTTTTTAACCCCCCATCCCAAAATGCCAACAGCTTGCCTTGCTGCAAGGTGCAGCGCAGAGCACCACTTGGTGGTCACAAGGAGGAAGGTACACTTCTAAAAAAATTAACAAACCACAGATGATGTATTTCAAGAGCAGAGGCGCAACAGGAGCCTGGCAGCTGTGGGCAGGACGCACGTAACACTTGGTAGTCTCATAAGATGGAAGATGGAAGCGAGCGTCCCACAGCTGAATCTCAAGCTGAAGGTTTGTGCTTCACATGAGAGTCTTTTACAAAACTCATGTTTCCTTCCTAAATTGGCACCTTTTGGCCTTTCAGAGGCCTCAGCAGCAGCTTGAAAGAAAAGAAACAGAAGGGACTGAAAGTAGCAAGGACCAAAAGTGCAAAGCCCAGCAGATTCAAAAGGCATTCGGGTTTTTCATGTGCATTTGCAGCCCATTGTGAACTATTTTGTGTATCACGCTTGTATATGCTCTTCAGTTTTGGCTAAGGTTCATCATACAAAAGAAGCAAGATCAACATATAATGAAACGCTAGCGTCTCACGGTCAAGGCACTAGTCTCCAACCAAAAATATTGCAAGTATTAAGTTTTCTTGGCCACAGACATGAATCTACCCAAATCAGGCACTCACCTAGAGCCCACCTGTAGGAGCACTTCTGAACATCTGACAGTGGCCACAAGTGCCCCTTGCTCGCTGAAGTGGGCAGGTACACAGCACCTGTAGCAATTTCTGCTGTGAGCCATCCTTGCTCTATAGATCTTGCCATGTTACATACAAGCTGATCCTGTTATTCTGTTTGCATGCACCAAATCCTAGCTCTTGCTCCTTACGTGCCACGTGGACTTATCAAGGAGGGATGGTATCCTGTCCCCTCTCCTGGTGACACCAGGAGGCTTCAGCACTGAAACACTTATAGTCCAAGCAGACGTTCGTATTTTCTAGTGCAGTTAGGGTAATGCAAGAGTAGTCTAGGGCAGAGTTACAGACTCATCTCCAAGAGTGAAGAAATACAAAACCTGCCACTCTTTGACAGACTAAATAAGCACTGTATTCTGTAAAGTAGGATCTACTTTGCCTTCATTGAAACAGGAAAGAAAAAAAATCAAGACACTTAACAGCTCCCTGCTGTGACAACGGTATAACCTAAGAAAGATGCAAGCAGCAGGAATCCCCTGGAAAATTAGATTCCCGGTTCGCATGTCAAAGATTTTAGTTTTGAAGGGCTCGACAACCTTGTAACCAGCATTCAAATTTTCCGGTTTGGAGAAGCTATAGCAGAGCACCAAGAAAACAAGTCTGAGGCAAAATAACAAATTTTTGGCAGAGTTTTGGGGGGTTCCCAGATTTATTAACAGTCACCAGATATTGCAATGGTTGGGCTTTACTGTGGGGCTCTGGACTAATCCATTAGTGATATCCATAGGAGGGGATTTGCTGTTTCAGGGTGGCAAAAGTTCCCTATCCTTTTTTCAAAAAAAGGTTTTTCACTACAAAGACGTACATATCCATGATGACTTCTGTGTCTCAGCAGAGAGAAATGAGACCACCTCACACCTCCTTTGAGAGGCATTTCCCTGACCGAGGACAAACCCACAATCCGTAGTTTCTGAAGCAGCTGGACAACAGCCAGCGTCCCGCAAGTAAAAGCCTCAGCCCACGATGGCAGCAGGGCCCTCGCAAATCAAGTGCGAAGAGGGACCTTGGCCCCTCCGGACCATCCCGTGCTGCAGGGGAAGGGATCACAGGACCAGCTCTTCCTCCTGGCAGCCCAAAGCACCAACAACCCATTCCTCATAGATGGCTTCAGTCAGGCTTCACGCTTCTCTACGGACTTCACACAGCTGCAGAAATCCACGCTCCTCCTGAGCAGGAGGAAATCCAAATTACTCGCAGCGCTGCTATTAGCACAGGGCAGTGGCTGTAAGCCCGCGCCGTGGGGGAGCAGCACCAGCAAGGCTCTCGGTGCAGCGCTTGGTGCAAATGCTGCCATCAGGAACGTGCTACAAACAGGCTGCGATGGCAATGAAGAAAGTTATTTTGGTATAAGGGCATGTAACGGAGTTAGATCGGGGCCTCTGTTTTCAGTTGAAGAAACCTTCACTGATGTGGGATGTTTCTGTCTTTAGATATTTTCTATTAACATTTGCAAACACTTTTTACTCCTCAGAAGATTCAAGAAACCATCATTTGTCAGGTTTAGCGCACAAGAGAAATAGCCTGCTGTGCCTTGAGCTGCAAGAGCCTCTCATTAGGAGGTGATAGATTCACTCACAGTCACAAATTGAATGCAAACTGGAAAAAAAAAAAAAACAACCCCAAACTAAAAAGGAGGTTGCAGGACAAAACCTGGAGTTCTCATTTTCTCTGTCCTTTCCCTTCCCAGCCTGCCTCACACCAAACTTAGAGGAAAATGATGTCTAGACAGTAACGCAGAGCATGGTTGCGCTTCATGATAGTCTAAGCTGTCATTTTATACGGTACCCAGCACTGGAGGGTCTGAATGCCTAGGAGCACCTGATGAGTGCCAAATTGTGATTAACCAGCAGCCAAGGCTAACTGGTTTCCAGTGGTGAGTCCACTCTTCGCATGACTTCAGGGAAACACAGTATGCCAAGACCTCGCCTGTACAAGCACCAAGCAAAGGCTCCCGCGAGCTGAGCGATGGCTGCAGATCTAGAACCCACCTGCATAACGTGCCCATAAAGGAAAGGAGAGCACTACGGAGCACGATGACACCCAACTGCGCTGTGACTGGAGAAGCTTGGGTTCACTTTTCAAGAAGTTTTGGCTGGCCAAAACATGGCAGAGGACTCGGGGTCTGCTTTGACCTCTGCAACAGCCCCACAGACACCAAACTAGCCACCTAAGAGGTATCATGATGCTGCCTCTTAGGGCAATGTTTTGGTCAAAGCTACTCCTCTTCCCTCCATCTACAGGTCTTGTCATGCAACAGAGCAAGGTGATTCATAACTGTTAAATTACAGACTTGAAAAGGCTGAGTAGAGCAAGCTACAGGAGCAGTCACGTATTAATTTGTGCCCCCGCTATAACTCTTCTGCGGTATGACATCGGGAAAGATGTGAAATCAATCCCACCCTCTCCCAGAGATGCTGCACCAGGGTGAGAAGAATAACACCCATTTCACAGATGGGCAATGCATCTAACTAAGGAGGCGATTTCTTTTGCTCCTGTGTGTACTGGAGCCGCTCACAGGGGAAAAGGGCAGCAGGGGCAGACTGAAGCATCTTGTCCACCATGCACCCCATAGCTTATCTTCTTCCACTTCGCACCCATACAGCAGCATTGGACCTTGCTCACCCATGCATGCATACAGTATAGGAAGCAGGGGAGCGTAAATAACAACAGGATGAGGGATGGGGGGTCTATGACTACCTTCTCTTGCCAGAACAGGAGGAAGAGGCATGAAGAAGTCTCTGCCAAATGCTTTCTTCCAGTGAGGTTCATTTTCTGCATTGCTTTTACAATCACAGCTGTCAAGGCAGGAAGGCCTTTCTAGGACAACTCTCTTTTATTATTAATCGGTTGCTTTCACGTGATCAGTAATAATGTCACCATCTGACATCTCCAAAATGCTGCCAAGAACAATCGCTTGTAACAGCTTGGAAGGAGATGGCTGGTAGGAACATAGATGGGATCCCATCACATGCAGACAGTGGCCTTTCTGGGCAGAGTACTGTACCGTGGGGGGTCGAGATACCCAAGCAAGCAGTGAGTGCAGAAGCTATGCAAAATCAGCAGGGAAAACCCCCATACCGATGAGTTCAGCTAAGCCCAGCTGTGTTCACGGCAAAGCTATCTGGGGTATTTGCAGACCGTGCTGCATGAACGTAGCCTTAAATACTTTACTCTGGAAGAGGAGCCAAATCAAGCATGGCCTATTGCACAGAGCCAAGGAAAGGACTATTGGGAAGAACACATGCATTGGGTGGGATCCTACCACAGAAAGCAAGATAACCTAACCCATGTAAGTTTCAAGAGGAGAGAAATTACATGTCCAAAGCTTTTCTGTAGCAGAGGAAAATCTTTGCCGCATCTAGGAGACGGAACATGCCCCTGGCAGCAAAGCTGGGCTGATGTTTGAGCTGCAGAAAGTCTTCAGCCTCTTCTTGCCAAAGCCCAAGCGCTGCAGAAGCCGCTTCCCAGCAGAGGGCTCTTCGACATTGCAAAGACCGTACAAGGAGAGATTTGGATTCTGATCCTAACCTACTTCCCCCACAAATCTGAGGGGATTCACAGTTGCTTTTTGAGTCCTGGCTCATCGCTCATCACAGGGGATCTGAGGCACTGAAGAGCTTTTTGGGGAAAAAAAAAAAAAAAAAAAAAAAAAGGGTAAAAGATATTCCAGCAGGGACCACGGGTCTGCTTCTGTATTAAGATCAGAAACAATCATTCCTAAGAGCTGCATTTCCAGCAGCATTCACCACAAAATTGCTTTCACACTGAGCCAGGCTAGAGAGTAGGTTTAGCAACACAAGGCTATTTTAAAAGGAAAAAAACAGAATGCTGCAGAATACACAGCATGGACTATAACAAGTTTGCTCCCCAGTCTGCTGCAGAACAGCTCTTCTAACCTGACGTATGCAGTTGTTGAACTAACCAGTGTAAAAATCAAGACAAGAAACAGGTGATTTATCAAGTGAGGGCATTCAAATCAGTCCAGATTTAATGACCGCGACCTGTAAGTGGACAAGGCAGAACAAGACAGATGAAGGCAGATACAGAGTTTACTTCTCTAAACAAAATGCTTTCACGCAAAAAGGGCTGTGGGCTTGGTACTTTGTTTTTCAAATCACAAAAAAATAAGCCCCAGCAGAGATGTTAATTCTATTTTCTCTTGCAAAAAGCTGTTTGATGGTGTCTCTTCAGAAGTAACCAATTCAACCACACTGCCTGGGAAAGGAACAACCAACAGCCCAAGAGTTAAGAAAACATTTGATTTAAGCTTCACTTTCAAGACAAACCCAGCACAGATCCATCACAGATCATGTAGATTAGGGGGTAGATCCGCTATTATGGGCAACAGTCTCCAGGGTGCCAAGGTTTTAGCTCAAGTCCTATCAGGTGCTAGAAGGGAGGATGACTGCAAGCCCGCTCAGCTCACTTCTAGTCAGAGCTCATGAGGGAGCTGGGGGTGCTGAGCCTGGAGAAGAGGAGGCTGAGGGGAGACCTTATCGCTCTCTACTGAAACTACCTGAAAGGAGGTTGTAGGGAGGTGGGGGTCAGTCTCTCTCCCAAGGAACAAGCAGTAGGATGAGAGGAAATGGCCTCAAGCTGCACCAGGGCAGGTTTAGGTTGGATATTAGGAAAAACTTCTTCACCAAAAGGGCTGTCAGGCCCTGGCACAGGCTGCCCAGGGAAGGGGTTGAGTCCCCATCCCTGGAGGTATTTAAAAGAAGGGTAGACGTGATGCTTGAGGACATGGTTTAGTGGTGGGCTTGGCAGTGCTGGGTTAACGGTTGGACTTGATGATCTTAAGGTCTCTTCCAACCTAAATGATTCTATGATTCTTTCTAAGTCCTTGATCACCCTTCTGCAGCCTTCACTGTCCTTTGTCAAGGGCAGTGCTTCTCCCCAGGGTGTTTTCATGAAGAGGTTCAGAGCAGCACTGATGGCCTGTCCTTGCACCCATGTGGCCTGAAGTGTTGATGTCAGCCAGGAGGAGAAACACCACAAGATCTTGCCCCATTTAAAGACAGCTTGTTATTAAAAAAGAAAAAAAAAAAAAAAAAAGAAAGAAAGGAAAAAAGCCTATGACTCTTCCCAGAAGATGAGGTAAAAAGCCAGTGCTCTAGTCACTGCATCTTCTGTCAGGCCAACAAGAGGGACAGCACCCCACCTGCACACGACAGGAAACAGAAATGAAAGAGCTAAACCAATTTTCAGGGTGGTTTGCCCTGGTCCCGCTGCCCAAAGCTCCCCAGAGAAGCCCCATCAACAACACTATCCCCCACGTGGGCCCCAGCCATCAGCAGCTCCGGACGAAAATGCTCCTTGCAGAGCCTTCAGAAGATGCTGCCACATACCTGCTTATCTGAATCCACCTCCCTAGAGCTGCGAGGGTGAACTGCTTAATCCCCAGATTAAAACAAACAAAAACTCATTAAAAACTTTCACCCACACAGTCCAACTACCTTTCAATAGCAACTGTAGGGGGCTTATGTTGGTTTTGTTTACGCCTGAAGCATGGGAAAGCTACAACATAAAAGTAATATTTAAGTGAACTCTAATGTTTTGGACAAATGAGAAGTCAGATACAGTTAAAAATTCCAGCACGGCCTAGCCAGAACAGCAACCAGAGTGGGTCAGACTAAGAAATATCATCTAACCTGCTGGAGGCAGAACAGTGCCAGAACATCACAAAGAGTGAGGTTACTTAGAGAAGTTTCATTCCCCTCCTAAAAACCAAGAGTAAACCAGCTGTGCAGCTCACCTCTGCCCAGAGAGCAGCTGGGCAGGCACGTGCCACTTCCCAGACATCTGGGAAAGACAACGCAACGATGCTTTAAACCATTCCTAGAGATCCTTGCAGGAGTTGCTGTTGGACACCATAAAGCACAGCAGATATCGTGTTTGAGATAAAGCCCTCTCATTTGCCATACTCAGCCCCTTGAGAGATAGCATGGGTTTAGTTTCATCAGAGCTGCCAGTGCACCCGTAGCAGAGCAGGGTGGCCGGACCACCTTCTGCCTCCTTTTGCAGGGAAGGGCTAACAAGGCTGAGCTCAGCACACCAGCTGCACACAGCAGGAGCTTTCTTGCTCCTCTTCTCAGTGAGCCTTTCATTAGCCTACCACCCCCTTAGCTGTTCACCCACAAGCTCCTAACTCATTAAGGGCTTGATCACCCTCCACACCCCTCCTTCCTCAACTTTCAGATGGATTTCATGAAACAAAACACATCACCACCAGATTTAGCAGCAAAGATGTTGTCTTTGGTCAAACACTTTCAGGAAAGAAAAAAAAAAAAAAGCTTGTTTTTGATGCAAAACTCTGTCACACTTTTTTATTTTTCTTTTTACAGTTTTCTGCTACAAAGGAGGAGAAGTGGGGATGAGCTACCATCTACTGTGAAGAACATGGAGGTCAGCCTGCACCAGAGGGACAGCAGTTCCCATTTCAGTGGCAGCAATAAACTGGAAGCAAGACAAAAGCATGTACCCAAAACATTTAATAATTAATTCATTTTGCTTGTGCTTTGTTTTAAATCTTCTCTTCCTTGCCAGTTTAGCTGATATCCAGAGAGCTGGTGAGGAATTATAGTATCAGGCTAATTAACCATGCTGGGCTAAGTGCCTGTCTTATTTACACCCCTGCAACCTCATTTAAATTTTTAATGGGGTTGCAGAGGTTTAATGAGGCAGGTCTTAATCCATACAGTCAGGGTCCAAATAGCAATCCTAGTCAGAAACTTGATTTCCAGCAAAAATAGTCTTCACATCCAAAAAAAGAAGGCTCCTTGTACTGTGACACAGCTCAGAAGAAAAATGTAAGAAGGATTTGAAGGGTCTTTTATAAAGTTATGTAAATGGCTACAAGTTCTGAAGTATTTTCTGAAAAAAAGGCAACCACTGCCTTCGCTTCTGAAGAATGACGTGCAGCTTAGATGACTGTGTACAAGAAGAACAAGATGCAGGGGAAGCAGGCAGAGCATCGAGGAGAGGACTAGGAGAGCTCTTCTCACTGAAATCAGTTAAGTTATGGTTTCCTTGGAAGGGTAAACTTGACTATGCAGGTCAGCAAAGAACAACAGGAACTGTTTAAACCCAGACACAAGTAGGTATTAAAATATCGCTAATATGTTAAGGTCAGAAAGCCTAAAGCTTCATACTGGCACTGCTCTGGAACAGCCTTTAGCGCAGTAGGCAGAGCAAACACAGCAAAGCCCACAGCCAAGGTTCGGAGGGGAGGACACTGGATTTGCTGATCCCAAGGTCAGTGCCAGCCGTGTTTCAGCATCATCAAGGGGCTTTTCCATGGACAAAGGCTGCATTAGGTGGGGACACACCAGCTAACCAAGGCAGAGCACTGGGAACCACACTGTGCTGTCCTAGGCAGCAGACATCTGACACTGCCTTTCCAACCCCCCCCCCCCCCAAAGACCAGGATTCTGCCAGCTGCAGGGTGAGAGCCAGCCTGATTAACGAGGAACACTTCACATTCAAGAGCTACATGGCTCAGATCTCCTCCCTCTAGAGCAGCCAAGTTTAAGTTGCTCCTTTTCACAGAACTATTGACTGTTCCTGACACCAACACATGGAGCATCTCATGCTTTTATAGAGCTCTAAGCACCCTCCACATCCAGCAGCCTACACAACAGCTGAACTGTGTAAGCAGCTCACCCCCAGCAACAACAGCTTGAAGCAAGCCTAGATGACTGAACAGGAGCCAGCCTTAAGGCTTCCACACTGTTGCAGAGCAGTTTGGGATTTTTTTTTTTTTGGGAGGGTGGAAGGGGTGCACACACAAAAAAATAGGATAGGCAAATCAAACACCAACAAATATCCTTTTTTAGTTATCTTCAAAAACCTTACAGGAGAGTAGCACAATGCAGAGTATTTGTTCCTCCCTCCATCCCAAAAATCACCACCACAAGTAAACAGTCTCTAAATCCCAAGTTAATGCCAAAGCAGGTCAAGCTGGAGACCACTCAGCTGCAGGGAACCGGTAGCACTGAGCTTAAACTGTTTTCCTGAGGAGTTTGGATGCAGTGAGGGCAGTATGTGGGGTGCAACAGCTGAAGGGCTTCTACAGACTTGTGGGCTGAAACACAGGAACATCAACAGGCAGCTACTACTGATGCATCTGGGCAGCCTTGGAAGGTTAACACAGACATCTGCCCTATATGTCAGAGGAGGTTAATCTTAGCATGGTTTGATGAATGCTGAGACATCTTCCCATTCTCTGTCCCACGTGCCTTGCTCCACAATCACCATCTCCAGCCATTTCAGCTGAATTTTTTGCTGTCCAGGCAGGGTGGTGGCACACAAGAAAACCAAACCTTGAGTCTGCATTGACAGATACAGACCCACCCTCACCAACAGCCACAGGCAATGGTGCTGTAAGCTGTTCACGCTGAACTGGCCTGTGACCCAGGCTGTGATGGGCGAGGCATCCCTCTTGGCAGCAGGCTAGTTCTATACTAACTGCTGGTTTAGGATTAGAGTGTAGGGATGACATGACCTTCAAGGTCCTCATGGGAAGGGCACTAACCTACCTTCTGCTTAGCCTCAGTGCATCCCTGGATCATGTCCCATATGGAACAGTGACAGCAGCTGCTTCAGGAACACCCAAGAGGAGCCAGCTGCTGTTGTGCTCTGACCACCAGGTTTTGACTAAACACTGCAAGGATCTTGCAGAAGAGGGAATGTGGCAGGCTACCTGCCACATTGGGAAGTTATACCTGCCAAATGCTGCCATCCTTAAGGGGTGCAGGCATCTCTGCCCATACCTACCATGGTAGATATTATGGCAAAGGAATCTAGCCCAAAAGGAACAGTTTCTTTTAAAAAAGCCACTTTTCAAGATGTGTTGGGAGGCTCACACAGTGGTCTTGAGTAGGCAAGCTGAACTAAATTCTCTCTCTTTGGACCCTAGAAGCCCTACAGAGAAAGCTGCAGTGTTTAGCTTGCTAGAGAGACACCCAAATTCTGGGCACAAGAACAAATATGTAATTAAGTCTCCCAGACAAGTAAGCCTCATCCTCTGCTGTGTCCCATCCCCATATCCTATAATCCCTTTATAGGATTTCTCTGGCCAGGAAGGGCAAGCAGAACCAGTATCACCACAGAGTCAAGGTAGGAGGATATTTGTTACCCAGCTAATCTCTCCAGAGTCCTCTACAGAGGATAAGCTCATCCAGAGACATAGTCAAAGCACCTCATGTTTGTCTGTGCAATTTGATTTTTAAAACAGTTTTGCATCCAAGCCAGTTAGGTGAATATACTGATGCAATTAACTGCAGGCAGTTTGGCACAGATGGTCCCCAAGAAACAGAGCTAGCTGAACAGCAGGGGTTTATATTTAATGATGAGCCAGGTCCTCAATGAGACAAGTCAGCAAGACCCCCCCCCCCAAAGGCACTGGAGACCAGCAGAGCTCACTCAGCTCCTCACATTTCTTCCACTGGTGAGCAAGGCACAGCCTCCCCACAAAGGGCCAGGATCCCTCAACAGGGACTCCAGCCTATGCCCACAACAGCAGTGATGTCTGACCTTGCACCCCCCAAGAGCTTGAGCAGCCTGGGCTCAGTGTAGCTTTATAGGAAAGCACTCCTAAACATCTTGTATTAGCACCCTTTAGATATTCTGAGGGTAAGCACTAGGAACTGTAGTTTTGGGGCAACAGAAACCAAGCTTACACCATGAGGATGTGGTACCCCTTAACTGCCATTACAGGGAGAAAAAGATACTGGAAAGCAGAGTCGCAGGTCAAAAGCCTCCTTTGTGCTTAACTGGGGCAGTAGCATCCCCAGGCAGAAAGCCTGTCCCCAGGTGGTATTTGCCCCATTTTACAAGATGTGGATTGGTGATCCCTGACACCAGGAAAAAGTCTGGCTCACTGCACGAAGGTCTAGGTTGATCAGAAGAGATTTAGATCACAAAAGCTGTGCCAGTTGTCAAAACCACACAGCATACCAGAGAGCACCATGTCCCTTGGTTGACAGGCACCTGCAGAGCCATACACCAGAGCCAAGAAACCACAGCCTTCTAGTTGAGTCATCATCATTTAGGAAAGCTGGTCCTAGCTACAGCCCACATTTGCCCTTAGAGGAGCTCAGAACATATTCAGGAGTAGAGAAAGCAGGCCTGTGGTTGCATAAGAGAGCCCAGTAGGAACCCAAGAAAGCTGCAGCAGTCCTATGTCAGAGCAGAAAGATGTTTTTTTAAATGCTTATGCAGAAAGTCTCATTAAATAGGGAGAGACCAATGCTCAGTTGAAACAGAAATCTCTCTTATCTTCCTGTGCAGAAAAAACAGGCTTGTAAAGGAGATCCCAGAGGGCTCAGAAACAGTTTAGCCTCCTGAATCATACTGCTCTTGCTAAGCAGAGACCTTATTTCCCAGCCTGAAAGATCAGGTTTTCCCCCCACACATGCCCCTCTTCCCCTGCTGCCACTCTCCCATCATCAGCACTGCATCCTTGCATTGCCAAATACATACAAGATTCATCCTGGCGAGGGCTGTAGCTGGACGCCCAGAGAGCTCATGGCAGGCTTCAAAGCCAGCAGCAAGCCTGGCAGAGGGCAGGAGCTGCAGCACCTCACACATGCAGTGGGGAGGGCTCCCAGCTTCTGCTGCCCTCTAAGCTTAACAGGAGTGCGAGTTATTGCTTCGTGCAGAGAAAAGATGCTGATTAGCTGTTGTCTATGGCACCCCACCTCTAATCAGAAGAAAAATACCATCTGGCATGCCACCCTTGGAGGGCTGCCAACCTTTGCAGTAAAATGTGAAGGCAAGAGAAGGTCAAGATAAAGGAAGGGGGGCAAAACAGGCAGAAAGATTAATCCCTGCCAGGTGGTGTCAGTCCAGACACTGGAGTACAAAGCTGGATGGATGAGCAAGCAGAGAAGAGTTTAAGTAGGAGAAAGCAGGAAGCAGAAGTGAAACAACTTGCTGCAGGGAAAATCACAGATGAGCTGAAGAAATCTCAGATCTGAGCTCCAGACCAACTCCAGGGTAGGATCCACTTCACCTAAACCTCTCTTGATGGGTGTTTGCCCAGGCAGAATTTGCATCACTGGGTTTCGATTGTCTGAATACAGTCAGGGAGCAGAGACTCCAAGACTGGTAGTGGGCAAAAGCAGTTTAAGAAAAGGGAACCCAGGGGGTGAGGCAAGGCTGGAGGAGTCAGTGATGAGAGAACAGCTTAGCAGGTAGCATTGAGTTGGAAGACCATCTCAAAGGGGATGCATCCTTTGCCTCTCCCAGCAGTGTCACATAGGGAGTGTAAATAGGGCACCACTTGTCCTGGCAAGGTTTCAGCCAGCTGGACACTGAGGTAGCTATCTCTCATGCTGAACATCCCCCTGCATCGCATGGGGTGATGATTTCAGTAGTAGGGTGGCAAGAGCTCTCCAGCTGTCTGAATGTGTTCCCATGAGCATTACGGGGTACAGAGGCTCTGCAATCAATGCACACACCAGCAGTTACAGGTGCACAGAGCCCAGCTCTACTGCAACAGCAACACCACTGCTGCTCCCGCTCCAAGGGAAAACCCCATCCCTCCCACCACAGCCACTTGACTTTCAAGCATCCTCCATGACACTGTTCACTGCTTGCTTCCTGCACCTCCTAGAAGGGGACAGGGTGTTCAACAACTTTATTAGCAACAACAACAACATATGCACATAGCTGCATGCCAAACAGACAAATTGGGGAGCTCAGCATCAAGGCAAGCGTGCCACTCCACATGAACCTGCCCGTCTCTTAGCCTTGGGATCAGTGGTACCTTCTGACTCCAGGCGGTCCAGCCCATAGGTCACAGCTGTACTGATCTTCCTCACAGATGGAAGAGCTGTCCTCCTGACAGAAGATGTCATTGATGCTGGAGTTACCAGGACCACAGTTCTGCTGGATGGCTCCTCTGTCTGTTCAGACTGGGTAGCAGACAACCCACCAGGAGCTGGAACAGCCTTTTCACTGGTGACCAGGACCACATCCGAGAGATCTACAGAATAGAGGAAGCAGCAGCAGTTTGGCACAACAATATTAAAAACACCACCATTTAAGAACAAACTCCTTAATAAAAACTTAACTCAGAGTGGAAGAAGTTATTAAACTCTCGCCTCTTTCAAGACATTGAATGAAAGCTTCTCCTCCGGGACAGCCAGCACAGGAGGTTCCCCTTAATGAGAACTCAGCCAGGTTTTACTTCCATTGCTTAGAGGACTGCTAGTCACCACCCCATAGCAAGATCAGAGCACTGAGACACCAGCTGAGATCCGAACCGGGTGACAGATCTAATGTTTTATTGCAAAGACAAAAATTAGTTGAATTTATAATTAAATCCCAGAAGCAAATTAATTAGTGGAAACTGCCAGAAGACCCTTCTCTCCCCTACAAAGGGACCTTAATTTAAGAGATAAAAAGAAAAAAACCTATTTGCATTGGATGCCCTGCAATATAAGACCAGAAAAGCTGCCCAGCAGCAATTTCATTACAGTGGAACCTACTACTACAGAAATACACTCCATGTCAGTCAGCTTTGCAAAGGGAACCCTTGCTACACAAGACAACAGGCTCCTACATGTACCTGCCAAGGTGACATTGAGCCAGTAGGCAGCGGCTGGATGAACATGACTGCTTAAAGCATTTCTGCCTGAGCTACGTCAACCCAAGAAGCAAGAACTCATCATTCCTCAATGGAAGCAAGTATCAGTGCAGGCTTCCACATGCAAGGGATTGCTAGACTCTTGCAAGAGGGTCACACACACACCACGCAATCTTCCCCCACCTTACACTGCTCCCATGTTACCCCAAAGAAACTGAGCATCCACAATCTGTGACTGCCTTTGGCTCCAGTAGTAAGAGCTCTCCCTCCATAAATAGGAACTGGCTTAAACATCTAAGGCTAAAACTCAATTTGCTAGCAAGGATGGATGTTGGGGGTTGGTTTGGGGTGGTTTGTTTGTTTGTTAAGTGTCTATTCCACTATTATTTGGGGCAAAAAAACATATGCTGGCATATTTCAACATGGTGTACCTGGTAGCGTGGGCAGAAAGCAGTAGCAGCCCAGGGCTAGAGGCAGCTGCGGAAGGCTAGAAAAAAGTCACTTAGAATATGGATGCTGCGTGTTGAGACTTCAGTGTCCAAGCATTGATGTTGGTTTCAGATGTACCATCTCATCTTGTGTGGAAACAAACCTGAAGTTCTTGAAGCAGAACCCTACCTTCTGCATCTGGAGTGTTCACCATAGAGGAAGTACCAGTGGCCACCAGCATCTGGGTGGCACTAGGAGCAGTCGGCATCCGAGTGTCCTCCCCACTGTTTTCCTGCAGAAGGCTTGGAGCTCCTGTTCCCTGGGTAGCATCAGGCACCAGTGTCATAACTGACACAGCAGCATCAGCCTCCTGGGCAACTGTTGTCACCTCCTGAGTAGCACCTACAGCAAGAACACATGTCAGTACCAACTCACAGGACAGCTGACAGCAACAGAGCAGATGTTTGAAGTAATGTAACTCCATGCATTAGCATTTCCAGAGCCACAGTGCAAGCAGCAGGTCCAGCCAAGTATCATCAGGGCAGAGCAGCAAAAAGACAAATGTGAGAATGTGCGTAACAGGAGTGAAAGCAGCAGAATCACTCCTCATTTTCTTAATTGTCCCTTAGGCACAAGTGGACCCGCAGGGGAGCAATGCCATGGGAGCGCAGCACTGCAGGCCTGTGGCGTGAAATACCATTCAAAGCAAGTGATGCTGCCAGAGCAATACTTTTAGTGACCGGCTCTCACAGCTACAAGACTTCAGCTTTGTAGGCGGCTTTATTTTTGTTGCACAGGTCTTACTAGTAGTGTTGTTTCCCCAACATCTGGGAAATAGCAGAGAGGGAACCTGCTGACAAGTCAAGTGCTTATAAATTAATCTAGAAATTAATCAGTCAGGTTTCAGCACCAGCATGCAATTAGCTTTCCTTCTTTTACAGCAAAAGCTAGATCTTTTGGATGCAGTGAGGGGAGGTCATCCTTTTGCCCCTGCAGCCTAAGGGGGAAGATTGAAGATGCCCAGCAATTAAGAAGTCCTAAACCCCAGCTCACATTCCTCATCAGCCTCAGAACATGTCATTGTCCAACACCTGACCAGAACTTCTTCCCCCCACATTTCTACCATTTTTTTTTTAAATACTAAGCAGAAAAATAGTCAGTGGGCTGAAGGTGCCATCTCCGCAGGGAAGTACAGTACAGGGTGACACCACAGCCTGGGGCAGGCTGTCTAGGAGGAAGATTTCTGCCTGCTGGTAACAGAGCTGGCACAGACACTGGACAGTCAGAGCCTGGCCACAGCTTCACTCGAGGGTGGGGAGGCAACACCAGGAGCTTTTGTTACAAAGGACACCACAGAGATCTGGACAGATCTTTTGATCTGAGCATCCTTGTAAAGTCATGGAAGATGTCAGTTACTCACAGGCTACCAGGACAGCTCACCTATTCCTGGACTTAGGAAGCATTTATAGACATCCATTGCCTCTGCACTGACTGTGAGTGCCCATAACTAGCAGTTGAGAGCCAGGTGATCCCAGATGTTAATTTACCCCCCCAGGAATTATTCCCCCCCATTTTGCAGGGCTTCAGAGTGAGCTAATGCAAGGACCACCTTTGGGTCCTTGCACTTGCCATATCAAAGAGACACTTGGGGAGCATTACCCTCCTTGAAATAAAGTGTTAGCCAGTGGGTCAGAGGCTGGGCTCCCTCCCTAGTCACAGGAGAGGTATACCAGAGGGTTATTCAAAGCAGATTTATATATCTCTGGTCAAGGCAAGATGCCTGCAACAAGACTACAGCTGTCCCCCTCAACCACTACATGAGCACCAAAACTGAAGCCCCTGCTTTGGTAGCACACCACACATGCAGAACATTAACAAAGCAAGTTTCTTTAACTAGCACCAAGTATCTACTGATGAGACTCCAGTCCTCCACAGAGACCTCCATACTCAAGTACACCCTTCAACCCCAGGCTCAGCCACCACAGCCTTTCCAGCCTCAGCTTTCCTGTTCACTACCACAGCCACACTCTCAGCTAGAGGAGCAGAAGAGGCAGCTCAATACAGTTGTCTGACAGAACAGTCAGGACAGAGTACCACTCAACAGACTGTGCCTACCTGTACACAGGGACGTTGTGTATAGAAACAGCCAAGGCTAGGCAGTACTTTATGGATGTGAATTACCTGTTTAGGCTGATACCCCTCCACAAAGGTCCATAGCCTTCCCTGGGGTGGGGAAGAGATGTCCTACCTCTATTGCAGGTATCAAGATCACGCCTTTTTCTATTTTATCTCCCTGAAAGGAAGCACAGATTCCCAAGAGCATCCCTCCTAACCTACACTTACAGGCAAGTGTCTCTACCAGGCAAATTTTACCTTTCCACAAGCTTTCCAGAGTAGGAGAGAGATCAGACTGTGTATCTGTCACCACGGCAGCTTCCGGCTGTGATGGCAGGACGCTTTTCCCCTCCTCTGCTGTCACTGCATTTGTGTTTTCCAGCGAGTTGAGATCAGCCGTGTCTACAGCAGTCAGGTTCACAGTGTGGAGAGCATCACCGCTCCCTGTGGAAGCGGCCGGCAACTCCTCCCCTTGCATCGGCACCGTGCAGTTGGTCTCCTTGGCAAGCTCAGGAGTTGGTGGAGGGGACGCTGGGGATGGCAGCACTCTTGTTGCATCCTCCTCCTCCTCCACACCTCCCTGTGGGGTCTGGGATGGTTCTGTTGCCCCCAGGTCCTCTGTCACCTCCTCACGAGACATGCTTCTCCCTTGACTTACGTCCCCCAGTTTTGTATCATCCCAGTCAGGTGGCACAGTGTCCATAGGGTGGATGGTGACAGTGCCAGCCATGGCAGGCAGCTCTCCTTGCCTGACACCCGTCCCTGCTTCCAGGCGGAGGGAGGCCTCCGTCACCACGAGGGGACGTTTTGCAGCCACAGATGCTTGCACAGCCAGGGACTTCAGAGGGCTCCCTGTGCGGGCTCTTGGCATTCCTACCTCAGAGGTGATGCCATGAGCCTGGGGAGTCAGGACAACAGGGTGGTCGCTTGCTGTTTCCCAGCTGGGGGATCTGGGGTACGGTGCGGGCTGGGGCGCAGCTGAGCGGTGAGAATTGCTCTCTACCTCCTCCTCCACAGCTGCCCCAGAAAGGGGGCTTGCTGAAAGGCTGGCAGAGCTATGCTCTACTTCAACACCGCCCTCTGTGGTGGTCTCACTAATGGGGCCACCGACAGGCTCCTCCTGGACAGCAGGGCTCAGCGTGGTCACAGCTGTGGTCAGCATGGCCTTGAATGCATCATCCTCATCCAGCTCCGACTTCGTGGGACCAAGCTCCTCCTCATCTACAGCAGCCACTGCCACAGCAGAGGTGGGAGCACCCAGGCCCTGGCTGCCTGGGATGACGTGGCTTGGGCTTACAGGCAGCGTTTCTCCTTCTACAGTGAAGGCTTCATTTAAGGGCATCCCAGACGGCTTTGCTGACACTCCACATGGCTCTTCAGAGACAGTCTGCTCAGAAGGGCCCAGGTTATTTTTGAAGTTCCGCATGCTTGTCCTTTCATCTTCTACGCCATTCCCTGCCCAGGGGCCATGCTGGACCTTTGTCACATCCCTCTCCTCCAGTGGCTGAGATGCAAGGCATGGTGGACTGGAGGACAAGACCAGGATGCTGCAGGCGACCACACAGATGATAAATCCTATTGATCTACTCATAGCTGAGAGGAGATGTGCCCAGAAGCCTGCAAGGCTGACAAGTCCAGAGTGCAAGACCTAGAAAGGGAAAAAGGAACCAAGATTACACATACCCACAACCACCTATTGACCTTAAATACCTGGTTGACAAGTTCCAAGCATGCCAGTCTATCGCCAGTTCTGAGCAGACCCCTCCTGCACATCCCAAGCAATGGATCCCTCCATCTATTTTACCTACTCAATCTGAAGTCTTATGCCAGACAAAACCAAATCTTGATCTGAAGCCCAAGACAGACCTTGCCAAGCTCTCAGCCCAGTGGTAGAGTGCTACACTCTACCCAACAGGCATCAGACTTGCAAGCATATGATTAGGATCAACCTGTTTGTACTTTACCAAGTCCAGGACTGATGCTTGTCAGGGCGAGACTGAAGTCTCAGGCCTGTTACAGCAAGCCCTGTTCTGTGCATTGACACAGAAGGAAACCAAGGAACCTGCACAGAGGACAAGGTGGGTCCATAGGGCACAACACAGGACCAGAGCCAAAACATGGAGGCTTTACAGCTGCATTAATGTCACGTCCTGTATGCGCTTCTTGGTCCCACAGAGAAAGGCTACAGCCCAGGCAGCAGCACTGCTGCATTAGCACAGTGTTTATGCTGCACTGCACCATGGAGGCACTTCCAGAAAGTTTCATGTGTATAACCATTGTGTGCTTCAAGAGTTTCCAAGAGAGCACTGAACCAGTAGCCCAGCAGTGATCCAGCCAGCTGACAGCCTGCTCTTGGCAGGCTCTGTTACCTCCAGTAACACAGCTCAGGCTGCCGGACAGATAGAGGACCTTGCAGCAGCAGCCACTGCCTGCTCCCAGCCACCTCCCTCCAGGCTGGTGGCTCTCAGTCCTGGGCTTGCTGCACCATCACTCAACAGCAGAAGATCATCCCATCCAAGGCCCCGCTCATCACATGCAGGGTGGCTGGTCACACAAGTCTCACGCACACAGCAAACAGCCCTCCATCACACAGCAGATCTGGTAAGGTCATCCTCCTCCCAGTTCCAGAAGGCAGCTTGTCAGTGGCGCAGTCAAGCCCTACTGCAAGAAGCCTCCAACCATCAACAGCTTCACTTGCTTTGGCTGGTATGTTCTCAGTTTCACAAATGAGCTGCTTTCATCTTCAAGCTGCAGGACTAACAAATATTAGCAAGGAAAGAGGTTGGGGGTGTCAGAACCACCTCTCAGTCTTCCAAAGAAGAGCAAAGATCACCCTCTGCAGTCTTGCTCACAGGCACCAACATGAGTCCCCCAGCTTGCTAGACTTCTCATTTCCCCACCCAAACAGCACGCAGATAAATATTACTTGCATCTGTACAGAGTGCAGCAGCAAGCCACCTAGCACTGCTTTGTTACAGAAGGGTGCATCCCTCCTCCATGTCTCCTCATGCATTCATGTGATTCTGTGCAAGAGGTAACCACTGTTGTGGTGAGAGGGATCTCAGTAGCACGACATTTGTGCTAGTCCATCTAACTCAAAGGCCCTCTGTGTCGTGCTGCTAATGTACGTTTGCCTCCTTTTGGAAAGCATTATTGCATGTGTCCAGTCAGCTAAACACAACCAAGACATCAGAAAGCTTATATTATACCTGTCTGGTCACACACACTGCATTTCCATTGTAAAACATACCTCTTCTTCCACACAGGAGAGAAAGACTTAGAATCATAGAATTGTTAAGGTTGGAGAGGACCTCTGAGATCATTAAGTCCAACCTGTTAACCTAACTGCCTGGTCGGCCTCTAAACCATGTCCCTAAGCACCACATCCACATGTTTTCTGAACACTTCCAGGGACTGTGACTGCACCACTTCCCAGGCAGCCTGTTCCAATGCCTGACTACCCTTTCAGTGAAGAAATTTTTCCTAATATCCAACCTAAACCTCCCCTGACACAACTTGAGCCCACTTCTTGTCCTATCCCTTCTTACTTGGCAGAAGAGACCAACCCCCACCTCGCTACAACCTCCTTTCAGGTAGTTGTAGTAGCTTCTCTAGCTGAAGACCCTTACAATCTGTCTGTAGCACAGAAGACCACTCAGCATTACCAGCTTAGCGAGACTCAGCTCAGAGTCAACTACTGCAGGCTCCATTAGCTGGCTGAGCCTTTGGGACACACCGAGTCACTTTTTCCACTCTCCCTGCAGCCCTGGCCCTCAGCAGCTTGAGCTGCTGGAATAACTCCATCGCAGGCCACACACATGCACCAGGTGCTCAGGGACAAACAGGAGCCACCAAGAAGCTGTTCGCCAACAACAGCTTAGATACCTTCCACTTCATTTTTAGCATCTCCTCTACCCTCCCTGCCAAAAAAAACCCCAACCAGTTGAAAACTGACAGTATTCAGCTATTCTTCCAGGCTAATCCTTTATGCACTTTTATAATTGAAAAGCACTAAGAGTATATTATGCAAGTTAAATTGCTAGTGCCCAATGACATGCATCTGCCTTGCCATGCTGATGAATATAAGTTACATTCACCTCGCACCCCTTTAGCAAGTTCCTGTTAAGATCAGACACACTGCAACATCAAGAGGTTTGGGTTTTTTTTAATAAAGAACAGTTTGGATCTAAATACAGTTTCTCTAGAAGTCAGAAGTCTCTTTAGGCTACACAAGCAGTTTTAGCAGTAGTTAAACAGAACTCTAGCTGCACTTGAGAGAGAGCCAGAGCATTTCTCTTGCAGTCATACACATTCTGCAGAGGTACATACACACATGTAGATACATTTCTAGGTTTTAACTCTAGGTTCTCAAGTAGCCTAAGACATTCAGGAGGTGGTTAGCAGAAGTACTGAAACATTAATCTCTCAACAAGCTTACTCCATCCTTATAGGATCATGAGTGTCAGTGAATAAGAGGGAAAGCCGCTCCCTAAAAGGCTGGCTTTTAAAAAAAATTAAGTAATAATGGATTTCTAAGTTTTAATTAAGAGCCTTTCCCCCTTCTGGCTAGTAGATCACATCAGCAGTCACTACTAGCCTGATACAGGAGTTCCCAGGGTACTTTGGGCAGCCTCACACTGTTTCCCCCAGTCCAAAAAGCACTGTTGGCCGTAGTCCTACATTTTTAAAGGGTGAAAATAATGTTGGATGGTTATTTGCTTAGGAAATCCACAACAGCTAGATCTAAGCTAACCTAGACCTCTACATTCAATGAAAGCTGGAGATAGTGGCATGGAGCTTGCTGCAGGATAATGGCACAAGTTCACACTTCAAAGAAGATTAGTCAGAGTTTAAGATCTACTTAGCTTTAGGGAGAGGCTGGATTAGACAGTGTATGAACAGCAGTGACCTGGCTATCTTCTTAAGCAGAGTTTGACACCTTGCTGTAGCACTTCCACTTAATGCAAGAGTGATCCAGGCTTTAGCAGGTAGCTGGCTGCAGAGCAGTTTGTTACTCAGGCTGCACTGGGCTATACATTTATACTGCTATTTTTGTAGTCAGTCTGCTCTACAGCCTGAGCCAAGCGATAAAAGCAAGCTGGAGCACGCTGCTCTGACCAAGCACCTCCTCTGTAGTAAGCTTAAGCTTTTTCGGTACTAGCTTGAAGCTGTAAAATAACTCAGTATTTCATGCTGCAGGTCCTCCGTGTCCCCGGATTTCCCCTGGCATTCTCCGAGCTGAAGCCCTGGAGAACGGCTGCCAAGCACTGGCCAGGCTCTCGGTGGAAAACTAATCCTTGCTTCAAGTAGGAAGCACACACAGAGGACAAGAGAGAACACCAGCTACTTCCCTTGCACTTAATAACAACCAATCCCAAGAGATGCGGTTTCCCCTAGCCGCAAAGGCAGCACAACTGCAGACAGCCAAGGAGCTTTATCTTTAGCACGGAAAAAAAAAATAAGTTTTCTTTTAACACCTGGTAGGCTGGAAAGAAGCACAAAGGACTGCTCGGCTAAAAAATAGGTGCCAAAACCAGGCATCTCCCAAAGCTGTCCATCAGAATAAGAACCATCTACCAGAGTGGGCAAGTCACCAAGCAAGGGACAATAAAGCCCCAACTGGTCACCAGCTGAAGCAGTCTTGCAGACCCAGTTAGATCCTTCTGAACCAGGCTGCTTCCTTGCTCCACGCAATTAGCACTAGCCATAGCTATTAAACCACTAACCCCCTCCGTGAGTTTGAGACCTGCTTGCAGGGTCAGCTCTCCGAAAGGAAGCCCAGAAGGAATCCCACCGTTATGGCCAATCCAACAGAGCAGGCATGAAGGGGACAAGCACAGAGCAGACCAGATTCCTCTTGTTCAATAGCTGTTCCTTAACCGGCCCAGCAGTTTGTCAACACATGCTGCAAAGGATGAAACTCCCCCTCTGCCCCACTTGTCTGCAGCTACTCCCTAGGATAGCTTTTTAGGAGTTTCACCCAGCCAGTTTACTTAAAGAAAACTCCGAAGAAAAGCCTTTGCTGTTATTTTCTGCCTTTGGCAAGTTCTGGCTGTGTTTTTCTTGCTGTTTCAACAATTCAGGAAAAAAGCATCGAGCTTTTAACTCGCTGCTCTAACAATCCCTCTCCCACACAGAGGGGACACTTGTACTCTGAAGCTGAAGTGGCTGCATGCATCATATAGCAGAGAGCACAGGAGATTAACAGGTCAGCTTCAGACAAATGACTGTCTAGCCTTTGCAGAGCGCAGCTTTTCGCACCTCCAAGTACGAGCTTGATTATGCCAGCTTTGACTGGCTGAACAGTCCTGGATGTGCTCGACTCTGCAATTCATCCACTGATTGATAAGGGAAATGGACAAAAACCACTGCAAATCTTTTAATGTGAAGATTTAGCCAAAACATACAAGTCAAGCAACTGCCAACAATCAAATGCTATGTTACCGGAGTGCTAATGTATGCTGTCCAAGCCTTATTACTCATGCTGAATACAAAAGCCAGCAGATAATACACTGCAGAGCTCCAACTCCTACTTTTGCACACAAGCTGAGAAAAATGCCTTCATTTCATCTTACATTATGTCCTTGCCCAGTTCAATCAAGTGAATTGTAGAGCCGATGCTCTTACGGCGCATACTTCAGATAAACAGACCTCAACCAGTTAAGCCATCTCCAGCAGCTCACAGTGAAACCCCAACAGTGACACAACTCCACGCCAGCCACCAACACAGCCCAAGTCAGAGGAGCAAAACTCTGTAGACACAACCACACATCAGAGGGGCACATCTTCCTTTGAGGACGGGTCCTTACAAGCAAACAAATGAGATATTAATATTCTGTAAGGACAGCTTCCTACCAGTCCTAGCGAGGCACCTTAATACATAATACATCACCTCCACTTCCAGCACTGGTGTTCCAGCAGCAGTTCTTTGAGAAGCGAGAGACATGACATGTTTTAGGCATTATTCCCGCAACCGCTAAGCGACCGCTTGCTTTGTTCAGAACAGCCCAGACCACCTATGGAAATCCCTACCCAGATTTGCAATTAAAATTCACATAGTTCTTCGTGGCTTTTTCCCTGGCACCCCAGAAGTCAGAGGTCTACCAAATTCCTGAGGGATTAAAAAGATTGGGAGGAGGGGGGGAGGGTGTAAGAACGAGGCCGAAGGGTGCAGCAGTTTTCAAACACCAGAAGGATGGAAACGCCGCTCTCCAGCCTGACTGGGAGCAGAGGTAGCATTCGGATCCCAATCAGCCAGAAACACTCAGAAATTTCAGCACCTCGCCTAACACAGAGAGCAACACCGCACAGCAGATCTCCTGGAGGACCGTCAGTCTCTGCAGGTGAAGGTTTAAGATCAGATTAAATACACCTTGTCGGGCCCTTTTAGCTCAGGTAGAACCTGCTTGTTGGCAAGGGAATGGGATCAGGGATGGCTCAAGGCTTGATTACACCCAGCGCACCTGCTTGCGGGTACAGATCCATCCCCCTGTCCTCCTCAGGCATATTTACAGGTGAGTTTAAAGACCCTGAAGTGCATCCTTCCCCTACAGCCGCCCACCACGCCACGGGATCAAGTGCAAACAACCACCCGGGGATTCCTCCGGCCCAGGCCCGCAGCAGGACGGAGGGACAGCGGTGGTCACCCCCTCCCCAACCCTGGGAGAAGGAAAAAAAACACAAAAACCACAAAACCAAACGCCTAGGATTTTCCGATGGGCCACCCCCATCCCGGCGGGACGGCGACCAGCCCTCTCCCCGGGAACAAAGAGCCGCGCTGAGGATGCGAAGCACCATTCCCCGCAAGAAAAAAAAAATTAAATAAATTTTTAAAAAAAATGAGTAAACACGGGGTAATTCGGCTCAGGGGGGTGTTGCTCGGACCCACCCTCGGCCTCACCTGCCTCCCGTCGCCTCCGCCCGGCGCCTCGGCGGCGCGCCCCGCTCGTCCCCGCGTCCCCACGGGCGGCGCGGCGCGGAGCGGAGCTGGGCCGCCCCCGGCACCGCCCCGGCACCGCCCCGCCCGGCCCCCGCCTCCTCCCCCGCCGCCCGTTTTGGGCTCAACAGCACTTAGGAGATGTCACCCGCAACCGCATCCCCCCCCCCCCCCCTTCTCCAAAATGAAGTTTCAGCATCCAAAGTCAGAGCCGCAGCCCACGCACCCAACTCTTCCTCAGAAGCCGGGATCGGAGCCTAACCCGACACCCTCCCTCTCTTCGCTTACAAGATGCGAAAGCAAGGCCTACAGCACCATCGCTAATTTATTTTTTGTTACGGATTCTCCTCCAGTATGTTCAGCTGTGGAGGTCACCTTCCCCTAAGCCTCTGCAAAGGAGGAGGACTTCTTAAACAGTATCCCATCCATGTATCGGAACACCTTGCTTCTGTTTCTTTTTTTGTTGCTTCATTTTAAGCACCTATTTGGCCAGGGAGAAAGCAAAGTAAACAATTTTACTCCTGGTTTCCCTCTCTCACAGCTAGTCTAAACAGAAATAGAAAAACCTTTACACCATCAGGCCCTGGAGTATGTATCACTTTGTTAAACAGCAGCTCAGAAGCCCATACCTTAGAATCACAGAATCATTTAGGTTGGAAGAGACCTTTAAGATCATCAAGTCCAACCATTAACTCAACACTGCCAAGCCCACCACTAAACCATGTCCTCGAGCACCACATCTACCCGTCCTTTAAATCCCCCCAGGGATGGGGACTCAGCCCCTGCCCTGGGCAGCCTGTGCCAGGGCCTGACAGCCCTTTTGGTGAAGAAATTTTTCCTAATATCCAACCTAAACCTGCCCTGGTGCAGCTTGAGGCCGTTTCCTCTCATCCTATTGCTTGTTACTGGGGAGACCGACCCCCACCTCCCTACAGCCTCCTGTCAGGCAGTTACAGAGAGCTCTCCAAAACCAAAAGACAAGAGCATCTTACCACCCTCTCACCTCCCCCTCCAGCCTGGTATTGGGGCACCACAAGGTCTCAGCTGCACACGCAGGGTTTTATACCCCGTCTTGGGCAGTGGCTCGTTCAGAGCTGCAGCAGGTGCAAAGCATTCGTGGTGGGCAGGGACAGGTGAGAGGAGACCAAAACTAATGCTTTTCCAAAGGAGCAAACGGCTGGGGCTGAGAGATTTGAGGGGGGAATTGCTAGGAGGGAATAGAGGAATGATACAGGAGAGGGGAGTCAAAATCTTGACGTTGCGATGAATGTGCTCTACCACGTGAAGCAAATTGGTGACTCCCTCTGTATTTCCAGTTATAACAATCTGTAAAATGAAGCTTCTTTGGTTTTTTTTCACATAAGAGAGTGAGATTTAACCTGCTCCTACCTGTCAAACACTGGGCTCTCTAAATAAACAACATCTAATTGACAGGACAAGGGGTGATGGTTTTAAACGAAAAGAGGGTAGATTCAGACTAAATAGAAGGAAGACATTTTTTATGATGAGGGTGGTGAGGCGCTGGCCCAGGTTGCCCAGAGAGGTGGTAGATGCCCCATCCCTGGACACGTTCAAGGCCAGGCTGGACGGGGCTCTGAGCAACCTGGTCTGGTTGAAGATGTCCCTGCCCATGGCAGGGGGTTGGACCAGATGGCCTTTAAAGGTCCCTTCCATCCCAAACTGTTCTGTGATTCTGTGAACATCAAAGAACTGATTGAGATATTCCTCATCAAGAAATTGTTCTTTTTTTTTTTTTTTTTCCTCTGTTTGTTGTGCTACTGGAAATAACGTTTACATTAGCGGCTTGTTCTCTTTGCTAGACTCACCTCTATGTTTTAGCTACCTAATTTTAGAGAAATAGAGTGTTTTCTACTGGATTGCAACCAAACTGGAACCAACCCAATTCAGTTTGGTAGCATTCTGCATCCGATATTAAAACCTTTTAAAGACAGATTTGTTGTAGGTCAGGGTAATTTCTTTCAGGGCAATATTGCTAACCTCTGCATAAGTTGAAAATAAAGTGTAAAAATGCCTGTATCAGCAATAAAGGCAGTCATTGGCAAAAGGCGTCAGAAAGAACTCCAGAGTTAGGCTTGGCGGAGCAAACGGTCAGACAAGACGATGGGAATAGTCCCTTCTGGCTTTGCATCTATGAATTGTAAAATCTGGGAAGTTATTCACGAATCAATATCTCTAGTGCTGCAACATCTTCCTAAAACCACCCCAAATATGTGAAAAGAAAAGACGTTTGCTCTCTCCTGTAAAGGAGACAAAGCGGGGGGGGGGGGGGGGGGGGGGCGGGAGGAAGAGAGAAGAGCTGCATTTTTCTGGCCATTTTAAACACCATCAACTCCCAGATCAGGGACCCAAAACTCTCCACAGGTTCATTTTCTGTTCTGCCCGTCTCATTTTGGCCGGGAGCTCTGACTGAGAAGAGGGGATGGCTCAGCCGTGGAGGGGGTGCCACCTCGGGCGTTAACGGCGTAGCCAGATTTTACAGCAAACCAAAATCAATGAGGGCTTATTTTCCAATGCAGCACTGCACGTTGTGGCGGGTCAGGGATTGATTCCCAAGCTGCTCAGTCATCCGTGCATGGGGAGAGGGGCAGGACAACAGAGACCCTCCCTGCCCGAAATCAGAGCCGTCGCGATGAGTCCGCCAGGCTCGAGCCAGAGGCTTGGCTTCCGTAGCTACAAAATTCCCCCCTAACAGCTGACCTGGGATTCAGAATGAGGGATATTGTTTTTCAACCCCTTTTCTAGCTAACCTTTAAAATTATCAGGAAAGTTATTTAAAATGTAAAGCATGTGTAGCTGATGCTCTACTGTTCTCTAAGGCATGCAGAGCACTTAATGGATTGGAGAGGTTTTCACTTCCCCCTTGTCATTGACTGACTCTGAACCCAGATTGGCACTGTGTGCTCTCAAGGTTAAATATTTCACTGATAATCACTGTAACCAAAATAGCCGGTTATCTATGTTTTTTTCTCTGCCTGAAATTGCAAATTCCCCATACACTGCAAGTTTCTCTACCCCGCATAACCTGCCAAAATCACAGGCTTCTGCGTTATCAACAAAAAAAATCTGCAGAGTGAAAGGAGGAGGCATGATGAAAGAGGCAGAAATCAGAAATCACCAGAGAGCACTGTTTTGTTACTCATTTCCACGGCTTATTAATTGGAAATACTAATTTTTAACTCCGTTCAGTATGCCACAGAGCATACACGTAACCAAGCAAAACCAGCCCCACTTCCACAGCAAGTTAAGAAACATCCCTTCCTTTCCCTTCTTATCAACGCTCTGGCCCAAGACATTTCAGTGCAATCCTCTACTGGTCTCGTCCTTCAAAGAATTCCCACCCCCTCAGGTGAAATTCAGAGATTAAGTTCAGATGTAAGCCGGTTTATTCTCCCATGTGGGTAGTGTAGCTGATAAAAAGAGCATGGGGCTCATGTCCCGTTCCCGGCTCTGACTTGTTAGGTACCTTTCAAAACTGAACTTCACTGCTCTCTGCCTTCATTTCCCCTTCTGTAAAATGGAAATAACGATACCTAATTTTTGTCAGAGTCCCTTATAAGACCTGTGTATTATTATAACAGCAAACTCTGTTGTACAAAGTAAAGTAATAATATAATACAGTGGATTTCTTTAAAAGGTGACATTCCTGTGCAGCCTTATTGCACAAACCAAAACGTACAAATAACATCTCCTAATTAAGAGACTGGATCACTTAAAATTTTACATGAAGACACATTTTGTTTGTATAAAATGAACTGAAAAATCATTGTCCTGACATCAGAATACTGCATCTGACGATGCTACTCCTGGCATCGGTGATGACATGAATCAGCTATCCTAAGTGTGTCAGGACACGCCACAGAAGGTAAAGGCAATTTTAAAATAGTTACCATTAATTTCGCTGCTGAATGACTTTCCCAAATTGAATATTGGGGACATCCAGCACATAAATCAGTGCACATCTCCATCACACAATTCACCTTTACAGCAGCTGGTAGCATCTGTTTTAAGGGGAGCCGCTCTTCCCATTAACCAGCAGTCATTGGAATGGAGTAGCAATGAGTCTAAATCAGGGAAAGTGAGAACAGCATCCCCTGTTAGGGAGGCAATTATGTTTAAAACCAGTCCACTTTGGAAAAGGTATCAGGAAGTTTACGGCCAATCAGTTATTTCAAATGTAATCACCATACAGATGAACGGATTTCTTTTGCTTCCAACTGCAAACCCGATAAATGCCATCTGCAATTAAAACTCAATCAAAAGAATCAACTTGGATTCGTTTCTTCCGTGTTCCTCCCGCTGGCACTGACAGAAAAGCTGTGGAAGGCCAAGTGATGCCAGTGCAGCCCCACTGCTGGCTGTGATTTATAGCAATTAGTCCTGCAAGGAGGCACAGGATCCAGCTTCTGCTTCCCCAGCTCTCGTGGTTCTGCAGTGCTCACAGAGCAGGAAAGCCGTAAAAACTTATTTTTGTCACTAAAGTCAGCAGATGTGACTTGGAGCGCACACAGCGACCAGAAAGTGCTGAGTAGGAAAGTGCCATTTTTACACAGTCACTTTTCAGAGTAGAACCAGGCTTTTGCTGACTGGTCCAAGGTCACGGGAATCAGTTGCAGCTGCTCTGGGAATACAGCCCAGGAGGAGCGATGCTCACCTCCGTAACTGAATCACAGTACAGCCCTCGCTCTTCTTTATATCCTTTAACAAAATCAATGCCGTTAATATCAAAGTACACCACATATTACAATTTTCCCAGAAATAAAGTGCTGAGGAAGCCATCCCCATGCATATTGGAGTCTCAGCTAAAACGTGAACCATCTGTCAATTCCCTGTAGCGCTTGGATATTTTTTCCCCCTGTCCTACATACTCCACTACAAAATTAGGCTGACAATAAAAACAGCACTTGACACACCACCCCAAAGCAAGCTAACCCTAAGCACTGTTCTGACATTAAACTCTCTGCTTCTCCACCACCTTAAATATAGTTGTTCGGATAATACCTGGAGGGACTTTGAAAACTTCAGCTTTCTTTTGCTTCTCAAAACTTGAGGTTAAACCGAACCCCTGAATCCACAGGTTTTAAAGAAGTGCGGTTTTGGTACTGCCACTCCATCGCTCACAGTACAGCCCTCGCTAAACCAACGCAGAGGGGCTGAAAGCCCCCAAGCACAGGGACGAACGGGGTCTTTGCCACGGGTCACACGCGGTGTCAGGACATGGGGGTGGGAGGCGGACGGCCTTTTAGTGTGGAACAGCAATGCTCTCCATCCAGACACAACCAGTGTTTTCATTATTCCCCTTTGGGGGGATTTTTAGGGCAGCACAGACAATTTTTTGGATGGTTATGAGCAGAGACACATCCAACATTTTTGTGTTGGAAATATTCAAATCAATTAAGCTGAAATCCTACAGCAGGAACCAGGTCCAGCTGTTAGCAGAACCCCAAGCAGTAGAAAGACTACGGGCTTTCTTCCTCTGTCTCCTTTTGGAGAGCTGATAAGTGGATCCCCTTGAATCCGTGGGCTGGGGAAAGGTGAGGAGACACTCTGTCAGCGCCAGAAGGTACAACAGATCTCTGAGCAATTGCTCTTTTCTTATGTCTAAAGCTTGTCCTAAGTATGCAACTACCTGATTTTGTGAGAAAAACTGGGTACGTGCCTCAGTTAGCCTGTATATAGGGATTAAGGAGGCTTAAACGTGAGTACACGGACAAAGCCATCCAATGCAGGGACACAAAAGATTGTTTATTTTATGACCACGAAAAAATAATGCTGCTTTGCTGTTGAAATATGCATAGGGTTCAGCTGAAATCCGAGTCTCTGCAGGGGTCCAGATAGGCATTTCGGCATGAAAGGGAACGGAATATTAGCTGGGCATGATGCCTCCTTGCCGTACCCGTTCGGGCCTGCAGTGTTTATGCTGCAGGACACATTCTTTTATGTTTTCAATGTTTGCAAGTGCACTGCGAGGACTAATTCAACTGAGAGCTGCCGTATTTCAGGACTCGTACAGAAAAAGTCATTTTCTTTATGAAAAATGTTCCCTTTTAACCCTCCAGGATAGTTCTGTGGCTGCCACCTCGAGGCACCAGCATCGCTTTCACCACCGCTCCTTGCAGATGAGCGCACGGTGCTGCTCTGTGACAATAACGCGTCTGCCTGAGATTCGAAAAGATTTTTTGCTGCCAGTGGCTTGAATACCAACAGGGTCTTGGGGAAAAAAAAAAAAAAAAGGCAAAAAAGAAAAGGACTGCATTAGCCACAAGGAACTGTCTTATAAATTTGATATAAATCAGAGAGTTTTCGGTTATATCAATGGGCTACTGCTAATTTCTTGTATTTCTGTATACTTATGCGACTTCTTCCTTGCTTGTCAGAGGATACCACCGCTTCCAAGGGTTGCAGGAACTGGCTGCATTCAGGGACTAATTTTTTATTGTGCTAGGGAGATCCTGCTTTTTACTCCCCTCGACCTTCTGCTTCGTAGCTGGCTTAATTGTCCTACCATCTCCTTAGACTCTGAATAATTATCTTCATTTCTATTGTTATCTTGCATGTATTTATAGCCTGATTCTTACGGGTTAGCATCACCATCTGTTTCTTCAACAGTTACATATTTGGGAGAGCGCGAGCGCTTTTCACATTATGCAAGCAGCTTCCTTGATTAAACCAGCACGGCGCGGATGGATTGTGTTATGAAACCCTGGCACTTATCTGAGTCTCTGGCTTCTGTTATCAATAACTGCTAGGCTCTGGAAAGACCATCCATTAAATTAAGCCACTTTTAAGCAGCAGCTTGCATTTCAGAACTCGTGTTAGCTGTGATTGATTAATGTAATTTAAGAAGAGATTTCCAATGGACTATAAAGACGGTGATGTGATTAGCAGTAAACTCTGATCTTTCCTAACCCGGCGATAATATGTTTAGGACGAAGCGATGGGCTATGTGTTTCAAGCAGAGACCATGATTTTTGTAAAACATATGTAAGTAATTATTTTTACCTAAAACATTGACTTTGAAACATAAGCATAGTGTTGTAAACAGGCAATTATGGCATGGTAAGACATGATGAACAGGTGAGATTTGGGGATGAAACAGGTGATGAAAACACCATGCTTAGACTTTAAATTAATCATATATTATCTAAACTTTTACTCCAGTTTTTAGACTTCAAGTATTTCAAGAGCGGAAACATTAAGTATATTATATTATGCCTTTATGGGGCTCCTATCAGAGAGATATTCAGGAGCATTTTACAGAATTTAAAAGAATGAAAATTCACACATCAGCAAAGCATATTCTCACCAGGCACAGTAACTGCGCGGCTTTCCTCCTGCTGTCCTTGAAAGAACCAGCGATGGCAGACAGCACTCCAGGTAGTAACTGGGGGAATTCTGGGATCATTTCCCTGCCAGAAAGCCCAAACAGAGAAAAGCTTCTTGAATATAATTGCCAGCTCAGTCAGGCGTAATTCTAACTGAGCGTGTATTCTTGGTACACTGGGGTATTGCTCAAACACGGCAGACTTAAGGCTCTGTTGTGAGGAGAACATTTAAACCTGTTTTCGGGCATCGTTGTTTTCATGTGCTTTAAAGGTCAGCTGCATTTCCATATTCTGGAAGGGTATAAAATACTAATCGTAAAAAAAGATTTAAAAAAACCATGAAAAACACAAAACCACACAAAATCGTAAGGCAATTTGAACTCTGTGTTGGAGCATTTAATTGCTACAGGCTTTTGTTTGTTTATTTTTTTCACGAGTCTGCATCCTCCGCTGCTGCCTTGGCAATGATTCCTCCTCCTCCAGAACCCACTGGTTGTGCGCTGGTCCCGTCACTGTTTCTGCATCTCACACCACCGCTACAGCCTTGTTCTTGCTCCTCCGTTTTCCTCTCCAAGGAGAAGTAGCTGACAGGATGGGAAGCTGGCGATGGGTCGTATGAAGAGCGCGTGGGCTCGCATTGAGTCATGGGATAGTATCGGAAGGAGAGATAAAAGGGCTTTGTGAGGGATGTAAGGGCTTTGCGAGGAGTCTCCCCCGAGTTTGTCACCATAGATTTCCCCTTCTTCACACCTTTCTTGCATTCCCCTTGCACTGCCTGGATTCCTCACATGTCCTCCAGATATACAGAGCCCTTCCAGGATGCCCCATCTGCTTCAGCTCCTCCAGTCTGCACTCCTGCTCCACACAGACCAGAAGCAGGGAAGGCGACAAGGCTGTGGCAGAAGCAGAAGAGAAAGCGGTTATGTAGAGCCCAACGATGGGCTAGTGCAGAGGTTTGCTCAGGCGACGGTGCAGATGGTGGCAGCGACAGCTTTTGGTGTCTCACATCACTCCCACTCATCGTCCAACTCTCCCCCACACCTCCACCTTCGCAGATCTTAAATAGAAAGTGTGGATGTGGGACAAACAGCACTGCCGCAGAGTACGTGGAAAGCAGAGCATCTACAAACTGCTACAGCGGCTCACGGCTCAGGGAGTTTGGGTTCTGAGCAACAGAGCACGTCAGTGTCACGACAGCCTGCCTTGAAATCCTCTTGCTTCATTAGCACCCTTGTCCTCCTGCGCGTAGGCACTCGGGCTCTTTGGCTTGCCTGTCTGGCAATGAGAAAATGTGTAGACCCAACTCACCAGTTAAGAGCTTTTTCAATATTTCTTTTGCTTCCCTGAAGAAGAAAAAGGTGTGGTTACTGTGGGGAAAGGAGGAGGGGAAGATTGGTAGGGGAAAGGAGGCGGTTGTTGGGAGTGGGATAAGCGTTACCTGAGGAATCTCTTTCTCAAGTGATCCCAAATTTTCATTACGCTAGCCAACATCTGTTACAAACTCCCTTTTCCCAGCTAGGGTATCAAGTCACAGGGAGACACGTAATACAAACGGTATTCATTAGAACACCTTTTACTGACTAAGGTCTTACTGTTAATAGAGTCCAGCTGTTATTATTAATAGCAGATAACTAATTACACACTTCACTCATGCACACGTGCTCTCTCTCAGTTTTCCAGCAGGAGCAACAGTTGGAAGGCCAACCCCAGCTGCTTACCCAGAAACAGAGGCTCGTGCTGATGCGCCAATGGCTCCTAGGTGGGTGTTCACAAAGTCCCTCAGAGCGCCTTGTTTCCTCGGGTGTACGGATAACCCCGCTGTCCCCCTCAGCACACAGCAGCCACCGCCTTTGTGGAGGCAGTCAGTGTTAGACAGCCCATCGCTGATGCTGGGGCCCTTGCACAGATGCAGCAAACTCATTGTCTTCTGAGTTTATTTCTGGAAGATTCAGCAGGATTGCTAGCCTGTGGGGCTTATTAATTTTCAGGGGACTTTCACATGCTGCCTTTTGGCACATACTTTTCCTCTCTTCAGTCTGTTTTTGGGTAACTGTCTCTCCATCCTCATCCTGAGGTACCCATTCCCATTCCCGTTCCCACAAATTCACGCTAAGGGGCTTTCATGACATGGCTGTTACCAACCAGAAATACCAAGACCATCTAAGCAAGGCTGTATATTTCAGACACTTTGAATAACTTACTTGTAAACAAGTGGTGACTGACCTCACCTGTAGCAGAGCTGACATTTAGCTATAATGCAGAGATGAAGATTATTTAGAAAAACTTCACATTTCCTGACCTTGATGGGGTTAAAACCTCAACACGGGGTCAAAATCTTTCATTGTAATATGGGCACGTACACACTTGCACACAAACACAGCTTTTTCTTTGCTCCAAAACTGAGTAAGATCTTGGTTTTGCCAGCCTGTTATTTCGTGAGGGTTTGAGACAATACAGCATTCCCACAAACTTTGCAAAATGTGTCTTGTGGGGTGGCTCTGTGATTATGAAAGTCTGAACAGCAATAACTTTCCCCCCTTCAAAAAAAAAAGATAGATGAAGGCAAAACTCAGCTGTATTGGCACAACGGTACACTTTCATGAAAATGGCTATAATTGAACTAATTCAAATTACATTTTTAGCACTTGCGTCCTACTAGCTGACTCCCACCATAGCTGATCCCCTACTGCCTGTCTACCAGACATGGGTGACCCAGTCTTGAAAAGCACGGGTTACCATGGTGGGTTTATTTCTTATTCCTATCCTTACTGTATTTGCAAACTCCTCTCTTCACTCCTAATCAGCACTCTCTTGGAGCCATGAGAGCGGGCATTTTTACCCCAAGACATGTTATTTCTGTTTGAGAGGAAGGATATTGTTGCGCCAGGGGAGGTTTAGGTTGGATATTAGGAAAAATTTCGTTACTGAAAGGGCTGTCAGGCCCTGGCCCAGGCTGCCCAGGGCAGGGGTTGAGTCCCCATCCCTGGAGGTATTTAAAAGCTGGGGAGATGTGGTGCTGAGGGACATGGTTTAGTGGTGGGCTTGGCAGTGCTGGGTTAACGGTTGGACTCGATGATCTTAAGGTCTCTTCCAACCTAAACCATTCTATGATTCTAAGGGTACCTATGCATTCAGCCTCGTATCAAACGGCTCTCTGCACGCACCGCGGGGCCCAGGGCGGGTTTAAGCTTTCGCGAGGGCTCTGGCCCGGCTGTGGAAGGACAGAAGGAACAGCCCGACACACGGCTGGATGGCGCAGGCCGGCGACACCGGGCCCTCAGAAATGAGCTGCGTGCTGTACATTAACGCATCCCTACGGCACGGCCGCTTCGGCACGGCTTTACGCTGGCCCAGCTCTCGGCGCCGGGCCGCCGCTGCCGTGCCGCTGGGGCAGGCGAAGCCCCAGGGCCGGGCCCCCTCACGGCAGCGAGGCCGCCCTCACACCCCGCCTCCCCCCGGCACCCGGACCGCCCGCCTGCGCCTCAGGGGCCTCAGCCAGCGGGACAGCCGCCCTGCTCCCTCGCCGGGGCGGAGATGAGGGAAGACCGCGCCGCACCGCGCACTCCACCGCCGCCGGGGCGCTCCCGACCCCCTCGGAGCGCTGCACGGCGGGCGGCGGGCGGCGGCGGGGCGCGGGGAGGGCGGCGCGGCGGCGGCTGTGCGGACAGGCGCCGCGGGCAGCCCGCCGCGCCGGGGAGGAGGAAGGCCCCCCTCGCGCCGCGCCGGGCGGGAGGAAGGCCCCGTCGCGCCGCCGCCTGAGGTGACGGGAGGCCGCGATGCCGCTGTACGAGGGCCTGGGCAGCGGCGGGGAGAAGACGGCGGTGGTGATAGACCTGGGCGAGGCCTACACCAAGTGAGTGCCGCCGCGCTCCCCGCCCCGCCTGCCCCCTTTCGTGTCGCGACAGGCTTCGCCGTGGAGCCGGTATCGCGGCCGCGGGGCGGGCCTGCCGTCGGGACGAGTGATTGTGTGGGGTTTACTTCCCCTCACCCCCTTTCTGTGGTGATCTGCGTGGCACAAAGCCGACAATAACGGCCTTAGTTTTTAATCGGGTGGTTTAGGTAAAAAAACAGCGTAACTCGAGGTGGAAGTGGAAACGCCCAGCGTTTAGTATTGACGTCGTGGCCCGCCCCACGTCAAAACACCCCGTCGTGTTGGCAGCCCCGGCTCCCCTCCCTGTGGCCGGGTCCCAGGTGCCCGGAGCCCTTGCAGGAACGGGGCCGTTTAAGCAACCCGGCCCCGCATCTGGGGCTAAAATACTCTGGGAATGCCCCTGGGTTTCAGCGGCCGGTTTGGAGAAGGGGCCTGCGCCCAGAGAAAAGACATTATCTTTTAACAACAGCATCGCCTCCAATATACGCTGTTCTTATTAGGCTGGGCCCATGGCTGTGTCTGCGTGGATGCGTTTACCTGCTTGAAGCCCTGAGGATGTCTCTGCTTGTCTAAAGAGGCAGGAGTGGCAGGAACAGGGTTTCTTGTCCAAACTTGGTTTTGTCTTAAGTTGTCCTTGCTGGTTTTTCAAGTGACTGTGTAATTGCAGACCAGCAGGCGGGCTTTGTTACCTGGAAATTGCTGCAGTGTGGTTATGGAGAGGGTTTAACAAAGTCTTCATGATGGAAACAAGTGATTCCACAAGCAGCTTCTTGTGGATTCATGTCGTGTTGCTGATCGCAAGTTTCTCCCAAATTTGGGGCGCTTGTAAGGTTTTATCCCGTGAGCATTATTTGTCCAGTAAAGTGCTCTCACAGAAAAGCACTTCCCCTGAATAGTATGTTTTTAGGGTCTCTTTCCAGCCTTCATTCTTGTAGAAAAATTGGCAACTTAATTATATGAGAGAGATCTGCCCTTTTCCAAATAAGGCTGAAATTAACCGAAAGTTCAAAAGTTGTCAGGATGACAGGCAAGGACAACTGCGTATACACACCCCGACTGCACACCTCTTTGTTCGGGAGATCACAGAAAATAATTAAATTCTGACTTATGTCTGTTTTTAGAATTTTTCTGAAATGATCTAAAGAAATATGTTGACAGTTACCAAATACCAAAATAAAGTCTTAATTGACCTCTTGCATTAAAAGTACTTGAACTCCAGCAGCTTTGTAGTTTTCTACTAGTGTTTTCTACCATAGTTTTCTTCTGATATTTGTGCTTAATGGGGGTGCCACCGAGTTTCTTAAAATCAAATCTTGAAATCTTGAATTCTTTTGGTTTTCATTTCAAATTAGTTTTTTCATCTCACTTCAGTCTGTGGTTCTTCCATCTTTTGAGGTGCAATCTCTTTATAAACACCAGATGGGTTTCCAAAAATTTTGTTTTGGAGTTGCTACTATTTTTATTATGTTGCATCTAAGTTGGATGCAGAACTCCCATGTTTTGTCAGGAGTCCTGGAGTAGTAACCAATCATCTTGAGGCAGCGATGCCTTAAATCACCCAGGATGCTTGTGAAGGGAATGAATTTCAAAATATTAAACAGGCTGGAAATAGGAAAAAAGTGTCAATGGAATGGTGCTGGTCAGCAGTGAAATAGGCCACAGGGTCTGCATGATTGTGGTCGTTAGATCTTTGTCTTTTGTCTTTGACATGAGGATTTAAAGAGGACGCGATAACTTAATCTTGCCTGTGTTTAGTGAGAGCTTCAGTGAAAACTGTGGGCCCGTATGGAGGGCACGGGAAGGTATTTCTTTGGAAATGTAACAGGCAGTAAGGAAGGTTGCGGGTGGATGACTGCAAACAGAAATCTGTACTCAGTGGACGGTAGGAGGCACATCAGAGTCAAGCGTTACAGTCCTTACAGCAGTGAAGAAAACTTGTTTAATGCAGCTGAGAGGGAGTCAATAAAAAGGTATACGGTCCTCCTCATTCAGAATGGCTAGGTAGAAAAGCTATGTGCAAAACACCTCTTTGCAGTCACAGAAATGCCCCTATTAATTACTCTTTGATGATTCCTAGGCCCAGTATGTTAAATAGTGACTTCAAATGATAAGGTTTTCAACATTTTCTTTTAGGTGTGGTTTTGCAGGAGAAACAGGACCAAGATGCATTATTCCTAGTGAAATAAAGAAGCCCGATGTTGCTAAGGTAAACTATTTTACCTGACTTACTTCTACAATGTTTGGTGTCTTATGGTGTAGAAAGAACGTTTTCTGTCCATCATAAGCTATTTTTCGTTATCTTATAACTGCTGCTATTAGAAGATTGTAACTAGATACGAGTAAGTGTGATACCAGTACTGATATTAATTGGTACTCATCAGCCATGCAGCTTATGTTTGGGGCATTTGTTGGGAAATTTCTTTGCCTAGCTATGCGTTTTTTTTGTTTTTCAGTAGAGGATGGCAGTTTTGGAAAACTAATGTTGAGATAAGTTACTAGTACAAAAAAATTAGTATTAATAAAGTCTGGAGTTTAGTTATGGGGTGAGTTTATGAGATGCATTGTTAAGGACATAGAGCAAATCAGGCAAGAGTATTTCTTTATATATGTCAGATTATATATGTTCAGACGTAATATATTATCATAGATATATATATGTATATATTTCTTTATATATAATCACTGCCTAATATTTAAGCTGACTGTGGATATTTTTATTTTACAGCCTGTCAAAGTTGTTCAGTATAATATTAATACAGAAGAGCTGTATTCGTATCTGAAGGAATTCATCCATATGCTGTATTTCAGGTAAGAGATTCTCGGTTGTCAGTTACTCAAGCCGTCTGCGGCTCTTTTCTGAGCACATTGAGGTGTTGGAAGTGCGACTGGAGACTGCTGCCTAGTTGAGTGAGAAAACAGAAATAAGATTTTGCAGGTGGCTGCCTGGCTCTGTTCTTGCAGGCGAAATTCAGCGGTGCTGAGATTCAGGTTATATTACAAAGAGTTAGTGTCCTGCAGCATCAATTGCTCTCTAGAAATAAAAAGTATTTGGTAAGTTGCCTTTTAACTGTGGCACTCGTAAAGGACTCGATAGGGGAAAGTCATTACCTAAGGAGTTGGGCTGATTTTGGTAGGGCTGAAGCTCATCTCGTATCAGTGCAGAGCTCTCTCCACGTGACAGCGGTTTGGAAGGAGGACTCTTAACCTGTGGAATATTTTTACCTCAGTCATGCATCTTTTGATTGTATTTTTAGTGAATTTCGTTAGTGAGTAATGAAGTTGGACTTAGTCTTTTCTGTTTTCTTCCCATCCTTATTTTTACAAAGTAACAATCATCACTTGACACAGGGAAACAAGTACTTAATTTCTGTGCCTCAGATCTTCTGGTGTCAGTTATTTTTTTTTTTTCTTCCTGTCCTTGATCATCACTTTGTGATTGAAATCAGGACAATTCCGTCCTCTTTCACTGAAATCAGGACATCTGTATCGTCATTCTTCCTCTTTTACGGACACACGGTATGACACTGGACAAGTTGTTCATGGCTATTATGCGTGCCTATTTTTGCATTTCTTTATATTGATTTAGAAACGTATAACAGATGCTCAGAACTACAGCCTGCTGGCAGATAGCTCTATAACTTGTTTTCTGTAACTCCGTTTCCTAACTTTCTTGTAGGAAAAGTGTTGATTTTTTTTAAAATTCGGGAAAAAGACTTTGGGATCTGCTATAGAAAATGCTATTTAAATCCAAATTTTTAGGATTTTTGAGGAGAATGGAATATAAAAATAAGGTAGGTCTCATAATACATGCTGAAACTTACCAGTTTTGTTTTACATGTCTTGCCTTTTTTAGACATCTGCTAGTGAATCCCAGAGACCGCCGTGTTGTGATCATAGAATCTGTCTTGTGCCCTTCACACTTCAGAGACACGCTCACAAGAGTCCTTTTCAAGCATTTTGAGGTACCTCTTTTGCATAAGTACTGTCTGTGCTCAGCGTAGCACTTGCCAGTAGAAATTTTACTTACAGTCACTACCGATGTGAACAAAGAAATGAAAATAATGCCGAAAGAATGAGAGAGGCAGAAGGAAGATGAAAAAAAGCTGATGGTTGTCTGGGGAAGTAGGGCTTGGGGACTGGACTCAAGGGTATTTTTGTTCCGTTCTGACTCTTCAGGAGGCCACAAAACAGGAGCTGTTAACAAGAATCTGAAAGGTTTCTCTGGCTTGTACGAAAATAGAGCTCACAGCGCGCTGTTCTAGACAGATCCAATAATCCCCATTGAGCGCTGCCTGAAGCCAGAATTTATATTTAAACACTTGTTAGTGCTCTGTCAGCAAATCTCATGACTTCTGCCAGAGTCGATATCTTTGCCTAGGCTGTGCTCATTTAGATAAGAGCTTACCTGAAATTTATCTTCTCTGCTTAATCAGTCTTTTTGAAGAAAAGTCTGAACCTAATTCTTGCTTAGTTCTAACGGAAAATGTTTTGGAAGGTGAATCCATGCTTCTTCAATTCAGATAGAACAAAGGTTAAGGTTCTTCTATAAAAAGCGGTGAATTTTGTTTGTTTGCAGTACTTCTGCACTGTCCTTCCACAACATAGTTTACCAACTAATCTTAAACTTCTGCGTAATTCTTTCCTACTACTGATAAAATTTTCTGATGACTTGAAATTACTCAAAGATTTGAGTGATTTGGGGTTTTTTTTCCCTAATCCCCTTACAGGGAAAAAATAGGGCTCAGATAAAGCACTCCCATGCAAAATTGGATGTCGAAAATGACTCGTGCCTTGGAAAGTCATATTTTGATGGAGAGACTTTGTAACCTGTTACGACGCCAGCTAGTACTGATGTGAGGTTAATTCTCTCTGGCCAGTATTTCCGTTTGGTGCAAAGAATAAGAGTGGCATATTAATACAGGGTCCATATTAAACTTGTGTCTCTGGGCTAAGTATCAGTAATGTTGCCCTTAAATGCAGGATTTATTGAAACTGCTGATTTAATTCACACTTCAAGGTGTTCCATTAAACGAACTGTCGCTATCTAGGAAACTTGATTTATGGAATTCTGGGAGAAGGAAGTAATTCTTATGTAATTTTGACTTGAGTTTCCACGTTGCTTTGAGGAGAGCGTTTTAAACCGCCTGTGCTGTGAGGTTGTGTGCAACAGTGTGTTGTCATAAAGCACACTTTTATGGGTTTTCTGGCACCTTTGTTCACATCTTCAAGTCTTTATACAACATTTCAAGTAGCTGTGCTTTAGTTTCTTTAATTTCTTTTCAATGACAATAAGAAATCTGATCTATGGCTTAAGATGAGTTCTATAGTTAGCACTTGCTTTTCTTACAAGCCCATTCCAAGATTGGCTATGGCTGAAGTCACTGGTATGTACCACAAATAAGGCGAATGTAGAATTTAGAATCCTGTTGTATTTTGTTCATTACTACGCTACCTTAAAAACTAAATTAAAAACAGATACCTCAAGATGCAGTTGTTTGGGTTTCGCTTTTAATATGACATTTGGGGGAAGCGTCGGTGCTTTGGGTGGTTTGTTGCTTTTCCCCCCCTTCTGTTAATTGTCCTTTTGGTTTCCGTGTAGGTACCCTCCGTTTTGTTTGCTCCAAGTCATCTGATGTCTCTCCTGACACTTGGGATCAATTCTGCCATGGTGCTGGACTGTGGATATGCAGAAAGCTTGGTGCTGCCTGTATCCTTTAATAATACACAAACAAAATTTTCAGCAATAAGGCTGTTGTGACAAGATGATATTTTATAGACTTCAAGTGTGCTCAAAAGTAATAGGAACAGATCAGCCAGTCCAGCTTTTGACCATAAGAGATCACGACTTGGGGAATCTCTTCACAGCTGCCATGCTAAATCTGTGTTCCCTTGAAACTTGGGAAGGGTGGTTCATAACTCCAGGCTTTATATAGTAGAAATTAGTTTTGGAGAAAAGCAGTTAGAAAGTGTTTCCAACAGCTAATGCAAGGGAATGTTGAGGGGAAAAAGCATTTGGTTCCAGCAGACTGAAGACTCATGACAAAAAAGGAGAATTTCCTGATCTTCGTGTAGATATATGAGGGAATTCCGATTCTGAGCTGCTGGGGTTCTCTTCCTCTGGGAGGAAAGGCTATCCACAAGTAAGTTCGCAGTTATACGTTCCAGGTTACCGATGATTTATTTGTGAAAGTTCATCTTTGACTAATGACCAAAGATTCCTATTGAATGTGACTTAAATCCTAACTGTTGCTGTGACAGCATCCGATTTTTAAAGTTGCCACTGTTTGGCTTTTGTTGATGTAGTAAAAGCCGTGGATATCAGATCTGCTTCGGTTTATATGTAGAGGAATGTAACTGAAGGGAATAAATACTGTCCCTTAAGCGTAATATAGAGAATCAGCCTGAGTCAGTAGCTATCTTTAACTAACTCAATGTGCGATATTTTAGGGAGCTGGAATATCAGTTGTTGGAGCAGTGCACAGTTGATACAGGATTGGCCAAAGGACAAAGCCTTCCATCTGTGATGGGTAAGGTCTGTTTGACGTAGCGTATGTGCTGGGAACTTGCACTGGGGAAAGTGGATTAATACTAACAGTGAATAAAATGACTTTAGTATTCACTGCGTCTTCTGTGATCTACTTTCATGACTTCTTTTTTCCATATTTAACAAGTGTATTATGTTTATGATAAGCTGCTCATAACAGCAGGTTTGAATGAAAGCTGAGATAAAAGTTCTGTAGTGTTTTTTCAATATGTTTTGAGAGAAGACAAACTTTTTATTTCCGTTCTTAATATTTTCTTCCTTAGAAATCTTTAAAAGCTGCTGTCAAAGTGAAACTTTAATGTACTAAATGTAATTCAAACTTAGTTTTGTTCTTAAATTCTCTTTCTACTTAAGAAACTTTTGTTCTAAGTTATTTTTTTATTTCAGGCTCTGTTCCAGAAGACATAGTAGAGGATATAAAAGGTAAATTGTCTGCTTCGTGAAATTCTAGTTTATTAAATTGTGCAGTAGAGTATGATAATAACAAGTGTGCAATACTTTACATTTAGAGATTTATTTCATATTCACTGTTTACCATATTTCTTACCTACAGGAAGAACTCGCCGTGTTCTTCCTCTTTGAAATCCAAACCAAAACCACGTTGAATTCCTCTTCCAGGTTTAGCCTATGTGCGGTTAAGACGTAGCTGGTAGATACATTTGGCAGACTACAGAAGGAGTATCGCCCTATTGTGTGTATCCTGTGATCAGCAGGTTGGGTTAGCTTCGTGTTGCGTTTGTGAACCACCGACATGCTGTTGGCTGCGTATGAATGTCTACAGTGTGTACGCTACACGAGACTTAGAGTTAGCATACCTAATGTTCCAAACCTGTTACATAGGTATGTTTTGGTTGCAAATGCAGCATTTAAGCAGTCTTAACATCATGCCATAAGAATATTTTAAGTTCATTTTGTTTACAAATTAACTAAGAAGGCTCAATTTGCCTTAAAGTCAATTTTGCAAAAAAAATGAAGTATGAGTAAAAGACATTTTGGCATGTTAATCAGGTAGGCAAGATGAGTCAAGGACTACATTTACACCAGAAAAAATAGAGTCTATCTTTGGGCAGAACTTGGATGAATTCCTATGTAATGCTTCATGTGCAAGAGATATGAAAATATATATAATCGTAGAAAATAGCAACTAGTATATATCTCTTGGGCCAAATTAGGAAGAAATCCATCAGTCAAATGCAAAATAACTTAAATGCAGCTGGTGCTTTGTCAGATGGAAGTTGCTTTTCTAATTCCTGGACTTTGAACAGAATTTTCTGATCAGTTCTGTTTTTTTATGCTGTCTTTTGGAACCAGATATAATATGCTAGGGTTGAAATTATGATTGCCTGTGTATTGAAGGTTGTTTCTTTATGACAGCCATTTATGAAGAAGATAATCATTTGTGCCAGGTACAAATAAATAAATATATAATAACACTAACAGCTGGGATACAAATGAAATTGTGCTCTGTCGGTGTTGCCTGGAGGAAAAAAAAACCTCTGTAATTCTTAGGGTGCTGAAGAGTTGCACCAGGAAAAATATTGCATGATTGCAGCTTGTTTAGAGAATGAGCAATGTCTCATTTGCAGCCACGGTGCAAGGCCCACAATGGTGTGTTTGACAGCAGAACACAACCCCTGGCACCTCCTGGTAACCGAAGGCACGATTAGTAACGTCCCTCTGTCTTTAAATCTTACATAGCTTGTCTGAGAAAGAAATCTTGCCTGTCCTAGCATAGTTTTGGCATCAGCTTCATTTCAACCCGTAGTCTAGATAGCATCTGAACTCTGCTGAAGTGTAGAGACTGTTTTCTTTTCATTTATTCGATAATGTCTTGGGCCAGCAAGGGCCTGAACTGTGTGTTCTTCTCTAAATTAAGCAAAATTATTGTCTTTACTGGTGATGAAAGGATCCAACAAAGTCTCTCTTCTGCCCCTTTCTTTTCTTTTACGAAGTCCGCACTTGTTTTGTGAGCGATCTCCAACGTGGACTGAAAATCCAAGCAGCCAAGTTCAACATTGATGGCAGTGCTGAGGTGGGTGGAGAATGAAGCTTGTCCTGGTCTCTTGAAGTGGATGTAGCCTTTTTGGCCTCTAAAATAATGCACATACGTTTTTATTTCTAGCGTCCTTCACCGCCTCCGGATGTGGACTATCCTTTAGATGGAGAAAAGATTCTCCATGTAGTTGGCCCCATCAGGTGAGAAATACCATGGCAGAGTATTTATCTTTAGGAGGATATATTTTCAACTCTAAAAGCACATAAATTTTCATAAAATTGAATTCTAACGAAACACGTGCATATGCTTCTAATGTCTCTTAAATTAAGGCTTTGTGCTGGGCGCCGCGCAAGCCCGTAATAAGAGGTGTCAGCCTCTCCAGAGAGCTCACAGTTGAAGATGAGAGCAAACAGATTGGAGGGATGGGGGAAACAGAAATGGGATGTCAATGCAGGAGGATGAGACAGGTTTAATGAAGTGAACAGGGCATTGTCTCCTCCCCGCTGGCACCGCCCGGTGCATGGGCTGTGTGACAGAAGAAGTCGTGATGATGTGTTGTCAGCAGGAAGTCTGTAGTTATTTCCAGCCCTGCTGTTCGGGAGTGCTAGCTCATAGCGTAGTATTGCTTCTCATTAACGCTCATTTCCTGTCCTTTCAACAGAGACTCCGTTGTCGAAATATTGTTTGAACAGGATAATGAAGAGACATCTGTTGCCACTTTGATCTTAGATTCGCTCATTCAGGTATCTTTATATCGCAAACAATTTTTTGAATGCCTTCAGCCTTAGAGAACCTGCTGTTGTAAGTGACTCTTTCTAGAGAAACACCCTCCTGACTGCAGGTTGCGATTGGTTTAAAAAGTTGAGCACAGCGTAACTCCTAGGCTTCTGCCAGATGATGAATGTCTGCGGGGCAGCAAGTCACCGCGTGTCATCCACTCTGTGACAGTTTTCTTACTCCTTGGTATACTGCTGTGTGTCTGGGAGAGTTGTCTAAGAAACGTAGTGCTCACCTCTCGGCAAAAGTAATAAACTAGCTTGCGTTTATTTGGGGGGCGAGGCTCTATGGATGCAACGACAAAGGCGTAGCTAATACTTGGTGTTAAAGGAATTACACTGCTTAAACAGAAATGACACGGGTCTTCTGTTCCTTTTTCGAGGTGTTTTGCTGAGGGTTAGACTTTATGCATGCTGCAGACTGCTGGTTTACCTAAGATAGAATAAAATTCAACATCTCTATTACAGGCGGTATATTAGATACATTATGGAAAATTTTCTTGGCATATACAAACACTTCATTTCTTATTATATTTAGGAAAAAAATGCATTAGAAAACCACTATAAATGGAAATTTTCATTATGTGGTGGTGTCCGTATCTTAATTAAAGTTGACTTCCTGTAGTTATTGATGCCATTTAGTTTGCTGAGACAATTTATTGGAGAGCCATAGGCTTGGATGACGTGACAAACATTTCAGTTAGAATTCCTTATGAAAACAAATTGTTTAAGGAGATCTGTGCCTGGACCCCTCACCCCTGTGCCTCTAGGCATTTGCCTTGCACCACCCTTCGGCCAGAGGAAAGACAAATGTTAAATTTACAAGTGTTAAATAGCGTCCGGTTACTTCCACTGGACAAGAGGACCACAGCAGTCTGGATTTTTTTTCAAAGGGATAGCACAGATCTGCTTGTGAGGGGCGCAGAACTGACAACGCTAGGTTTTCTCGTGCCTGTGTATCTTCTAGTTGGGTTATCCAATGCCTCAGGCAAGCTCCAGCAGAAACCTTTTCTGCCACTGAGCCTTCTGTAGCACCTTTCTCCCACGTGGAGCTAAAAGGAGTCAATCTCATATGCAACAGTTTTCCCGCTCTGAGAGCGCTGGTTGAGGCTTCACCTCTCTCTGGCCTATCTTCTCCCGGAGCTTGTGGGAATTACTGTCACTCTTGCCTCTGTCGTCTGGGCCTGTCTCAGCCGAAGGGCTTTACAGGACTCGCACTGTGCTCAGGTAAGCCTCAACTGGGCAGCTCCTTAAGCCTGGTTTTCTTGGGAAGTCTAGGGAAAAAATTATGCCGGTTATGTTTCAGCCGAGTGTGAGAACACAGCGATTGAAGCGCATAGAAAAACGGACTGAATTTCTAACAGACCTTTGAATGCTTGTTCATGCAGCTGCAGTTAAAGCGTTGTGGGTTTTTTATTCCTGTTTGCATTAGTGTCCCATAGACACCAGGAAGCAGCTGGCAGAGAACTTGGTAGTGATTGGTGGCACCGCAATGTTGCCGGGGTTCCTTCACAGGCTCATGGCTGAAATCAGATACCTGGTAGAGAAACCGAAATACAAAGAAGTCCTTGCTACTAAAACCTTCAGAATTCACACTCCACCTGCCAAACCCAACTGTGTGGCCTGGCTGGGAGGTAAGAATGAAACCAGCTGTTAAGCAAAGGTACAAAGCAGAAAAACAAACCTTCCGAGCAGGATTTGTAATGAATGAATAGCAGGAAAACTTAGGTGAGCTATTGGAATCAAGCTGCATTGGAGCTCTGTGGAATTGTTATGCTCTCCTGGAAGGAATCTTGCAGAGTCCAGCTCCCTCTGGGACGCTGGGAGGGCAGAATGGCACTGCAGGCGATGGGAGCTTCAAACAGGTGACGTGCAACGTGCGGCGGCGGCGTGGAAGATGAGGTGTGGACTCGAGTGCGGTACGGGGCTACCGGCATATGGTGGCACCGGTAAAGTGGTTAGGCAGAGCAGGGACCTGCTGCGTGTAGGAAGATCCGCTTACTGAAAAAACAAGTTTAATTACTGACTGAGGAGCTGTCGGCTGTAGAGAGGCCGGAGGCTGCAAACTCCCTGTGCTCTTCCCAACCGCCAGTAACAAATACAGAAACTCTGCGATGGATTTTCGCTGCTGTTAGGGAAAAAGAAGGGCTTCCCGTTGCTAGCGGCTCTTTTAAGGAGGGTTCTGAGGTCTTCAGTTCTTCTCTTCAGTCTACTTTTAGGATGAGCAGACAAGAGTGATTTATATGCACCGAGTTCTCTGATACTTTCCTTCACCGGCGGTGCGAGTCAGCTGCTGTGGTCTGAATCTTCTCGCGGCTCGGGGACACTTCTTACGGGTACTGCCTGCACCCTTTTTGGGGAGAGGAGATTTCCTGAAACACCAGGTGGTTTGTTTGAAGCGCTTAAAATAAAAATGTCTAGGAAAACCTGTTGTAAGAAGCAGGTCAGCTAGGCCAGTTTTGTTCTCGGCAGAGACTAGGTGATTCTTTGTCTTCAGTTACTTTCAAGGGACGTAAATGGAAGTGATTTGGGACTCCCTGGGCTACTGAAAGGGAAAGTGGCTAGAGCCTTTCATTCCTTTAATTTTTGGGACAGAGCTGAAAATAACCAGTTGAGATTCTTGATGGGAAGAACTAGGAAAAGAAATTCAGTACATCAAATTAATGCAACATTTCCTTTTTCCCCAATAATGTAGGAGCCATTTTTGGAGCACTTCAGGACATACTTGGGAGCCGGTCTGTGTCCAGAGAATATTACAGCCAGACCGGCCGCATACCTGACTGGTGCTGTCTTAATAATCCTCCACTGGAAATGATGTTTGATGTTGGAAAAGCACCCCCGCCGCTGATGAAGAGGGCTTTTTCGACTGAGAAATAAGCACTTAAATGCTAGACAAGGATTCTCCTCATCTGTTTCAAGTACATATATATATGCATTGCCTTTTTTTTTCTATTAAGTAATTTGTGTGTAACACTATTAAATATGAACAACGTGGATGTTTTCAGAGTGTATGGTGGTAGGTACTAACACTACTTAAAATCACATCCAGTTACAGTTTAAAAACTTAACTCCAGCAACTACTGTGCTATTTTGTCCTCTTCTGAAGAAATTCTGTACCGTCATGAGTTGTAGCCTACTGAGTTGTTTGTTATTTATCTGTACAGTAAATGACATTGCTGAGAGAATTTGTTTTAAGATATTTTGGTTTTAAATATGCTTAGAAGAATGAAGGGCAGTCTGCTATGGGAAGCATCTATGGAAGCTTTTCTGCCAAATTCTGTATTAAAATATTCCACCCTTGAATCGCATGTGAGGCAGTGGTTTGGGGCTGCTTAGCAAAGGTGCTGGAGCAGTCTTTCCCCTGGACACAGTCCTGTTTTGAGAGTTTTAGCAAAGAACTCTTCTGCCTGTAGTTCTCACATAGCGCTGAGCTAAAAACTCTCCCTGTCTCTCTCCTCCAAGAAAGAACTCAACCGTGTAAGAATTATAAACAGGGGTGCAAGGAAGTCTTGAATCTCCTATTGAAATGTTAAGTTCAGAAGTCACTTCTTTGCCCTCCTTCCCACCATCAGAAATACTACACTTCACTGTCCCACAGAAATATCTACTAAATGAAAATGCAATACATTGCTTAAGGAAAACAACAAAAGAAGTACATTTGGATATTAACACTGTGTTTAGGAACTGTTGGCTAATTAATAAGTTCTTAACAATGCTGTAACTTTACATATTGAAGGAGAAGGAGCACTCCCATGGGCAAAGACAGACGTACACTTCCATCCTGCTGCTAGCGCTGCTGGTTTGGGTTTGTCACGGTTCTCCCTGTCCTTCCCTAACACTGCTGTGAAGTAACTTTGCAGGCGGAGCTGTGGCTCCCGGCGGGCGCTCCAGGCGGGACCGCTGCGTCTCAGCAGCCTCGCGGCCCGGGAGAGGGGTTTCCCCTGGCCTCAAATACCACTAAACTGGCCAGCAACGTGCTGCATTTGACTCGCTGACTAAACGGCGACCCTGCCAGTATCTGTTCATTACTGAGGTTTAAATCCTACTCTGAGGAGCAGTTGTTTATCTCAAATTTGGGGAGATGCATATTTATAAAATGATTGGGGTTGGTGGGGGTGGTGGAGCCTTTTATTACCACAAACATGCTCTTTGTGACTGATTTTCCGTGCTGTCTGCTCACCACCTGCTGTGGTCCCTGAAGCACGTTTCTTGAAGTTAAGCATCTATTTAAAGAAACGTTCTTGTGGTAAAACTTAACGCAGGGCAGCATGCTATGGCATTTAAGTCGGCTTCCGCACGATTCTGTCATTCTGTTTCGTATATGCTTTACCTTAACATATGGTGTTAGTTGGCACAGGGTAGGACATACTCCTTTTTATCTTAATGGTTTTAAAATTTAAACAAAACAAAACAAAACAACAAACGCAGGAATCACTGCTTAAAGTGTTAGTCTGTCATAGGTGAGACTTTGCTGGTTGGTAACAGTGATCTCATAGTATTACCATGGATGATTTCTCTCCAGAGGTGCTAGCGAGTGTATTTTTAAATTGCCTTGCTCCTACTTCGAAGGAGATATGCGGCTGTTACACAGGCAGCATAAAAAAATAAACGGGCATGGTTGTGAGTGGTTGTTTTATAGTCCCGGGATGAGGTTGGTCTTTTAGAGATCATTTCTTGGTCCTCAAAGCACAATGGGGCCTGGCCAGACGTGAGAGTCTTCGGTCCAAACACTTTCTGGGTTTCCAGGTCAAACAATTTGCAATTGCCACGCACGAGAGCTTTTCTGTGGCAGCCTGAGGATGAGAGTGGTATGCCGTGACACAGAAACGGGTTCTTAAAAACGTACGGTGTCGTGTTCCATCTGTCGGGCCTGAACTTGGAAAAATGAATTAAATGCTATAGCTAGATACGTGTATTCCCGTTGTGGAATTTGGGATTGAATTTGGGTTGTCAGTAGGTTCCTGAGTGACTTCAGAAAGTATATATGATTGCAACAGTTACGCTTAATAAAGCAAAATGGATAAAAACGCGGTTTTTGGAGACCAGCCTGCTACATCCCTGTTCTTAACTTACAAATTGTTCTTAACGATCTGTGATGCGATCACAGGCTTGAAAAGTAGAGGCTACTGCATCACGAGGCGCAGAGAGCCGTCCTCAGGCCTGGGTAAAGAACGTGCGGGCCCAAGCCCTGCTGCTCATTTTCGTTTATAATTTGAATAACTGGGATGCAGCTCCGTGACCCAGGTTGTGCCTTGCCTCAGTCAGAACTGAGCCAGAGCCTACCGAGGCTTGCACCTGAGAGAAGAGTTTGCCATCGGCACAAGTTTCGTGGAGCTGGGAGGGATTACTCACGTCCGTAAGGAGTTCTCGGTGGGAAGGATATGCAGGGGAGATTAAACTCCTACGGAGCCTGTGTTCGTGGTGGTGCAATGACGTCATTTTCCTGAACTGCAGCAGACTGCAGCTCAGGAAATTCAGAATATTCTTAGCCCTTCCCTTTTCAGGGGTATTTCTGTACTGCTGTGCGCTTGTGCTCTGGGACCTTTCACAAGCCCAGCGTGTTCTGCCACCTCGTCTTCGTTCTGCCCGCTCTGCTCTTCTCCTGTGGGGTTTCTGCGTCACTGCACAGCTTCGACAGCTGCTGTTTCACACTGCAGGACCAGAAATCCTAACTCCTATGTTACCGGTGGGTTTAAGCACAGTCCCATGACCCGTTGAGGACAGAAACAGGATTCTTGTTTCATCGAAGGGGTGAGGAAAGACAATTATCTGCTTTTCAGAACAACTAGCCCTGGAAAGCCCTTGGAGGTCACACCTGAAATGTGTAATCCTGTAGAAAGGGATTCGGCTTATTTTTTTTTAGTCTAAATGTTGCAGTTCTTCCCTCCCTGGCATGGCAGGGATCTGTGGATCCTCGCAGCAGACAAATTCACGGTGAACTCAAATGTTTTATCAGGAAGGACGGTGACAGACACAAACCCCTGCAGTGACTGGAGGTTTTTCCTCTGAAGTTCCCAATTCTGGGCTGGATGCTGTTCCTGAAGGTTGGTGTTAGCCAAGCAAACAGCTCCGGCCGAGCTGAGTCCTGCTGACAGGAGGAATATTTTGGAATATGCACAGGGAGCTGGTCTCTGGGGAAAGGGGCTTTAACTCATTCCCCTCCTCTCCCTTTTCATAGAATCATAGAATATCTGAAGTTGGAAGGGACCCATAAGGACCATCGAGTCCAACTCGCTGCTCCTTGCAGGACTACCTAAAACTAAACCATATGACTAAGAGTGTTTTGTCCAGATGCTCCTTGAACCCTGACAGGTTTGGTGCTGTGACCACTTCCCTGGGAGCCTGTTGAGGGACCGACCACCCTCTCGGGGAAGAGCCTTTTTTCTAACGTCCAGTCTGAGCTTCCCTGAGGCAGCTTCACTCTATTTCCTCATGTCCCATCGCTGGTCACCAGAGAGAGGAGAGCAGCGGCTCCTCCTCCACTGCCCCCCTTGGGGAAGCTGTAGACTGCGATGAGGTCACTGCTCAGTGATGAGGTCACCGCTCAGCCTTCTCTTCTCCAAGCTGAACAAGCCAGGAGACCTCAGCCGCTTCTCCTAAGTCTTGCCCTTGAGACCTTCCACCATCTTGGTCGCCCTCCTCTGGACCTGCTGGCGATGCTGCGCTCCACACGCCCCAGGGCATGGTTGGCCCTTTGGGCTACCAGGACACAGCATTGACTCGTATTCAACTTGCCATCAACCCAAACCCCCAGATCTCCTTCTGCAGGGCTGCTCGCCCACCCCTCATCCCCATTACCCCATCCAGCTGGGGAATCCCACCCTTTTGCTAAATTTCATAGGGCTGGTGACCGCTCTCTAGTCTATCCAGATCCCTCTGTGAGGCCTCTCTTTCCCCCCCAGGAGTCCACAGCTCCTCCTTTATCCACAGACATTTAATTCTTACACTTAGATAATTTACAAAATTCTTTTTTCCCTGTAAGTCAGCGTTTATTCCCGGCCCCGGCAGAGCGCTCCGGGGTACGGCTGCAGCGGGGACGGCCCCGTCAGGGCCCTCCCGGCGCGGGGGGCGAATTCCCCTCACCCTCGCTGAGGCGCCGCTTTCCCGCCCGGAGCCCGCCAAAAGGCGGCGGTGGGGCGCAAAACCAATGCGCCCAACGTGGGGCTCGAACCCACGACCCTGGGATTAAGAGTCCCATGCTCTACCGACTGAGCTAGCCGGGCGCTGCGTTCTTTTTCCTTGCCCTTCACCACATGACGGGCGGATGTCAGCGGCCCCCGCCCCGCGAAGCGCTGATTGGCCGATGCGGGGAGCCAATGGGAGTGCGCGTTGTTGGGCGGTCGGCAGCGTGAGGGAGGCCGGGGCGGGACGGGGGGGCTCCGTCCGGCCGTGGCTGAGCGCGCCGCCGCCATGAGCTCCATCGGCACCGGGGTGAGTGCGGCCCGGCCCGGCCCGGCCCGGCCGCCCGGGGGAGCGCGGCCGCCGCCGCGGGGGCTGGCGGGGCGAGGGCGGGCTGTCAGCTCGGCCGCCTCGCCGCAGCGGGGCCCGGGCCGGAGCCGCTGCTGAGTCACTGCGGCCCGATAGGCTGAGGGCGGGGTCGCCGCCGGGGGCCCGGGGGGCGGCGGGGGCCGGGTCTCCCCTGACTCGGGCTCGGGGGGTGCGGGGGTGAAGCGGGCCCGGAGGGGTCTGCTGGAGCGGGGCCGGGGGGCCGCGGTTCGGCCGAGACTGCCGCGGAGGGGCCGCTTCGTTCCGGCCTCGGGGTTACGGGACGGGGCCTGCACGGGCCTCCCCGCGCCGGCGGGGGTCTGGCCCAGCCGCCCTGCTCTCCGCTGTCCCCTCGGGCCCGCCGCCTGCGGGGGCGGCTGCGGAGCCGCGGCCTCCCGCCGCCTTCCACCGCCGGCCTGGGCTGCTGGGGCGTGGATGAAGCCGGGACGGGGGGCGGGTTCGGCCGCGGGCCCCTCAGCGGGAGCTGGCGGAGCTGCTGCGCTCTGCTGCTTTTGGTGCCGGCCCGCAGCTCTGCTCTCATGTGCGAGCCTGCCTGTCTGCATAGCACGCTCCTAAGCATTTCAAATATATCCCTGTTTTTTTTTTTCAAAAATTAGAAGATAAATCGAAAAGGCACGCAGAAAGTTCCCGTAGGTTTTAAGTGCTGCATAGTGCAGGGTGATTTCAGACCTGTGCGACGCCTGGATTTGAAGTGTGGGCATATCCAGCACTGATGCAGTGACTTCTTGTAGCTGTTAGTGCGTGTTTGCTGCTGTTCATGCACCGTATGTGAGGGGGCAGCCTGCTGCTGGTACTGCATGGCCATTGATGTCATGCGGGTGACAGCCTTGCATTTTTAAATAAATAAACTTCTGAAAATACTGGGATATAATTGGTTTTTTTTTCTGAGTAGTGTGTTTTCTTCTTCAGTACGACTTGTCAGCTTCCACGTTTTCTCCAGATGGCAGAGTGTTTCAAGTTGAATATGCTATGAAAGCTGTGGAGAATAGTAGGTAAGATACAAATATCTGCATCTCTATCTGTTTGTTGGCCTTTTTTAAAGCAGTGTAATTGGACGAGACAAGGATGACGGCATTGCACATAAAATTATGTTGTTAAAGTTACTTCTGAGCAACGGTGTCCCTAGGTTCATTTTAGGAGGCTTCAAATTAAGTGTAAAAGTAGTATAATCACTTTTGCTTGCTAGAAATCACTTTTCAGACTTGCTAGGAGTCACTTTTGCTTGCTAGAAACAGATACGTTGTGGAGAATGCAAAGGAAGGCAGTAAACTTACTCATGTGTGTTAAGGGCAATAAAAATTTTATGCTTTGGGGCAAAATCTGATTGTAGGTTTCTTTATTACGTGTAAGGTGCTTCGCAGTTATGGTAGTAGAGCTGCTGCAGCGGTATCTAAAAGCCCATTTTATGGATGTGAATTGAGGCCCTGAAAGACTGATGTGCTCAGGGCCTCGTGAATGCATGACTTCATACGGATTCCTCAGGAAACTGAGGACATCCAAGTTCTGCTAAAGCTACATCAGCTTCTCTGAGAGTCTCTCTCTTCCCGCGAGCATCTGCAAAGGAAGGGTGTAAAGTGAAAAGCCCAGCTGTGCTCTAGCGGCAGTGAGATGATTGATGAGCATGGATGGCATGGAGACTGGATCGCCCAAGTGTCCGATTGTAGCCACAGGCTGCCAAATAAGGATCAGGGAAAGTATTTTGTGTAGTGGTTCATGGCATGGTTGGTAGTTCATGCCTGATAATGCACTTTTTGAGGGTTAGAGAAAGAGCTGTCACATCTCCTAGATCAACAGGGAATTTATCAAAAGGAGAGGTTAAACAATCCACGGTTTTCATGTTAGTGTTGTTCAACTCAGTGATAGGGCAGCAGCTCTGCCGTTGCTCCAAACGGTGCCACCGCTGCATGTACTCTGCCCAGAACTGTTGGGGTAGGGACTTCTGGCAGCCCCCTTGTTGTCTTCGATGCTAAAGTGGAGTTGTAACAAATCTACTTCTGGGGAAATTACGTCATTGCTTCTTGTGTTTTGTTAATTCTCTCTTACGTATTTTACACTACGGTTCTGTGTGAGAAACTTATATTTATCTTGTCTTTCAGTACAGCAATTGGGATAAGATGCAAAGATGGTGTTGTCTTTGGAGTAGAAAAACTAGTTCTGTCCAAGCTTTATGAAGAGGGTTCCAATAAACGTCTCTTTAATGTCGATCGACATGTTGGAATGGTAAGGTGCTGTTTTAGTTTTTCATAATTTGAAGGGGACTCCCCTCAAAAGTAGAAATCTATGTATCACAGAATCGGTAAGAAGTACATTAATAAAATAATATTAAATGTTTTTGTGTACATAGTTGGAAATGCCAGTGGATTTTTTTTTTACTGTTTTCTGTAATTGGTTGCACACACATATAGAGGTTAAGTCCAAATTTAAAGTATTAGACGTACATGTTTTGAGACTGTTTTAAATTTTTTAAAAATGTTTTTCAGCACTAGTTGTTCAAACTTGAATGTAAATATAAGCACAAGTGTAAAAGTCGTCCTTTTTATGCAGTTAACAAATAAGGTGTGCTGAGGGGAAAACATGGTGCATAGAAGATCATAGAATATCTCAAGTTGGAAGGGACCGATAAGGATCATTGAGTCCAACTCCCAGAAGATTCTCTTTTCAACAGTGCGGGAGTCAGCTGAATTCTGTAAAGACTGGCGTATAGATTACTGGCTAATCCGTAATAGTGATGTCAGGATGATATCAAGCAGTTACTACTGTGTGACAGAAATGCCTGAAACTATCTGCTGGTGACATCGCCAGTATTGGGCAGAGAGTTGGATTTGCTTCTAATCCAATTAGTCATATGAAACAGGAACAGAAATAGTGTATTGCTGTGGTTGTCTTTTTTGAAGTATTAGATGAAGTGTTATAATAAACAATACTTCATATATTTCATATTATAAATATTCATATCATATTATTTGGGTTAGTGTAGTGGTGCATAAGACACTATTTAATGTGAATTTTGGTTATTGACTTTTCCTAGAGAAATTCTGTACTGTATTAATATATAACCATATTGACATGTTTTGAGCTTGCTAGCAGATGAATAGCTTGATTGAATTCACTTGTAGTCGTACATAGAATTCAGTAAAGATCACTGTTAAGTCACGTAATTAGACTTTTGTACATTGATTTTATTAATAAATTATTACAAGGTATGTTTGGCCTAGCTGATGACAATTCTCATTTCAGGCAGTAGCGGGACTTCTGGCAGATGCTCGTTCTTTGGCGGACATAGCTAGAGAAGAGGCTTCTAACTTTAGATCTAACTATGGCTACGATATTCCACTGAAGGTAAGAAATGGGCACAGTTCACTCAGGTTTTCTGGCTTTCTTAGTCTTGACAGGGCAACCAGGGGATCAGGCCCAGTCAGCATGGGTTTAAGAAAGGCAGGTCCTGCTTGACCAACCTGATCTCCTTCCATGACAAGGTGACCCGCCTAGTGGATGAGCTTGGAAAGGCTGTAGATGTTGTCTACCTGGACTTTAGTAAAGCCTTTGACATGACTTCCCACAGCATTCTCCTGCAGAAACTGGCTGCTCATGGCTTGGACGGCGTACGCTTCACTGGGTAAAAAAACTGGCTGGATGGCCAGACCCAAAGAGTTGTGGTGAATGGAGTTAAATCCAGTTGGTGGCCGGTCACAAGTGGTGTTCCCCAGGGCTCAGTACTGGGGCCAGTTCTGTTCAATATCTTTATCAGTGATCTGGGCGAGGGGATCGAGTGCACCCTCGGTGAGTTTGCAGATGACACCAAGTTGGGTGGAAGTGTTGATCTGCTGGAGGGTAGGAAGGCCCTGCAGAGGGACCTGGACAGGCTGGGTCGATGGGCCCAGGCCAACTGTGTGAGGTTCAACAAGGCTCAGTGCCGGGTCCTGCACTTGGGTCACAGCAACCCCATGCAGTGCTACAGGCTTGGGGAGGAGTGGCTGGAGAGCTGCCTGGCGGGAAAGGGCCTGGGGGTGTTGGTCGATGGCCAGCTGAACATGAGCCAGCTGTGTGCCCAGGTGGCCAAGAAGGCCAGGAGCATCCTGGCTTGTATCAGGAATAGTGTGGCCAGCAGGAGCAGGGAGGTGATCGTCCCCCTGTACTGGGCACTGGTGAGGCTGCACCTCGAGTGCTGTGTTCAGTGTTGGGCCCCTCACTACAAGAAGGACATCGAGGTGCTGGAGCGTGGCCAGAGAAGGGCAATGAAGCTGGTGAAGGGTCTGGAACACAAGTCTTATGAGGAGCGGCTGAGGGAGCTGGGGTTGTTTAGCCTGGAGAAGAGGAGGCTGAGGGGAGACCTTATCGCTCTCTACTGAAACTACCTGAAAGGAGGCTGTAGCCAGGTGGGGGTTGGTCTCTTCTGCCAAGTAACAAGCAATAGGATGAGAGGAAATGGCCTCAAGCTGCGCCAGGGGAGGTTTAGGTTCGATATTAGGACAAACTTCTTCACGGAAAGGGCTGTCAGGCCCTGGCACAGGCTGCCCAGGGAAGTGGTTGAGTTCCCATCCCTGGAGTGGAGGTATTTAAAAGCCAGGGAGATGTGGCGCTTAGGTGCATGGTTTAGTGGTGGGCTTGGCAGTGCTGGGTTAACGGTTGGACTTGATGATCTTAAAGGTCTTTTCCAACGTAAATGATTCTGTGATTCTGTGACACGGAGAATTGAATTTTATTACTTGAGGTTTACTTATTTCCATAAATGAAGTTTTCAATTTTTTTTTCTTTTTCCGCTTAGCATCTTGCGGACAGAGTGGCTATGTACGTGCATGCGTACACACTATACAGTGCTGTCAGACCTTTTGGTTGCAGGTAAGTCTTTCAAACATGTGCTATTCGTAAGGATCTTTTGTTTCACAGTTGCCGAAACTATTTCGGTTGTGTAAGATCTTTTTTTAAACTTGGACTTAGTAACCTAGAATTCATCTTGTAAACAAATTCCCTTCCCCTTTCTTTTTGTGTGTGTGTAAAACCTTAGGTGAAGAATTCAGATTTGCATAACAGTATGCCAAGCTTCTACATAGATTGCCAGTTTGTCCCTGAATTTTAGAGTTGAAGAGTTGATGCTATTAAGTCAGTGACAGTGACGAAAGCAGAACTTTCCTCTACAATCATCCTGCTTACCTAAAGAGTAGGTTACAACTACTGTGCAGTTCTAGTACAAAGGGACTAATAAACTGAGATCTGCTGTCTAGTTACAGATAAGTAAAATGTTTCTGGCAACTTGCAGGTGCTGGGCTGTCATGGTAACACAGAACTGTTCAGACAAATTGCTTAATGGAACGTAGCAGGATAGTAGGAGTTTTCCTCCAGGAAGAATGTAGGAAACCTGAGTGGGTGTAGTCTTTATAATTCCGTGTGGGTTGGTAGGAGACATATTTCTAATTTCTCTTTTCCCCTCCAGTTTCATGTTGGGGTCCTATGATGATGATGATGGTGCACAACTATACATGATTGATCCATCAGGAGTTTCATACGTGAGTGCGTCAAAAATATTTCCATCGTGGCATAAGTTCTCCTTTTAAAAGTTCCTAGTTAAGAAAATAGTAAGTGCCATTCCAAAAGAGCTGTTAATTTTTTCTCTTTTTGTCTGGGAAGATCTCTGGTGAATCACTGCTTAAAATGAACAGAGCTGGCTTTTGCTCATTTGCATGTCCTTGTTAAACACACGTTGTGTATTTCTTAGAAGTACAGTCTTCATGAAACTAGTTTTAAAGCTTGTCTCTCAGAAATTTGGGAGTTCATTCCACCTGGCTAGATCAAATGAAAAGTCCCGCGCACTGCCCAAAAAGGGCAAGTATTGTAGTGATAACCCCGTTCACAAAATACTTCAGGTAGGAGAGGGCTTCAGATAAGAGCGGGTTGCTACTCTGACACTGGTGGCTAACAGCAAGTCACATCAAAATAGATACTTTTGTTTATTGTTGTTAGTGCTGCCTCTTCAGCTGTGTACCACACACAGGCTGATACACTCTCATACTGTTCTGATTTTTAAAATTTTCTTTCCTTTAAATATCCAATACCATAGCTGTTGAGGGAAATGGAAGTGCTTAATTTCTATGTGCTTGCACTTCAATATCTTCTCATGGTAGGTGGGTTTGTTGTGGTTTGTTTTTTTGTTTTTTTTTGATTCTGTAGAACTTCTCTAATTCTAGTTTGCTCTTCCATTTACTGTAATAACAATAAAAAAATTACCTATTGCAATAAATTGAGCAGTTATGTTTCTGTCCAGGAACTAATTTTCTATCAACAGTGGTGGTACTTAATCTAGTAATTGGGTTCTAGTCAACAATTTGGGAATGTGCCCCAAGAGAGAACAATGCACAGATTTACTGTGCATTAGCCTCTCGCTGTGTGAGTCGGGTGGGGGTTGTCATATGCTAGGTGACAGTAAGAACTGTAGAGGGCTTAATATTTAATTAAATGTGTGTGGTTTTTGTTTCTTTTCTTTTTAGGGTTATTGGGGGTGTGCCATTGGTAAAGCCAGGCAGGCTGCAAAAACAGAGATAGAAAAACTTCAGGTATGATGTTACAGTTTCATTGTGCTGTTTCAAGAAAAATATTCCTAGTTTATCATGTTACCTTTTTGGATGCCTAAAATATATAAAATAGAAGAGAAGCAGATGGAATATTTCCTTGTATGTCCTAGGAGGTGTTTTGGCCTCTATCAGCAGTATTTCTCAAGTCTTGCCCTTGGGCAATGGGCAGTCTCTAGGGAGTGTACATGTTTAAAACAGGAAGCATAAACATAACACTCCCATGCATGCCAGCGAGCAAAGCAATTGAGTGAATATGAAAGTGTAACTAAATTTTTAGTTGTGAATGAAAACCTTAGGGCAGCATTGTACAGGGTGGTATATTTTTTTTTTTTCCCAAAGGTTTTAGATGACCCTTTGGTTTAAAAAGTTGAAAAAAGCTAGTCTTGTTAAGGACAATGAGTGGAACTGCAGAATACTGAATGACCGCTGGCATGTTATGACTCTGAAAATGTAATGGAGAAAAATAAAATCCTTGCCAGGTAAGAGGGTGTTTCCCAGCTGGCTCGTGTTGAGGTACTGCCTATTTTTCAGAAGATGTGTTGAAGTAGCTTCTTGTTGCTGACTGAAAGACACCTTTCAAAACGTCTTTACGTGTCTGATGAAGAGGACTTTAGTGCTGTGAACACTAGGAAGAGTACAACTATATGGCACACCATGACTGATATCAAAAAGAGCTGTTTCTGTTCAGCATTTCCTGCTAGCACAACACTACAACTTGTCAGGTGTTACAGAGAGGTTCTGTCAGGGCACACCGAGGTGTTGTTTCGTAGCCTTGAGCATGCAAACAGTTGGCTGCATAAAACGAGTCCGTGAGAGAAGACTACTGAAACGTACTGAAGCTTGCCTTAAGCTGATTTAGAACTGTGTTAGAATCCTAAAAGACTTCTGTCCTTCTCTTCTGTTTTAATATCTGACACCCTTGGAACTGGAGACCATTAACGTGGGACAAAATCCTACTCCCGGTCTGTCTCACGTAATTCTTACTTAATACTCTGCTTGCATCTTATTTATGGTTTCGGTCTGCAGAAGTACATCACAGCTGTTCATGGAACTGTTCAGAGTTACTATGGTGCTTATACTTTTAAGAATAGTCTGTTTATGGTGCTGTAGCATCATAACTGAAAAATCATAGGAAAAATTACAATGCTCCTAGACTTGGCTTCATTCAGTCTTGAATCTGGTCAGATACTTGAATACCAAATTAGAAGTCAGAAGCCTCCAAGATCATCTGATCTTGATACTGGAATTGTGGCATCTGGGAAATCATAATTTCCATTTCCATGTGTGCAAATTGGCAGAAAGATAACAATATCTTGGGTAACATATAATTTACCCGCCAAAAAATTCATTTTCTGTACAGTGCTGGGATTTTCAAAAACTTCTGTTGTATTGACTGAGTTTTTGTACAGCTACTAAGTGTGTGTAATGCTTGAACTTTGCAGTAGAGCCTGTAAAATTTAGTACCTGGGAACAGCGGTGCGCTATGTGGCCTAACTGCATTTATTTATTTAACGGCTTGTTTGCAAAACGTCTTCAGTAATGCTTATGATCTTGTCACAGCAATGTGAAGCAAGCCCAGTCTTGCATGCCGATGCTTTTTGTTAACCGTAGGCTGGGCAGGTTTCCAGGTCAGAGTTAATTTTGACGAGGTGAATTTGTCAAAACTGAGATGGGAAGAAGACAGAAGTACAAAAGCTTTTTTGGGGTGATACAACCTACAGTAGCCTGTCAACTAAGGTTTGTTCCTGTGGAAGAGATGACTACAGGTGGAAAGTAAGAGGCAAGCAGGTAGTCAAAACCTTAAACTCGCCTTACAGGTACTGCAGAGCAGATACTGTGTCTGGGAGGGGATTCTGTCTGCGAAACCCTCATACGTGGCTGAGGGCGCAAGCAGAAAACACTGCATTGATCACAGCTGTTGCATCTCACGCAAACGTACGAGATCTTCAGCCATGGGAAAACTTGTAGTTGTGCGGAGAGTACTTGAATCTCTCAAGCTCTTCTGCAGTGCTTCTCATGCAGCTCTGATGCTACGTACAACTTTCTGATAGACAGACATAATCACAATTAACTCCTGTGATAAACTGTTACAGTGTTTACTCTTATTGTCTGCAGAATTAACATACCTGGGATGGGAAAAGTATAACGGCAAAAAATAAATTTACTTTAATTTTCTCTCTTGTAAATATGCGTGATAGTAGCAGACCTTTGGGGTTTCACATTTCACCGACTTCTATATGCATAAATACACATAGTAATTTAAATATTTCTGTGACACAAGTTATATTTGTACACAGCAGCCAGTGCTGTGTGTGTTATGGATCGAGTGTCACAAATGTAAGGGCTGGGGCAGTGGGTCTCTCTCTGTTTAGGAGACTCCTTGGGATGGGACTGCGATGGCATGGCTGCCTAACCAGGCATGGGCGGTTCTCCTCTGGCCCCTTGCTTCCGCGGGTGTGCGCTTCACCCAGAAAGTGCTGAGACACTCAGCGTGAACAAAGGACTGTTGTCATCTTAATTCCTTTACTAATGTCTCAAAACTAGCTTCCATGGTACGGTTTTGAAAACATTTTGAGAATCGGACAGGGATGATTAAAATATATATAATTAATGGGTTACATTCTGAGCTCAGTGTAAATAATGGGGAAAGAAAGAATTGGTAACTTATTTTGAACTTGAAAATCGTTTTATGCTACGGGAAGTGTCAGTAAAACGTGTTAATGTATTGGACTGCATTTTGTGACTAATGGCCCGTTGGTTCCAGCGAATAATGACGGGTGCGTTCTTGTGAGTGCGGTATCAAAGGCCGATGTCTGTCTGGTTTGTGCAAATGAAACCTTGAGAAAGGAAATGAGGCTAGTCTTGCTTCAACCCTGTATTAATGAAATATAGTAGAATATATTACTACTTCATAGCTCAGAAGAGTTGATGGGCAAGAGATTTGACCTACAAAGTGTAAGTTTATTATGTCATGGAAATTGGCAGGAGACTTTGTTTTGATTAACTCTGAAACTGTCAGAAGACTGTGATATAACAGTGAGAAAATATAGAATGAGATGCTGATACCTTGCTCAGGCATGCAGTTCCTTGCTAACACTGGAACAATATTCTCCTCTTAGGGCATTACTTAAACATCAAAATTGCTTGCATAAAATCGTGGTAAGACCGAAAGTATTACTGTACTACCTAGAAAGAATATGAATATTATACGTGAAAATATGGTGCTTCCCCCATATTATACATGTGGTTACTTTATGTCAGTTCATAGAATCATAGAATCAGTTGATCACAAAGCATCTAAGAACAAGTCAAGCTTTTATGAGGCTAAGGTTATCTGTTCAGCTTCTAAGCTTCCAGCTGATGAGTGCTTTAAACTGGGGAAGTTGTCACGTAACAGTTTTTTTCCATAGAATCTTTCAGCTGTAAAATTCTTCACTGGAAGAATGACTTACATATAGGAGGCTGAAAGACTCACCGTAGAGAATAAATTTAGTTCTAGTCTTAAATTTTTGTCATTTTTATCACTGCTGGACAGTAAGCTCATTAGGCATTTGCGCAGCCCCTCGTGTTCTGGCCTTGTGGAAATGGAAAACAGTATATCCTCTTAAGCTGTGTATTTTTTGTCTACAGATGAAGGAAATGACCTGCCGTGATGTTGTTAAAGAGGTTGCGAAAATGTAAGTCTCCAACCTTCTTTTTCCAACTGGACAAAAATCCGTACTGGTGAGCTTGCTATGGTTTCACAGCGAAGCTATTCCTTTTAAATTGGGTACCAGGTTTCATTTCTACTAGATGAGTGCTCATGCCGACTCTAGTATCTTCTGCTATTAATGTTTTTTCTCTTCTTGTGAGATGGGATATGTTACTCAGTACTCAAAAATGCTGAAGGATGTGAAAAATAGGCCTTTTGGTCTCATCTGCTGCTTTTTATAGGTGCAACTTGTGGCAGCAGTGGATTAAAGGTTAAACCATCTTAATATAGTCACTGGTTTTAAAATATGTAAGCCAGGTGATGGATGGGGGAAACTCCTTGGTGTCCCGATTCTGAAGAAAGAGCCGTACGCTTTGTTACGCAGATTGAACAATGAGCTGATGCTTCAGACAGTAAGCAGCAGTCCAGAAATGAAGCTGAGGTCTTTGACCCAGCCTTCCTATTTGCCTAAAAAAAGACTCAAGTGCTTAGGAAAGAAGCAAAGTATAACTCCTTGTTTCAAGATGTATATAGGGTAGAGCTGGTCTCATTTAAATGATAAAGCTTGATACCACATGAAAAGACTGGAAATATTTAATTTTCTATTTACTGATGCAATTTAGGACAACACATCAGTGATAGAATTGCCTGCGGTCGCTAATACTATCCCACAAACTCTACATGAGGATAGTGTATTTACAGGGAAAAAAAAGGTACCATTCAGTAAGTCATGTACTAGTGAGGGGAAAAAAGATACCAGGAAGAGAGAAGACTTTCTGCCAGGTAGAGCATGAATTGGCCAGTAGTAAACTATCTTGAAAATACTTTGGGAATTAGTATCTCTCAGAACAAATACAAGTATCCTTTCAGGTATCTACAGCACTTCATTTTAATGCTTTAGGGACATGTTCTGTGCTTGTTACAGATTTAATAATCTGCAGCTGCAAAACTCTAATCTCTAGCATTTTATGGCTATTGCTTAGAAGGTTGTGAAGAAGTAATAAATATGCTTGATCACTGGTGTTGCAGCGTGAGCTTATTTCAGAGTTTGTGTCTGAGGCTGTCACGGCAGCAGCCAGAGGAAAGAATTTGTGGGATCTCTATTCTTAAAACCTAGCAAGGACTTCAAAGCAGTTCTAAACCAGCACAAATAAGGCATGGATTTTCAAATAATGAAAAGACTTCTGTTCTTTAATTCTGCCTCACCTCAAAACAGCAGCTCTAGATGGAGTTCTGGTTTTCAGCTCAAATTCAGCTTCTTAGTAGCGTTTAGCAAGATAACAGAGATTTTAATCATTTTTTAAACCCTAAAATACTAGCCAGAGTAATGATTTCTTGTAACGGTACATTTTGTTGCAAAAGGCTTGTAACCAGCTGAACACATCAGAAAGGCCTAGAGATGATCTTAGGCGATGATCAGTTAAGTCCAGTCAAACAGTGACAGAAGGGCATCAGAAGAACATAAGCATATAGTGATACTTCCCTGGACACCAATGTTAACTTTGTTCTTTATATTTGTTCCACAATATTTTGATAAAAGTGCTTCAATTGGAAGTACTTAGTGTGGTGCTGAAGGTATCCTTCCTTCCTCCGCTATCTCCAACCTTTCTATGTTGGCTAGAAATACCTGATATTTTTCAGCTTTTGACTTACTAATGCTTTCTGAAACAAACTAAGGAATATAACCTTCTCAAAAAGTGAAGCCACAGGTTATTGTAAGTTCTACTATTGTCTTGTGTGTGTCTCAGCTCAGGGTTGTTACAGTTTGTTTACATGTTCTGCCACTGAGGACTATGATGCAGTCAAATCAGTATTGCTGTTGTAGGGTAACATCTTTATCCCGCAGACTAAGGAGTGATTTTACTAGTCTGGATGGTACTGCATATGCTGTAGTATCACTTGTAGTTTAAATTCTGATGACCATCACATTTGCCGTAAGTGTGGCAGTCTACACGGAGATCTATGTACAGGCTTCTAATTAGACACAAGATACTACGGTGTTGGGATTTAGTCTTAAGTGTAAACTGAAATAAGATTTACAGGGGAAATACAGGACACTCCTAACTGTATTATAAATAATCCAGCAGAATGTGGCAGAATTCTAGATTTAGATTCTAGATAATAGATTATAAATAATCTGGCAGAAGCAGGCGATGATGATGTAGCCTTGGTTCTACAGTATTTGAATCTTAATGTTTGTTCTAATTAGGATAACCTGAACACCTCAACCTGCATCTTAGCTGTAATCATTTAATGTATTGTTATACTAGCAATTAAGCCTGGAAAATTCTCTGCTGGTTTGTGTGTGTGTGGGCAGGGGAGAAGGCATGGGGAGAGCTTCTATTAACCAGAAGAAGAGTACTTCACCAGAAGAAAACTGTGAAAGGAAGAAAGTATATTTAGCCCATTGATCAATCTGTTCTAATATGTACTTTGTCTGTTCCTTCCAGAATCTACATAGTTCACGATGAAGTAAAGGATAAAGCTTTTGAGCTGGAGCTGAGCTGGGTTGGAGAAAGTAATGCATTTCTGTAATTTCTATAAACCATATAAAATCTATAACTTTCTGTAACTAAAGTAAAACATTGCTTCTTAAATTCACTCTGTATGTCAAGGTCTTTGTGTGAATTCTACTTAAGATGTACTCTTTTTATTGGCAGTAACCAATGGAAAGCATGAAATTGTTCCCAAAGACATCAGGGAAGAAGCAGAAAAATATGCCAAGGTAAGGTCTGACGTCGGTGTCGTCTCAGTGCTTCACTTGACAAACAAGTCCAGAGCAGAAGGAACTAACCGAAGGTTAGGCTTCTGCTGTTGTGGCGGCTGGAAAATGGGTAGTTACAACATGCATCACTTCAGCGTTAACTGCTGTTATTCTGAAGGCGGAATAGTGAAGTTGACAGTGTAATCCAGGGATAGTTCTTACTTTCAAAAACAGTGTAATTCAGCAGGCTTGCACAGGTGGCGTGTTTCTCCTTCAAAAGTAAATGTATTAACTCTTCAGCAGTGGTGTGAGTGAGTAGGAGAGGTAGTTCAGTCATGTTGCCTAGCACAGTTTTTAAAGATAACCAGCTGGAGAAAGCTAGACTTCCACCATTTAACAGCTTTGCTTTTGTTCTAAAAGTAATGATGGTGCTCAGTATTCTCTCATAAAGATATGAACTAGCCTGCAAAATACAAGGCTTTGGACAGATTGAGAGGATTGTGAAGCTACAGCAAAACTCATGTTGCTTATTATAGGCTGAATTATAAAACAACTGTTACACTATTTTTTAATTAAACTTTTTTTTTTAAAACAGGAATCTTTGAAAGAGGAAGATGAATCAGACGATGACAATATGTAACACATTGTTACTCCAAGACAAGTTCAACTTTTCTTAACTTGCAACAGGTTTGTTTATAATGTATTAAGCATGGGAAGCTGTTATGTACTTGTTGGAGGAAACTGAGTGACCAACTTGCACTAATAAATTTTCCATTTTACTGTCTGTTAGCTTTTATTTCAAAAGTGCACAGGCCAGCGTCATCAAGAAGCAACTGTACTCTGTATCAAAACAGACGTTTATCAGGCTGGTATTGTTTCCTCTTACTACAGCACTCTGCTTGAGCCAGGCTAGGTACAGAAAAACAATCTGCTTAGAAATTTGACAAGTCTCTTGTTTATACTGCGTAGTTTAATATTCAAAGCTAGTACTTGGTTATTCCTTGATGAACCAGTGTCATGATCTGGAGTTCATTCACAGCCACAGTCTGCGATTGCTCTTGGCAGCGGAGATGAGAACATACCTAACTGCGACACAGCTGGTTACAGGGTAGGGTGATGTGCACTGCTGACCACCCCAGACAGTCCACATAACAAGCAAGAGTGCAGGAACAGGCATTTTAATCTGAAGTATTAAGCCTAGGCTTATTTGAGGAGTAGGAGAAACTAAAAACTAATTCAACTTAAAATCGTGCTTGTGTTAAGTTCTAAAGCTGTGAGATCTATGAAGTAATGTAACTGCAATTAATGCTTGAAGAGCTAAACTATTTTTAAACGGCTTCATTCAGTTGTAGTTTCTGAATCAGCTTTATCAATTATTGACCCTCCCAGAAGTTGAAAACAAGCTTTCCTGCTTTCTTTTCCCACTTCCTAGGAAAAAAGACTGTCTAATCTAGTCACTTCAAAGTCTTGAAAGACACAGTAACAAACTGTTCTGTTCACTACCTTAAAACTCAGTTAAAATTGAAGTCTTGTTTGTACATGCAGTTAAAAGTCTAATGGTCATCTCATTCTAAAATGCATACTTTTCCAATGAATCAAACTCTTAAGCTTTGGTACTACGCACTAATGATCACCAGCCCTTAAAACAAAAGCTTTCCCTTACAGGTTTATTTTTTTATACTTTTTTTCTTTTGAAAAAACACCTGGCCTTCTATTGTCTCTTTTCTAATGGGACTACAAGATACAGGTTCTACTTCCTTTTTGTGACAAGGGAAAGTCAGTAGAGACAAGATGGGTCTGTCTGGATACTAGTGACTGTCTCAGGCTTAAGCCTGAGCTGGAGTCGAGCTACCTGAACTCTTGCCTCTCCGGCTGGGCGTAGCTTCCAAAGGCTGCTAGAACTCTTGACCAAGCCTGCCTGAGCCAACAGTAATCATGACCGTGACAGTCTCCTCCTGAGGCAATAGTACAGCTGTCACACTGAGTCAGCCTTTTGTTCCTTGTCACAGTTCTCCAAACCAAATTTACTACTGAAGTTTACTGCTGATTCAGCTGTTTGATTCATTAGTGAGCACCAGTCAGGAAACTGTACGTGACAGCAGAACTACTTGATTCTCTTCACTTTGTCTTTATTCTGTGCCTGAAGTGTTGCTGACAAACTGCTAAAGGGAAGTTAAAAGCCATCCTCCTGCGTGGTTACACACATCCATCCAATCCTTTCAGTGACAGCCATTCAGAATTAGGGACAGGCAGTATAACAACCATCACACAAGTCAGGTCTCAGGGTTAAGCAAGAAGAGCAAGATCTATTGTGTGTATTTACAAGATAAAGTGGAAGGAAGATGGGAAAAGATACAGCTAGGAAGAGAGCAACCTACTTGCTTATTCAGAATTTCCAAGTTGCCATGTTCTCTAGTAAGTAGCTATCTAAAAAGCTCCTTTGCAGAACCACGTTCTGATTTTTTTCCTTGTTGTGGAAGGGTGTAAAGTCCACTGAGAAGCAATTCAAGCACATGTGCACTTTGCAGTGGATAGTAGTACATACTAAGTGCTGCACAGCAGTCTTGCCTGTTATGGCAACAGTTAGTTAAACAATACCAAAGTGATTATTACTGTCAGGTTCTTTTCCAAATTAAATCACTGAGTTATCAGAGTATAGGCTCAACCTGTTTATGAGATTTGATCTTTATCTATGGTAAGGGAAAAAATGTATTACTTTTATTTCCATTGACTGTAGATGGGGAAAAGAAGAAGAAAGTGAGTATTAGAAGGTGAGGAAAAAATATTTGCATTTATTCAGAAGAGGGGGTCAAGGACAAAAAAAGCAGGAAAACACTGAATAAGCTATTTTAGTATTGAAATTTCCCTTAACTTTAGACATAGAAAGCTAGCAGGCTTCTATCTGATCTGCAATTAAGCATTGCTACCTTTTAACAATAAGGCCCAGGGAACATTAGAGTAGATTTCTATTCCAGGACTCCTCTCATGTCAGCAGAAAAACTACTGCAAACTCCCTGTTACAGCTGTTTTTGTAGCCTTAACCCAGTTGCTAGTTACAGTTCCAACAGGCATAACCAACAAGACAACCACATTGCATTTAACAATTAACTAACTTACTAATTTGAAGCTAGTTACTTAAGAATCCTTAATTATACAGCTGTGCAGTAGCCATCATAATGTTTCACTAATTTAGTCCACATATGATAGGCTAAATGCCAACTTCAATGAATTTTGCTACTGAGAATTAGTATTTACTTGTTGCTGCGTCAAGCAGGGGAAGAAATCTTCCAAAAAGAAGTGGCTACTCATGGCAACACGGACTACGTGAAGACTTAAAAATGCAGTGGGACAGCACAGCATCATTAAACTTTGATTAAATGTTGAAGACCATGGTTTGTTTTTTTTCTATATAGAGCTGTCTGAGGCAAATCACTTGGTGAAAGGTAAGCTCCAGAAGGGCTCAAGCTGGATCTGAGATTATTATTTAAGTGAGGACAGGACTAGATCTGTTACAGAACAAGAGAAAAGAATATTAAACCTCAACAAACAAAAGCTTACTATTAGCAGAGGCTCTGTTTTAAGTACAGGACTAGGAAAAAAAAAAATAATCTAGCTGTATTGTAGATGGTCACTTACCCTCCAGGCTTAGACAGTATCTAGGGTGAAGAGTTTGATTTAAGCCCGGAGAACAACTGATCAGGTAGCAAAAAGATTTGAAAGCTTCTACCAGTCAGTCTCCTGTAGCTTCAGCTGTGGGGCATGTCTGGAGAAAGTACGTATGCTCAGAGTCTGCAGAGTTGAAGCTCCAGAAGAGCTGTTCCTCAAGACAAAGGATAACACGTGCTTCTACTTAAATCTTACTACTTTTGAGCAAGCTCACTCTGAGAGCAGCGAGTCTCATAACATGCCAAGGGACCCGGGCAGGCCAGTTGGCTGGCTCAATTCAGAGCCGCTTGCAACAGATGCAAGCCCAGTATGAGAGACCCAAGAGCAGTGGCCTGTGACAGCGACCTCTCAAGGCTCCCAGAACCAGCCTTCAGCAGCAGAGGCAGCATGCTTTCCTACAAAAAATATGGCTTGGATCCCCTTCCCCAAAATGAAAATTAGCTTTTATAATTGGCTTGGAAATAGTCAGTTATAACTTCAGTGTAACATTAAAATGTGAAAATGCATTGCAAGGCTAACAAACGGTCAGGGTAAAAGTTTCTAAATCAGAGATGTAGAGCAAGAGGTGATTCTTAACAGTCTCATTTGGATTGTTTCTGCTCAAAGCACTGGGACGTTTCAGTTCTGACGGTATCAGAAGCAGCATAATTAGCCCATACCAAGCAGCACTTCTTGCTTTAGGTTCCACAAGTAACCTCCTTAGCCCAGACTCTGGCCATTTATGGGAATACATAATAAAGCAGAAAGTCAAATACCCACTTGGAACACATAACTGCAGTTCTTGCCATGCTGAAACATTTCATGTTCAGAGTTTTAATGGCATGTGCTCTTGCTTAAGACCCAAAGCACAGCCTTTAACAGAACACCAGAAAGGAAGACTGTATAGACCAACTCCTCTCTTAGTTTGAAGTCATCCCTCCACCAAGGAGCATTTTAAAAATACATCGATCGAACAATGACACAAGAGTAGGATGTACAGTAAGATGCTTCCTCTTCCTTTAAAGTCTCGTACATCCACTGACTGTTACTCAGCACCTGATGAATCACTGCTGTGATATTTAACAGGACTGGATGTGTCACATTCCCCGTTACAATTATTTAGTCAGCAAGTCCACATGCAGAAGCCTTGTTAAAAGAGAATTAAGAAGGGAACTATGGTGAACTGCAGATGACAAATTAAAAAAAAAATAGGCTCCAGTATCTAGTTTACTTACATACATCTCCATTACTGCACCAGGATGGATTTTAGAAGATGCAACTGGACTTGCAGAGTTCAAAAATCAAGTTTAGGCTATTGCATCAGGATAATCAATTTTTATTGTTCGTAGTACTTTTACATGGCCATAAAAATGACTGGTTCAGATAATATCTTCATTACAACCAAATAGTACTGCTTATGAAATTATGGTAAGATTGAGCTGTTAGAAGCTCATAGAAGAACAGCTCACAGAAGTAACCCGTATGTAAAATTACCCTTATGGGTATCTGCCACACAGGAATCCCCAGAAGAAATACTACTGATCTGTATTTGGTGCTGACTCTCAGAAAGGAAACATTTCAAGCAGAATGTGTCTCGTGCAGATCTGAAGTATGCCAAGCATCAGGGCACTTGCTGCTTCCTTCTCATCACCAAAACTAGCTTGATGGCCTGAGGTCAAAAGCCCGACATGCTGAAAGCGTGACTGTCCATACGGACGCAATACGGCTTGCGATGCTATCTGGCTGTATCGCCCAAGTCACCCTTAAGGAAGGGGATTCGGAATAACTACATACGCTGTTTTCCAAGTCTCTTCCTGAAGATAAAACTGTAACCATAGAAGGGAACACAAAACAGTGAATTCAACAATGCATCTTAAGCATTTATCAGCTGGAAGATAATCATGACCTTAAATAAAGTGCACAGTTTCAAGATTCTGAAGAGAAAAATAGTATTAGTTGTCATGACAATTTTGAGACTGTAATAGCACCAAAAGTACAGTACGGAGACTGTTCTCTCCCCTTCCTTTTCTTCCTTCAGTTCCGTATGCCGGTAAGACAAGGACTGGCTTTTCCTCCACCCACCAGTTTTTCAAGTTACATGCAGCAAAGAAGTTACTTTTACTTAAGAATTGAGAGCTATTTTGAGACTCCAACTGCTTGTAACTTTCCACCATATAAGATCTCGCTACCTATTATGTCTAATTATACAGAGTTGCAGAAAACAGGTGGTAAAAGAGGTAAGAGCGTAGCCTTACTGTTTGTCCAGTAAATACATTCCAGTATTTGAGCACATGGGATCTACAACCAAGCTCAAACCAAGTCTCCTAGTTCCAGATGGACTAAGCAGCCACCATGCAGCACTCTTTCATCTTCAGTACATTGCTATTAAAGGACTGTGAAACAGTTGTTTAAAAATGGTTCTTACAAGTTGCTGTGCCAACCAAAAATGGACAACTAGAATAAAGCAGGCAGCAGCATCACATAGTTTATAGTCCTAACATGTGTGTATAATCGGATACGGGAAAAACTGAAATCCCCTGAAGTCTCCCCTAAAGACAGCATAAGAACTACCCACTAAAAATACCATTTTAGGTGACGTGGTAAGACAAGCCAAATAAGAATTAAGAAAGAACATGAGGTGCTTTATTGCTGCATAAAGTTACATATCATTTGGTATATGTATTGTCTGCATATCCAAAATACATTTGTTAAGATTCCAATTTCAGCAGATTAATAGTAGGTTCAATCACAGTAAATTCACCCAGAAGCTGACACATTCCAAACATACACACACAAACCCCCAAAACCCACCCAAGGGATGCCCAAGTTTTTGAAAAGTGGAATTTATCTTCTTTGCAGAGATTTTAGAAAAGCAGGAATCTGCTACTTTCATTATTTCAGGGAAGGACAGAGAGCTATTACATTAGAGTGCATTAACAGGTGTCAAGAGCAGCAAAGGAAGTGGTAGATGACTTTAACAGAATGCTTACACGCAGCTCAGTTCCAGCTCTAATTCTAGGTGTTTTCACAGTCTACAAAGCACACCACTTGAGAGGCTATTTTTTCCAAATACTTTTCTATATACATCAGCAATAGAAAAAAAAAAAAATGTGAAATACTGTTTTAGGAGGCAGAATCAAAATGTAGCTTAATGTCTTTCCTGTCAGTCAGTTTAAAAAACAACTACTTCCCCCAACCAAATGCTTGTTTCTACACTCATACCAGTTTGTCCCCCATTCTGCTGCTTGCAAGGAAGAGATCACTCCCACACCAATAAAAGATCTTCCATTGATGCAGAATAATTAAACTCTCCAAAAAGACATGTATTTTACTCTTTCAGAGTTCTGGATGTCACACAACACAGCTCATTTCAGTGGTTCTGTTTACAGCTGTACTGGTGTAACTAATGGGGTGACAGACTACACAGAAGCGCCGCAGGGGAAAGCATATCCCTGAAGGTACAACCCTCCTGCAAACAGTACAGTCTTGCAATTAATTCACAGGTTAAGTGTGCATTACACAGTGTTGATTGGTCAGCTAACTCCCTGGCCACCTGGAAATTACCTACCTGTAATAATATTCTCCAAACAATAAACACAAATAAAAAATCTTATGAAAAAGGCAACTAAGTAGGAAAAAATTCAGAATTTAATCACTGGCCAAACTGTAGATTTTCACTAACAGCAGCTACTTATAGCTAAAAACATTTAATTCAAAAGATGGAGGGTATTAATGCTTTTAAAAAAGAATCAATACTGACCAACTGCAGTCTTGTTAGCTGAGGCTGAAAAGTAAGTTAACCCTAAGTGACTGAAGTAATTTGGACAAGCAAAAGCCCTAGAAGAAAGGCCACGTAACCACTGCCTTCACAAGCTTTCTCTTGCTGAGCAACCATGCTTTGCAGAAGTAGTGCTTGCTTCTTTGTGCTAAGCCACATACTATTAGTGGCATACCCATTGCTTTCTGGAGGCGAGTTACAAGGAAAGACCGTGCATCTACAGGCCCGATTCAGCTGGAGCATGTTGCTTTACAACCTGCATCTGTAACAATCTTATTTTCACCAACAGCTTATCGGTGCTGACAAGCTTGAGAGTGACTCCTACGCTGGCAGGTGGACCATGTCCGAGCGCTCACCATCAGTATTAGAACCCTATTTTTTTTACCTCTGCAAGTACAGAAAGATATATTTTAGTAAAAATCCAAACTGAGCAAGCTGCTTACCAGTGTCTGAAAAAGCTTGTGTATATGAGAACATAGCTCTTGACAGCTATGTTTCCTTCTTGTACTTTTTAACATGGCTACTTCTGCAGCAAGAAGTCTTATCAGGAGACAGGGATGGGGGGAAAAGGCCTTCCAAGGTATAAACTAGCAACAGGTAGCACAAGCAAGGAAGATTCTTACTTCAGATTGGCCATGACAGATCACTCAAAACTACTTCTGAAAAAACAAGAGACCCCTGAATCTGCTCACACAGGTATGGAGAAATTAACCCAACCAGAGTTAGTTCTCTTTCCCAAAGTGAAACAACAGCCTATTTCAGCTCTCCAGCATCAGCAGCAATCGACATCGTAGATATGGACAGCATTAGACACCTATTCGGTATACATTTACTCCCAGTCTGGTATCACGAAAGGCTAAAAAAGCGACCACACCGTTGCTCCAAAGTAGATATCAGAAGTTAAATATTTAAGGAGGAATACCTTCTATTTCAGAAGCTTAGCTTACTCAGAAGATTGCAGTAAGGTTCTTCAAATACAACGTGCAACCTCATTGAAATGTTAAAACTTTAAAGACTTTCTCCTGTTAGTTTTCATAGCAATGAAATATGTAATTGCCGCTCCCAAAACCACACAGTTTTTGCATTCAGGTTTTACCCTGTATGTTTGATTTAGATGGGAGGTTACTCAAGCAGTAATATTTATAAGAAGATTTGACTCCATTAGGAAGAATACAGACTATTTAGAGATTCAGATGGAAATTTAAATGTTTTCAACTTAAGTTTATTTCAGGAACACTAAACCATATTTGCTCTGTAGACTGGTGACTGACTATATTTACACAGAAAACCACTCCCCCAATCCTGTAGAAAAACCATTTCTTCTCACCTTGAAAGATCAAAAGTTCCGCAGATAAAATGTTCACATCAGTAATAATATGTCTACAGCTCAGAAGCCAGGAAAAAAAGCTGTATGCTGTAGAGATAACTTGGAAGCCAGTTATAAAGTACAGAGAGTTTTAAAAATCAAAGTTTACAATACTGGAATGGCTGATGCACGAACATGGCCCGTAAGTGTACGTGCATAGGATGCACTTCTAGTACTAACTAGCATCTTGTGCCTGTCAAAAAAAGTTACTCATAAAACCTGAAACAGAAGGTTTGATTACTCACTAGTGACAGGTAGATCTAATCCTTTGCCTTTACTGCTGGCATTTAGAGACAAACTGTTATTTTGAAAAATACGTAAGGATGCTCTCCTTCAGCAGTTCCATGAAGTAACATTACTACCCAGAACAGTAACTAAATTCTCATTTCAAGCACCTACTTCGAGTTTTGAAAGACAGACTCATCACTTGATTGCAGATGATGACAACCGAAGTCCTTTGCCACATCTAAATTAAAGCTGCTGTACACATCTTCATTTTCTCTGTAGTACTGTGCGCTACTGCCTTGCCACACTGCACAACTTCCCCAATGTAGCTGTAATAGCCTCGCTATTGTCACCAATGTGAACTTGTAGTCCTTAGAAATAATACAAGAAATTAAGTGGATTTCAAATTCTGTACCCTGCATGCCTTTGCTAGGCAACAGAGGAGAAATTAAACATCTATATTCAGATAATTTAACAGCACACGACAAAACATGCAAAAACTGGCTTTAGAATCCAATCTTAAGTAAACCCTGGCAAAAGGCACCCTTCTTCCATAGTTGCTAAATTAGCTAACGTTAACATTTGATACAAATATGTTAACTATCATAATAGAAAATTACATACCAGAAAGAATAAAAATAGTCTCTTACAATACAGCTCTGATTCTGTCCAAACACAAGATTACCAAATCCGTCTTAAAAAAAAAGGAACGTTTTATGTTTGGAATTAAAAGATTGCATGATACATGCCAAAACTCCCCCGCACAGCTAAGAGGCTAGGACGAAAGCAGCAGTTACATCAGTTGAGAACTAAAACCTCTTCTCTTGGTGCTAGGCTGCTAATAACACATCAGTTAATGCATCACTGATTACTGCACACAGTTTATAACACATGGGATTGTAGTTAAGATCTGCAGCCACAAAGCACAACAAAGTCTGGACACAGCTTATTCACGAAAAATGGGACTACTTCTCCCTGGAGGTCTCTGAAACCACTAACAAGAGCTACTCTGACAAGCTGAGCACATAACATCGTTTTACAAGTGTTACTGGAAAAAGCAACTACAAAGTGAGTATTATTGTTAGCCGCAGAGCTGACAGGAAACCCAATTCTGAGATTTTTCCTCACACAAATATTTACGACGGAGTACTCTATGTCGTAAATATTTTCATGATTATTCATATCCAGAAGAGATACTGCACTGCTGCAAAACATACCCATGCCAGATCCAAGAAACCACCACTAAACTTCAGTGGATACCAGGCACTAATTCAGGCTTCCTAAGGGTCGCTAAACTTTGTGTCTTCTCCAGCAGCAACACTCACAAGGAAACGATGAAAGACAGCATGCTCAATTATGTTTGAAAAACTAAATATCCATTGTTCTCAACATGGGGACAGGAATGTGCCAGAGCTGGGGAAACTCTAGGTAAGCATTTTGCATTACCAGGTGTTTTTGTTTGGGTTTTTTTTGTTTTGCTTTTGTATTCTCTCTCACACACACAATAATAAATATGAAGGAACTTATTGCTGATAGTTAACAGTAAAGCACAATATTCTCCATGACTAGGAAAAAAGGTTTGACCTTTCATTTTTATAATTCAGCTATTAATGACTGAACTTTTCTGTCATCAGCTTCACACTCATTGGGATTTTTTTTTTCCTTTATACCTGCACACTAAGTACTTCACAACTTCCTACCATGCTCTTATCTGAGCAGTTTGCAATCACTTAGATAATAAAGCTTTGTGGGAAACATACTTCTGACCTTCATTTGTACAGAAATACAACAGTTCCACACAGACAGAGGTTCTGAACCGCAAGGCAGATGCTTGCTCAACCACCACTGGAAACATGTTGCCTGTTTACTGACAGAATAGAAACACCAAGGGGAAGAGCATTTATAAAAAAGGAGAACTAAACACTTGAGACAAAAATAAAAGAAGCTAAAAGTCTCCTGAACATCTGCAAAGTCTGACAGAGTAGCATAGTATTTCATTACATGCAAAGCAGCTCAGTGTTAGGAGAAGAATCAGCTTTTTTAAATATTTCTAGAATATTTTGGCTGTGATTGTATGTGTATTCTGAGTTCTTTTATCTACATGTAAATGCAGTATGTCAAGAGCAATATGTGACTACTGAACAGAATTAAAACATCTTACTTATCCCAGAAATATCTCTTCTCATTACTTTGTTTCTCTTCAAGGAAGTCACACGATACATTCAACAGTTTTATTTGGCTGCTACTTATTCTGCTATTCTTATAAAGAATACTGTAAGATACAGACATTCCTGTACTTGCCTTTTCCTATTGAGTGCCACATATATGGAAGACTTTAGGCAAAATTTCTGTACATTCTGCAACTAATACACCAAAGACATTTTTAAGTACATTACTTTTTCTAATTTACTTACAGCCATCACCTAAACTCTAGAATTACATCTTACCAAAGACCACTGTCATGCCTAGAGTACCTTGATGCTTTCGTGTTAACTGTTTTTAAATTAAGAAGCCTTGTGCTAATTTGCACAGGCAAAGACCAAAATGCCTATCTCCAGGTGAATCTCTTGTACTGCAGCTACAAGACCTTTGGTACTAACATAGGACACATGTTAGTACAAGTACTGCTGCTTTTGACAATGATGTTAAAAATGTTTCTAGCTTATCGCTATCTATTTACAGAGCGATTAGGACTTACTATGACTGTCTTATTCTAGAGCTTCTAACATGTTAACTTTAAAAAGTTAACAGAGTGGTTCATGATAAAGTGGCTCATGATAAAGTGGCTCACAAAAGAACAGTCTGCTGCTCATTTCTTCCACTCATTTCAACTGTTTCCCTATAAGGGATCGCACTGGGGGACGGGGCACAGCTGCAAGGATCCAGTATAGCCAAGCTGTCTGAAGTCTCAGGGCTAGTTAACACTGACATACATTTAGGATGTAAAATTTCAATATCATGGTGTAACTCTGAGTCCTGAAGTTCATCTTCCAATGAAAAGTTATTTTAAACCAAAATTAGGCCCTTTCTCTGGCTTGCCAAAAGCACAGCCTTTTCATTCCATTATACTAGACATCATCCCCAAGTTGTGTGAGAATGTTTACGCTCTTTGTTGAGCTGCCTAGCCAGGCGTTCTTAGGTGCTTTAAATACCATAAAAGAACAAGTCACCTCTCCTGCTGACTGGCTACTGAGTCCTTTTGCTCACAACAGCTAGATGGGTGAGGTGCCACGAACTTCCTAAGCACGCCAGCTGTAACAGATACATCCAGGTGGACAGGATTTTTCTGCTAGAAATCAGAAACAAGACTGATTAGTTTTGTCACAAACTTATTTATTGAACAGTACTACACTTAGTACAGAGATACAAATCGTGCCTCAAAAAAAGCTCACAATCTAAGTCATGATTTGGCCAATACATTCCACAGAGAGATCAGTTCACACTCAAAGTGAATTTTTGAATTTTTAATATTTGGGTTAGATTTAATATATCCTAAGCAATAATTTGCTCTTCAGTTTATCCATACATGAAGTGGAACTACAGCACAGAATCCAAGTTCCCTCAGCACTCAAAGAAATGCCTCAAACTTTTATACATTTTGTACACGTCCTCAAGCATCTTTATATTTTCAACCCCGATCCAAACACCAAAACTCTAGAGCCACCCTTCCCCCACGTTAGACATCTCCTGCAGTCAATTCTAAACATGCCTCACGTGCATTATGCCACAGTAAACCTTCAGAGCTTAGCTAAGTTATACACCGCATTAAACTCGAGAACTGTCCCTTTGCTTGCTGCTTTCCAAAGCATCAGACTTAATTAAAAAAAAAAAAAGCAAAACAAAAAACCACCTTCAAATCAGAACTTACATGGAAAATACACATAAACTAACAATCCACTTCTGTCAAATTAGCACAATGGATCTCTTCACTACATTGATAGGTCCCTCCGCTGTTGCTTTAGATAAAGGCAAGGTACGTCCTGTAGCTGAGTGAGCACTGTCAAACAGATGCTCATTACTCTGTGGAAAAATAATGGATCTGCATTACAGTCAACTATAGAGCAAATTTTATATAAGAAGTCGAAGTGTGAAACTAATGTTAAAAATACATAATTTTATTATAGGCTTCAGCTACTAACTCCTATTTAGTAGTGTCAAAGCTAGCCTCCAACACCAAATTCTCTTAGAGGACCTCTGACAGGTGCAGATACCCTGCCTTGCAAGGCCGCACCTCCAGAGAGCATCCATCACAGGGATGGAAGGACCGGACAAGACTACAGTCCCCCCACACACCCCGAAAAGCACTCAGCCCCGTCAACACTAGCCTTCCCCTGCCCTTGCTGCGCCTTCCTGTGAAGGGATGACCTCAGCCGCCTGGCAGGAGGCCAGGCAGCCGTCAAAACCGCCAGCACCACGTGCAGAAGCAACCGGGCAGCAAGAGACGGTCACGTCCCCCTCCCCGGGCTTCACCCCAAATGCGTCATGGGCAGCAGGGGATGATTAATGGCGACGGAGCGACGCTTTCCTCCGAGGGAAGCGCAGCCACCCGTGCCCCGCCCGCACCGGCTGCGGGACCGGCGTGAGGGGAAAGCGGCGCACGGGCGGCGCCTGCAGCCCCTACCTGCAGCCCCGGCGGTGTCTCTGCTGGGGCGCCGGGCAGCGACCGCGGCGGGCGGGCGGGCGGGCCGGCCGCCTCAGCGCCGCCGCTCGACTCCGGCGGGCTCCGCGGGGAGACGGACGGCGGCTGGCGGCTCCGCGCCTCAGCGGCCCGACTCCTCCGCGCCCTCTCGGCGGGCGGTTCCGCCGCGCACCGCCAGAGGCGCCGCCGCCCCTCCATGGCCGCCGCTTCACTTCCGGGTCCGGCCGGGCCCGCTCCTGCGCCATCGACCGCCGAAGCGGGAGAGGGGGCGACGCGGCCGCCGCCGCCATCCAACGCGAGGCTGGGCCACGGGGAAGAGACGAGGCGCGGCCTCTTCGGAGCACAGGAAGAGGCTTCCCGCCGAAGCCCATCGCCGCTGCCCGCCGCCAGGGCACGGCCCCGCGGCTCCCCCGCCTCCCCCCCGCGGGAGAGGCGCCGACCACTCCCGCTCCCTTCCTCCCGCGGCCTAAAATGGGAAAGAGCCTCACACAAAATGGCGCCGGGAGGCTGACCGCCGCGCGTGCGCCCTGCCCGCCCCGCGTCGCCGCCGCCGCAGGACGCCGTCTCCGCCCCCCTCCCTCCCTCTCGTCCCCGCCCCACCGCGTCTCCAAGAGACGGCTGGCACCAATCAGATCGCGGCGTTCCTCTTCCTGTCCCCCGCGGGTGGCCAATCATCGCGCTCAGAGCTACATCCGGATCCAGCCCCTACCAATCAGCCGCGAGGAAACGCTGACTTCACTTCAACCTCCGCCAATCGGCTGGCCTTTAGAAGGAGCGCCAATCAAAAGTCTCCGTGGCGCTACCTGCGTCGACCGCTGGCCAATGCCCTCTGCCGGCCGCCCTGTGACCAATGGGGGTGCTGTCCGCGGCGCCCAATCCGGGCGGGGCAGGGCCCCCGGGGCGTCAGGAGGGGGCCAATGGGAGTTCAGGCAGGACAGATTCTGCTCAACAGCTTGTTATTGGGCTCGGGGCTGGTGATTCGGTGCGAGTCCGGGCTGGAGGGGGTGGAGCGGGGCCGCGCTCAGCCGCCGCCGCTCGCGGGGCTGTCGTCGTCTCCGAGGGGGCCGCGGCGCTGGGAGCGCGGCGGGGCCGGGCCGGGTCGAGCCGAGCCGGGCCGGGCAGCGCGGGGCTGCCCACTTCGCTCCGAGTTTCCAGGTAGGAAGGCGGGCGCCTCGGTAGCCGTAACTCCGCCGCCGTCCCGGGGGAGGGGGCGCGGAGCGGCGCTGGGAGCTCCCCCTTTCCCCCCCGCGCCAGCGCGCCCTTCCACCCCGCTGAGGGAGCGGGGACGCCCGCCGCCCCCCTCACGACGGGGACGGGGACTCCCTTCCCCGACGAACTCCGCCCCGGCCGCCTCCCCCCCCCCTCCCCCCCCGCCCGCCCCCGTCGCCGTCCCCGGGGCTGCCCCGACGCTTGGCTCCCGCCCGCGCCGCCCTCCATCCTCAGCTCCCCCCTCAGCCCGCTCGGCGCCGGCCCGCCCCCGCTCCGCCTCCCCTTCCCCGGGCCGGGGGCTGCGGCGTCCCGGCGGGCTGCCCGGGCGGCGGGCGGCCGGGGGGGCGGGAGCGGAGAAGTCCGCCCGGCCGGCGGGTGAGGGGGGCGGGGAGGAGGGGCTCGGCGGCGCGTCCCTCCGCGGGCCGCAGAAAGTTGCGAGGGCCGGGGAGGGGCGGGGAAGGCGGCGGCGGGCCCCGCCGCCCCCCCGCTCCCTCTCGGCGAGAAGCTGCCCGTGTGGGGCGGCGGGTTTCCCCTTCCCGGGTCGAACGCTCTCCCCCGGCCCCTCCGCCCGGAGGTGGGGAGCGGGAGCAATGGCGACGTGACACACCGAGGGGCCGCCGGCGGGAAGCGGCGGGCGGGCGGCGGCCGTGGCCCCGCTCCCTCAGCGGCCCCGCTCCCTCAGCGGCCCGGCGGGGCCGGGACGGGCGGCGGCTCCCTCCTTCCCTCGCAGCCCGGCCGCCCCCTCACGGGGAGACCCACGCTCAGGCGGGTCCGCCTTCACCGCCCCCCCCCCCCCCCCCCCCCCTTGTTTTGCAGTGTTTTCCCGTGTGCTGGCGGGGAGGAGAAGTCTTTGAGCTGGAATCCCTCAAATAACCTTTAAAGATGAAGGTAGGCGAACTGCGGAGCGGGGAACGGCTCCCTTTCCCCCTCCCCGCCCTCGCTAGCTGCTCTGGCGATTTCATTTTTAATCGCACGTCTCGGCTGAGCGACAGTAGGATAACGCTGGCCGGGGTTTCGGTGCATGCTGCAAATCCTGTTTCTTGCTCTCCAGCTGAGGTGTGGGTGAGCGAAGCTCTTATCGTCTTGCAGTAGTAGTCTGAAAATTCACAACGTCTTTGAGTTGTTGTCCTTTGGGCTACTGTCTTTAAATGCTTCCTGTATCAGCAGCTGCTATTGCAAGTTTGCAAAACCACAGCTTTTTGTCCCGCCTTCGCTCTTGCCGGTTTTTTCAGTACAAAGGCTTAACAATCGCAGTATGATTCACAAAAGAGAGAAAAACTTCGTTTGCCTTCGGAGTCGAAGAAATAATAACAATTTAAAAGAAAAAAAAAAAACCATAACAGGAAAAGTTATTTAATACTCTGTGCTGATTTCCTCTCTTGATAGACATTTTCAGCATGGTAATTTTGTCCTTGTTTATCAGTTGCTACAAGCACAATAAAGTGAAATTTCGAGTAATAAAGTCCAGATTAAGGAAAACATGATGAGAAATATTTCTCTCTCTGAAAATGTATAACCAATTAAGCTTTGATAAAGGCATTTCAGGAAACAAAAATACTAGTTAACAGCTGTTTGAATGATTACAACAAATTTCTCTAGAGGTCTCCTTTTAGTCAGCAGGAAAAAAAAAATCCTATATATAGAATGTTATAGACTTAATTGTAAGTATTGGGATGATGGCAGTCTCAAATGTTTAAGATAATCTGTGTCAGTGGATTGCTTATAACTAAAAAAAGTACAGCTATCTTTTATACTGCCTTTTTGCAGTTGAAATCTTTTCCTTTTGTATGCTGTATAGGAATGACTTGAATTAATAGTCACTCCTATACACTATTACGTTTTTTATGAGATGTTCCAAATATCAGTTTAGTACCCTCAAAACATACTTCTGGGAGAGTAATTAGGCTGACAGAGTTGGGGGGGGGGGGGGGTCAGCATCACTGGTAAAACAAAACTTCCTCTAACTTGTTTGTTGGTTTCTTTTTTTTTTTTTTTCCTTTTAAAGAACAGTTTGATTGCAATTCCGAGTAGACATTGTTTATCACTTAAGTCAGTAGGTCTAAAAGTTCAGGTGTAAAATTAAATATATAATGATGTTCCTGTAAAAATAAATATGAAGAACTAAATTTTGTTTTTATTTTTTCTTTTTTAATAGGCAGCAGATGAGCCTGCCTACCTGACAGTGGGAACTGATGTCAGTGCCAAGTACCGTGGTGCCTTCTGTGAGGCAAAGATTAAGACAGTAAAAAGGCTTGTGAAAGTCAAGGTAGTATACTGTGCTTGTTGCTGATTTTGTTAAAGCATTGTGTTGAAAGGAGTGTCAGATCCTAGTCCTGAAGATTAGGGAATGTTCATCATCTCACTGTATGGATTTTAAAGAACACTTGAATGTTATTTTTCGTATTTTGGCGTTGGGTTTGGGGTGGGTTTTGTTTGCTTTTTGTTCTTTTGGGGGGGTGGTGGTTTTTTAAATTTTCTTAGGAGGATGCTGGAACAAGAATGAGCTTTCAGATTACTTATTCTTGCTACTTCTTTCCTGATCACAGTCGTCTTCTCTTTGTGAATGCATCAGTTTTGCTGCAATCAGTTTTGATGTCACAAATAGAGGATTATGGCTTTACATGAGTAATAAGGAAGAAGAGCAACCTCTTCAGAAGCAAAAGTTCCATTTCATTCCAGCTGACATTCTCAATTTTATAGCTCAGAACTTAAGAGGCAATGCCGAAATAAATCAGTATAAGAGCAAAAAAGATGGCAATAATTAGTTTCTTAGACCACGTTTTAGAAATGTCCAGGATAACATTTGTTAAGTTTTGAGCGTCTTGCCGCTGCTTCTAAAACAGCATGCTTTGGCTGTAGCTGAGTTTCTACACATGCATAGTACTGGCACATAATATTCATTCACGTTTTCAGGTCTTACGCCAAAACAACCAAAAAAAAAAGTCATTATTTTGGTGTTGCACTGCTGTTGTTAATGCTAGTATGGGAAAACAAGAATAAAACGTAGTTAAATGAAAGTTAAAAATTCAAAGTAAATACAGAAATTGTTCTGCTTTGTTTTGTCAAAATCTTCCCACTTCCTACTTTCTTGTCTACTGTCCAGGATATGTAAATAAGGCATTAGTGACCCAAAACCCCCTAACAAATAGAGATGAAAGCTTCTTTTTATAACTACACATCTAAGTTTTTGTGTGCTTTAATGCTTAGATCAAGTAGAACAAGCTATCAGCCTCTTCAGTTACGTATATAGATCATATCACTTTATCAGAGTGCTTTTCATGATTAAAAAAAAAAAAAAACCATAATTCAGATCTTGGAGTCTTTCCCCCTGTTCTTAATGAGTACTTTTAGAAATTTGTGATGTTCTTTGAAATCTGTGTTAATGAGAAGCTCTGCAGGAAGCAGCATGCTGCCCTTCCTAGTCTGACATCCTTGATTTTGTATCTGTATCTTTGGTCTGATAGAGTATTTAGACTGTTAGTAGGTGTGAGTTTCTTTTTATCATTAGAATCTTATGCTTTATTACTCCATGATAAGATTTGCAAGTACATGAGGCTGCTGCGACTTGGTGGAAATTCCAGTCACTGTATCTCAATTATATTATAACAATTGAAGTTTTAACAAGCTAAGCCTGATATTGTAATTAAGAGCATGTAGGCACACCCCCGGCATGCTTGCAAGAGCGCAGAGAGTCCAAAAAGTCCGGTAGTCTTTTCCTGAGCAGCAGGACAACCCGTATTCATCTCAATGCCGATATAAAATTTTAAATAAAAGTTGCATGAACTGCATTATTAACCTGAGTGTTTGTTAATACCACCACTATCTTAGCATGCCCCTAGTGTTGTATTTATAAATCCAGCTACGGTGTAGACTGTGGTTGGGGGATAATTGGAGCTAGAAAACTGGACATGCTTATCGGTGGAAAGGAAGCTCCTGGAACTTTTGATTCCTGAAAAGAAATAGGGATTTTGGAATTTTTTATTAAAACACCATAGGTGTTTTTTCTGTAGCAAATGGCAGTGAAACAGTTAACAGTGTTGACATCTAAATCTTCATCTTTTATGTTTCTAAACTGAGTCTCTGCAAACTCAGGGATTCAAATTGCATAGGCTTACGTTCACACTGTCTCATTAGTGTTATCTTCTCAAACATAGGATTTTAAAGGGAAAAACATAGTTTACTTGCACTGTAAATGATTCTTATTTTCATTACACTTGTAGTGATTCACATCTTTACCATAAAACCTTTCTCTTGCTCAAGGTAGCAGAAATAGTTGTATTGATTGCAGTCAGTTTGGTGATTTTTTTAATATATATTTAATAAAGAGAGCTTTTTAGTTTGGTTGTGGTTTAGTACTCAATGTGTTGTTAATAAAGTGCTACAGTTGAGGGAGAGAAAAAAAACTGCTTAATCTTCTGATCTGGAAGCCCAGTTCCAGGTATGCCCTGGATTGCATCAATATCCAAACTCACATCAAAATGTATTTTCTTCGCCTTGGAATGGCTGATGTTTGATTTGCCATGTTCTTTAATTATGATGTTTCAGATTAAATATTAAGTGTGATACTTGGGGCTTTCTGTGAGTAAAATTGTCCATGCCACACATTTCGCATTCAATAATGTTTGAGTCCATTTGATTGATAAAGATCTTATTTTCCAAATTATTATAACTACAGTTTCATATGCTTTTTGTATGCTATTAAAAACAAGATATATATATAAGAGTTTATGAATATGTTTTCAGGTGGTCCTGAAGGGTGATAACTCAACTCAATTAGTGCAAGATGACCAAGTGAAAGGACCTCTAAGAGTATGTATATTGCATGCCTTTTTTTTTTTTTTTTTTTGTAATCACATAATTGATTTGTAAAATTTTAAATTTTGATGCTGTTTAGGTGCGTACCTCTTCTACAGAATTTAAATCAACGGGAGGAGGCTCATTGCTTTGGGTCAGATTGAGTCTCAGTAATTAGTCTTAACTCTCATAGCTTCTAGAGGCTGTTTGTGCTTTTCCATGTAGTATACTCCATACACAAACAGTTTTGCACACACAGTGATTTTTCTATCTTGTAAGACACAAAACTTCTTATAAGTAATGGAGAACTTGGTTACGAAGCTAAGTTCAAGCCCGTTAGACAATAGTAAATATGATTGCTCTCACTGCATTTTAAAATAGTTGATGTATTTTATATAAAAATATGTGTTGGTTTGTATTTTTATACGTAACGGTTGTCTGTTAAAATACATAGCTGCATTATAAAACACTGACTACAAATAGAGCTCTTTAGAGGAGATCGTCTTTTTTTGTCTTTGTCTTTTTTTTTTTTCTCTAGCTACTGCAAGAACACCAATGCATGTTGTAGGCTGCTGCTGGAATTCTGACCTAGTTGACAGTATAACAATGTTTAAAGTATAAAAAATACTAGTAATTGCGTGCACATCAGTAATAAAGTAATAATTACTTTGAATATTTGAATATTTACTTCCAATTAGCCTTCTATTATTTCTTGTGATGCTGTAAGTCATGCTGAAATTAGATGTTCAGAGTTCCTTACTGCTTTGCTGTCTACTTGCAGTTCAGCCTTTGTGCTTAAGGACCTTTGTTCTTACCAGCAAAGTAACTAAATTTTACAAAGTAACATTTAGCTAAAATGAGTCTTTAAATAAAAAAAATCTAGCTTGCTGGAAGAATTAATGTGTACATGTGTTTTTCTCCATTATATGGGTTTGGGATTACGTGTAACCTTGAGATACTCCTTTTTGCAGGTTGGTGCAATGGTTGAAACCAAAATGCCCGATGGATCCTTTCAAGAAGCTGTTATCAGCAAGTTGACGGATGCTAGTTGGTATACTGTAGGTGAGTAGCCACATGCTTTCATTTACCGTCTCTAATCTTTGAACAATATATTTCTAATTATAGGTAATAACATAAGCAATTATATCTTGTATTGTAAGGTCAGAGATAGATTTTGTAGGGAACTTTTTTAAGTCTTCCAGGTCTTGTTTCCTTTTTCCATTTAAAATAGGATAATAATTATTTGGTGTTCAGGGGGGCTGTTGCAAAGGTAATTGCAGGGCTGAACAAACCAGTTCTATTTGGCACAACGTACGTATGCTGATGTTAGCGTCACTCACTGGAATTCAGAATAATTTTTGCAGATTTTAAGTCATAAATTTCGTAATTGCGCTTCTAGCTGAAAACCTGGGGCATGTAATGAATGACTGAAATGCAAGCCTTTCACTACATGCGGTCTTGTACACAAGAACAACATTGGTAGCACCGCTATGCGTTCTGAAGTCATTCCTCTGTTTTGTGTAGAGTTGAGGGTTGTGTTTTGTATAAAGCAATAGAAGAAAGGATTTTTTTTTTTTTTTTTTTTTTTTAAGAAAAGAATTGGCACATCACGCCTTAAAAAGAAAAGACGGGGCATTCACTTATAACATGAATGACTGTTTGCTTTAAAATAATTTTCAAATAATGATTATATCTAAAGTGAAATAGAAAACTACTTTGCTTCTCATGCTCATGCACTTTTCAGTTGTTGAGATAGAAACCTCAGAATGCAGGGTCAGTGAAATTTCAGTGTTGAACAAGAATTCATTGCAAGATAAATTTCTTTATTTTGAATAATTAGAATTGCTCATTCTGATCTCTAGACTTTTCTGAAACAGCTTTAACAGTAGAATGACAAAACCCAGCAGCATTCAAGTAATACTAGAGAAGCAAATAAAAACCCACAGTATTTGAATCAAAGAGCTTTGCAAGCACCCATCCTTTTTTGCACAACTTTCTTACAGCAGTGGAGCATTATATTCACTCATAGTAGGATGGAGGGAACGTGCTCCTCTTAATTGTCCTGTACATGCTACTCTTTGGTATTGCTTTTGGGACTGGTACTTGTAAATTTAAACTGTTTGTTTTTTACTAGCTGCCTTGTGTACTGAATGTATTCAGCTTTACTTCTCTTGAGGCGTCCTCTGTCACATGAAGTGTCCATTATTTTGATTCATCAACCCCTTTTTTAAGATATAAAGAAGATATTTTCAGTAATCCAACATTTCCATTGCAGTAGGTGAGGTTATGTCATCTTTGGTGGGATCAGGATAAGGCTCTCACTGCAGATAAGTTGGAAGGATTTATCACTTTACGGTTATTATTGTTATTATGTGCTTTAAATATAAGCCAGTCGACTTACCAGTTGACAGAGCTCACTGCTCTTCGCAGTTTTCTTCAAGATTCTAACATTGCTGTAAAATTGCAGATTTAGCTGCAAAATCATGGTGTATGTCAGGTCAGGGAGTAAAGGCAGGATTATTTTGGAGTGCAGAAGATTTAAAATCTACTTGGTTTAGTACTGTGATATACGCAATGAAGAACACTGGACCTTCAACTTTGCTTTATGTTGACTTAGAGGTTCACCATTCTGATAGAGAAGAGATAAGAAACACAGTCTTGCACTGATAATTTCATGGTTTATGAATTAGCATTCCCATTTTAAAACTCTTATTTTAAAGTAGCATTTTTAGCCAATTCTGTTTGAATTTGGACCAGATGATTTACATCAGTAAACCAACCCTACATATTCTTGCTTCAGTGATTAAAAAACGCTTTAAACTATTAATTGATAAACATATTTGTCTTCTTACATTTGACAGGTGAACTTTAAATCCCCTGTTTTGGGGGTGAGTTTTGTCTGAGTTTTGTTTTTCCTTTTTTTTTTTTTTGTTTTTTTTTTTTTTTTCTTTTTTCCTTTTTTTTTTTTTTTTCTTCCCCCCAACCTCCTCTTTTCTCCCCCACCATTTACTTTTGAGCAGTACACTTCTACCAGAAGTCTTCACTTGATGAGCAGGTAGTTTGAACAGCGAATATGTGCTCTGCCCTGTATTAGTGGGTTGTTGTTTAGATTTAACAAGTTGTTGGAACTCTCCCCAGTAATATAAGAGCAAAATCATGCATGCCATGATTTTTACTTTATACATTTATTAAAGTGCAGTTCCTCAGAAACTTGAACCAATGGATTAATTTTTTATTGTAATTTTCTTTCCCCAAAAAATATTTTTTGACAGGTGGAACAGGGAAAATAAACTCATATGTTTTCCATATGCAAATGTATTAAGACTGCTAGGATTTTGTGAAAATTTGGAGCTGGGGGTGTGGGAGGGACTTAAGTCATCTTACGGTAGGCTAACATGCAGTACCATAATACGGCATGTAGAGTCATGCCTGTGACTATGAAAATACAATTTTAACACATTGGAACTGTATTTAGATCTTACAAACATTTTTTGAGTTGTATGTAGTGGTGTGCTTATTGGTGTTGAAAGCACAGGTAACACTGACCAAAGTAAGCAGATCATGAAGTTTGTGTCATTAAGAAAATGGTTATTTTACTTTTAAAATTGGGGTAGTGTTCTAGGTTGAGTACAGAAACGTTGAGGTGTGAAAAATAAGCCTTATCTTTTGCCTGCTGCTTCCATTGTATCTTTGTAGAAAGTTTTGGCTAGATATTAGGTGTATGTTTATGTTGCTGTGAAGCAAGCAGAGTTGAATTGGTTCCTTTTTAATACATGGTGGGATGTACTACGTAGCAATCTTATTGACTGATTCAGTCAAAGCTAAAGAGTTGAGAGGGAAGTGGATTAAACAGCCTTCAGGTTCCTAGAATGTGGTCAGGCTTGAGATGGAAAGCACAAGGGAAAGCTTGTCTTCCAGTAGTATGTGCTTTTCCTGTACTATTTATTTTCTGTGTTATATAGCGTCTCTTTCTTGGTGATCTAAAAGCAGACTGATATGGATAGGGAACTGAGTGATATATCCAGACAAACATTTTCAAAGTATTAACTACACAAATCTAAAAAATCTGCCAAAACAAACAACATGCGTGTCTAGTGGGAAGTGACGATGTTCACTTTTGGAAATCGGGTTCTCTATTTCAGATGGGTATCTAAAGAAGAAAAAAAGTCAGTTGAAACAACTTTGCTTTGTTCCATAAGGTGAACCAGTAGAAATGCTATGTTGAATTTGCTGTAGTAGGCTGCTTTGCCACCAACATAATGAAAGAGCCAGGATGGTGATCAGTTAGTCTACTTTAACAGTATCTCCTGCCTATTGGTGGTGTTCGTGTACCCAAAATAAATAAGGATTTATTTTTATTGTAGCTGCCGTGGAATCACTTTTTCACCTTCTTTTACTTAATAATGATGTTACTGTAGCTGTTTAGTTATACTGAAATTTTCAGCTGTGACTTGGAAATTGTTTTGAAATTACGTTTGCAATTCAGCTTTTCAGTATAAGTAGGTGAAGAAGCAAAAGCTGTTTGGAGTGAAAGTTTAACAATGTCTGGAGAATGCCATTGCACAAGTCAACCCTCTCATCTGCTCAATTGAATCTGAAGTGGGATGACAGTAGTAGTGGTTGAAGTTCTTTGGATAACAAATGGCTCAGTTGGATGTTTTAATCTTTAAAATGCAATTATTTAAAATGAAGGTAGTTAATTTACAAATTTTAAAGTGCTGCATTGATGCTTTTGAAGTGCCAAATATATTGCTAGGTGATAATTGCATAGCATTAGAATGGTCTATCAGATCTGCTTTCAGCTGAGCCATGTTTGAATTACGGCTTACTTAGCATACCATCCACCTGATTCTCTTTTATAAAATGCTTCAGGTAAATACTAAAATAATACCTGAAATGACAAAAAAAATGAAACCACAACCCAGACCACACCTTACAAAGTGCATAGTTGTATTTTCCTTCTTTCACATTCTCTCTGGAATGTTACAAGCATGACCAGAATTTCAGAAAACAGAAATCCTTATGTATATGTTCTTTAAGGAAACACTTTTGCGTCCTTCTGTACAGTACTAGAAGCGATGTCATGTCTATATAAAAGTGAGAAGCAGTATTTCAGTTGAGCAAGCATCCGAAGAGTTGCTGTTAGAATGGCCTTTTTTATTGCCCCACCAAAATGAGTGTCGTCTCTCTTTTGACAAAACTCATGTCAATAGTCTGTATGTGCCTAGGTCTCGTTAAATGCATGTAATTTAGCTGTATCTACAACTTTAAACAAAAGAAAAAAACAGATGAAATACATTGAGCCCTGTGCCTTGTATTTTGCTAGATAAAATAATGGAGAAGTTTTTCTAAAGAGAGAAAGAGAAAACATGTATTAGCTTTCAGTAATTTTTGCTCTAAAATGAGTAGGAGATAGGGAGGGAAAAAAAACAAAAGAGTGAGAGGCATTTGCAGTTTCTAGCAGACCTTGCTGTCAACAGTAGGGCTTTATATACTGTTTAGAGTGAAAGGGAGCGTGAATCTTTATTCTTTGAGAATTATGGCTTTCAAGCTTCATCTAGTACTTTTATGTAAGAGAAGACATCTTTTCTCCTTTTAAAAGTTATCATGAAATGGCAGAATATTTTAACATAAATAATAAAGAATTTATTTTTCTCATTTTTTTCAACACTGCATGAGTCTGCAAAGCCAACAGAGTTTTTCCTTTTTGGCTCTGGTACGGGGTTGTACATCAACGCGGCCCAACTTTGGCTGTGCTGTAAGCCAGACACCACTTCTGAGACACCTCTGTGAGCCCCATACCTCTGCTTGTGCTGCTCTCCGGCCTCACGTGGTGGTAGTTCCCTCCTCTCCTGTGGTCAGTGTGGCAATTTGCAGGGAACGCTGACTGAGCGTGCGCTGGGAGGAGTTAGATACCTGACTGCTTCTCCTTGCGCAAGTGAAGTTTTGGGTAGTCTGCTTGAGTTGTTCTGGAAATGAAGTATAGTCTCAGCCACCAGTTGCATGGCTCTGGAGTACCGCATTTAGGAGGGCAGGTGGCAGAAACAAAAGGTGTTAAGTATTTGGTTCTAGTTCTCTTTCATGTTGCATGGGTTTTGAAAATTCCGGTTCATAATTCTGAGAATGTTTATCAGAAAATGAACCAACAGTGATGTCCTAGGACTTTCAGGAGCAGGGTTGCTAACAAGAGCTATTTATAGTCACATTTTCTTATTTTAAAAAAAGTTTTCCTCTTCTGATGCTGTGTGGAGATATCTTGCGAACAGGAAAAATTGACTTGGTCCTGGCTCCACTACAACTTTAAGCTCCTCACATGTCTTATTCCTGCATGAAGGGTGATAAAAGCTGTCAGTGACACCACAGTCAGTTGATTTCATCCGTGCCAGAGGCTTGTCGCTTTGTCTTTTTATAATTTCAACAGCACACGTTTTGTAGTATGTGCAAGGCACCAGTCACGTTTCTGTGGCTGGTTTGACCAGTTCTTCCCAGCATCCTGTTGAGTTCTACATCCCAGAAACGTCACTTCATCTTCTGGCTGTGCATGTGTCATCCAGGAATCCAAAACCACAAGTGTGACAGGGGAACTGTTCAGCTGCCCCCGCTTCGCGGGTGCTCTATACCACCCTGACCCACCATAAATTTGTTCTTTTTGTCTTTGAAATGTTGCTTGGGTGGATTTTGAGGAAACGCTCAATTTTCCTCGAGTCCTTCCATGGGACATATCATTGTTTAAGTGCACCTGTGGCACATAGAAACCGTGCAATAGCTGTGTTGGTTGCTTTCTGGAGAATCTAGAAAAAAATAGCACTGCATTTTGCATTTAAGCGTGTTTAGGCAACGGGCAGGTGGAGGAGCAGATGTGATAGTGAAAAAGTATATTAACTGAACCTTGTTACAAATCAACTGGATAGAGCCTTTGGTTATAAAACTGCTTTTGTAACAATGCGGACTGAGTGTTAAAAATAAAAAATTGTGTACAAACAATAGTGTAGGGAAGGCAAGGACGTAGACTTCTTTTCTCTAATCTCTTTATATGTAACAATAGTAGGACTACTGTAAAGTCTCAGAAAAAGCACTTTCAGACAGTAGGTTTTTGTTTGTAAGGTGATAGTCCTCCATGAGTAGACTCGAAAGGGTTGCACTTCTGTGTTTTCAGTGGTACTTCATATACATTTCTGTAGAGAAACTGAAGCTCATTTAAAATGATTTTTTTTAAAGACTTGAGTTCTGTAGTCTCTCCAGTGGCACAATACACCGCAGTATCTTGCTCTTAAGCCCTCTTACAGTGATGAATCGGTAGTTAGTACAGTCCTTGTCTACAAGGTCATTCAACAAGTATTGCATGACTCTTGGTACTTTCTATATTGTTTCCGCAGCTGAAAAGCAAAAATCTGCAAAACTTGCCCGCATTCATCGAGACATGCATAGGTAGCATCTCTGGTAGTTCACAAATTACTACTTTGTCAGGCAGCTAGTGAAAATAATTAAGTGTGCATAGTGGCACTGGGTCAGTTTTTACTTGTTGGTATGTACTTCCATTGTCTTGGTAGATTTAAGTTTCTGAATGGGATAAGGAATGAGAAAAAAGGTTTACTTGCTATGCAGTGTAGAATCTCTCCTCCTTTGGGCAGCAACAGTAACGTAACTTGTTGGATTTGAAGTTAGCAAGCAGATGCAGCCTTGAGGGTTGTTTTTCCTATTCACTTGCCTATTACAGGATTGCCTTGTTCTGGTAACACTGATGGCTCTGTCTGTAAGTAATATGGTAACTATTATGAGGATGTTATTGCTAGTGTCCTGCTATGTTCTCCTTTTTCTTTCCTTTTTTTTATTTTTAAAATCTCTGGTATATTTATAAACAAGATGTAGTTAAACTGATGTGCAATATTTTGTGGCAAGTTTCCTCAGAGTTCCCAAAAATTATTTTGATTAGTCGACTTGCTAATATTTGTTATATAAATAAACGGGAACTGTTGTTGAGACAGCGTTTTTGTGAGGAAAGGGTTAGTATAATTTTTGTTAATGGCATGTACAGGCCGGCTACAGGCAGGGAATGGATGATACCCGCTCATCAATGGTGAGTTGAAAGTTGCGCAGTTTAATGCTTCTTTTGAGGTACCCAGCTTTTAATTGAGAGAATTTTTTTCAAACTTTTGGGATGTATTGTATTGATTCCCACTGGGAAGCTTTGTTTTTCTTTTTCTGTCATAGCTTTGGCTTGCCTAGGCTTCCAGAAACAGAAGAAAAATCAATTCTGTTTCTTTCCTGTTACCAACAAGGGTGGGATGCAGCAAAGTTCTGAAAATTTCCATTTTATTTGCACTGTTTAAATATGCTCTGTATGGAGCATATTGAACTCCATTCTTGGGACTAGAACAAGCATTGAAGCAGAGACTGTTCCTCCAGGTTGTGCTGCTTAGTCATCTTTTTTTCCCCCCTTCTGTGAGCATTCGTCATGAAGCAACATATTTGGAAGAAAGACCTCTGGCCAGCAGAAACGTTGCTTTTCTTTCTGTCATTCCTACTTTGTTCTATTGACTCTTAAAGAGTAAATAGAGGTTCCTGGCTAGTATGCATCATTCTCTTTCCAGAGGTGTTTACTGAAGTAGTCAGCTGGTACACCCTGTTTCCCCAACAAGTACCTGCCTACTACAAGATTAGGCAATATGAGTACTTAAAGAGCTTCTGCTTTTTCATACTTGTTTCTTTGGAAGGACAGGATTGTAAGTTCCTCTTCTAAGATAAGTATGGTGGCATTGTAAGCACATCTTTTCATGATTGCATTACATGTGGATGGGGAGGCATCTCCTTCTCTTCCATTCCTGTTTCCTTCCCTCCTTAACATAACGGATACTGTTCAGTAAACTCTTTCTTATGGAATACAACCTCGAGAATTTCTGCTGTTGGAGAAGTTGGAGTTGTAACAATAACCTATTTTAGGAATGATAAAGTCATGAATAGAAGTTATTCGACACTAATTTAAGAGTGTTTAATTTGTCTGTTAGTGCTGAGCATTTTAACTAGAGTTAAACAGCCTTACTTCTGGATGAGGTTAAAAAGAGGGATGAATTTGCAGCTTAGAGCATATTCTAAGAGTGTTTTAAGTTCTTCTGACATGACTGCTGTCATAATATCAAGGTATCACATAACCAAAAAACGTGCTGTCTGCCCTGCTGCTTATATTTATGAAATCCTTAGTATATGATACTGTACATTGAAAAGACATTCTCCTACAGCCTCTAGGACTAGCATTAAGAAGTCATGCATAGGGTGGCAGTAATATGAGCGGTACTTTTGGTGAAGTAGATTTTTCTTAAAAGTGAGATGGAAACCCCATCTTCATTTAAGAAAGGTATATATTTTTAAAGGTGCTGAGACTATCAGTGTGTTTCTGATTACCCTTTCAGTAAGGCACAAACAAGTATTTTCCCTAGAAGAGAAGCAAGTTGAAAGAAGCTACAATTACAAAATATTTCATGCATTGTGATTAATTTGAGAGACTTCTTACTCGGTCCCACTTTAGTAATTCAAATAATTGATATTTTTGTATGAAAAATGGTGCTATTCTTTCTCCATTGACGCTTTTTATAAAGTGGTGACTAATTTAGCTAAGGAAATCTTTCTTTTTATGCTGTTCTGTTACATACTTTGTTGTTCTGCAAAGATGTTGTTTTGCTCTGAGTTGTGCAGCTATGCTGTCAGCTGCAGGTGCTGTTGCACATGTCCACAACATAAATCATTGTAGAATGGGCAGACAATTTCTTATATATCTAAAAACTCTTACGTGGTCAAAGAAAGTTTCAGTTTATCCTTGAAGCAAATAAATTACTTTGAAAGACTAAAAATACTAGGGTCTTCTGGTTCTGCCCCTCACAGTCCTCCTACCTCTGCCCCTACTGGTCCCCATCAAGACAGAAAATTAAATGTAACTGTCACTTTTCTATTAATCATTTAAAAAAGGCAAGGTCTTTTTAAGTAATGATAATGCTATGGTATTTCCTTCTATATAACACCACTTAGATTTTGTTATTGACAATTCTGTTGTAATTGTCTAAAAGGATTTTCTGTACTGAGCAGGTGATGTCTGTAGGGATAACCACACACAGACTTGATAAAAATTGTCTCGTTTTGTCATTTGTGTGTGCATATATGTATTTACACATATTTATATGAGACTCTCTGGGGCTGGATATGTTGACTCTATCCATTCTTTTAACCTGAATGAGGGGTGAGGGGGAGAGAAACTTCAGTCCTGGAAGAAAATGACCAAGGTAAAATAGAACATATTGGACTTGATGACTTTGAAGGAATCACGCACTCTTACACTCTGCCGTGCATTTCCTTTGCCCCAGGCAGAACGCTCTCACGTGGCTGCTGAGCAGAGATATTTTTCTACACTTTCATTTAATGGTTATGCCAATTCCTTGGCCTGCTGCAGTTCAGGATGGAGGTCTGAGAATTTGTGCTTCTCCACCTTCCTTTCCTGAAGTTGTGTGATAACTGCCTCTTGTATGAAAAAAGGTACTCTATCCTTTAGGAAAGAGTGGCTTTCCTTTTAGGGGCAGGAGGGGGGTTTCAGAAGGGGCTTTGGGGTTTTTTGTTTTTGTTTTTGGATTTTTTTGTGGTCCACCTGTTTCAGTTTTGGAAAATGTAGAGTGTCCTAGCACTTTTTCCCTGTATGGCAAGGGACAAGCAGCTTCTGTAGAACAGGCCACTTCTGTACCTTCAACTAGAGAAAACGGAGAGAAATGGCAGAAAAGGGCTTGTAGGAAGAGGTAGACTTGTCTTCATTCAGGTATGAAACTGGGAACAGGACTGAAAGCATGACTGCCAAGCTCTGAAAGCATGCTTGCGCTTTCATTGTCTGTGGGTCTGAGGGTTGATTAGGAAAACGTAATTATTCAGCATTAATTGTTTTTTTTCTGTGTTGTTTTGTCCATGGAAGTGAAATATAAATTGATGAAGTTGACACTTCTGCAATTGCAAATACATTTTGCAATCTATAATTGTCTCATATTGGTTAGGAATATCTAATTATGTGACTTTCAAAGTTCTAAGTTAACTTGCATGTTTGTTGTAATTGAGGAAAGCAGAATATCTCGCACAGGTCTTAATTGTCATAATTTCCTTATGTGTCCTAATGTAAGCAGAGTTTAGTGTGTTTTGCTAGTGTATTTTACTTAACAGTATTTATAAGATTTTTATCTCCTAGGGATGAAAAAATGGTGTATGTCATCAAAAAATTGACGTTTGGGAGACAGTATAAGAAGTAAAAGTTTTAAGCATTTTATATGCTCTACAATGTGATACAGAGGCTCTTTGCCAACTGGCTTAATTTTGAAAACTGTTCTGGTTTATGAATGGTTTGCTTGATTTCTTCCTCTACTATACTAGTTTTAATTAAATAGGTAGAGCTTCCAAAATTGGGGATAATCTAGACTGATTTTTTTTTTCTTTACTGTCAAGTATCAGGTTCTGTTTGCTTTATTCAATAAAGTTATCTGTTGCCAGTCACCAGCCATTTGTCCCCTAAAATGATTATTTGTGAAAAATTAGTAGTTTGACTTTAGTTCTGAATGTGTTTGGCAAAGGATAATGATGGTAATCTGCTTTTAAGTCTCTTCAGAGTAATGAGAAATGGCACACACTGTAACATTTAAAAAACAAAAAAAACCCCAACCAGCCAAACCACCCTAAAACTTGAAAATATGCCAATGAGATATTGTTATCAAAGCGTCCAGAGAGCTGATGAGTGACACATTTGGAGTGGGTAATGAAACTTGACTTCAAAGGAGTGGCACGGATATCTTTTTTTATTAATGTAAACCCGTGACAACGCTGAACTTCAGAATTATTTTGAGCGCCCTGGTCTTTGCACTTCGCCGATCAGTGGGTGCCAATGCTGAGTTAGTAACGCAGAGGGGAAGAGCTCGTGCTTTGTTTTCCCGGTTAGTGTGAAGGGTCGCAGTGGTGGCTTCCTCGAGCCGTAAGCTAAGCTGGAAGATTTTGAGAGTAACATACTGATGTTGGGGTTGACAGGTCTTACTGATATTTATATTTTAAAAGTTTTGAAAATATTATTAACTAGTATAGCTAATTAGGCATATAGGTATCTGCCGTTCTTAAAATATTAGGTTTTTGGAAGGGTAAAAGTTAGTTGCTTTGCGTGTGCAAGAATTATAATGTAAGCCGTGATGATAATTCAGTAGTGGAGCATCCCACAGCAGTATCTCTACTTTGAAGATGGAAGAACCTTAAAGCTTATCGTATCAAGCTTAATTAAATTTGTATTCATACCTTTTTATATAGTTATTATTGCAGTCTGTGGTTTTAATCTAAGATTAGGAGAATGTGACTGTTCTTTAGTTATTGACAAATAAAATAAGTGCTTTTCTTGCTGCAGCCGATCTGTGTTTTCGCTAACAATACATGTATATTTGATATTCATGCTAACTCAAGAGATTTTTTGTTGTTGTTAATATAAGTATGCCAAAATTATCATACCAATATGCACAACACTCTTGAAACTTTTTTTTTAAGTTCACTACTGGACAAAGTATGTTTCAAGTAGTTTAAATATAGAGTAGTACTCTGCACTTTGACCCATACAAACAAACTTTTACTGTACTGGAATGCCAGACTGCAGCCACCTGGTCTCTGCTCTTTGAGAAGGGCCTGTTCACATGGTTCAGACAGTGGGATCTGAACCAGTGGGGGGGAACCAGTGACTTTTCTTTCCTTCTCTTCAAGGAAGTTTTCGTGAAAAAGTTTTATGTAAACTGACTAAAGAGTAGGTCTTTCTCAGGCAAAGCTTGCAATAGCATTATAGCATTCTAGTCGTCTTCAGCTGTGTATTGATGGAAATTGATGGAACTTCTCTGTCACCTATACATGAGTTTTAAGAGAACAGGATGTCTACTAAGTATTCTTTATAAATTGGTCAGACTTGCAGTTGCAAGTTTCCAGTACTCCCAGTCTGTTGGTAGTACAGTATTGATAGTGTAGCAAAAACCATCGCACACTTGTTTTTCTTTCCATTCATTTGTCTTTGTGGGGTTGGTTGTAGCAAGAGAGAGGATTATAAGGTAGCATAGGTAAGGAATCAATGGATAGGGTCAAAAAAACCCCAAAACCAAACAAAACCCTAAGATTGTTAGGTAATAGTAGCTGGTATGCAGCCAGTAGCTATGGTTTGAGATGTGCAGTGTATTGATAAGAAGGATGTCTAAATTAGACTGAGGCTATTGCATCCAAAAGCCTTACTTTACATTGGCTTGAATCTCTGTGTGAAAATGTTATTTCTTCTTAGACCGGATCTTGAATACCACACTCCATTTCGCTTGTGAACGAAAGTTACGTTTAAATGCAGGTGTTGGAAGTCCAGTTTTAGGGAATATTCTAAATTGTGAGACAAATAGTAGACTTGTTTTGTCAGCTTGGGAAGGAGATCTGATCATCTTGTGCCAATGTTTTTTCTTGGCTTCATGCTAGTTTTTGATGATGGTGATGAAAGGACCTTGAGACGAACTTCGTTATGCTTGAAGGGAGAAAGGCACTTCGCAGAAAGTGAGGTAAGACAATGATAGACATGCAATGAAAACTAAATAGTTAGTTTATATTTTTTTTTATAATAAGAAGAAATTGCAAACTAATTTTGTTTCCTCTTTTTGCATGTAGACACTTGATCAACTGCCCCTAACCAATCCAGAGCACTTTGGAACTCCAGTTATTGGGAAGAAATCTAATAGAGGAAGAAGATCTTCTCTTCCTGTGTGAGTTTCGATAGTGCTCTGTTGCTTTCCTTTCTTCTAGTGTCCTTTGCTAAAACTGAAGTAGTACCGTTGAAGCTGTGGTGGTCTGAATGCTCTATCACGTGAGCTGTGTACACAGCTTGTAGACTTCAGTAATTCAGTTCATGCAGACGTGTTCATATGTTAGCGGTATTATGAAATCAATGGGGTTTTTTGCTTGTAGTAGCCTTAAGAATGTTTATGCTTCTTTCGTATAATAGGAACTCGTGTCAGGAAATGTAGGATTTTTAACCTTCTTTATACTGCACAAAGTAGGAAAAAAAGGTGCTTTTAAATTTCTGGGGTAGAGACCATTTCTCTTTGTTTCATGTCTGTGCACAATCAAATCCTGATTCATGCCTCCAATTCCAACATGATGCTGTTGTAAAATACTACTACTTGGAAAGAATTTCTACAAAATTCCTCTTACTAAGTAAGTGCACTTAATATTTAAGTGTGTTTCAAGCAATTTCAGCTCTTGAAATTATAATTTTGTTTTTGAAGCTTTGCAGAATGGGAAGAAAGATCTGTTTGTAAGCTGTATTTGCTTTCAAATATTAACTTCAGACAAAAACTTTAAAATACGCTGTGTTTTAATAATTTAGTACTGAAGATGAAAAGGAAGAAGAAAGTAGTGAAGAGGAGGATGAAGATAAAAGACGTCTCAATGATGAACTGCTTGGCAAAGTTGTGAGTGTGACTTGTAATTCTGAGAAGGCAGACTGGTATCCAGCTTTGGTAAGTTGCTTAAGACGTTGACATCTCTGGTGTCATACTACTAATATCTTTTTGGACAAGAGTGTCATCTGACTTGTTACATTGTTCATATAGCAGTTTTCCTGGATTGGATGGTTTGCAAACTTCACAACTTACAGCAAAATTGTGACTGTAGTCAGGCTAAGCTCTGCTGCCCATATTTGCTAAAAATACAAATATTCTACAGTAACTATGAAGAGTAGGAGAGCAAAGATTAACGTTTATGTATAAGTTGCAGTTTTATGGCTCTTAAGTCTTTCAAAACTGCACATAAATGATTGGTATGTAACAATATTTTTCTTCTAAAAATAAGATACGTTAGGACTTGCACTCCCAGGCAATTTGAGCAACTAGATTTATGAATTTTAATTGCAGTGGAGTTTTTATCTTTTTGTATTTTTTCTTTAGACTTTCAATTTTAAGAAATACTAGTTCCTTTCATGCTTGCATTTCCATAAATGGCCAACTACTCTAGCAGTAGGGTTTGGTTATTATTTTTATTTGACTGTCAGTGTAGAATATAGCTGTTCATTGCCATTGCTGATAATAAATATATATTGAATAAATTCAAGTACAAGTAGACTTGTACTGTAGACGCTTTGCAGATTCTTTATACACACAGAAAAGTTTACAGATCCATATTAGAAGTTGCTTTCTTTAGTAAACTTTTTGGTGTTGTCAGACAAGCTGAATACGCATCTTCTGTCATCCATCAGAGACGTGTTTGTTTAAAAAAATTATTGGGAGTATTAAACATGCAGGTTTGGTTCACTAGTTTTTGCAGATTTTATTTACCTAACTGTATATTCTGTAGTCTTTTATTTTGAGTCTTCATGGTTATCTGGAACGAGCTCAGCTGTTACAATCTTCTAAATTAGTTTAACGTCTTAATTCCGTGTGTGAATCCAGGGTCAAAAGGTAACTAACTACACAGGCCAGTTGTCTTCCCTTCCTTGGAAGAGCATCGTGGTGTAATGTAGGGTGAATAGGTGACGGTGACTTACCCAGCTGTATGTATCTCAGTTTAAAATATGAAAAGTGGTATTGTTGTACATGTTCTGATTGTTGTATATCCCTTTACTAACAGCAGATTTCAACTTAACATGGTTCTAACTAGGGAATTGAGTTACTGGAGGCCATGTACCTGTTTTGTTCTCTGCTACCTGAGAAACAGGAACGTCTTATCTTGATATTTGGAGTAAAATTCTGACTCATCTGAATGGGGTGGCACAGCTTCCACTGAGTCCTGGTAGATCCCAAAGTTCGTCTGCATTTGACGTTTTCTGTCTGTATATGGTCTAGAGCAAAGTGTAAGCTTGTTCTGTTTGTGGTAATACAAATACTGCAAATGCATTTTTATCACCTTTTTAGACTTTTAGAGATGATACTGCTGTGGAAGGATGTGCTGGATTCCACACTGGCTGATATCATCCACCTCTCAAAAAAAAAAAACAAAAAAAAACAAAAAAAACAAAAAACAAAACAAAACAAAAAAAACAAAAAAAAAAAAAAAAAAAAAAAAAAACAAACCAAAAACCAAACCCTACTACTTACCTCTCAACTTGAATGCCAAAGATCAGAAGCTGGTATAAAATAAGTGGGTCTGTGACTTTTTAAATAGATGCTTTAAACAGGTTTTGTATGAACAAGAGAAAAAAAACGGAGTGAATAAACAGGATCCCATGATATCGCCCCAGTAGAATAGTTTTTGAGTTTACAAATGAAATGGCAAGCTTTTCTGGCTTGTACATAACAAGTAAAGTTACAAGCCTGAAGTAAACTGCTTCTTGAAATTTGTCGTTGTTGGCCTTGGTAATATAAATTGGAGTAGGTTTCTTTTCTCAGAAGTGGAAATTATAATAGAAGAAACAGGAAAACAGCAGTTTTCCTGCTGTCCATCTTTCTTTCCTTTCAAGATCAGCTTTTTTTTTTTTTTTTTTTGCTTAAAAAAAGTGTTTTATTTGAAACTTCAGGTTGTGTCTCCCAGCTGTAACGATGACGTCACAGTGAAAAAGGACCAGTGTTTAGTTCGATCCTTTGCAGATTCCAAATTGTAAGTAATAGCTTCCTTTTCATTAGATGTGTATGGGAGAAAAATGCAACAGTAATTACGTATTGCTTCTGAAGACATTATATTTCTTCCAAAAGGAAAGGGTACAATCTTGTGTATTGTTCGTTGTACGCATCTGTCATTCATAGTCCATCTCCAGCTAACTTCTGTGCTTACTCGCCCACCTTTACATTGTGTGTACAGATAGAGTTCACTGGATTAGTACAGTTTCTGGTGTTTCTTCATTTTAAAAAAATCAACAACTTTGGGGGGAAAAAAATCCCGGGTGTTAACACTTCAGATTATTCCTGTTCTTTGAAGTGGGAGTTTTGGTTCTAATTATTTCCCTTAATGTCTTAATTATTACATCTTTATGGGTGTCTGTTGTAGTAGTTTGGATATCTGATTGACTCATTACTTCCAGTGCCCAGATGTCCATGGCTGTTTAAATAGCAAAGTTTAGAAGTGTTTAATCTACTGGTTTTAATAAAAAAGTGATTGTAAAGTAACTGTTTAATGAAAATTTTTACAGAATCTGAACCAAGATTCCTGTGAAAATAAAGAAAGATCCTCCTAGTCCACCCCCCCCGGAAAGGGGGAAGGGGAGGGGAGACAGAGATGTGTGTCCTACTTAAGGAATAATATATTCAAAAGAATACGGAGACTGTTTTTTAAAGCTGTTTCCCTTTGTTTCTCTTTATCCTTACTTAACGCATCTGTCTCAGCATATTGTAACTAAAAACTTCCTTGCCAAAGGCCAGCTGTCACCCCTCTTTCTCTCTTGCTTTCAAAGTGAACAATTTGTGATTTCTAATAGCCGTGATTATGAGTAGGATGTGAGTACTTGATTACTGAAATGTATTTCAAGTAACTGAAGACTTAATTCGTTTTGGCCTCTTAGCGTAGACATGTATCATCAGCCTTCTAGATAAGTCTGGTTCTTTATATACTGAAGGTAGAATGTTATTGGAAAAGCATGCAGACTTGCTCTGTTTTACTTTTTTTTCCCCATAGTATTATGGCTTTAACTTCAGAAAATGGCGGCCTCCAATTCCTGAGGTTTTACTCCAGTTTTTCTGAAATAATGAAAGAAGAAAAAAAATCTTATTATAATAACTCACTTGTAAGGCTTTCCTTGCAGGTTGGTTAGCATTTCTATTGTAGTAATTCAGTAACTGAATATTCAGTATAACTTTACAACAGAGCAACTTCCATATATTTTGCTGTGAGAAACTTTTGTAATTTAAAAATAAAAATCAACTATTTATTAATGCAGATACGTGAATTTGGCTTCAGTGTTTGTGCCAGCAGAAATGTATTTTGAAAGAAACAAGCCCTCTGTTTTCTTCTTAGCTCGATTGCTGTTTTAGGTAGCAACTGTTGATTGACCTGAATATTTTCAATTTAGAAAATGTTTTTTGCCTATGCAGAGGATTTTAACTTTGCAAATTTGTGCAGGTTAAACATTTAAATTAATGAAGCTTTACAAACTTCTCTTAATTGTTTAATTACAAGGGTTCTTTTAGTGTCTGAATTTCAAAGGAAGATTGGAAACTTATTCTGATTTTGAGTCTTGCATTAGGACCTACAACAACAAATGCCTTATGCATTTAGTTGTTGGAAAGAACCTTGAAAGTGAATGATAAATCTTGCAAATTTTAGAAATCGCTGTTTTTCTAAGTCAAATGCTTGCTTTACTGTGATTTAAAAATAATAATGGCACACTATTCTTTTTCAGTTACTCAGTAGCAAGAAAAGACATTAAAGAACTAGATGTTCAAAACTTACCAAAATCTGAGTCCTCTCCTAAAAAAGGTAAATTAGAATAAATTCTAGGCGTTTATAAAAAATAATCTCGGGCAATAGTACTTTTAACTTGCAGATAAATGATGGCCTGTTGATTTCTGATAATTGCTCTTGGATATTTTGCAAACAATTTAAAATGTGATTACTAAGAGAAACTTTGGGTATAGCTGCCTTATTATTAAAGTAGCACCAAGTAGAAGTGTTGTTTATTTGATTTTTATTTCCTTCTTCTGATCCGCTCCACATTCATGGAAAGTGAATAGAATATTTTCAGGTAGAGTATTTGAAATGTCATTGAACAATGGAATATATGGTTACCTCTCCTAAAACCAAAGTTTTTTGCTATTGCTCAAAACTTTCTGCCTTTACCTTAAAAATACCCAGACAGCAAGGTGTAAACTTCATTAGAACAGCCTGCCTGTGATTAATGTTTGATTTAAAAGTATAATTACAGAACTTGATTTCTGGACGGATGGATGATGTGGCTACAATAATCCATCTTTGTAGTGAGCTTATAAAAGGCCAGATTCTCACTTTAATGTAAATAATTCTTAAACTTACAGTGTTGTTTCTCCCAATTAGACCTCAAAACACAAAATTTGTTAAGGAGAAATAATTAAAATGTATTTATTAAAAATAAAAAAAAAGGCAACAACCCCCCCCCCACACACACACTCAACAACAACAGTTCCTCTGGTTTGAGTAAAGGTGTGGAACAGCTCCTTAACAAGTAGAGATTTAACATGATACTCACAGATAAGAGCTTGAGGTGGTTTTGATTGCTTCGTGTAATTCTGAATGATTTCACATATACTTTCTTAATAACTGTTTCACAGTCCAAGAACTTTAGAATAGGCAAAACCAGGTTTAAGATAAATTGAAGAAAGAGATTTTTTTTCGTGCAGAATCTAATTGCATTGTGACATTCATTCCCATGAGGGAATATTGTGGAACCGAAGGTACTACTGGTTTCAAAAAGAGTTTTGACAACTTTCTGGACATTACTCTTGTCAGCAGTTATTAAAAACTGGTGCCTTTTTTTCTCCAGCAACACTGTGAATGGTTCATTGCAATATGTCCCTCTTTTGGCTATTCTGATGCCCCTTTATTAAAGTTTTTTATTGTGTCTAGGGGGCATGTTTCTTAGGGTTATCTGGGTTTGTTTTGCTTGGTTGTTTTCCCCCTTGGAGCACCTCTTCAAGGGAAAGAATTTGAGGTATTCCCATTGCACAAGTGTGACTTCTCCCTATCGCATTACTCCCTTATTCATTAGTGTATTTTTCCTCTGTTCCAAACATTAATGTAACATCTCTTTAGGCAGTGCTCTTAAACAAAACATTTGAATTTTATTTGCAATCTAAACTTTAAGACGTGAAGATACTTTGAAAAGAACAAAGTAGGTGATGTAACCGATGGGTCTTCTGTTTTTAAATAGCTTTATTACAGGATTTCTCTCTTTCATACAGAAACAGAACAGTTAACAGCTGCACAGAATATATGTGGCTAAGTACAGGTGTTTATCTTTGGTACTGTTCACATACATAGGTGTAAATGTTAGCAGTGTTCATGGGGACCTATGCCTAGAAAACAACTGGATGCTGTGTGTGGGATGGATGTTCTCAGCTCTAAACTCCTTGAGTTACTGATACTTTGGTTTTAAAGATTCAGTCTACACACTTTACATTTCAAGACTGTCAAAAGTTTAAAATCAAGTATCTGTTTTATCACGTATTTCCATTTTTGGTTTAAGTTGGCGTTGTAATTTACAAGAAGGTGAAAAGGAAGTTAAACATGCTTTGTGACTGCAAATACTGCAGATGAGGTAAAACCAGGGCCCTTTCTTCTGTAGGGCTACAGGAGGCCAGCACGTTTCTCAACACAAAGGGTGTTCCTCGGAACTGGAAAATGGACATAAGTGAAATTCTGGAGTCCTCTAGCAGCGATGAGGAAGATGGAGCTGCTGCAGAAACTGATGAAGAGGAAGAAAAAAGAGAAGAGAAAACCGAAGAAGTAGTGGTAAGTCTGGGCAATTTCAGCCCTTCTCCAAAGATAATTGAGTAACTTGCATGCCTGAAGGTCCTGCACTTTCCAACAATTTACTCTCAGACGTAGCTTACTCACTTCAACGTCTTTCAGACCTGTTCGTCTTCCCTTTGCTACAGCCGTCTTCATTGGGATTTGTGAGCAGTGGCAGATTGCCTCCTATTACCCAGTGCAGAAATTGGAGACAAATCTCAGAAATTAAGAATTCAAGGCAGAGAAGAGTGATAGAAAGAATCTGGGTCAGAAGGAGAGACATAACCAAAAAAATTGATGCTGAGCCTAATAGTAAACCAACCTTAAATAAAACTTTGTATTTTTCTTTTGTACTTTATATGTAGCTTATATAAAAAGTAACTTGTTTCTGAAAACACTAGTTTGTTTAAAAAAAAAAGGACAAACTATTAAAGTGAAAGCAGGAGGCTGACTGAAAGTATGAGATAACGCACAGTGCCTAAGATGCTATTTAAGAGCAGTCCAGGACTTACCTTTGTAACTTAGGTTTTTCTTAACAGCAGTATTACCGGTTGGGAATCATAGAATGGTATAGAGTCATAGAATCGTTAAGGTTGGAGGGGGCCTCTGAGATCATCGAGCCCAACCTGTTAACCTCACTGCCTGGTCCACCTCTAAACCCTGTCCCTAAGCACCGCACCCACACGGTTTTTGAACGCTTCAGGGACTGTGGTTGCACCGCTTCCCTGGGCAGCCTGTGCCAGTGCCTGACCACTCTCTCCGTGAAGAAATTCTTCCTAATATCTAATCTAAATCTCCCTGGCACAACTTGAGGCCATTTTGTTTTGTCCTATCGCTTGTTACTGGGGAGATACGCTATGGCGTGGATGGACTTTCTGTCTAATATTTACGGTAAAATGTTTTTCTGCATTGGAATACTTTGAGTGGCTCTTTTTCCACAAAGGTAGCCAGTTTCTTCATGTCATCAAAAACGTATTTACAGAATTGCCTGTTATTTCTGCTACCTGTTTTTAACCTCGATGTTGTATTTAGGAGTAGGCTGGGGGGGGTGTTCGGTTGTGGGATTTGTGTGGTGGTTTTTTTTTTTTTTTTTGGTGCGATTTTCACGGTACGCTCGGAAACATTCCTTTTTTTTTCATAGACGAAAAAAAAAACCAATACGAAGCGAAGTTAGTCTCCCGAGGAAGGTCAAACCCCGTTTCCCTTTCGCTTCCCCCGCAGCCCGCGGTTCCCCTCAGCCCCGGCCCGGAATGGCCGTTCGTGCTTGGAGGCGGCCTACAGCGTTGCCGCGGCAACCGGCTGTTGCTCGGCAGCGCGCATGCGCGGCGGCGGCCGGGGGGGGGGCGGGCGCTGGCGCGGAGGCTTGGCCGGCGGCCAGGGGGAGGCTTGCCAGATGCTTTGAAATGGGCTGTCTCTTTTCTTTGCCTTTCATGTAATGTCTGATTTTTTTTTTTTCCTTTAATTTTTTTTTTTTTTTTATATGGAAGAGAATGTAAGTAATGCCGTATAACTGCGGATGCCGTGCAGGGAGAGAGAAAGCCAGCAAATATTTGGAAGTCAGGCTGAAATATGTCCAGGCAGTGGGCAGATTAGATAGAAAGGAAGTAAAACCATTTTACATTTGAAAGAATGCAGCTCCTAGGTAAGGATTCTGTGTTTTAATCTGTAATGTTAACATGGTCGTTAAGAATGCGGATTTGACTTAGATTTCTGATCTGGGAACTGTCTGGTGGAGCATGCAGCCAGGGTAGATCCTTCCAGGTAAAAAAAAAAGACAATAAGAATCTATTTTTAGGTGTTAATTTTATGCCTTGATAACAGTGCTCTGGAAAATGGAGTAGATGTCTGTATGAGAATAATGGTACGATTAGATAAATATCAGGATAAATGTGTGCAGAATATAAAATCCTCTGGGTTTTTTCCTCTGTTTGCAGTGAAAGGGACCGAATAGGCCACATTTTGCAGGGTGTGAACTGTTGCAGTCTGTATTGGTCTGTTTGTATTAACATTGGTTAAAATTGCAGAATATCAGTCACTAAAAATCAAGGATTGCTATACTAGTTTTCTAGTATCCATTTTTAATATCATTTTTCATGGCTATTGCATGAAAGTGCTGTGTGTTTCAAACAAAGAAGGGGGAGGGGGGAGCTTGGTCGTTTTAAAAAAAAAAAAAAAAAAGACATTCCTGTAAAAGAAATAGAGGTTATTTTTAAAGAATAATCTAAATGTAGAGCAGTGAAGCAAAGGATTCCAGACAGGTAAATGGGCTGGTAGGAAAAGCTGTAGAATCCATTATTTCCAGGTGACAAGTAGGTATGTAAAAATAAGGTGAGCATCTTCATGCTGAAGCTATGTAGCAGAGGATAGATAGTAATCTTTTTAGATTATGTCAGAGCAGAACTGTCATTCCGGCCCATTAAATCAAATTTCTGATTCAACTGTTACGATACATATTCTAATTGTGGGCCATGCTAGATATTATAATTAGAGAGCATTTAGGGAATTTATCGTAATTTCTTTTTTCTTTTTTCTTTTCCCTTAGAAAGGCAGTAATACAGGTTGCAGAGAGAATCGACAAGTGAATGATATTGCCTTGCATTTATTTGACTACAAATGCTGAATTACTCAAATTTTGCACTTAACATTTTGTAGAGTTTCTCCTTTATTAATCAAGGTCAAAATAGCTTCTGTCCATCCTCTGCCAGAATATTCTCAGTGGACCTTTTGTTATAGAACTGCAAATTGTTACATTACTGGAGATGGGAGGGAGATTTTAAAAATTACCTCTTCTTTTTCCCCCACCCCCATCTTCTGAAATGCACAGCAGCTTTGCTGTCAAGGCCTGGCCAGCTGCTGACCAGCCATGATAGGCCTTCATCAAATCAATCAAATGGACACAGACCTACTTAATATATAATGAGAGCATAAAGTCAGTCAGAAGAGTCTAATTCTGGGAATGAAAAGGATCCTGTTTTTCTGAAGTAGGATCTTTGATAATGATAATGGAGCAGAGAGACCTGCTGTAGCTGGTGATAATAGATCCTACCATTTTTCCAGTGGCTGGGTTAAAATCTGTAACTTTGTTTTGACAGAGACTGTCTTTCTAATTGTGCTGCCTTTCATGACATCTTAAGAGTGTGGTAGAATTGGTACAACATTTCCAGGCTTTACATGGTTGTTCTTTGATGTCTTTTGTAAACTAAGGAGTGGGAACCAATATGGTGGTGGTGGTGAGATGCTAATCCTCCTCATCGGTGGTAACTGAATTGCTTGGTCCAGAGTTGACTACGAAGGAGGAAAATGTGGAAATCGCTTGTCGTTGACTTTAACAGGGATTGCGTTACATTGAGTTGCTCAGCGTGTTCAAATTGTTGGATTTTTATATGGTGCAACTCAGGATTACTTTTCATTCATGATGTGAGGTCTGAATAACAGAACAGATATTGCTTGTGTCACAAAAAGTGAAAAAATCCAGAGTTACTATACAAAAAAATTCTTTATCAAATGAAAATTTAACAAATCAAGCAATTGGTTTTAGTTGAGATAAAAATCTGGATATTGCTTTTGGTTCTTACCCAGTTTTCAACATGTCAGAATAAGAGAATTAGCTGTGTTTTGAGGATACATTTGGCAGTCAAAGAATGCACTGCAGCTAAAAGGAAAGAAAATCTAAACTCCAGTATCTCCACACAGAAATGAAGCTTTTCGAACATTACCTGATTTTTATTAAAAATCAGGTTATATATACTACTGTATTTCCCTGTATTTAAGTTGTTCTGTCAGAGAACGAATCACACCTATTTGTTCTTGAGGATTAAATAGTCAAATACTCCTCATTTCACAAGGGAACACGTAGGCAACATTTGGTTTTGTCTCTCAGTCTCCCTGTAGGCCATTCTGATTCCACAAGAATCAAGATTTTAACATGCGGTTATTTGAAATACATTTTCAGTACGTGTTCTTAATAGATACATTCACATAAGATCAGAGTAAAAGTAAGGAATTTGTTCTTTAGAGTTTGAATTTTACAAGTTTCAAAATTGTTTCTTTTTTTAATATCAAGAGCTGGAAAAAGGGATTTCTGTCTTACCTGTAGAATTGGTTATAATGCCATCTTTGAGAGAGTCTTCCAACTTACCTGTGTCATTTTAATAGCAGTTTTTTGTTCCCCCCCAATCAAACATGCAAAAAACATTCAGAAAAAAACTCTAGCTACCTGGTCTTCATGCCTCTCAGTGAAGAGTTGCAGCACCTCCAGGTGTATGCTGAGAGGAATTTCCTCTTAGTCTTCATTTTGACAGTCACCTGAAGGATGCATCTGTAGTATGTTTAATAGTGTGCATTCATTTGAAGTTTTTAGGGTTCTTGCGTCACAACAGCATCAAGAAACATCGGTCAGAGTTGCTTTACGTTATTGAGCAGGGAAAATGCCAGAAGCATTCTCCAATGTACCTATTCTGCAAATAAGCAAGGATTTCAGTTCTTATGATAAGTCATTACCATGTATTTTATTAGCACTAAGTTAGTAAAGGAAGGGTGAGTATATGAAGTCCATGATGTGCTTTAGGAGGCTTAAGATTCCTACAAATGATCAGTAGTCATCTATTAAAATATTTACATTTTGCTTCAAAGTAGTTCTTGTTTCCCATGTAGTCTTTTCATTAAGTGACTGTGGGAGACCACATAAAACGATACATGAATTGTCCATTTCTGTTGCAACCTATGTGTACTTTAAGGTAACATTGAAAAAGCTGACTCTAAAAATTAAACACAGGAATACAGTCATTTCAAAGTTAATGAAGCAAGGTATCCCGAAACAAGTGGTTTATTGACATATATTAAAAAAAAAAAACAAACCCTAAGCAGCTGTGATGCGTAATATGTAGGATAGCCTTTAAAAAAATAGCTAAACATTGATTAGCTAATCATCTTTTGCATGCATGCATGCATTTGTAGGCGTTTTGGCTACTGTGAAGCATGGCCTACCATGCACAAATGTTCTTCACAAAGACTTTCTTGCTCACAATTTTAGGCTAACAGGCGTTCTCAGAATACTCATCAAAGAGGAGAAAAGAAGTTGCAAACTGAGGCGCAGCTCTAGAGTGAGTCATTGTTGAGGATGGTTGAATTCCTGGTTCCTGTTGGTAGAAATGAACATTTTTAAGGCCACTCTCATCTCCACATGGTGTAAAGCTGTTAACTTGTTGCAATCAGTTTAATTCTTTTCATTTCCTTAATTAGTGTTCAAATGTGGCATCAGAAAGCAAATGTGCAAGCAATGAAAACGCATTTAAGTACTCTGAAGCAACAAAATTACATTAACTCTAATTCTGGCAGCTTGTCTTGATCATATACTCTTCTGAACTCCAAATCCTGTACACATTGTTCTTCCTCTTAGCTTGCATTTATTTCACAGAAGAGTTTATGGTATTGTCAGTCTATTAATAACATAAAAGAAAGATCTGTCCCTGGTACCTGAGCCCTGTATTGATTGAGTGTATGGTGTACGTGCTTGTAAGTAGAGATTAATTCTTTGGTTTGTAAAATCAACTGTTTCATCCTTTGTGCCAGCACTCAGCTCTACAGGTTAGCATCCACAGAAGCTTTAACATCTTTCTGTGGAGTAAAGGATGAGTCAGGGTAACAGAGCTATATTCTTGTTTAAAATCATGCAAAAGACAGAGGCAAACCTCATGGTGAATAAAGTGGCTTGAAACCAAATGAAGCAAAGCCAGTTACAAGTGTTCTACAAGTTTTTGTGGGTTTTACATTGTGCTTATTTGCTGGTTGTTATTCTCAAAATAATTTTACAAAATACTTGAACACTCTTAGTATTACTTGGAAGGCAATTAGAAATTGAGTTGGGAAAGGAGTATGTCCCTTATCCAGAGAACCTATGTTCGTTGTTGGTTCCATTGTTTTACTGTTTACAATATTCTCTAACTGATGTGACCTGCTAGTCAGAAAGGAGGAAGAAAATATCAAACCCATAAAATTTCAACTTTTTAACTATATATATAAAAAAAAAAAGGCATCTTGGAGTTTTTTAGTTTTTTTTTATGAAATTCAGCCTCCTTCCCTGAAACAAAAAAATTCTCATGTTTCATTTAGTTACGGGTGTTGGATGAACAACAAAAAGGTCTCAATTTTGAACTCCTGCCACTTAAAACTTTCATGTTGTTTTGCCTCTCACTTGGACTTAGCTACAGTCTCCCTTTCTTGCAACATCTGTATAGGAAAAAAATGAAATGGAGAGACAGAACTCTCTTAAGAAAAATGATTTTGAACAGTTGTCACTGTGAATTTACTTATGCCCAGTCTAAAATGGGTATAAGTGTCTGGATAGGAGAGGTGAGTTTTGGAGGGTAGCAGCATCACCCCAGTGCCTGCTGAAACAAGATGCTGGGAATTTTGGCTCTGCAGTCACTCACTGATGGTGATGGCAGGTTGTGGCATCAACATTTCTCAGGTATTTTCTTCACTTCACGTGCAAATTTAAGGTTGCTGATACAGCGGCTTAGATGATGATGATTGATGTATTTAAAATAAAACTCAACTCTAACTCATAGCAGTAGACGCTCCTGGGAATTCACTATGTCCAGTTACAAATAGATAACCTTGATAAAAAATAACCTCTTATAAAATCCATGCATCTTAATGTTTCAGTAAGCATATCTGTGAAGGGTTGGTCTTTCTCATTTTGGTCAGTAGCAAAAAAGGACTTTGAAATAGCTGATACGTGATTTGTTCCTTGGTGACAGTTATTCAGGTCTTATTCAGGTCACCTCTCGGAAGGGTTTGGTGTCTGCTCTGGCATCGGTACCATGGTTCAGGCATGGTTCAAACTCTCTTTGTCAAGGTATAGCAGCTTGGTTCCTATACCGTCAACAGAGAAGTAGGTACAGGATTCAGGATGTCTCTCATAGGGGCATGAATATTGCAGTCAGGTTTTGTGCCCTGGTCCTTTGAGTATGTAAAAGCTTTTCATCTTTTCTTTGTGCTTTTCTTCAATTGAAAATACTTGGTATCAGTGAAATGGTTAACATTCTGTCTGCAAGAGTGCTATTTCTAAGCTACATTTCTGCTGTTCTGACCTACAGTTCTGGTTTGGCATTATGCCCACAGAGAAGAAATGGTTTGAATTCAACTATTCAGAAATATTTCTGAATGTTTACTGTTATTAGATATATTTCGTTTGCATAGTTTGAGTTGTATTGCCTTTAATCAGTAAACATTACAGTAGATGGTAGAAATTTCTCGATCTTGAAGTTGGTTTGCAATCTAGATGGAGAGGAAAAAAGCTGTGGTTTCTATAGCAATAATTCATTTGTTAACCTGGAAGAACATAATAATTCTATAGATAACTCTTTCTCTTTATATAACCCCTAGGATATGCAGTATGAGCAAATGGTAACCGATGCTGTACGATGTTGTGATTATTCATTTAATTTCCTCAAATTATTTCCCAAGAAAAAATAGGAAAATAAAAAACAGATATTGTCTCTGCCTGGTTGTAGGTGATCCCTGTTGGGCTTTGGAGCTCAGAAGTCACTGGAGCAGGCAGGGCTGAAATTCATTATGATGCTGGGCAGATTGCTTTCTGGTTAACAAGGCAGTAGCATATACATTTACATTTCACTGCCTGTCTTCCTGCCTTGAAGCTTAAAGTTTACAGAATGCAGAGATGACTGAAATTGAAATTGCTATTCTGGTTTCCTTCTGGAACTACTTGTGACTTTTATGTTATTTTTAATAATGTAATGATAAGGTTTTTTGACACGTACTGTACGTCTTTCCTTCAAGACAGCTGCAGTCTTCCTTGTGCAAACTGCCTTACCAGCAATCCCTGTGATTGCCAGGCTGGCAGGAAGAAAGTGGCATGCGTAAAGCATTGGCAGGGAAAAGATTCACACACACATACACACACACCCCTTCTTGGTCTCTGCTAGCATCTCAGAATTCCATGAAGTATATATAGATAAGTAGAAATTATTTCCCTCCCCCTAATAAATGTACTTTATTTTCATGGTTTCCACCTGAATAAAATAAAATCCTTATTTCATGCTGTGGTCTGCTTACCATAAAGTTCATAAGTGTTTCTCTCTGAGGATTTAAGTTGCAAAGGTAAAACTAAGGAATTTATAATAATAAGTTATGGAAATATGTGTTCAGGGAATTACGGAAGTGACTGTAAGAGTGTTTCCAAATATGAACTGAAATCGAGCTTTGGAGCTTAATCACAAAAGGAATAGTGTCTGGAGCATCAAAAACAGGAATGGTTGGAGAAAGAATTGTTCTGCGACCTTAGCTATAGTTGGGGTAAGGAAGACGAGTTAAAAAAACCAACCAAACAAAAACAAACAAACAAACAAACAAAAAAACGCCTAGAGTTCCTGTGAACTGCTTCAGTCTTGTAAATAACAGACCTTTTCTGTATTAGAACAGTATGTTAAGTATACTAGTGTTTTCATTTTGAGGGTCACACACATTCTTTCTGTTATGGATTGAGGCTTTCCCTGACGTGCATTTTCTTTTTCTCCTCCTGAGGTGCTGACTCCAGTCTCCTGAGTAAATTTTGTTTTCTGCATATTTCACCATTATATGGGTGCAGGGCCAAATGGGAAGTGGTTTGGGTTTAGTTCTTGCTGTTAGGCTTTTGTAGAAATAAATTGTTACTTTGCATATTTTATGTTTTCATTATGACTGCATTTGTTTTCACAGCCTGAGGAAGAGCTTGATCCTGAAGAGAGGGACAACTTCCTCCAACAGCTTTACAAGTTTATGGAAGACAGAGGTAACACTGAATTTTTTATTTTATTTTATTTTTAATTTAATCTGTAGTCCACTTTTTTTAATGGCTTTTAAAAATTGCTTTTAAATGTAATGAATGTCATTACGAGCATATTCTCATGTCAGTGAAAAAGGATGATGGCTAGCCTGGTGGAAGGACAGACACTTTTACCCATTTTCACATGTGGCAGGTCTGCTTCCAGTACTTTGAAGCACAGTGCACAAAGGAAAACCAAATCCTCCCCGAGGTGTTTTGTTTTTGTTTTGCTTTCACAAAACCCTTTTTATGTTGACAATCCCTGCTAAATAAGCTCTCGGTTGATTTCTTGTTGTGACAGCCATGGCTGGGAACTGTGCTGCTGTTAATCTCAGGCTGGAACCTGAGGAGGCTATTCATGGATGGTGAAACTCAACCAGCAGAGAATGGGAGGTCTGCCATCTTCGAGTCTCCTTGCAGAGCTGTCTTAATCATGCGCAGATGTAGCAGTGATACTCACCTGAAGAGACAACTTAAAAGATTTTACTTTGTCCAGTAGCTAGAACAAGAAAATAGCTTTTTTTTTTTTTTTTTTTTTTTTTTTTTCTTTTCTTCTACAGAATTAGGTGAGACTGTTATAAATTGGAGTAGTTAAAGTCCTGGTGTAAGACTTCTGTTGGAAGTGCATGCGCTATGTATAGAGAGCAGGATATACCTGCTGACTTGGGAGAACTGCTGTTGCATAAGCCGTTCACATTTGCAGTTGTGATGAGACTGACACTAAAATGGAAGGTTTTCTGTTCCTTGGCTGCACCCCTGTGTCCTGTCGTCGTTGTCATCCCCCGTTCCCCTTCCCCCCCCCCCCCTTTTTTTTTAAAGGATATTTAAGCCTGGAAAGAGTGTTATCTTTTAGAGTATATTTGTTTTATTCATTTTACTCATGAACTCACTATTTCAATTTGAATACCGTGTTAATCCTGCAATAACATTGGTGGAGGTAGATTACAACTGCAACTACTGCCTTTTTACTTCTTTTTTCTTTCTTTTTCCTTGACAAAAGTTACCTGAATGATATTTCTGTAGCAGCATATAGTACAGCAACTGCTCATGTACTTGAATTTGAAATAACCAGAGCTAAGAGTAAAATGTAAAGTGCATGTAGCGGCCAAGTATTTCCCTGATTTTTTTTTTTTTTTCCCCTTGGGTTTTAAAAGTGGGGGTGGGGGGCAGAAATCAAGTTACCTTTATAGAAGAGGCTCTGCATCCCTGTTAACGGGATATTGCCAGTTCTTATCACAGGTTTAGAAATTGAGCATGTATTATAGCAAAGTATACTGGAGCTCGTCCAATATAATTCTGAGGCCGCCCGTGTATAACGAGCGTTCCTGGAGAATAACCTGCCTTGGGGGAGTGAGAGGCTGTGTTGGGGGAACAAAAATCCCTATGCTGCTGGACTAATCCACAATTTTCTTTCTTTTCTGGTAGCCTGATTCTTCCCCCTTTCCTGTTTTCCTCCTTCCTCACTCCCTTTCTTAAGCACTCTTAGACTACAAACCAAACAGGGATCATGTCAGAGACATGTCAGAGGCAAAAGAAAAAAGCATTTGTGCACTGAATTTGAAGACACAGTCTAGAATCTATTCTTTAAGCTAGTATGTCGATTGAGCAATGTACAGGACTTCTTCAGGACTGGGTCTTTCCCCCTGCCTGTCTACTTTTTTTTTTTTTTTTCCCCTCTGTCCTTATAGCAAGATTTCTGTTCCCACCAGATTTGTTCTACATTCTGTTCTCTCAGTATGCATGTTTTGATTCGTGTAATCATGACGGTATTCCCAAAGTCCTATAAAATTATATTCATGTTTCCAAATATAATTGCATGAAGATGAGAAGCAGCAGGGAAGAGGTTTGATATTTTTCCTTGCTAGGAGGAATACTGTCTACGTACGCAGCCACTTGCCCCGGGTCACTTTTGGTTTCTCCTTTTGCAATTAATTGTTGTTCTTTATATCATTGCTGCTCATGTGATTTGAGTTCTTTTATTTATTTATTTTTTTTCCCCCAGAACTGCCCCAAATATTCATGTCCTGTTAGGGCTTCGTGCTTTTTCACATTCTGACAATTTGCCTGTGTATCTTTTTCTAATCCAACATGCCTGCTTCTTCCCCGTTCCTTTCAGACCACAGTGTTTTGAGTTAATCTCTTCGCACATTGCTGTATTCCAGCTTTCGTCAGGCGTTCTGTAGAGCTTGCTGCAATTCTGGCTGTCCCCCCTGCTCAAGAGAGGAACAGTGGGATGCAGGCAATTGAATGAGGGTTATTGCACAAATCTGAAAAGGAGGTCGAGAAATCACAGTTATCAGGCAGCTGGTGCCAGTATGCTAATAAACCACCCAGAAATAAGCGATGCATTCAAAAGAGGGTGAAGCCTTAATTGGTGGTTGGAAACTACGGACTTGTGACGTATCTTAGAACTATTAAATACAGATTTTAAAATGTAGAAAGATATTAGTAATCAAATATGTGCTAAAGGAATGGAAGAAGCAGTTTGCTGTTCTTTGTGATAACTTCTTATTTCTGGTTTTGTTTTATTTAGGTACTCCTATCAATAAACCACCTGTTCTGGGCTACAAGGACCTTAATCTCTTCAAACTTTTTAGACTGGTGTATCAGCAGGGTGGGTGTGACAATGTAAGTGTTGGATGCTTCCTGAACTAAATATGTCTATTCATTCTTAAAGGCTGCGGCTTGTGGCTGTGTTAGATATCATTCCTTAATGTTCTTGGTTAACAAAACCTGAAAACTTCCTTTTTTTCTTTTTTCTTTTTTTTTCCTCCCCAAAGATTGAGAGTGGTGCTGTATGGAAGCAAATTTATATGGACCTTGGCATTCCTATTTTGAACTCGGCTGCTTCCTACAATGTAAAAACTGCTTATAGAAAGTAAGTCCTCATATTGTATAACAGTGAAAACATGTTTCCTTTTTCTTGGTAGCATGTACAATATTCAAGCAGTTTTTGATAGTTTAATGAAACAGTAGTTGACATTCTTCAGTTAACGAGCAGTTCTGAGCATTTTCCAGTGCTGAGGATTGAAATGGTGGAGGAAAGGAGGGAGTGCTCAGGGCTGCGTGAGTTCCTGTTGCTCTAATGCATTAGAATTCTGCTCATTTTCTTATCAAGAAGCATTCACTTTTGGCATGTGATGATGCCATTTCAGAGTACAACAATGAAATTTATAAAAAAAGCTTTGGCAAATGCAGCTTTACAATTTATGGTGATTAACCAGACTGTCCTCAGTCTGTAGATGCTGCATGCGGTGAGAAGAATTTTATACCAGTTTCTTCTTGAAAAATGTTGATAAACGTGTTTCTGATTGCATATTTAAATATAATCTTTGTGGAATCTGTAGAATAATGGCTTTAGAGCATAACTGTGTACGTTGCTATGGTGGATGTGACAGTACTAAGTAGTAAAATGACTGCTTGTAATGAAAAAAATGCATAAATCTTTTTATTCTGACCCCTGGGTTTCAGTTGTGTTTTAACTTTTGAAATGGAAACCTTTTAGGAATGACACTTTTCAAGCTCGTTTTCTAAATAAAAATTATTTTTATTATTTATCCTCCTGGAAGTTTGACGAGAAACAATTGGGCTTTTTGAGTAAAAGGGAAGAATGAGGTTCTCTTGACTCGAACCTAAGGAAATTTGGCTGATTGAATAGGGATGGCTAATGACTCAACTCATGTTAATGTTGATGAAGATGAAAATATTCAGACTATCTTCAGTGGGATTTGAACTGGGCACATATTTAAGGTCTGTATTTTACAGAGAAGAGTATTTATCATAAAAAGAGTAATTGGTAAATATGTACTAGGTTGCTGTTACAGTGGAAATGATGATGTTGTATGGACACATGATAGTATGTTGTAACGTGCATATTTATTCTTTGAGGAATAAGATAGTTCATATTTCTTTCACCTATAACTGGATTAGAGTGTGCACACAGGCAGTTGCCGGAGAACAAGCTGATGCATGGCAATTTGTCGCTGTGTGGTAACTTGTTTGTATGCCCATATTCTAATACAAGGCTGATTTTAGCTGTCATCATGCATTTGCAAGTGTACACGTTCTTAGGCTTTACTGTCATGAATTCTTAATTGGACGGGGATGAAGTTAAATTTGTGGGAAGCACCTGTGTGTATTCTTTCTCACCATTTGACTTGTGTGCATAATTGTTTCATTTCAAAATCTTCTCTGGCTTTTTATTTGTTACTTTGAGTGTGGGTTTTGGTGTGTTTTGTTGGTGTTTCTCCCCCGCCCCCCCCCCCCCCCCCCCCCCCCGCCCCCGAAGTTACTGCTTCTCTTGCTTTTCTGTGAGCAAGAAAATACGTTTTATGAACTTCAATAAATAGAAAATAAAACATGAAATATAAATGAAACTTTATTTGTATCTATAGGTATCTTTATGGTTTTGAAGAGTACTGCCGTTCTGCAAATATTCAGTTTAGGACCATCCATCACAATGAACCAAAAGTGGTAGAAGACACACAGAAACACGTGGAACCAATGGAGGAAAGTGTAAAAGAGGAACAAAAAATGCCCCCAACAGAAGTTAAAAAAGAAGCAGAAGAAAATTTTTCCAGCAGTGAAAGCGAAAAAGAAGAAATAGAACTAAGATCCCCAAGGGTAAGTGGTTTGAACTGATTTCTATTTAGTGCTTAACAAAACCCCTTTGTATAGCGAACAGTTTACATAATGAGTTTTCCCTTGTGTAGTGATTGTACGTTTGAATTGGCGTACTTGTACAAGCGTAGGACAGGGTTCTGTGAACGCAGAGTTGGTGTTAACTGTTAATTATGTTCTACCTGTGAATAGAATCAGTTTTGATTACTTCTTCATATTCTAAACCATCCATGGGATTTGCTCAGGCTGTGTTGGATGTCAGACGTTTCGATTCAGGGATGGCTTGAGAGCTACTGAGAGCTGTATATCATCACAATGGTGAAACTCAGCAGGGCAGTCCTGGTTGTGGGTGAGAATTTCTACAGGCACACGGTACCTGGAGCTTTCCGGCAAGAAGCAGGAGTATCAAGGGACTGGTGCAGCTTTAAGAATCAAAGGAAGACCCATTTCTCTGAACTGGTTTTTATCACAGTATCTCTTCTTTTAATAAAAGACACACTGCAGTTTTACAGTGTGTAGACAAAAGTAGAGGAACACTTAAGTTTTGTCTTCCTTTGTCTTTGAATCAGCTAGTGGATACTAAACCTGATGGAGAGTACAAGAATATTTTTAAGGTATTTGAGTATGACTGGCTTAGTGCTCTGTAGCACTCCTGTTAATTCTGTGAAAAGGACATCTTGTGTTCCTTAACAGAGCATGATTAGTGAAGGACAAGGAATTGCTACTTTTTAAATTGTTCCGGTTGTAAGGATTCTGTTCAACTAAAATGTAATTCTATTAAAGTACTTCTTGCACTCCAGCTTTACAAGCAAGTATCTGGCCTTTAAACTAATAGATGAAAAGACATATTGTAAGCATAAGTTTAGATTTGTATTATATATTATATTTCTGTCTAACTGCAAGTGGTTTTTCCAAGCTGTATCAGCCTTCATGAACTTACTGGGATGACGTTAGCTTTGTTGTTAGTTTGTTAATTTTTTTGGTTTTGGAGAAAACTGGTGAAAGGATAAAGGAATGGAAGAATTTTTTTGTCTTTTTTATCATTGTCTATGTTAATTTGTTAATATTTAAATACTATTTGATTATGTATTTTATTACTTTATTAATCCAGTCACCAGCTAACTACTTATGATTATTTTTCCAAAGTATTTACCATTACACTACTGTGAATTTTAATTATTATAGTGCCTTCATTACTGTCATCTTTGGATGGCCTCCAAATAATTAATCTTGCATTCATAATGTATTTTAAATGTTCTGATTACAAAGCAATGACCCTATACAAGAGATTTTTAATAGCAAAATGATAAACCTGTACTAGATCGCCAAGTTACCACATCCTCCAAGTTACCAGTCGCAGATAGTCCCGGACAGCAGTTGTCTGGCTACTCAAAGTACCTTTTAAAAATGTGATACTTACGGATTTTCTAAAGCTGACAAATTTCTGTTCTGTGAAATCAACAGGTGGCTTTCAGGATTGAAGATGCTGAACGGAAGATGCCTTCTCTCAGTAGTCCTATACAAGCACATTAATTAATGCTATTGCTGTAGTTGAGCAAGGAATTTTGGCCCTTTCTGTCAGGGCAACAGACCTTACAGGTCTAAATGACTGTCCTGACATCCTCCAGAAGTTAATCAGAAGCTCATCCTCGTTATTCCAAACCAAGGAGAATGGCTTTATTTTGCTTTTTTCCTCGATAACAAGACTTCAAGCTATTATCTTAAGATTTTAGAGTATTTTGCTTTTTGGTATTGTCTCTAGCCTTTCTTCTGTGTAGGAATAGTATATTTCACTTTCAGCTGAGATTTGGAGAGGCCATACAAGAGAACAACTGACAGGAGTCGTTAAACTGATGTTATTTCTGTTCTAGGGACGAAGAAGACTTGCCCGTGATGCAACCCCTGCTAAAAAAGACAGTGAAGAGGATAAAACACAAGAGA